>NC_077232.1:201792404-202392404 GCF_027887165.1 Monodelphis domestica | reverse complement strand
ACGTGCTGGACAGATGGATAGCCCGAGCTTTACTCTGGAATCCATGAATTAGAATGAACTGAATTGAATAGGGCATATGTTACTATTCATGGTCATTTCCATGGTGAAGTGAAATTTGTGCTAGAATTCAGGGTCAGGAAAATAAATTATCATCTCCCATCTCCTTGGCAAAACATTTGCAGATGGTGTGGGGATCTTAAGAGCTCACAGGGTCATAGGACTTAGGGCTAGCAAGGACATTAGACATCATCTAGTCTAACCCCTTCATTATACAGACAAGGAAACTGAGGCCCAGAGAAATAAACGACTTGATTTTCTGAAATAAACAGGAGCAAGATTTGTCAAGGACTTTCCATAGGAAGATTTATGCTGTTATTTTGAAGCATACTGAATTACCTTGAAAAGAGAAAGGCTTACATCAGTGGGGCCACAGTACTGGAACTGGTGATTCAGGAGAAGAATTTGAAAGCTGATGCATATGCCCACTAACCTGTCCCATTAAAGAGAGAATTCTCCTGGGTTTTGTTTGTAGCACAAGAAATGGCCTTGGCTGCCAGGCACCAGCAGTAAGAAGTGCATCACAATTTAAAATGAAATGAATGGGAACAGTGACCCTAGCAACACAAGGGTGATCTTTAGAGATGGTTGAATTGCTCTTGAACTGTTTCCACAATGTACTGGAGTAACTCACAAAGGCATCTGCTTTATTAACACTCTGCTATTACAGTATCCCCAGCTGCATTTCTAAGAGTCAGATGATCCTTTGATAGAGTTAGGAAAATCGATGCAATAATAGGATATTATGATGCTGACTTTTGACAAACAGACCCAAATGGCATTCTGAAAAGAAGAAAAAAAATGTTGATTTTATCCAACCATATTTGATGTCTTCAGTTTAAAGGGTGGGGGGGCCATAGACTGCTGGTCGATATTTATTGAATGCACACAATGTGCTTAGTACATGTCCTAAAGAATGACCAAGGAAGTAAACAACAAGATTTGGCCCTCAATTAAGAAGGGCAATGAAGGGCTGGACTTGGAGTCAGTAAAAACTTGGAATCTAGTTCCACCTCTGACATATATTGAATGTCACAAACTACTTATATGACCTTGGACACATCCCCCAAGTGCTCTGGATCCATCTTTGGAGGACATACTGTATAATGGTTAAAATGCTGAACTGGAGATGACTTGGATTCAAATCTTGCCCTTTAGCTTGACTAGCTCATTTATGATTTATTCTCTTCTCTTTTCATCCCAAGTTCCTTTCATCATGTTTTCCCTGTGGAAAGTGATTCAGGCTTCTAACTTATACAGTAATAAAACTTTAGGGCTGTTGGGGACCATCTAGGAGAACAACTTCATTTTACCAATGAGGAAGCATTTTCCCACTCAGACTAAAAAATGTCAGTTATCTCCTACTCTCCCCTTGCTCTCACTTCTATTCTATACATTCGTGTTGATTTTGTTTCTGAAATTTATCTCACAGGTATGCCCCTCCTTATATAACCTCTGCCTCCATTCTCATTTGGATAGTCAATTAGACTGTATGCTGTTTCATTAAAGTCAGAAAAAGAATGGAATTTTACTAGAGTTTAATCAAATGGTTTATTATTTCTTTTAAGTATCATCACTTTCCCTTTCACTTACAAATTCCCATTTCAAATAACCTAGCAAACTCACCAAAAAAACAAAAACAAACAAACAAAACAAAACCCAAAAAACAACAAACCACAAAAAGCACAAACAAACAAACAAACAAAAAAGATGCTGAAAAAAAACTGACAGCTAGGATACAGAGAGGATGGAAAGAGGTGTGGGCAGCACATCTGCCTTCCCCTAATTGATTAAAACCACTCAGTTTCACTTCGGTTCAAAAAGTCTTCTAAATTGGGCTTAATTATTCCCATTTAAAAAACATCCAGTAGATAAATAATGCTCTTTTTTCTGATTATGATATGCAGTCGGATGGATAACCCATAGACCCCATCCTTTATATATTGGACAGACACTATGAATGGACAATCAACTGGAACTAGAATTGAATAGATAGAATAGGCTAGAGCAGCCTAGATTGCCTCAGAAACTGCCCAGGGTTTTTAAAGACCCCTAACTTCTCCCTGAAAAAAAAAAAAGATGCACAAATAAATATTTTAAACACTTACCTACTGTCTTAGTCTAGCATCAAGGGCTAGGCAATCAGGATTAAGTGACTTGCCTAGGATCAAACAGGCAGAAAGTATCTGATGCCACATTTGAATCCAGATCTTCCCAACTCCAGGCTTGGTGCTCAATCCATTACCTAGCTACCTCTCTACCCCCTAAAGGTTCACATTTTTAACAGTATTTTCTCAGGGATGCTGTATAACTGAAAGTCACAGAATACCACAGTCTCTGAACAATTAAAGTTTCAGGTCACCCAAAGAGCAGGGTCCTTGGGTGGTTCATGGTGGCAACATAGAATCATAGAGGAAAAGCAGCTTCAAGGAGATCATCAGAGATGTATGAATGGAAAAGGCAATGAGTGGTCATGGAGTGGGAAGGCAGCATTAAGACATGAATTCCATTGGTATCTCCATACTATCAAGAGGTTTAGAGCAGAGGTTCTGAACCATTTTTCTGGTATCATGGAAGCCTTTGATTAGTGAGCTGACTCCTATGGACACCTCAGAACAATGTTTTAAATATATAAAATAAAATACATAGAATTACAAAAGAATATCAATTATATTGAAATAGTTAGCAAAATATATATATTTTAAGAACATGAAATCTATCCATGATTAAGGACTCCTGATATAGAATAAATTCCCTTGGCACATTGTAGTCTCTTCCCCATAGAAAATTTAAAGGAAGTGGTAGATAGAAATTATAGAGAATGAAAAGATGGGTTGTATTCAACCTTTGAAGGTTACATCCACATCAATAAAATTACAAATCTACTAAGCATTGGAAAGATCAAAATTTGCAAATTTTACTTAAAAGCAACACTACATAAAATTCTTTAATTCATCTCTAGGTCCTATTGAATGGAATTGTGCTTTCAAGGTGGACCTTGAAGGATAAGTAAGGCTTTAACAGATAGACAGCTGGGTTGATAGATACATAGACTTAATTTTTTAAAGCATTTTGCTTTTATTGAATATAAAAATAATGTATACTTATGCAACTTAGAACACCATGAAGTCAGAAAAATAAAATTTTCAGATTGACTTAAAGGACAACAGAAATGTTATGTATAAATAGGATGCAGTATATTAACAACAATAATTTGCATACAAGTATCATAAAGGACCTCATCAACCAAGAACATTTATGCCCAGAAAAGGAGTTGGGTTGATCATGCAAGAATGAGATGATGGGGGGAGGGGGGCTTGGATCACTGGGTTGCTCAGTGGATAGAGAGCCAGATCTAAAAATGGGAGGTCCTGGATTCAAATTTGTCCTCAGATATTTCCTAGCTGTGTGACTCTGGACAAGTCACTTAACCCCAATTGCCTAGCCCTTACTTCTCTTTTGCCTTGGAACCAATTCACAGTGTTGATTCTAAGACAGGAGAAAAAAAAAGAATGAGATGATGGATGAATGATCCAGTATTATAGTGGAATCCAATAAAACTTTTTAAAATTTAAATTTACTGATTTGTTTGTTACATTAAATCCAATAAATCTCCCTTTCTCTCCTCCTCATTAGAGGAGGCATCATTTGATGAAAAGATATATGAATATATAAAACTATGTCTTGCTTATTTCAATTTATCACTTCTTTCTCTGGAGGTAAACATACACAACTTATTCTTCAAACAATATTTCTGTTGCCGTATAGAATATTCTTTTGGTTTTGCTCATTTCATTCTTCATAATTTCATGTAGGCCTTTCCAAGTTTTTAAAAACATTATTCTGCTCACCATTTCTTATGGTAGAATAGTATTCTATCACAATCCTACGCAACAGCATGTTTAGCCATTCCCCAACTGATGAGCATCCTGTCATTGTCTAGTTCTTTGCCACAACAAAAAGAGCCATTATAAATATTTTAGAACATAGTTTCTTTTCCTTTTTCCCTGATCACCTTAGGAAGAAAATCTATCAGTGGTATTTTTGGGTCAAAAGGTATACAAAGTTTTATAACTCTTTGGGCATAATTCCAGACTGTTCTCCATTTTTCCATATTTCTCCCAATATTTGTCATTTGCTCTCTTATCATTTTAGCCTATCTGATAGGTATAAGATGATATTAGAGTTGTTTTTATTGGCATTTCTCTAATCAATAATTATTTAGAGCATTTTATATAGTTAATATATAAGTAGGTTCTGTGGCATCTTAAAAGACTCAGAGGAAGATTCTCAATGCATTGGCTAAATGTCTTGTCTATGGGGATATGAAAAAGTGATAAGATATAAAAGGACTGTGATTAGTATTGAATACCAAGCAAGTTTACACACTGAAGAAATTAAAAAATCTATCAAACTATTGATAGTATAACTATAGGGGAAAAGGGTTTTTTTTAAATAACAACCAACAATAGACCTGAATTATAGAGGATTATTTATAAAATGGCCAAATTCCTAAAAATACCCAGGAATGGTTAGATAGATCTTTTCTCTAGTGAATATTCAAATCCAGCCTCAGATATTTACTGGCTTTATGACTCTGGGCAAGTCACTTAATCTCTTCCTGTCTCAGTTTCTTCATTTACACAATGAGGATAATAGTATCACTTACTTCCCAGGGCGGCTGTTGTTTACATTTTGTAAAGCATTTTGCAAACTTTAAAGCACTGAATAAATGCTTGGGATTATAAATTGCAGCAGGCTTTGATTTTTGTTAGCTCTCTCTGAACTAGCTCTATTCTGTGGTACAGTGGAAAGAGCACTGACCTTGAAGTCAGAGGATTTAGGTTTAAATCCAACCTGTTTGAGCGTAGCTTGGTCACCTAATCTCTGTAGGCCTCAGTTTACTCATGTAGTAAATGAGGAGATTTGTCTAGAAAAGCCCTTGAGTCTCATGTGGTCCACCATACTCCCAAATACAATTCTAACCACCTTAAAAATGCAATTGGAATGTATTTAGCAAAATAAATAAAAATGCAATCAAACAAGGATAAAATTGCATTTTCAGAATAAGTCTATATGCTGTCTGCAAAGTTCCTTATGTATAGTTTAGTGGTACCCATTTCTACTTGATTTTGACATCATTGGTTGATGCAACTAGATAATGCATTGGTCAGAGTACTGGACCTGGAGTGAGGAAAATTCATCTTCCTGAGTTCAAATTAAGCCTCACACATCTATAAGCTGTGTGACCCTGGACAAGTCACTTAACTATGCCTCAGGTTCCTCATCTGCAAAATGAGCTGGAGAAGGAAATGATTAACCATTCTAATTCTTTTGCCAAGAAAACTCCAAATGGGGTCACAAAAAGACATACACAAGTTAAACAACTGAACACACACACACACACACACACACACACACACATTACTGGTCTAGAAGACCTCTAAGGTTCTTTCTAGTTCCAAAAAGGATAATTCTTTTTTTCTTCTTAAAGCTTCTCCTATCCTTTTCAATCTTGAGTCCTGCATCTCTTCACCTGTTTTAAACTTTACTTTTTCAGGAGGATGTATGATCAAACCTGCTCTTTGTTAGCTTCCCACAACCCTAATTCCCTTCAAGTTCCATGCTGGTTAAAGGGTCTATTAGTCCCACTATAGCACCAGTAATATTCATTCGGCTTTTTGAAGAACCTCCAGAAGGTCAGCTTTTATTCTATCCTACTTCCCATCCATAAGAAGGTAGCTTTCCTATCTTTCCAATTTAACAGTGTGACTAAAGACACCAAACACTTTGCCTCGTCCCTAGTCATAAAAGAGGGAGAATTTCTCTTGTCTCTTCAAATAACTATTAAGACTTGGCAAATTACTCTTCCTCAGGCACACCTTTATGTGAAACAGCACCATCTTTGTCAATGTCTTCTCTGAGAAATGTAGAGTTGAAGGTTTTAGAAGTGATCATTATCCCTACAAATAAGGGAACCAACACTTTTACTAACTTAATGGCAAGATTGGTATATGAAATGTATTGGGACTGAAAGGACCTGGCTCAGGAATGATACTTTCTCCTTTTTTTTTTTAGAAAAACAGAATATATATATATATATATATATACATATATATGTGTGTATGTGCAACTTCAGTTGAATCAGACTATTTTTTAGTCAAAAAATCTGAAGCAACATAGCATAATGGTTTGATGGCATGAGTTCAAATCCCATCTCTGATACCTACTTGTTACATAAATAAGTTACTTCATATTTCAGTGTCCTAGGCAAAGATTTAGAAATTGGAGAGAAGATCATGATCTACATTAGGAGAGGTAATTTGTTTCCTTGGAGTTGCCCAACAGTGAAAGTAGAAGTTCAATCTGGAGGGAAGGTATTCTTTTTTTTTTAAAGCCATTTTATTTTATTTAAATTAATTTATTTAGTCAATTTAGAACATTATTCCTTGGTTACAAGAATTATATTATTTCCCTCCCTCCCCTCCCCTCACCCTCCCATAGCTGACACACAATTTCACTGAGTATTACATGTGTCCTTGATCAGAACCTATTTCCATGTTGTTGATGTTTGCACTAGGATGTTCATTTAGAGTCTATGTAAGGGGAAGTTATTCTTAAGGTTACTTTTCCACAGGGATGATCAAGTTAGACCTGGATACTGCCAGTGGGCAAGGTTGTCCCTGCCAACTTTTATAGTTGGTTACCCCCAGAAGACACTAGATGCTTGGCTACCCCTTCAACATTAGATATAACTTTTCTCATATGACTTGATCCTCTTCCAACACATACATTGGATAAGAGGAAGAGGAGGCAGACTTTTTGCTCCTTACTACCACTTCTTCCTTGCTTCCATTCCCAATCATTTTTCTAATCCTTTGAGGTTTACTCCATCCAGAAAGATCATCCTATCTTGATACTGGTGATTGGTCTCTATTGGAGTCCCCAGGTCATTAGGGCATTCTTCTGTCTTCTTTAAGAAAGCCCAGTCTTTCTATCTTCTTCAATTTTAGACCCTATACCTGAAGACTTTAATTTACCAATGATATTCCCTTGAATACTCTCATTTCTGAGTTCATCAACCTCCTCAGTTCCCATGATTTGTACCTTTATTCCACTTAATCACACAAAGAAGTGATCATTTCTTTGATCTTGTCATTATCTACAGTTGCCTTTACCATTCATAATCCTGATATTCCTCTCTCTGACCATAACCTTCTAACTTTCTAATCTCTCCCTGTACCTCAACCTTCCTAAAACGATTCTTTTTTAAAAATTTTATTTAATTAGATGATTTAGAATAATTTTCCATGGTTACAAGACTCATGTTCTTTCCCTCCCCTCCCATATCTGATGCGAAATTCCACTGGGTTTAACATGTGTCATTGATCAAGACCCATTTCCTTATTATTAATATTTTCACTAGGGTGATCTTTTAGAGTCTACTTTCCCAGTCATAGCCCCACTGACCCATGTGAGCAAGCAGTTGTTTTTCTACTGTGTTTCAACTCCCACAGTTCTTCCTCTGGATGTGGGATAGTATTCTTTCTCATATGTCCCTCTGAATAGTTCTGGATCATTGCATTGCTACTACTAGAGAAGTTCATTACATTTGATTTTTACCACAGTGTATCAATCTCTGTGTACAATGTTCTCCTGGTTCTGCTCCTCTTACTCTGCATCAATTCCTGGAGGTCGTTCCAGTTCACATGGAATTCCAACAGTTTATTATTTCCCTAAAGCCATTCTTTTCTCTCACCACAACAGAGCCATTCTACTCTTCCTTGTTTTTCTAAGATATGACCCTATTCTGGATTTACTTTGCTAATTTCAAAATCTCAACAATCTAGTTAAACAGTTCAACTTGACACTATTCTCCACTCAGCTAATGTAGCTGGTTTTCTTCCAAACTTCAACTCTGTAACCTCTTTGCTCCTATGTTAGTGCCAACCAGAGCCACAAGAAATGTTTATGCTATCTCTTATGTGGCATAATATATAAAGAGCTGACTTTGGAGCTTGAAGACCTTGGTTCCAGTGCTACCACTGACTAATACCAGACTCTGGACAAGTGACAACCTCCAGGTGCCCTAGACAGCTCCCTTAAGTTGCAGAGAAGGTGCTGACCTGTACAAGTAAAGAAAGTTTACTTATCCAAAAGTTCTCCAAGCCAATTAAGTCCAAGATCCAGTTCCTACTTCAGTTGGATTCTCATTGCTGGATGATAGTCACTTCAGTTTTCCCTAGTTGATTCCATCCCAAACCCTTTGGCATCTATTCCAAACCTTGTCTTCTCTCATCTACTTTGCCATCAGAATGGAAGACACTCCATACTCTTGAGTCACCCCCACTTGGACTTTATCCAGTTTGTCAATGTCCTCCTAAAGTGTGGCATCTATAACTGAACATAATACTCCAGATGTATCCTGATCAAGGGAGAATACAGCAGCTATCTCCTTCATCATGCTAGATGCAATCTGTTTCTCTTAATGCAATCTGTAATATCTTTCTTTTTTCCTTCTTTCCTTTCTTCAAGGTTACATTGCTGACTTATACTAAGCTCACAATCAACTAGAATTCCTGGAATTTTTTTATTTGAACCAGAGATTTTTCACAAGAACATCATTCTCTCATTATTAAAAACTTCCATTTTCAACAACATGGAACTTCTTTGACATTGGCTATATATGTAAAGATAATGTAGGACAGGAAGTCCTCATAAACATATTAAAAATTGACAATATAAATTGCAACAAGACTGGCTTTATTCATGCTTTATTTTATTGACTGAGAAACTTACTTCTAAAGAGAAAGAATTCTCTGATTTTTAGGTTCATTACTTTGTTTTAGAGAAAAGAGAGACATTTTTGGTGAAATAGTATACATAGCCTGGGGATTCAATTTCTCATCGACAGAGATGTACTTATTGGACACTAGCTAATATGTTAGTTTGATAAAGTTACAAGATAGATCAGAGTTATTTTCCCCTGGGTCTCAAAGAACATTTACTGAGTGGATTGTTATAGCTAGAATGGATATAAAAGTCCCATTTTATGAGCTTTTCATTATATTTCCCACTAAGTATCATTAAAATTTCTGACAAAGCTCTGTTGCATTGAGCTATCTATAAAATGAGGATGTTGGATGAGATGATCTCAAAGGTCCCTTCTAGCTCTAAATTTGATGATCCTATGAGCCTATATGTTTAAGTGTGACTCCACATAATAAAATATGCAAGACCCTTTCCTATTGGGTATTATGAGCTGCCAAACAAAGGCCTCAACTGGAATGAACTTTGATTTTTTTAAATTATTAAAGGTAATGTGTTTTAAAGAAGAAGAAAAGCCCTGAGCATATGTCAGACTGAAAGATCTCTAAGTCCCCTTTCAACTCTAAAATTCTTTGATCTTGTGTTTAAAAGTATATTCTATACTATTTCTAAGACATGTTTTACCTTTAAAAGATTGTAAAATTAAAATAAAACCATATTTCTCCTCTTCCCCCAGTGATTTTTTTTTGGAGAGGATGTTATAGATAACATTTGTTTATCTAATTTATACATGAATAACTTGCATTTTGAAATTCTGAAAAATTAGTATACAATAGAAGAACCATCCAAAGAGAGTCTAGTCCTTTAGAGCATGCTTAGAATTCACCTCCCAGATGGGTTATTAAAAATAAGCTCAATATTCCCTATTTGGTTTTAATCTAAAAAGTGGAGGCTTGGATGTGAGTGACTGAAGGGCTGATACTGTAGGGTGATGAAGAGTATTTTGATAGGCTGAGTATCTTCAATGAATGATGACTTAGGAGAGATGGAGCTGGAATTGAGTATGCATACAAAAAAGTTTCATCACAAAATCCATCAGGCTTTTCCTTGGAGCCTTTGGAGTGAGTGATGATGGATCCCTGGTCAGCTGGCCACTCTCACTTCAGAAAACTAATTCATCTGCAATCAAGGGAATAGTCAGCTGTCTACATATCCATCCAATCTTCATTTGAAAGCAGCCAGGGAAGAACCTTTTTAGTCCACTAGAAGACTACTTTACCCCAATAGTATCAGCCCCTCAGACTTTTTTCATACCTTTCCCACATAGATCCCACTTGTATATTAGTGCTTGTTTTTTTAATGTGCCAATAGCAAAAATATAGAGCTTTTTCTGTTCAGACAATGTATACGCACACACACACATATATGTATATATATGATTTTATATGTGTTATATTAAAATATAATGATCTCCCAATTATAGATAAAAAGAGAAGGGAATCATTTTATATGTAATTATTATGACAATCTGTCAGAATAAACAATATCATCACCATAAATAAGGTAATTCATTGGGATGTTGCATTTATGTATATAAATAAATATAAATACGTTTCCAAAGATGCTGCCTGGGAGTCTAGGGTAGAAGTGTCAGACTCAGATTAAAAGGTAATTGGGAAATATCTTTTAAATAAATAAAAATACAATACCACATAGATAACAGTACATTTAAAAACCAAGTCATTATGTGACCTGTAGGGATCCTTATTTATGGATTAGTGGTCCCTGTTTCTGTTCCAATTTGACAATACTGGTCTAAGGAATGGGCTCTCATTCTGGGAGAGTGAGTAAGTGAGGAAGCCCTACATCTGGTCACATCTGGCACTGGGGTGACAGAATGGGGTAGTCCATGATCTGGGAAAAGAACAAATCAAGTATGCTCTAAGATAGTGGTTTTCATATTTTTTGGTCTCAGGAACCTTTAATACTCCTAAAAGATATAGAGTGTGAATTTCAAAACTACTCCACCAGACCATGCTTTAGAAGATCGGATTTAGCTATTTCCTGATCAATAACAATAGAGATACTTGGAATAACAGAATCAGGTCCTGGAAACTACATTCTCCACCCTACTCAGTGTAACAAGATTAGGAAGGGCTGCAGCAAACTCAAGATTTAATTATTTGAGAATATGGCCTTCAACAGACATGTGCACAAAAAGGACAGATCTCTGGGTGGTCCTAGGTCAAGCTAGAGCCACCATTGGCACATGTGAGACTCAGGAAGTGATGTAGAGAACAGCCTCTGGAGTTCTCAGGACTTCCTTTGAGGAGGACTAGAGTCAGTTCGAGGCTGGTGCTTGAGGTTGGAGGAACCCCACAGACTGCTTTCCTTAAGATTGGTCATGTGAGTGATAAGGACTGATCCCTTTCCCTGCCTTGGCTATCCAAGGCCTTAATGCCCGCTTTGGCTCAGCTGGAACCAGAGTGGTTCTGAGTTAAACTTCTTTCCTTCTCTCCCTTTTTCCTTCTCTCTCTCTCTTTTTCTCTCTGTCTCTCTGTCTCTGTCTCTGTCTCTGTCACTCTCTCTCTCTCTCCTCTCTTTCTCTGTCTCTCTCTCCCTCTAATACTTTCTTCCTCCTGTTGTAATTAAAACACCATAAAAATTTGGCAGCTGTCTTGAGTGTTTCATTTAGGAATTACATAAGTGACTTCCTTGGCGACCTTACATTAATATATATCAGTCTTTTAAAGTGATTTCAATATCACAAGAGGACCTTTCAATGAACCTTTGTGTTATGTCAGTTATTTCTATATGGGATATGTAAGGGATAAAATTAGGGGTTATTGACTGAATATATTATACTAGTGGTCACCAGGGATTAATTCAATCGCAATAAATTACTCAAGTCAGTTTGGGGATTTTTATGGTGGTTTTAATTACAATAGAAGGAAGAAATTAAGAAGAAGAGAGGGAGGAAAGGGAAATTGTACTGCTCTGGCAAGCCAGATAGAAGTTGGAGGTCAAGAAAAGGAGGAAAGGAAGAATCCATCACCTCACCAAGGTGGCTCAGGGAAGATGCCTCACCTAACCCATGCTACAGAGCTTCTTCCAGTCACCTCACTGGCAAACCACAAACGCCAAACCAAGATGCCAAGCAACCACCATGAGCTCCCAACTCAGAAAAAAGACCAATGTCTTCACCAGAGAGCAAAAGCCAGTGTGAGAGAGCCTGGAGAGAGGAAATGACATGAAATATATAAACCATTCTTTACATCACTTCCTGCATCTTACAAGTACCAATAGTAGTTTAAGCTTGACTTAGGACAGCCCAGAGGGTCTGTCAGTTGTTTCTTATTTGTCACATGTTGGTCATAGGCCATCCTCCTCAACACTTAATCCTTAAGTAAGGGTGTATACATTCCTGGTTGCTAGAATTTCTAAAGACTAAGCAAGGTAGAGAAAATCTAAAATTCACAGATATTCACCATTTTAGACATTTAAATGTGTTAGTATTTTTATTTTTTTTAAAAACCCTTACCTCATGTTTTAGAATCAATACTGTGTATTGGTTGCAAGGAAGAAGAGAGGCAAGGGCTAGGCAATAGTAGTTAAATGACTTGCCCAGGGTCACATGAGTGGGAATTATCTGAGGATACTTTTGAACCCAGCACCTCCTGTCTTTAGGCCTAGCTCTCAATCTACTGGGCCTCCTATCTACCCTAAATGTTAGTAGTATTATGAAAATAAATTTGATCTCTTGGACTTCCTGAAAGAATTACAAAACCCCATAGGTCCCTAGATCACACTTTGAAAACTATACACTATGTACTGAGCCCTCAAAGATTAGTCCCTCCATTACAAGTATATGAAGGAAACATGAAAGCAGTACTTAATACATACCTATTCTTTGCACAGGTCTCTTTAGAACTTTCTCACCTCTTCTTTTTTTTTTTTCTTCCTCTTTTGGAAATATTCCTACTGGTTTCCAAATGGCCACTTTCCATAGAATTTCTGCTCAAATCCAAAGAAAGAACAACTCCATTTTTTGATAATCCAAAGAATGTTGACCTCTTTAGCAGTTTTGACCTATTCATGTGGGATCACTTATGTAGGCAAGGATAGGAGGGTGGGATAGAGTACTGATCGTTGAACTAGCATGGGGGTCCCATGACTAAGTGGAAGCCTTTCTGAACCCAGCAGGAGAATTCATCAAGATTTCTTCCATTAACGTTCTAAAGGTCCAGAAACCTGTCTGCTTGGTCCAAGAATTCCTCTTTTAACCATTGCCAATACACTTCTAAGCAGTTCCCAGCTGGTCCCAGGAATCCTTTGTTGCTTGGCCCACACTCCATTTGCTGTCATCTCTGGGGACTCATGGTTTCCCAGAGATTGTGGTTTCTCAATGAACTCCATTCCTTAGAGATGCTCTGTTGCCATGAAGGATTTTTTTTTCTATTCAATCAATAAGTATTTAGTAAGGCTATAGTATACTAGGCACTTCAGATACAAATACAAAGAATGAAACAGTCCTTAATTTTAGAATATACATCCTATGGGGTAGACAATACAAGAATATATATATACCTCTGTGTGTGTGTGTGTGTGTGTAGAGAGAAAGAGAAAGGCAGAGAGAGAGAGAGAGAGAAAGAGAGAGAGAGAGAGAGAGAAAGAGAGAGAGAGAGAGAGAGAGAAAGAGAGAGAGAGAAAGAGAATATAAAGAGAAAAATAGTTGAGTACATATTATTTAGGGAAGGAGAATACTTGAGAAGATCAGGAAGCACTGTGTCGGTAATGGAACTTGAGCTTCTTTCCCCTCAGGATCCCAATTTTTTTTAAAATTAACTTCTGATATCTATTCGGTTACAAGGTCAAGGTCTTATCTGTGTAAAATAACTACAGATAAGCAGTTCATTCAAAAAGAAAGATGGTATTATTCTGCTTCTGACATCAGCTAGCTAACCAATCTCAATACCCATATAATTATGCTCATGGACAGAAAACCAAATATGTTTTGATCAAAACCATGGGGATGAATAGACATGAGTGACTGTTACAACATTATTGATTTAAAGCTTTTTACAGATAACAATGTTATCTGTGAGCTACATGGTCTAAGGACTATTTTTTTTTCCTTTTAACCACACATTATGCAATGAATTCAGAACTAGGCAGTTGCTGGTCTATTAAAATCATTAGGAAAAACATTGTATGACAGTTGCAAATGATAAGCATTCTATTATCCAATCATTTCTAAGTGATTTTTTCCCTTTACTATGATGGTGTTTTCAGAAGTGTTAGGGTTTTTAACCTTCCATAGACCACTAATTTAGGATAAAACTATAGTGGACTATTTTCATGCTAGTTGATTTTGAGATCTTGATAGATTGTGAGTAAATTTTGTTAATTTTTCACAGTATAACCTATATAGCTTTAATGTATCCTTTGATGTATCCCAATTTCAACTTGCCCTGATGAGTCAGGACCCTAGAGGGTTGGCTCTATATCCTCTCCCCTCACCTTGTCAACCTGGAAAAACACAGAACTACCAAAACAGTTATAAAGATCACGTTTTTAATTGAGACAAGGGAGACAATGTTCTTATGGCCAGCACATAGTCACACATGCACACACCCTAATACTATACCTAGCCAAGTTCTGAGACTCTGGCAAGAGATTGGTGCACCAATATAATATAATCAGTTAATATCAACTAGGTTTTATAAAGAGATATCTACTAGGAAGATACAATGAAAATAAAAGTAAAAAACATCCTCCTGGATTGGGGATGGTTCCTTATACTATCCTTATACCATTTCAGTCCCTAGGGAGGGATAACCTTATTTTATGGAACCCCCTAATTTGCCTTTGTACCTTAGGAACTGCCCCTAGTCTTAAAACTAAACAGTAAACCTTAATTATCTCAACCTAGATAAAATGAGTAGATATAATCAAATTTTAAGTACCATTTTTGTCTTAGACGTTTCTTCCATTGTCTCTTGTCCTCTTCCAGATAGTCCAGCCCCTGGCTGGAATGCTCCCTCCCTAGTCTCCATGTAAGCCAATCAATTGGCCTTCCTGTCCTTTATTCCCCAGAAGGTATATAGGACCCCACGTTCTTCAGCTGTTTGGAAAAATCCCCTTTCTAGAAACATTTTCCCAGAAACAGTGTTCCCAGAGTTCCAGAGCTAGTCTCTGTGTGGTATCTTGTGGTGTGCATGACTCTATGTAGTGGCTGATAGAGCATTGTCTTCCTTGTCCTGATTAAAAACTCATTCTTTCTAACTACTTTGGTGGTTCCAAGTTTTTCAAGGTTGATAGGAGTATGGATTCAAAGTGCTTGCCACCTAGCATTGTCTCCACAGAGTTCTCTCTCAGCTGTGGTATAGCTTCCAAAAATCACTCCAGAAAACTAGGGTCTATGACATGTGAGAAACTGAGCCATGTGCTGTATTCACATGGATTCACTGCCTCATTGGTGGCAAATTCTAACATGAGTTTCTATCTCTGGATCTTTTAAGGTCTCACAAGGTCTCAGCTTAGTCCACTCTTTCATTCACTTTCACCTTAAAGCAGAAAAGAATAAATTCAAAAAACTCAAGGAACAAGTGTGACATGTTCTTAGTCATGTGTTGGCAGGTGAGAGATAAGAGTTGGCAACAGATCATTGACACCATTGCCATTACTCTTCTCCCCAACCAAGGCTTTCCAAAGTCTTTGTATTAATCCCCCCAGGAAATGGAGAGATTGCTTTATTAATATAATTAACATTTATATAGCTTATTATGTACCATAATAATTCTAACATCCTAGTTCACCTGATGCCATTCCCTTCTCATTCTCCTACTTTCTTACAGTTTCTGCCCACAATAGAAACAGGAGAGAAACCCACTCTATAACTCTGAAGTAGAAGTAGAAGAAGTTATTTCTCCCAGATTAAAGATGGGGGAAACTCAGCTTCAGAAAGATTTTAATGGATGGAAATTGAATTTCATCATAGCTTCCTCTGTACTGGTAGATTCAGCAGAGTCCAGAAATGGGAAGACTGAGGGAGAGGGGTTAACACCAAGATCACAGACCTTTCCTTCCATCCCTGTTCATTCTTAATCATTTTCATTGTTCATTTTCAGTCCACATGCCTAAGTCTCTCTCAAGCTCCATATATGCATCTACCAACTCTGACTCACTCTCTTTTCTAACCCAAAGCCACTCCTGACACACACGTACACAAACTTTGTTGTTCATTACCGGAACACTTGGATGGCAAACATTACCTCTCATTCCACAGTGCTACTGCAACTACATTGCAGCTCCCAGGCCAGTTTCCCAAAGCACAAATTGGCATATAGCTAACCCTGAGGCAGCTTTCGGATGCTCCTGAATGTCCCAGCTGAATTCCAAACACCTGCTCTCCACCCCATTGAAGCTCCTGGCTATGGCTGCTAACTGTGGACCAACTCTTCCATTATGAGCCCACCTGTGCCTTCTTTTCCCTCCCCTTCAGCCCAATGGCATCCCAATTTCCTGACAGCTTTAATCTATGTTCATGAGAAAGGAGCAAAATCTTTCTCCTCTTGTGGCATAAAGAGGAATTTGTGAGAACTTTGCCAGCACCTTGATAGTTTGATAGATCTTCCTTCCCAAGATGCTGATGCCAAGGGGATAGAGGTTCTAACCATGTAAGAGTGCAGTTTTCAAAAGGAATGATGGGATGGGGAGAAGAAAAAGAACTGGTACATGTAGATGAGTTATAAGGATATGAACATTCACTCTGCATCCTGGAGGAGTTTTGAAAACTTTGAAGTTTCTCTTGCCCTCCTGCTGAAGTTAGATATTGGGTGATAATATAGCCACGTGGTTGGATGTTGCCACCTACCTCATCAATGCTGATTGCACACTCCATCCAGTGCTCACAGCTGCAGACCAGTTGTAGCCCATGGTATTAGTCAAGTGCTGTATTAATGAGGGGGACTTCAAAGAAGAGGAACCAATGTTCAGCTATTTGGGGATTGACTATAATGTGACACTTCCTCTCCCTTTCCTCAAGCTGAGCTATTACTAATGGATTCAGTCTGGCTAGACTAAAGGATAAGTCATATTTTCCCTCAGTCTCATTTTTGAAATGATGGGTTTGAAGTTCCCTTCCTAACACGAACTCTGATTCAAGTTCTATTATAAATCAAGATGTTTAGTTTATTTGGATACAAGGTTGTTGAAAGGGTAATGGAAAAGGGCAGGGGAAGTGAAAGTCCCTAAGGTTGTCTTCCCTATATAACTTGAGGGTTTGACTAAGGAATCTTCTTCAGAAATAAGCTCTGGGTTCCCCTAAAGGAAAAAGAGAGTATTTATCCCAATGATTGTCTCCAGTTTAGAAATGAGATCTTTTTTCTGCTCAGATAACAGGATTGAGAGATCTGGGTATCTTAACAGCCAAGGTAGTTCTTCCTCCCAGCTCCAAAGAGTCGAAGATAAAAAGAACCTTGGGTTTTCTCATCCAACTGCTTTTGAACCTGGCTGGAATTCCATCCCATCCACCCAGGTCTTGTGAGATTCTATCTGCTCCTTTTCTGATGCATTTCTTCAAATTTCAAATTACAGAGCAAAGACCCTACTGTGCCAAGCACAAACAGCCAAGTTGCCACTCAGAGTTGAGACTTCCTAGGACTCCAGACATGCTGTTTCTCTGGTGACAGATAAGTCCTTATTCCAACCTTTCCAACTTCCCAAGATGGACCTCTGGGACAGAGCAGGCTTAGAATCACACTTTTCCATACTAGATAAGTAAGGAGACAAGGTGCCTTACTTGGGCCATGATTGTTAGGAGTATTGCTGTTTCTGAATATGCTTGCTTTCACATTTCGCAGAGAAATTCTCTGATTTCAAAGAAGCCCAGACTTTCCACTCAGTTTGTTCCTTCACAAGGGGATCTAATGGAGGGTAAAGGTGTTTGAGGTATAGGAAAATAGAGGTTCAAAATAAGATTCTGGAGGTATTGGCAGGGCAGTGTAGTGCAATGAAAAGAATGATGAATTTGGAGTCAGAGAACCTAGATTTTTATCATTAATTCATAAAATTTAATCATAAAATTTATCATAAAAACCCACTCAGTGGGTTTGCTAAATTTTTTTTTGGTTTGGATCTGAGTATTTAATTGGTGGTCACCAGGGATTTAATTTCTAAATCCCAAAATGAATTACTCAAGTAAATGGAATTAACGGTAGTTTATTTTACAATAGAGAGAAGATATTAAGGAAGAGAGAAAAGGGGGGAGAGAGAGAGACAGAAAGAGAAAGAGCTCTGGCTTCCTCAGAGTCAGGTAGAAATTCTAAGCCCCAGCCAGGGGAAAAGGTTCACACCTCTAGAAAGGCAAGGAAACTAAGTCAGCCTTTCACTCATCAAGGTGACCTTCTAAAAGGAAAGCAGTCACTCCTTTCCTTCCTTTCCTCTGTCTCTCTAATAGATTGCAAGAGCTCTAAACATCCGAACTGTTTTGTTTTCTATTTTTTTATATTTTGCATCTAGCACAATATTTTGCACCTAGAAGGCACTTAATAAATGTTTTGAATGGAATTTAAATGAACATTGACCAAGTTGACCACAGTGGGAGATAGTTATGCCCAAAGCTTACTTTTTTTCTATCATTATGACAAATGTGAAACAAATATTCTCAGAAAGTGTTGCAAGCATCATAGTCACATATCCTTGAAATCACTTCAATGATTCAATGAAAATAGTGGTCATGGTAGATATTGATGCAACTTTCTCTTTTTTAGAGATCTCTCAGAACATGTATTTTCCCAGCTCAGTCAGAACCTCTTGTCCAGAGATTATCTGCTTTGTTCTTCATAAAAGCCCTAACCCACAGTTTCATTTTACTCAGAAAGTTACTAGGAAGTACAAGACTCAAAGGGAGACAAAAGATAAGGTGAAAACATTCATAGAAAGAACAAAAAAAAAACATCTAGGGGATTGTCTTTCTTTTAAAAAGCTTTATTGGACCAGTTGAGGGGCAGCTGGGTGGCTTAGTAGATTGAGAACCAAGCCTAGAGACCTAGGTCCTGGGTTCAAATTTGACATAAGACACTTCCTAGCTGTGTGACTCTAGACAAGTCTCTTAATCCCCATTGCCTATCCCTTACTGCTCATCTGCCTTGGGACCAATACACAGTATTGAATCTAAGATGGAAGGTAAGGGTTTAAAAAACCAAAACTTTATGTAGGTGTTTTTATTATCCTATATCATGTTTTATCGGTGGAAGACCTGAATTCAGATCCAATCTTATGTACCAGTTACTATGCTAAGTACTTTAAAAACAGCACATTTAATTCTTTCATGAATCCTATGACCCTATAATTCATCTGACTTCCCCAAGGTAACGCAGGAGGTATCTAAGACTGGATTTGAATTTGGATCTTCCTGACCCAAGGCTCTATTCATTCTGTAACTTTACTACCTCTTTGCTCCTTTGGAATCATAGATGGTCATTCTCTCTCACACATATTTCCTTCTTTCTATTTCCAAAGATTGTCATTCTAATTCAGTTCCTCCTTTCCTCTCCTCCAAATTTTTATGATAGTTTACTACCTCATAGCTCTCTTTAATGCACTTAATTTAATTCAGATCAGCATACATTTATGGACTGCCTTTGACTCTTTGATGGGCAGCAGAAACCTCCACTATCCTTTGTTCTTTCAATTGAGGAATTACAATGCTATTTTCAAATGGAGTATTCTCTCAAAACAGGAAGAAAAATCTTATATTAGGACTGATAGAAAGCTCTCCAGTTCAGTTTCTTCAAGTTTGTCATCTCCCAGACAGAAGGTAAAAGAGGTATATAGCCTTTGTTGTTTTGAAAATCCTTTCTGATTCAGAACGGAATTGCTTCTTTGCCTTTCAGAATATCACACTCTCTTGTTTCTATAACGTGGAAGCTGCTAAATCCTGTGTACTCCTGACTGTGACTCCATGACATTTGAATTGTTGCTTTTTGTCTGCTTGTAATACTTTCTCCTTGACCAGGGTGCTCTGGAATTTGACTATTATATTCCTGGAACTTTTATTTGAGGATCACTTTTAGGAGGTGATCAGCATATTCTTTCAATTTATATTTTGTTTCAGTAGATTCTTTCAATTTATATTTTGCCTTCTGTATCTAAGATATCGGAGCAGTTTTCCTTTAGCATTTTTTAAAATATGATGTCTACACTCTTTCTTTGATCTTGCCTTTCAGATAGTCTAATAATTCTTAAGTGATCTTTCCTCAGTCTATTTTTCATGTCAGTTATTTTTTCCACTGATATATTTCACATTTTCTTCCATTTTTTATTCTTTGACCTTTTTTTAAATCATTTCTTGATTTCTCATGAAGTCATTAGCTTTCACTTGCTTAGTTCTAAATTTTGGGGGTTACATTTATTTTTTAATTTAATTTAATTTCCCCTCCAATTACATGTAAAAAATAGTTTACAACACTTTTTTCAACAAATATTGAATTTTGAGTTCTCTCCCATCTTCCCTCCCCCTTCATTCCTCATCTGCCTTAAGATGGTAAGCAATCCCATATAGATTTTACATGTGCAATTATGTAAAACATTTTCCCATATTAATCCTTTGGTACTCAAGAAGGAAACTCAAATAAAAAAATTAAAAAGAGAAAAAAACTTGTTTTGTTTTGGATTTAGACATATCCTTTTCTCTGGAAGTCAATGGCATTTTTTTTATCAGTAGTCCTTTGGGATAGTTTTAGATCACTGTATTGCTGAGAATAGCTTTTATTCACAGTTGTTCACTGTAAAGTATTCCTCTTACAGCATACAATGTTCTCCTAGTTGTGCTTATTTCACTCTACTTCAGTTCATGTAATTCTTTCCAGGTTTTCTGAGCTCCTCCTGCTTCTGTTTTCTTACAGCACAATAATATTGCATTACAATCATATACTCTTACTCAGCCATTCCCCAATTGATGGGTATCCTCTCACTTTCCCACATCCCCTCCAAGTTATGTCATTTTCCTTTTCTGTCATAACAGCCAATCTGATAGGTGTGGGTC
Organism: Monodelphis domestica; assembly: GCF_027887165.1. NCBI lineage: Eukaryota > Metazoa > Chordata > Mammalia > Didelphimorphia > Didelphidae > Monodelphis > Monodelphis domestica. The sequence continues at coordinate 202,371,529 of NC_077232.1, read as the reverse complement.
ATAACTTCAGAGTTGTTTTAACATGACTATAGAGAGATTTAATTTCTTTGTCTGAGGACTGACTGACTGTTCATATCCTATGATTATTCATCAATTTGGAAATGACTTGTATTCTTATATATTCAACTCTAGATATATGAGAAATGAGGGCTTTATCAGAAAGACATTTTTTCATCATTGTAATTACTATTGTAAAGGTGAAAATTAGTGGTTGGACAATGATTTTATGAAATTATGTGGTTGGCAATATTTGTTATATCTCAAGTCAGAAATGTTATTTACAAGTATTTATAAATAGAGAGGAAATAATAAAGAAGAGAAATGTGAGGGGGATAGAGAAGTTATCTATCCTATCAACCTAAATGTTTTGCTCTGGGTCTACTTAATACAGGCAGAGATTAATTAGCTCTCAACCAGGAAGGCTGGTGATGAGTAATCACTTGGCCTCCTCCAAGATGGAAGCTAGTCTCTTAGGAAACTAGGAAGGGAGTTAGCCTTTAACTCACCCAACAAAATTTTGAGTCTTGAGTCTAGGAGTCAGAGTCCAAGTTGAAGCAGAGCTCCAAGCCCATGATCTAAGCCACAGTCTCCAGCGAAGCTCCCTCAAAGACTCTCTCCAGGAGACACTCTTTTTAGACTATCTTCTCAAAGACAATCTGCTATAAGCCAAAGGATTTCATGACTTTTATGGTGGCTCCTTGTCCCTTCCCCTCTTCACAGGGGTCAATCACAGTTCCCAAATTGTCTAGCACTGCCCAGGGGGACAGTGTCTGTGTGATCTACTTCTCACTTTCTGAAGCTTAAGTTCTCATCTAAGGGTGTGACTTTTATAAGATTCACTTTCTGGAGAGGTGAATACTCATCCTGGCTGATTGTGTTTTTGAGGGTATGAATTCATTAAGTGGTTTGTGAGCTTCTCCACCTAGTTCAAACTTGAGTTGATTCAATCAAAAGGTAGACAAAGGAGAGTTAATCCTGTCTTCACAATCTAGGGAGGTACTTAAGTTAGTGTTAACTAAGGATAGACAATAAAGAATTCTCTTTCACACTGTGTATTACTTTCCATCCTATTTACCCCTATTTAGTTTCTGACCTCTATGTATGTATACTCCTTCTAACTGCCTTAATAATAATTAAGTTCTTGGGAGTCACAAAAAGCATCTCCCCATGTAGGGATGTACACATTTTAACCAGTTTAACCACTGGATGTCTTTTTATTTCTCTTTCCTGTTTACCTTTTTATGATTCTCTTGAGTCTTGTATTTGAAAGTCAAATTTTCCATCCAGTTTTGGTCTTTGTGACAAAAAGATCTTGATAAGATGGTGAATGCCTCTCATATGCCTGTATAATGGAGTAAAAAGAATTGAGTTAAGTTTCATGTTCCCAGCTTAAGCTCCATTTTCCCATATCCACAACAGCAGGATATGATCTGGAACACACGATAGGATAGTCCTTTAAGAGGTTAACAGGTGAAGTGGCTTTCACTTTGATTAGTAGAAATTTATGTGAATGATTGGGGTAATGAGACATTATAAATTGCCTGTTCAAATTAGCAAGCAGTTGTGACTAGATTGTGACTCTCTAGTAACAAGTCAAAGGAGAACAAGGGGAGAGACTGATTCATGTTAGGGACTAGGATAAAAGGGAGCCTGTATGATCCCATTCCTTGTACTTGGCTTGCTGACTATAAATTCAACCCAGTGTTTGATAAAGTGGAAAATGTTATCTAGAAAAAATTCCTTATTTGATAAAAACTGCTAGAAAAAACAGAATGTAGTTTGCTATAAATTAGATTTAGAATAATACCTCATGCCATATTCTTTAATACATCCTAAATGGATATGCAATCTTAATTTTAAAGATCGTTTTTTAAAAATAGAAGATAAACAGATCATATACCTCTCACAGCTTTGAGTAGGAGATGTATTCTTAACCAAACAAGATAGAGGCAATTACAAAAGATATAATAGATAATTTTGATCACTTGAAACTGAAAAGCTTCTGCACAGACAATATTAATGCATTTAGGACAAGAATGGAAATGGTTTAATGGGAAAATATCTTTGTATCAAATTTCTCTGCTAAAGATTTAGTATCTAAGATATATAAACAGTAAGTATATTTAAGACTAATTGGCATTCTCTAGTAGATAAGTGGTCAAAGGATATGAATAAATTGTTCTCAATACGACTTGCAAGCAAAGTAGTTTTAAAGCCACATGAAAATATATTTTAATTATTAATAGGAGAAATGCAAATTAAAACAATTCTATAGTTTTACCTCAAATCTGAAAATTGATAAAAAATAATGATAATATCAAATGTTGCAGGATTTGTAAGATCATAAGCACACTTATACATTGTTGGTTTAGCTGTGAAATAGCACAACCATTTTGGAAAGTAATTTGGAATTATGCAAATTAAGTGACTAAAATGTCCAGACCCTTTGAATAAGAGATTCCATTACTGAGCTTGGAGTCCAAGGAAGTGATACAGAAGAAGAAAGTCCCCATATAGTGAAAAATATTTATAGCAGCACTTTTTTTTTTTGGTGATAGCTAAGATTTGGAAACAAAGTAGAGTACAGTCAATTAGGAAATGACTAAACAAATTGTGGGTACATGAATATAATGGAATATTACTGTGCTGTAACAAATCCTGTTGTGATGAATGCAGAGAAGGAAGGAAAGCCACATGAATTGATGCAAAGTGAAATAAACAGAGTCCCCTCCCCAAAAAACCAATTTATATAGTAATTGCAATAATGAAAATAAACGAAAAGAACAACTATACACTCAAAAATCAAAAGTCCCTTTAAAAGTACACAGCCTTTGATCCAGTAATACTACTATTTCATCTGTATCCCAGGAAGATTAAAAGGGGAGAAGGGAAATCAAGAGAAAAAGTTGTATGGTCAACAAGAAAAGCATTTGAAACACTCTTGCGAAACAAATAACCTTACTCTCCTTACCTCCCCCCACCAAAAAAAGCCCCCACTAGAGGTGAGCAGAATATTAGACTTGCTGACATCACACGATAGGATTGCAAGAAAGGTAAATAAATATAATCATCAAAAAATCAATAAGTAATAAAATAACCACACATTTTTTTAAATAAGAGAAAGAAAAACTGATATGGGAGGTCAAAAAATAAGTAAGTAAAAATAAAACAACAATAATAATAACAATAAAGTGGGATTATCAAGAAGTTCATAAAAATCCACAAAAGGATAAAGATGTAAATGAAATTTAAATAAATTAGAGGAGTCCAGGTGGAAAGGGAGACCTGACATATAACTTAAATACCTTATATTTGGGGATGCAAAATTATAGAGTGGAAAGGAGCAGGAGGGGAGAAAAGATGCCAAAATCCTACTGCTCTTCCCTTAGAGGTATAGATATTATCTCCCCAATAATATTATAAGATCCTTGGTGGGAATAGCTATATCTTATTCATCTTCATACCATACATGGTGTCTAACCTATATCTTCTGCAGAGCTGGCTCTGAATAAATGCTTTAATTTTTTTTTTTTAATTCTTACCTCCCATTTTAGAATCAATACTAAGTGTTGGTTCCAAGTCCAAAGAAAGGTAAGGGCTAGGCAATGACGGTTATGTGACTTTCCCAGAATCACACAACTAGGAAGTGTCTGAGGTCATATTTGAACCCGGGACCTCTGATCTCTGGGACTGGCTTTCTAGCTAACTTCCTTAACAATTTTTGAAGATATTAATGAATACAAAAAGTAGCTAACATTTATATAGAGAGAGCTGACTATGTGCCAGACACTGTACTAAGTACTTTGTAATTCTTATCTTATTTAAAGCTCAAAATGTTGTGGGAGAGCTAGATTAACCCTAGACTGGGAAGGGTGCTCTTTCAAGAATGGCAAGTCCTAATGGATATCTTTAAAAATAGAGACATTTATTTAGGTTGAATGACTAGGAGGCAGGTGCAGGACCAAGCTGCCTCCCCAAAGAGAAAAAGTTCAGGATTTTGATATCCTAAAGGAATATGGTCTGCATGGCTTGGTAAAGAAAAGTGGGGTGAGGGACAAACAAGGGGGATCAACAGGGGGGACTAGGTGACATAGTAAGGTGCCTTTGAGTCTGGGGGCAGAAGCATAGGTATACATCGTTTATAACATTCAAAGGTGGGCGAGTTGCCTGTCTTGAGGAACCTAGTGATGTTTGAGATGGAGATAGAAGGCATTCCTCTGTGCTAAAACCCTGAACATAAAACTAGTGCCAGTGCATCTAAAGCAAGAGGCAGAGAACACTTAGTTTATTCAGCCATCTCTAGGGCCAGCTTTCTTCCGCCATCACTTCAGAGTGAAATTCCTCATATGATCTTTGTCCTGGGATTCCTAATTTGGGGTGTCTAAAGGCTTCTGTGCCCTGCTCAAAAATGCCCCTGGGAAGTAGGTTCTGCTCTATCCACTATACCACCTATGTGTTCTTTCTATATGAATAACCGAAATCATTACCTTTGGTTAATCATAAAACCTTTGGTTCCTAGTAGAAGAGCATCGTTTTATCTGGAGTTGGCAAGATCGGAATTTAGAGTACCTTATCATGCAAGGTCTCACAATTAGTGTAACATCAAGCAAGTCCCCAATCATCTTGGACTTTATTAGGACTAAGCTTGGAGAAATAGAAACCCTGACCTTGGCATCTTGTTACACGCTAGAGCTCAAAGAGCTTAAAAGTGAACTCTAACGTACTCAGTTAGTGTAACAGAATGGCACATCAAGGAAGCACATATTTCAAAATATCTGACTTGAACCTTTGTCATTCATGATAGATTACAGGCAGAATAACTGGAATTTCACTCATCAAAAATTTTACTCTGGGATAAGAGCTTCGAGTGAATTAAAAAATTCAGAAGTTTAAAGCAATTTCTCACCTAGAAATTTCCACTGGCATTAGTGAGTTGAGACATTCAACATGACTGGAGTTACCATAGTTTGCTAAGGTGTTGGGGTTTGTTGTTTGTTGGGGTAAACTCTAGATTTTTAAAAACCTTTTACTTTCTGTCTTAGCAACACCTCTAAGCAAGGGGGTGAAGCCTAAGCAAATGGTATTAAGGTACTTTCCTAGGATTACATAGCTAGGAAGTATCTGAGGTCAGATTTGAACTTAGGACCTCCTAACTCCAGGTCTGGCCCTCTATCCACTTAGTGTACCCTAGTCTTAAATCTGAAGTCAAATCTGGTGAGATTGAATCAACTAGGCAGATAGGAAAAAACGAAAACCAAAAAAACAACAACAACTGAATAATATCAGGAAAGCAAATATTTACCAAGGTTCTGCATTTAACAAATACAGTTCTCTAGAACAGTCTGTACTACAAGGGAAGGAAAAGTGTCAGGCCTACAGGTCTTTATTCCTTTCTGGGCAGTAATCTATGATATTCATCCTGTCACCAAAAATAATGCAATTGGCTGATTTACCTAAAGAACAGTAGCCTCAATGGTTCACTCTTTATCCTTATTCAGATGTCAAGATCTGGGAGGAATCATAGGGATTAACAACAAAAGGTAAAAAGCATATTGTAGAAAATATGAGGTAATTGCCAAGGACAGATAATAAAGCACACTTCTAACAAGGAACTGATGGACTTTGATGCAAGAAGGGGCATGCATATTTGGATATGGCCAATGCAGAAAGTTGTTTTGCTCCACTACGTATATTTATTTGTTCCAAGAGTTTTATTTTTCTTTCTTTTTTTAATTCTCAAAAATAAATGCTTGGTGATGATGGGGATTTAAAAAAGAAGAAAAAGCAGTTAGGACATTTGGTTTTAGGACAAATTAGTTATACTTGTTCTACTTAGCTTCAAGAGATTTTGTAAAGGTTTAATTGCTTCCTACTGTCTAAGAAGTCATGTCCAAATTTTTTACCTTAACATTCAAGTATCTCAGAAACTTGCCCCACCTACCCTTTGAATTATTTCTCCTAATTCCCTAATATCATTCCTCTTCATTCAAATTGTCAATCTTTTTGTTTTCTTCTCTCTCTCCCTCCCTCTCTCTCTGTCTCCCTCTTTCTTTCCTTCTCTTTCTCAGTCTCCCTCCCTCCCTCCTTCATCCTCCCTCTCCCTCTCTCTCTCTCTCCCTCCCTCTCTCTGTCTCCCTCTTTCTTTCCTTCTCTTTCTCAGTCTCCCTCCCTCCCTCCTTCCTCCTCCCTCTCCCTCTCTCTCTCTCTCCCTCCCTCTCTCTGTCTCCCTCTTTCTTTCCTTCTCTTTCTCAGTCTCCCTCCCTCCCTCCTTCCTCCTCCCTCTCCCTCTCTCTCTCTCTCCCTCCCTCTCTCTCTGTCTCCCTCTTTCTTTCCTTCTCTTTCTCAGTCTCCCTCCCTCCCTCCTTCCTCCTCCCTCTCCCTCTCTCTCCCTCTCCCTCTTCTCCCTTCTTCCTCTCTCTCTTTCCCTCCCTCTCTCCCCCTTCCTCCCTCTCTCTCTTTCCCTCTCAGTCTCCCTCCTTCCCTCCTTCCCTCTATCCCTCCCTCTCCCTCTTTGTCTCTCTTTTACATACACATACACATGCATGTACACACAGGCTCCTTCTTTCTGGCCTTGTTTTCTTTTTTCTCTATGGTCCTTTGGTACAGGCTCTCTTTTCTTCCTTCCTATTTCAGCAACATGCTTTTCCTTTTCATTTCCATTTCACAAAATACTATCTCTCCTCCAAGTCACAATTCACAGTCTACTCCATGACACCTGCCCTGCCTATTCTAGCCCTAATTCATTCATCTCTTCATTCTCTGACTTTGAAAAGCACTAGTTGGTAGTAAGTATGCAGGATCTCCAAAGAAAAATGTAAGCTTTTTAGAGGTGAAGACCATAGTCTCTCAGAGCCTGAAGGGACACCTTGCCTCTACTCCCCACTCTCCACCCTTGCTTTATCTTACAAACCAGAGAGCTTCAGAATGCCCAGGATCACAGACTTAGTAGCTAAAATGGGATTTGAACCTAGTTCTCCTGACTCTAGCACTTTATCTATTGCTAGAGGTGTCAGATACAGAGCCCTCCCCTACCAACAACATTTTGAAGTAGGCAAAGACCAGATTAAAATGCAATTGGGAAATACTTTTAAAAATAAATAAAAATACAATACACATCACCTCAACACCCCATTGTGATTCTCCAGTATTTTGAAACTCTTAGAGCTCAGTCAGATATCTACTACACCAAGGTCATCCCCAGCCTCCCAGGTCATCATTTGTCATCCTAACTTTTGTCTTGTCATTGGATTTTGATGACTGGAAGAGACAATGAGACTGGTGACTTTGTTCTTCACTTAAATCACCTTTCTGTATTTTCCACAAATCTTAGTGTGCTTTGGGGCATGTAGTTGTTTCCCAACAAATAATTGTTAAAGAATTTTAGATAATAAAATTTAGATAATTTTAGATAGAGAGTTTATTAAAGAATAAATGCAAAGTCATTTTTGGAAGCCATTTTAAAAAAGTTAGAAGGGTTATGCATAGTAATGATGTATAATAATAATAATGACATGTATTTAGATAGTTTGTTACAATTTATCAAATGCTTTCTCCCAATACTTCTATGAGAGTTACAATTATTTCTAACCCTAATTGTTTATTGTAGCTTCAAAGTATTCCCATAGATCTAAAAGGAAAACTTACTCAAAAAGCCTTTTTTGATCTCCCTTAGTTGTTAGTGACAACCTACAATCAGTTTCTATTTATTTTCTCTACATCAATATGTTTTATTCCCTCTGTTCCCCCAAAGTAGATATAAATTCTTCAGGGTAGTAACTGTCTTGTTTTTGTATTCCTATCCTTAGAGTCTCCATAATGCCTGACACACAGAAGGTCTTTTATAAGAATTTCTTGTTGATTAACTTAAATATGCTATCATAGCATTAGTTATAGGTTCACAGAGATAATAGATGTCAATAGCCTTTCCAACAATGATTATCTTTACTATAGTGTTTCTAGAGATGCATCACTCTAAGAGTGATATGAGAAAATACTGTCATGCTTCCGAAGTAATGCTTCTTACTGGTAGAGCTTCAAAGTCACACTCTGGGAAAAATAACCTAATTTATGTTATATGGGGAAGGTTCTTCGCACCCACTACTCTGATCAATTTTTCATATCATTCTTGCTTTTAACAGAGAGATTCGGATATTTCCCATTCTGACTTCCTTACTACTCCAATAATACAAAGATAGCAGTACATGCCCCCTCTGTCCCAGTCAGTGTCTGAAGTTCTGATTCAGAGGAAGATTTATAAACTCACACAAAAGGGACATTTGGATGAAGGGATTCCAGATGTGCAAAGAAGTGTCCTGGCTTCTGAACCACTGCATTCTCCTGTACTGTTTTTCTTTCATATAGAGAAAGTGAGGCTGGCACTGTCAGAGCCTTCCCGAATTCTGGATAGTGTAGATCGAGCTTCTCAGCATCAGGGGAAAGATGGTTTAGCTGTGTCAATTATGAGGATGCTACCATTTTTTAAAATCTCCAATTTAACAAATATTCATTGTGACTATTGCATATAAGATTGTATGCCCAGTACTAGATGGTGGTCTATTGTTAAGTCATTTTTTTAGTCATGACCTTATTGTTTTTCTTGACAGAGAATCTAGAGTGGTTTGCCATTTCCTTGTCCAGCTCATTTTACAGATGAGTAAACTGAGGCAAACAGTGTGAAGTGATTTGGTCTGAGGCCAGATTTGAACTTGGAAAGAAGAATCTTCCTGACTCTAAGCTCAGCACTCTACTACACCACCAATAATACCACCACCACCAATAATAGTTTATATAAATACGCCTATACATATATATAGGTTATATACATATATTATAATCTACATATAGTATATATTATATATATATATATATATATATATATATATATAACTATCATCATCATCATCAACTCTTTTGATGGGGTAGATGTTCAGTTTCCAAGCCAGAAGTTTCACTTCTTCCTACTGACCTCAGAGCTATGAGATAAGAGAATGGATATAGAAGTGAGGAAGAGACTTTGTAAGTTCCACTAGGGTTTTTTTTTTAAGGTCCAGATTTATCTTATTGTTATTCCCATGAGGAAGATGATTTCTTCCATTGAAGGAACATGTAGTAGGCAGGTTTTTACCACCTAGGCAGATGCTAGGTATATATCACCTAGAAGTCAATGATTAAAAAAAGAAAGAAAGAATGAATGAAAGCAAGAAAAAAAATGGCCAATATATGTCAACATACTTATAACAACTCTTTTTGTGGTAACAAAGAACTAGAAACAAAGTTGATGGCTGTTGCTTAGAAAATGATTAAACAAGTATGGTAGGTGTTTTGCCATAAGAAACGATGAATATGAGGAATGATAAGAAGCATAGGAAACTGTAAGTTGACAGACAGAAAACAATATATACACAAATGGCTTCAATGGGGTAGAACCAAGATAGTAAAAAAGGTACACAGAATCACCTGGTCATTACCAAATTCCTGTAAAATGGAGATTTGAACTCTAGACTTCAATCCCCAGAAATCCTTGGTATTTCCCAGAATTCCCTATAATCTCACATTAGTCTCCTCCTGGTCAAGATCATAATTAGTATTTAACTGGCTCTCTGCGTCCCACTTGCTTTCTACTCGGCCATTGCAAGATGTAGTAAGTAAGCTTTGAATGAGCTAATTAGCCCTAGGCACGTGTTTTTCTTATTTTGTATTTCTTTATTCCTTGATTTCTAATAATCCTTAATAAACCTCATAAAATATAATATTTCTATCACTAGAGACTAATTTAATTTTTACATTACCCTCCAAACACCTACTCCATAACACTTCAAAACAAATTCTGGAGGAGCATAACCTGCAACAATATAGGGTGAAATAATTTTTTTAGCCCAAAACAACTTAGAAGGCTGGCACAAGAGATCTATTGCATTAGGGTAAAAGTAGAGGGTAAAGTGGCATGTCAAGGCAGGCTCCACTGTGGCAACAGACCTTGAGGGCAGCTGAATCCACAGCAAAGTCTTCCAGAGCTCTCAGTAACAGATGGAAAAGGGGGATAGATAAGTCACAAATAGCTCAGAAGTAGGTTACAGGGGTCTCTTTGTTGGCTCTGGGTGCAAAACTTTTATTGCATTGCTCATACACAGATCCAGGTCATACTCCAGCATATGGGTCTCCAGGTGAGAAGGAGCACCAGTACATACCAGCTCTTGTAGCCACAGGGACACAGGGGGAATTCCACGGGGGAAAAGAGTGCTTGGGGTTATTCATAGACTGGAAGAGCATTAAATAATGCACAGGCTGGAAGAGTATTAAATATACCTCTCTTTGGATCATTTCGCTTTGGAAAAAACTGAAACCTTATAGATTGCCAGAGCTAGCTTTAGAGGCAGCTGCACAAAGAACTTGATTCTTGGAACAATGCTCCCTTCACCTCAGTACAGAGCCCAAACTTAATAGTTGTTTTTTTTTTTATTTAAAGGAAAGAAAAAGGCTAAAAATAAGCTAACAACAACAAAAAAGAAACTCAAAAAAGAACATTATTTTTGTGACAGGGAAGTCCAAGACATACTCAGACGAAGATAACTTAGTCAATACTACTACATCAAAAGCATCCATAAATATTAATTGCTCTCAATCCCAAAAAAGAATTAATTGAAGAGCCAAAAATGTTTTTTTAAATCAAATGAGAAACAGAAGAAAAATTGGGAAAAGAAATGAGAGTGAAACAAGAAAATCATGAAAAAAGGCAATAGCTTGATAAAGGAGGCATAAACATTATTGAAGAAATTAATATATTTAAAAAGAGAATAGATCTTGTAGATTATAGATTAGAATCAACAATAATAGGGTAAATTATAATAGAATAGATTATAAAAGAGGCATAAAAATTCACTGGAGAGAATTCTTCAAAAATCTGAATTGACCAAATGGAGGACTTACAAAAATGCACCAAAAGAGAAGAAATTCTTAAAAGGCAGAATTAGCCATATGGAAAAAAAGAGGTATAAAAAAATTCATTGAGGAAAAGAACTCTCTATAAAGTAGAATTGTGCAAATGGAAAGGGGAGTACAAAAGTTCAGTCAAGAAAATCATGTCTTAAAAATTAGAATTGGGCAAGTGGAAGCTAATGATTCCATGAGCTATCAACAATCTATCAAAGAAAGTGAAAGCACAAAAAAATAGAAGAAAATGTAAAATATCCCACGGGAAAAACAAGTGACATGAAAAACAAACCCAGAAGAGATAATGTAAAAACTATTGGGCTACCTGAAAGCTTGGATTAAAAAAAATGGATTTAGACCTAATCTTTCAAGAAAATATCAAGGACAACTGCCCTGATATTCTAGAACCAGAGGGTAAAATACAAATGGAAATAATCCACCAAATACCTCCTGAAAGAGATCCCCAAAAGATAACTCATAGGAATATTATAGCCAAATTCTAAAACTCTCAGGTCAAGGAGAAAGTATTCAAGCTGCAGGAAAGAAACAATTCAAATTATGTGGAGCCACAGTCATAATAACACAAGATTTAGCAGCTTCTACATTAAAGGATTAGAGGGCCTGGAATATGATATTCCAGAGAGCAAAGGAGTTAGGACTTCAACAAAGAATCACTTACCTAGCAAATTGATTTAATTTAATAACTTTGCTATTCTTGGCAATACAATGATCTAAAGCAATCCCAAAGGACTTATGAAGAAAAAGGCCATCTGCTTCCAAAGGAAAAGAACTGATGGAATCTGAATCTAAACCGGAACAAACTTTTTTCACTTTCTTAATTTTTTTATTTGAGTTACCTTCCACAAAAGGATTAATATGGAAAAGTGTTTTACATTACTGTACATGTAAAATCTATATCAGATTGCTTACCATCTCAGGGGCTAATGGAAGGAGAGAATGAGGAAAAGAATTTGAGACTCAAAATTCTTTTTAAAATGTTGGAAACTGTCTTTACATGTAATTGCAGAAAAAAATAAAAAAATTTTAAAATGACTACAATGATGTTAATGGAAAGGACCAAAGAAAAATAATTAAAACTAAATGCTGTGAATTCACGAACAAAGTTGACCCAAAGAAGAATTATGAGGATGTATCTATGGATGTGGGAAATTAAAGATTATTTATTTACTTTTGTTATTGGGGATGTTATCTGAAAGGGAAAGGGATAGGAATATATCAAGAAAAGTAGGAAATGTAAAAACAAAAGTTGTCATACCAATTTGGAACCATTAAATAGTGAATGGACTATATAAAAAAACCCAACCTCATTATATTACCATTTTTGGTTCATAAAAAAAGGAACATCTGTTCTAATTCTAAGATCACTATCAGTTCAATTCATTCTCAGAACTTCTCTGCCTCTTTGCCAGCAACCTTCCCACCCTTGAAATGCTTCCACCCTGAGGTCTATTCTCCTGATAAATGCATTCCTTAATGAGACCACCATTTCATGAGGAGCCCTAGCTATGTTACCTCCACTTCTAGCTCTATTCATTTTTTGGACTTTTCCAGCAGCATCCTTATACCATCCCTTTTCTTCTTTCCAATCCATATTGATGTATTTCTCCCCCCGCCCAACTATCATAATATAAACTTTTTATATCTCCATAACCCAACACAATTCAGTACTTGTCACATGATAAAGCATTTAACAAATGTTTTAATCTGAATTATTAACATTTTTCCATTACATTATATCTAGGTAATCAACAAAACAATAAATCAAGTCTTGAATAATAGAGTTTTTCTACTTTACAAAATATAAATGCCCATGCTGAAAATCTAACAATCAGTTCACATGAGTGGGCATGACCTGGCACCACATCTTTGTTTATAATACAGTACTGCCTCCCATACAGAATAAGTTCCTTGAGAGTAGGAGATGTTTCATTTTTGTCTCTGTAACTTGTGCTTAATCTAATTCCTGGCACATAGGAGGCATTTAATAAATGCTTATTGACTGGTACATTTTTTGATTAATTCACACATTTTTTTGATTGGTTCAGCCAAAGTGACCTTCTTATCACTTCTCACACACAGCTCTCTGTCTTTAACATCTTTGGCTTCACAGGAGCTATTCCCCATGACTAAAACACATTGCGTCCTTAGCTTTCCTCATAAAATTCAGAGTTTCCTTTGAAGGTCAATTCAAACACCATCTTCTACATAAGATCTTTTCTTGAGTAGTGAAGATCCGACTGAAAATACTTAGCATTTAATTTGTATATATATATATTTTTTTTTTAATGGCATAAAGATAGTGGTAATACTTGTTGTCTGTCCTTTGTTTTCAAAGAGAATCAGTGGCACCAAAAGGTAATTTAAGTAAAGCAAAATTGTACAAAGTCATCAGCCTCACTGTCTCTGAGAATCCTCAAAAATCCAGTTGAGACAAAGATCTGGATGACTAGTCATGACCTGGGATGTTGTGAATGATCTTGATGTCTTAGATGTCTGATCAAGCTCTTCAACAGAGACTGCTTTAGGTCCTCATAGTTGTTGAAAGAAATGTTCTCATCTTCCCATTCCACCTGGAGAAGTCCTTACATAATTGGGGCAATTACTTAGGAAGACTCACCATTAGGTTTAAGAACTGTTGGTTACCCTCAAGCTGGTTTAACCCATCTGCTGAGATAGTTTTACTAGGCTGTGGCCATTACATAGGCTACAGCTTCTTGGAGCTATAGGTGGCAGTTGGGTGACAGGTAGCTAGATGAATAGCCCTGAAAATTGCTTGGCAAATCCTCATACCAGAGGTGCTAGTCATCCTATAACACCACACATACCATAGTAGCAGCAGCAGCAGTAGTAGTGATGGTAGTGATGATGGTGGTGGTGGTGGTGGTAGTAGTAGTCGTAGTAGTGGTGGCAACATCAATAGCAGTAGTAGTAGTGGTAGTAATAGTAACAATAATAGATAATATTCTGCTTTAAGGTTGACAAAGCACTTTTATCCTCACAACAACGAGAGGTGGATACATTTATTATCCCCATTTACAGATGAGGAAACTGAGGCAAACTTGCTCAGGGTCACTCAGCTTGGAAGATTCTGAGGTGGAGTCTGAATTCAAGTCTTCCTAATTTGAAGCCAAATACTCCCCTAGCTGCCTTTTCATACTTATAATTCAGAGACTATTTATCCAAAACTTTTGTTTTATAGATGAAGCAATTCTGGGCTAGGGGAATAGAGTGGATTGCCTGAAGTCACACAATTAGCATCAGAAGTGGGATTTGAACACAAGTCTTCTGATGCCAGAGCCAGTGTTCTTTCTACTAAACCATATTTATGTTGCTTCCCTTGATTGACTATAAATTCTCTAAGAAGCAGGGATTTTTTTTCTTTATCCCCCCAGAACTTGGCATAGTATCTAGCACATAATAGAGACTTAATAGACATTTTTTGATTAATCCATACTAATGATGCTATCCATTCTATTTGACCTACTTTGTTGCCATTTATTGCTGTATAAATTACATGATTATACTCATTGTATTTATGATTCCACTCCACTATTTTCTGTTGTAAGCCTTCTCATATTTCTTTTATTCATATCCAGAATTCTTACATTCCAATAGTATTTATTTACATGCATGTAGAACAATTTGTTTCACTATTGGAACCACAGCTTGTTTTCCAGTTTTAGTCATTACAAATAGTTATATTAAGAATATTTTTGTGCACTTGCTATTATTTTCTGTCAATAATGCTCATGGGGTGCTGGGAGTATAAACATTTTAACCCTTTTTTACATATTTGAGAATGGTTTTAAAAAATGATCAGATCAATTTACACCTCAATCAGCAATGAATTATTCTGTAGATAATTCTCAATTTCTTTTTTCAACCCTTTTACTAATTTTTTGGGGGGAGAAGAGTTTGAATTTTTGACATTTCTAATTATTAGAACCTTTGGGCACTTTTTCTAATGGTTTTTGATAGCTTTCATTTCTTGTTTTGAAAACTATTCATATTTTTAAATAATTTGTCTACTGAAGAATACTCCTTAGTCTTTTTTTTTTAAACCCTTACCTTCCATCTTGGAGTCAATACTGTGTTTTGGCTATAAGGCAGAAGAGTGGTAAGGGCTAGGCAATGGGGGTCAAGTGACTTGCCCAGGGTCACACAGCTGGGAAGTGTCTGAGGTCATATTTGAACCTAGGACCTCCCATCTCTAGGCCTGGCTTTCAATCTACTGAGCCACTCATGTGCCCCCTAATGGTCCTTAGTCTTGCAGATCTGTGTCAATTTTCTAAAGATTTTAGATACTGGAATTTTATCAGAGAAAATTAATGCACAATCCTCCCACCCCCCCTCCACTCCCAATTTTTACCTTTTCTTATGTTGGATGCATGGATTTTTTATTTCTGTAAAACTTTATCTTGATAAGAAAAAATTATTTTTATGATAATTTTAATTATACATTTGACCATTAATGAATGCTACAACTTTCATTAGCATCTAATTTTTAGTGGTACTATTTTTAAATATTTATATTGTTTCTTCATTTTAAATTTATTCAGGAACATAGTGTTTGAAAAACACAGTAAACAAAGCTAAGGTTGGATTTAAATCTTGTTCTGAATACATAATGACTGGTTAGACAAACAATTTCATCCACCAGTCACAGAAGTAACTTTCTAAGATTACAAACTGCAAAACAGTTATCAATCTATATTAGTGGAAGGATTTTTCTTAACAGAAATTCCTTATCCCAGTGATATCAGGGTAAGATCCCTTTCCCTATCCCCTAAAATGATGTAAAATGCTGGTCTAAACTTATTTTCTTCCAATTTGTTTTTCAGTTTTTCTAGAAGTTCTTATTGAATAAGGGAATCTCCCTGTTAAATGTGCTCTTGGGTTTAATAAAAGGCATAATTACCATATTCATTTGCTTCTAAGTCTAGTTCAATGATTTTCCTTTTTTTTGGTTTATATTTTTTCTTTTAAATTTATTTATTTATTTGCTATATTAAAATTTCTTAGTAACTTCCTTTCTCTCCTCCCTCTACTAGAGAAAGCATCATTTGACAAAAAAGATATCATGCATATATAAATAAATGTCTTACTTATTTCTATTTATCAGTTCTTTCTCTGGAAGTAGACATATACAAGTCATTGTTCAAACAATACTTCTGTGACTGTATTAATGTTCTCATGGTCCTACTCATTTCACTGTTCACAATTTCTAGATCTTTCCCTAATTAAAAACATTTAACTGCTTATGATTTCTTATGGCACAGTATTATTTCATCACAATTATATGCCACCTCTTGTTAAGTCATTCCAAAACTGATAGGTATCCCCTCAGTTTCCAGTCCTTTGTCACCACAAAGGGAACTGCTATAAATATTTGAGAACATCATTCATTCTTTTCCTTCTACCATGATCACCTTAGCACCCCTCAGAAGCCCTCCTAGTGGGTACCCAAGCTATCACCCCGGAACAGAGTTTGCCAGAGTTAGTTACTAGAAAGCCATTTAAATACTGTGGACATACAATATAGTACAAGATAGAACATTTCCAAGAACAATGGAACTAGGTTTACAACCAAGAATACAATACAAGAAAAGAAATGGTCATTTAAAGAAATTAAAAGACTTTCAAATACTTTTAAAGAGAAGACCAGAACTGAATGAAAAATTTGCTATACAATAATGAGAAGAAATAGATGATAGCATGAAAGACCAATTATAAAAGATTTAATGAGTTCAAAATGTTTACTTCTCATGTGGGAAAATGGTATGTTAAAACCTTAAGAATGATATTATTGATTGAGTGATTTGAAAGTGCATTTATAGATGGAAGCTTGGAGGTCAAATGGGATACAACAGAATATGTTACAAAACAAAACAAAATAAAATTGAATGAAGAGGGATAAACTGGAATAATATTATATTAAAAAGGCATGAATATAGGAATGTTACAGTGAGAGAAATACAAATCAAAACAATTCTGAGGCACCACCCTGTACCTAGCAGATTGGCCAATATGACAGTAAAGGAAAATAATAAATGTTGGAGTGGATGTGGCAAAATTGAGACACTAATGCATTGCTGATGATGGCGTTGTGAATCGATCCAACCATTCTGGAAGGCAATTTGAGATTATGCCCAGAGGGCTTTAAAATATTGCATGTCCTTTGATCCAACTAATACCACTCCTAGATTTGTACCCCAAAGAGATTTTTTTAAAGTGTTTGTACAAAACTATTTATAGCTGTGCTTTTTGTGGTGGCAAAAAAAATTAGGAAATGAGGGGATGTCCCTTGATTGGGGAATTGGCTGAACAAATAATGGTATATAATGGTGAAGGAATACTACTGTGCTATAAGGAATGATGAACTACTTGGTTTCTATATAAACTGAAAAGACCTCCATGGACTGATGTGGAAAGAAATGAGCAGAACCAGGAGTACATTGTACACAGAAAGTGAAACACTGTAGAACAATCAAATGTAATAGACTCTGCTACTAATAGCAATGCAATGATCAAGAACCATCCTGTGGAACTTATGAAAAAGAATGTTATCCATAGCTAAAGAAAGAATTATGGAAGTAGAAAAACATAAGGAAAACATAAGATTTATCACTTGGTCATATGGGTATATAATTTGGGGTTGTGGCTTTTAAAAGATTACTCTATTAAAATATGAATAATATTGGGAAAAAAGAATGTTACAGTGAAGGGAAGGAGGGGATGGGGGTGTTAATGCTACTACCTTATCATCAGATCTGGGTAAAAGAGAGAATAATAAATATATATAGAAGGAATAAATTTTTCTTAACTTATAAAGAGACAAGATAGGGATAAAGATTAAAAGAGGGGACCTTAGAAGGACATATAGATTAAGAAGAAAGAGAGCAAAGGGAAAAGACAAGTAAGAAAATAGAGTTAATTTATATTATCAAATAAGAAAGTAAGAGAAAAGGGAGGGATTCAAAGAAGGGTAAATAGATTAGCAACTAGGTGGGTAACAGTAGGAGAAAAAGAAGGAAACTTTAGAAATGTGAGGGAGGAAAATTAAGGTAGGATTGAAGAAGGTGTAGGAGTTGCAGAAAAGTAGTTAGAGGAAAATTGAATTTCTTAGGAGGAATAAGATAAAAAGAGAGACAAAGAAGGGAAAAGAGTAAAGAAAAATGGAATGAAGGGAAATACACAGCTAATAACTACAACTCTGAATGTGACTGGGATGGTCACCTCCAAAACAGAAATGGGTAATGGATTAAAAACCAAAGTCCAACAACATTTAAAAGAAACACATTTTAAAATGAGTTATACTTAGAGTAAAAAAAAAATAGAGGGATGGAGAGAATATATTATGCTTTAGTTAACAAAAAAAGAGGTAGTAATAATATTCTCAGAGAAGGTTAAAGCTGAAATAGATTTAATTTAAAGAGAAAACAAGGACACTTCATTATGTTCAAAGGTACTACAGATAATGAAGCATTATAAATATTAAATATATATTTACCAAGTGTTATCAGATCCAGATTTTTAAATGAAAAGCTAAAGGAGTTATAAGAAGAAGTATATGTAAAAAAAAACTATAATAGTGGGGAATTTAAAATTTTTCCCTCTCAGAAGTAGAAAAATCTAACTAAAGAAGAAATAAGAAAGAAGTTAAGGAAATAAATAAAATCTTAGATAAGATAGATATAGATATCTGGAGAGAATTGCATGGAGATAGAAAAGAATATATCCTTTTCTCAGTGGCACATGATATTCTTGGTACAAAAACTTACCTTATAAAAGGACGAAAATTTTATAACTAAATGCTGAAAAGCAGAAAAAATTAATGCATCCTTATAAAATACAATAAAACTACATTTAATAAGGGACTATGGAATCACGGAAAGAAAATTTATGGGAGTCTAAATAACAATCTTAAAGAATGAGTAGGTTAAAGAATAAATAATAGAAACAGTGAATAATTTTACTGAAGAAAATGATAATCTGAAAACATACTAAAACTTATGGGATACACTAAAGCAATAATTAGAGGAAAATTATATCTCTAAATGCTTTTATTAATAAAATAGAAAAAGAAAAGATAAATAAATTTTGTATAGAATTTTAAATTAGTAAAACAAGAAATTAAAAACTCCCAATTAAATACTAAATTGAAAATCCTAAAAATTAAAGATGAATTTAACAAAATTGAATATAATAAAATTATTGAATTAATACATAAAACTGAGGTTTTTAAAATGAAAAATAAATCCCACAAATAGATAAACCATTAGGTAATATGATTTTTTTAAAGGGAAGAAACATAAATCATTAGCATTAAGATTTAAAAGAGTGAATTTACTTTGAATGAAGATGAAATCAAAACAATTATTAGAAGTCATTTTGTCCAGTTATATATCAACAAATGTAATAACTGAAGTGAGAAGTGTGAATACTTATGAAAATACAAATTGCCTAGACCAACAGAGGAGGAGATAGAATATTTAAATAAAGCTATTTTAGAAAAAGAAACTGAACAAGTTATAAAAGAACTAGCTAAGAAAAAAGCATCAGGACCAGATGGGTTTACAAGTGAATTTAACAAAATATTTAAATATCATCTAAATCCCATATGAAATAAATTACTTAGAACAATTTTTAAAGGAGTTCCAACAAACTCTGTTTGTGAAACAAATGTTGTGCTGACACCTAAACCAGAAAGAGCAAAAGTAGAGAAAGAAAATTATAGGCCAATATCACTAATGAATATAGATGTAAAATTTTTAAATAAAATATTAACCAAACAGACAACAGCATATCAAAAAAAATTATGTATTATGATCAAACAAGTTTAATATCAGATATTCAGGGATGACTTAATTTAAGGAGAAGTAATAACATAATTAATTATATGAACAAAGAAGTATCAAAGAAAAATCATGATTATTTTATGTTATATGGACTAGAGTAGAGTCTTGGGAGTATGAATTGGATAGGGATTAAATAAGCAGGATGAGCAACAGCAGAGAGTAGTGACATGAAGACCAAGAGAGGACAGAGTTTCTAGGAGGAGATGGTGGGTAACATTAGGAAATGCAGCAGAGAAGTTGAAAAGTAGGAGGGATAAGAAAAGACCGTTAAATCTCTCCATTGGGGGAACACTGATACCTGAGAGAGCAGTTTTTAGTTGGGAACAGAATAGACTTTAGAGAATATCAAGTCTAATTCCCCCCTTTCAGGGAAAATAAAACTGAGGCACAGAGACAATAAAGTGGCTTGTCTACTGTCACACAGGTCATAAATTTTTGGGTTTTGAATCCAGTTCTGAATCCAACATTATTTCCGCTTTGACATTTTTTTGTTGTTGCTAAATCATTTCAACTGTGTCTGACTCTTTGTGACTCGATTTGGAGTTTCCTTGGCAAAGATACTGGATTGTTATTTTCTTCCTCAGATGAGGGGATTTGTGAAATAACAACTCAGACAAACAGTATTAAGTGACTTGACTGGGATCATATAATTAGTAAGTGTGTGAGACTGAATTTCAATTCAGGACATACTTCATGTCAAACCCAGGACTCAGTTTACTGCTTTGCCATGCTGTCCCACTTTGCCATGATGATCTCAAATTATTTAATCATTCTGTACTTTTTTTTGTCTGATATACTTATCATAATAAACTTTTTTTAAAAATTCAAAAGTAGTGGCCACAATAATAATAGTGACTCACAATCATATAGAATCTTTCTGTAGAATCCTGTGAAGTAGCAGAGCTTTTGGGAAGAAGCTGGTGAAAGATTAGAGTAGGCTGTACCTAAAGTTAGAGGTGCAATGTTCCAGATTTAGTGCTCAACAGTGGTAACCTTTTTAAAGAGACTTCACACAAATAACACTATTTACGCCATGTTTTAGAGATAGTTTAATGAAGATATTAAATATCTGGCAGTCATCACCTAAAAATATAGCTCACAAGAAAGAAACAAACCTGGAAAATTAAAACCTATTTGCCATGAGATATGCTAGTAATGGCAGAAGCTTTTGGTAACTGATGAAGACTATTGAAATAGGGATTGTGTAGAGTAAGAATTTGCCAGTCACCTTTAGGCTTGACCAGGAACACAAAGTTCTGATTCTAATTATTTCTGGGTTTTGAGACCAAAATAGCCCTAGAGAAGTAAGAGCAATTTCTCAAGCCACTAAAGCTAGACAGAAAAATGACTAAGAATATTCAGCTTCTTTTCTTCTAATTCTCTGCTCACCTGGTGAACTTTCTCATCAACAGCTGGGTCTCTTGAGTGGAATGGTAAGCCAGGAATAGAATACTATGTAGTAAAATTGGGTCACAGTCTTCAGGACTTATGGGCTTATGGTTCCAATCATAAATGAATATGCTGGTACTTGTGCTTTAAAATTAGTCTATTGGAAATTCAAGTAGAATGACTAAATCTCCCAGAATCTGTGTGATTGCTTTTAGGCAAAATTATATTAAGCCCCTGAACCTGCAAAGCTGAGGGCCAGAGAGTAGTCTATGGCAACCCCACCAAGATATGGTAGCCCTTTGAGTCACTGACTAAAACAGCCAATAGACTTTGCCCTTAGGTTAGGTACCATGGGGACTATCTCAGATTTTGTTATAATGGCAGATGGCTTATTTATATTAAACATTCTAATTCTTAAAGCTCAAAGGAGAGTATTTCGTATCTTTCAAAACAAACCAAATAAATAGTTTAGTGTCATTATTTAATCTCTGGGTATGCTCTCCCTTATCTGGAACTCTGAAATTCTTCTATTTGGTCATCGCTTCCTATCCTTCTATCTCTCCCTACTCCCTACATACCTATTTTTCATGTTTTCTGGGATCTCCAGTCTATCTCCCTGTCCCTGCTCTCTCAGGCCTTCACTCCTGCCCTGGCATTCCTTTTCTTCCTTCACAGTCTTAATCTTATAGTTAACCAGTTCTATTTTTACCCTTGCATCTCTTCCCCTCTTGCCTTATTGCAAGTCATATGTCGCCAAATCTCAACCCTGGATGTCTCCCATTCTGCGTCTTCTCTGCTCTGATGTGGTGCTGAATACAACAGGAGCACAGCATACAGCTATGGACTCATGTATTCTCCTGTCAAATGGATATTCAGTGAAGTACCAATGTCCTTAAAATTTAGGATTGTACTCTTCTTTAGAAGGAAAGTTTGTTACCTGGAAAATGATGGTTCCAGGTAACACAATGGAAAGGTAGAGAAGAGCTAGACAAAGACACAAGATGTATAGAATTGGCCTAGATAAGTATGAGAGAGCAAAGTGTAGTGACTAGGGAAGGGAGCTTTAGTCTAGGCAGCCTATAGCTCAGAATCCCAGTAACTCCAAGAGTCTTGGAAACATATGCTGGTTTGCTCCTCATACTAGCAATGGTAACATTGATGGAACAGAAGGGTCCAAGTGAAATCCTAGACTGTGGTTGGTTATAGAAGGATGGTTAGGCATTTGAAGCACTTCCTCTCCAACCTTCACTCCCATCAGCTACTTACCACAAAAGCTTGCTCTGATGCTGAGTAGGGAATTTTGGATTAGGTCTTGTCCAAGCCCAGTACCCAGTATAGAAGGATGTGGGCAAAAGATAGTTCATATTTCTTTCCTTCACATGTTTCTAGATATACTGACCTACTTGCCATTTCCTAAACTTAATATTCCATCTCCTTCATACACACCTTTCTCTAGGTTCCTTGTACTTGGAATGTAGTCTCAGGGTATTTCTACTGTTATTATTCTCTCTTTCTTGGAATTACTTTGTATTTTCTGAAGTTCCTTGAGGGGAGATACTGTTTTGTATTTTGTCTTTATTTACCTAGCAGCTGCATGTATAAAGTTTCTAGTTAATCTTTGTTGAATTAATTGAAAAATTATGTGATGTGTTTATTAGAAGACTCATTAATTATTGTTTCATCTGAGAAAGGCAGCAAATAATTATATTCTTACTTCTGCACTGAGATTGTAAAATCATATTCCAGCCCTTTCCCCTAAAAAATGGAATGTGCTCAAGTCTATCAACAAGGGCAGTTGACCATCTTCCATGCAAAGGGCTGTAGCAGGATGTTAATGACTTAGAAAGCAGAGTGAGTGAAATCTGCAAATTTCTTTTTGGAGATAGAAGTTGGGTTGAAAAACTTCTGTCAAATGGAATGGTGAAAAACAATACTACCTTGGTACTCAGTATGTTCTTATATGCCCTACCACTCACCTCACACAATGTCAAAGTCCTGTAGCCATGGATGCCAGGAACCCACTCTACAGAGCACCAAAGGGCTCAGAAGATGTCACCAAGGACTCCAGAGGTAGCTCTTTGATGGCTGCTACTTTCAGCATATATCAGTGTTAAAAACTTTTCCAGGGACCCACAAAATACAGGGGAATAGACAACATAAAGAAAATCATGCAGGCAATTAGACTTTTCAGAGCTTCATTACTCTGCTATAAACAGTCAATCAACAAACACTTATTAGGTACCTTCTATCAGTCAGAAACTTTGCTAGGTGCTCAAGATACAATGACAAAAATGAAACTCTTCCTGCCCTCAAATGGGCCATATTCTGAAAATGAATGCAAAATAATTTGTAGGGGAGAGGCATTGAAAAGTTGGAAGATTCATAATAGATTCAAGTAGGAGATAGTATTTAACCACAGCTTTGAAAGTAAGGGAGGAATCTAAGAGATGGAAACAAGGAAGAATTGCTATATGGATTTGGAGAGAAGGACAGCATGCAAAGGCAGAAAAGGGACATGGAATATTATAGGGAAATAACAGGAAGAAGTTTAACAAAGGTGGCTGTACTGAAGTATTTGTGAAGTGGAATTATGTATAGTAGGAGCAACTAGGTGGCACCAGGAGTGAAGTCAGGAAGACTTCTTTTCCTGATTTCAAATCTGACCTCAGACACGTACTAGTTATGTGGCCATGAGCAAGTCATTAAATCCTGTGGACCTTGGTTTCTTCCTCTGTAACATGAGCTAGAGAGAGATGGCAAACCACTCCAATATCTTTGGCAAGAAAACCCCAAATGGGGTCATGAAGAGTTGGATTCAAGTAAAAATTCCAAGCAATGAACAAAGCATAATAAGCCTGAAAAGTTGCTTGGAACTTGGTTGTGAAGAAGGAGTATTAAATACCAAACAGAGGAAATTTGAATTTGACCATGAAGGAGTTTATTACGCAGGGGAATGACATGGTGCTATGCTTTAGGAATATCACTTCAGCAATAGTGTGGAGAATGGATTAGAGAAAGAAAAAACAATTAAAAGGCTATTGGAATAGTTCAGGTTAAGGCATAAAATATGAACTAGGATGGTACAAGAACAAGGGAGAGATATGAGATACTATGGAGATAGAAAGAACAAGACTTAGAAATTTATTAGTTAAATGGGGTCATCTCTCATAGTTTTCCCTTCTTCACGAACATGTATCTCTAGCATTTCTCCTGTAATATAATTGGCCAGCTTTGACACTTGCCTACTTGTTCAGACTTTTCTTGCTTTTATCCGCTACTTTGAGTGGAAGAGAGACTGTCGATAGTTTCAGCCTTCCTGACCCACACATCAACTGCCCTGCCTCCCTAATTGTGATAACAACCAAGCTCTTATTGACTAATCATTAATAGGTGACTACTACTTTATCACAATTATTGGTCAGTGTTCAGTTTACATTTTCTAACAGTAGAAAAAAAATATGCTTGACAACCTAAAGATTCTGGGTCAAGCTGAGCAAGGCAATAAGTAATCAAATTCTTATTCAGTGCTAATAACCATACTGCTTATGCTACATGCTCAGAAAGACAATTAGTTTGTGTTCAGATTCTACTTCTTTAGTTTTGAACCATTGAGAAAAATGATGATCTCACATAAATAGAATGTGGGAAGTGAAGAACATACAAACATAAAGGAAAGAGTAGAGAGGAAATGCACTTTCATTTGGACAAAAAAGGGTTGGACAAGGTGCTTCGCCCTATTTACCCCAGTTTCCTCATCTGTAAAATGAGCAGATACAGCCCCAGAAGCTTCTGCTTGGCTCTGTCACAGAGATGCAACCTTGGTGCCTTTTAGACTGCTCATAATTGCATAACAATGGTGTACCTGTGACTCGACCACAACCACCATGTTGGGAGTGGGGCTGCCTATTGGGTTGTAACCCATGTGGGGGTGGGAGCATGGAGCAGAGGGAGTGCAGTTAGCCTTTGGGGAGTGGGGTCAATATCAAGCCTAGTGGCTGGCAGGAAAGGAAGGAATGAAAGTGGGGATCTTTTAGGGGTTGGATCCAAGCCTGATGACAGGAGAGGAGACACCTTTCCTAGCTCCCACAGCCACTAGTCCCAGATAGGGGATAGAGAAAGGGAGGAGGGTGGCTTGAGCACTCTTCTTGGGGGGGGAGGGTAAGCACAGAGGGGTGGGCAGGCACAGTGGAGAGAGGAAAGGGAGCATCTCTGCTAGAGTCCCTCTGAGAGTAACTAACTCTGCTGGGGATGGTGTATGTGTCCACAGAGAGGTCTCTACATGCCATCTTTGGCATGTGTGCCATAGTTTTGCCATCATGGGCCTAAGAGATAGAGAACCAAACCTCAGACCTAGTAATATTTGTATTCAAATCCTATCTCTGATAATATTGATTTTATGAGCCTAGACAGGGGATAACTTCTCAGCACTCTATGTGCTTCCCCCTACCCATTTTAACTACTTGTTTTAATGTTTTTTTCTAATTCTTTTTTTTAATTTTTTTTTTAAACCCTTACCTTCCGTCTTGGAGTCAATACTGTGTATTGGCTCCAAGGCAGAAGAGTGGTAAGGGCTAGACAATGGGGGTCAAGTGACTTGCCCAGGGTCACACAGCTAGGAAGTGGCTGAAGCCAGATTTGAACCTAGGACCTCCCATCTCTAGGCCTGGTTCTCAATCCACTGAGCTACCCAGCTGCCACCAAAAACAATTATTTTACCAATTACATGTAAGAACAATTTTCCACATCAGTTTTCTGAAGTTATAAGATCAAAATTGTATTTTCCCCTTCCTGGATATGATAAACAATTTGATTTAGGTTATACATGTATTATCATGCAAAACATATTTCCATATTGTTCATTGTTGTAAGAGAATATTCATATAACCCCCACCCCCCAAAAAAACCCCAAATAAACTAAAGTGAAAAATATGCTTTGATCTTCATTCTGACTCCAACAATTCTTTCTCTGGAGGTGGAAAGCATTCTTTGTCATGAGTTCTTCAAAATTGTCCACTGTAATGCTATGGTCTCATAACATTGCTATGACAATGTATAATATTCTCCTAGTTCTGCTTATTTCACTCTTCATCAGTTCATGTACATCTTTCCAACTCTTTCTGAAAACATCCTGTTCATATTTTATACCACTGAAGTATTCCATCACCACCATATACCACAATTTGTTTAGCCATTCCCCAATTGATGGACATTCTCTCAATTTCTAATTATTTGCTACCACAAAAAAGGCTACTATAAAATATTTGGTACAAGTAGCTCCCTACCTTTTAAAAATTTCTTTGGGATACAGACCCAGTAGTGGTATTGTTGGATCAAAGGGTATGTAGAGTTTTATAGCATTTAGGGTTTATTTTCAAATTGACCTCCAGAATGGTTGGATCAATTCACAATTCCACCAGCAATGCATTATTGTCCCAATTTTACCAGTCCTCTCCAATATTTATTACTTTCCTTTACTGCCATGTTGACCAGTCTAATAAGTGTGAAGTTCTGGTATCTCAGAATTGTTTTAATTTGCTTTTCTCTAATCAAGAGTGATTTAGAACATTTTTTTCATAGGATTATTGATAGCTTTGATTTCCTCATCTGAAAATTGTTTGTTCATATCCTTTGACCATTTGTCAGTTGGGGGAATGGCTTGCCTTCTAATACATTTGACATAGTTGTCTATATATTTGAGAAATGAAACCTTTATCAGTGAAATCTGTTATAACTCCCTTCCCTTTTTTTTTTTGTTTCCCTTCTAATCTTGGTTACATTGGTTTTGTTTGCATAAAAACTTTTTAATTCAATATAGTAAAATTATTCACTTTATATCTTGTAATGTTCTCTAGCTCTTGTTTGGTCATAAATTATTTTTCCATAGATATTCTTAGGGAATTTTTTGACAGCTTGTTCAATTTTTTTTTCTGAGATAGGATTATCTAAATATTCTTTTTCTTCTTTTGTCTATCTGGGCAATTTATATTTTTGTACATATTCATACATTTCACTTAGATTGTCATA
This sequence comes from Monodelphis domestica, assembly GCF_027887165.1. Classification (NCBI taxonomy): domain Eukaryota; kingdom Metazoa; phylum Chordata; class Mammalia; order Didelphimorphia; family Didelphidae; genus Monodelphis; species Monodelphis domestica. Next base: position 202,344,308 of record NC_077232.1, on the reverse strand, counting down.
TAATTGGGCAAAACACTTCCTAATGGTTGCTTTAATTTCTTCTTCATTGGTCATAAATTCACTTTTTTTCATTTTTGATACTCTAATTTGATTTTCTTCTTTCATTTTTAAATCAAATTAGCCAATGCTATATTTTATTTGTTCCCCCATAAAAAAAATTCTTAGTCTTATTTATTACTCCAATAGCTATCTTCCTTTTGATTTTATTGACTTCCTTTTGATTTTTAGGATTTACAAGTTAGTCTTTATTTGAAGATTTTTAATTTGTTCTTTTTCTAGTGTTTTTTTTTTTGGTTGTATGCCCAATTCATTGGTCTAATTTTTCTTTATTTTGTTAATGAAAATTTTCAGAAATATAATTTCCCCTAAGTACTGTTTTGACTGTATCCCATAAATTTGAATATGTTTTCTCCTCTTTGTCAAATCTCTTTAATGAAATTATTGATTATTTCTATAATTTGTTCTTTGACCCAGTCCATTTTTAGAATGGGATTATTTGTTTTTAATTAATTTTTAATTTATCTTTCTATGAAACCTTATTATTTATATTTTATATTACACTATCATCTGAGTAGGTTAATTTATTATTTCTGCTTTCTGCATTTGGTTGTGAGTTTTCATGCTCTAGTGTATTGTCATTTTTTTGCGTAGGTACCATGTACTGCTGAAAAGAAGGTATATTCTTTTTTTTTTTCACCATTCAATTTTCTCCAAACATCTGGCAATCTCACTTTCCTAAAATTTCATTCACTCTCATTACCTCTTCCTTGTTTACTTTTTGGTTAGGTTTATCTAGTTCTGAGAGTGGATGGTTGAAGTCCCCCACTATTACAGTGTTACTGTATATTTCCTCATGTAATTTATTTAATTCCTCCTTTAAAAATCTGGAGGCTATACCATCTGGTGCATAAATGTTTAGTATTGATATCACTTCATTGTCTGTTTAGTACCTTTTACAAAGATATAATTTCCTTCTCTCTTTTGATTAGATAAATTTTTGCATTAGTTTTATCTGAGATCATGATTGCTACTCCTGCTTCTTTTAAATTCAAGCACTGAAGCACTATAGATTCTTTTCCATCTGCTTATCTTTACTCTTTGTATGTCTCCCTGCACTCAAATGTATTTCTTGTAAACAATTTGTCCTGGGATTCAAGTTTTTAATCCACTGTATTATCTTCTTTCCTTTTATGGGTGAGTTCATCCCATTTATATTCACAATTATGATTACCATCTATATATCACACTATCTCCTTTTCATCCTGTTTTCTCTCTCTTTTCACTCTATCCCTTCTCTTAAGAGTTTTGCTTTTAATCACCGGCAAATTATTACTCCTTTCTATTAGTTCACTCTCCCCCTCTTATTTCCCTCCTACTTCTCTCTAGGGTAAGATAGGATTCTATACCTGAATGAGTATTGTTGTTATTCCCTCTCAGAGTCAATTACAATGAAAGTAAGATTGAAGCATTGGCTGTCACCACTCTCATCTTCCTCTCCACTGTAATAGTTTTTGCACCTCTTTGTTGAGATAATTTGCTCAATTTCACCACTCCCTTCCTTTTTCTCTCAGTATAATCTTCTTTTTCACTCCTTGATTTTTTTTTGCATATCATGTCATCCTATCTGCTTACTCCCACACCCTCTGTCTTTGTATATATCTCATAACTGCTCTAATACTGATAAAAATTTAAGAATTACAGAGAGTCTTTCTACATAGGAATATAAATAGTTCGACCTTATTGAATCCCTTAATTTTTTTCTTTCTTTTTACTTCTTTAAGTTTTTTTTGAGCCTGGTATTTGGACATTAATTTTTCTATTTAGGGCTGGTCTTTTTTATCAGGAATGCTTGGAAATCTTCTGTTTAAGTAAATGGCCATTTTTCCCTCTGAAAGAATATACTCAGTTTTACTTGGTAGGTGATTTTACTTGTTTGTAAATCTGTTTCATTTGCTTTCTGGAATATTATATTACAAGCCTTCCAGTCCTTTAATATAGAAGCTTCTAAGTCCTGTAATCCTTACTGTGGCTCCATTATATTGGAATAGTTTCTTTCTGGCTGTTTGCGCATTCTTTTTCTTCTTGGCTTAGGTGATCTTGAATTTGACTATAACATTCCTAGGAATTTAGAGATTTATTATAGGAGGTGATCTGTGGATTCTTTCAACTTCCATTTTACCCCCTTGTTCAAGAATTTTATTGTGACTTTCAGGTAGTCCAATAAGTCTTAGATTGTCTCACTATTTTCTATTTTCCAGGTTAGTTGTTTTTTCAATGAAATATTTCATATTCCATTTTTTCCATTCTTTTGATTTTGTTTTACTATTTCTTGATGTCTCATAAAGTTATTAGCTTCTTTTGCTTGACAGTAATTTTTAAGAGATGATTTTCTTGAGTGTGCTTCTGAACTTCCTTTTCCCTTTGTCCATTTCTACTTTTGAAGAAACTCTTTTCTTCATTAGATTTTTGTATGTCCTTTTCTACTTTGCCAATTCTGCTTTTTAAGATATTATTTTCTTCTTGTACTACTTTTATTTCTCTTACCCATTTTTCTTCTGCTTCTTGTAATTGATTTTTGAATTTCTTTTTGAGCTCTTCGAGAGGCTGAAACCAATTCCCATCTTTCTTCAAGTTATACATGTGATTGATTTGATTTCACAGTCCCATTTTGAGTCTGTGTCCTGTCTTCTTTGTTTCTATAATAATTTTGTATGTTTAGGGTTTTTTTCTATTTGCTTATTTTCCCAGCCCTTTTTTTTTTAACTTTCACTTATTACTTAAAGGTGGGCTCTGCTCTTAGGGTAGATGGAGCACCATATTAAACTTCAATTTTTCCTTGTTGTTACCCTCAGCTCCAGTTTTAAGTTTCTGTAAGTTTCAGTTCTTCCAAGGTAATATGATGGCCTCTGGGCTGGGAGCTCTGGCACACACTTCCCACTGCTGATTCAGTATCCTCTAGGGACTATTGATGGCTTACCTTTGATATTCAATGTCTGCATGATCATTGGCAAGTCAATTTTCTCAACTGTTCGATAGTGGGGTGGGGATGGTGTATAAGATACAATATGATTTAAGACCCTTTTGAGCTTTTACTCTATACTCCTATGTTCCTGTAACTTGGACCTGGGTATCCTGAGACTCCCAAGTAAGAATCTTTCCATCAGGTCTTCTGTTTGCTCATTTATCAGATGAGATTATTGAAGTATCTTACGATCCTTAACCCTGATTCTGAGATGGAAGGTAAGGTTTTTTTTTTTTTTAAAGGAGGATAAAGATAATCAACAAGAAGTAAACCTTCCCAGGGAAAAGTAGAAATGGTTTGAGAGAGAAAACCATAGACCATGCTGGACTTTCACCAGAGTAACATTCCTGATGGATAATAGAGGAAGATAATCCATAGAATTAACAGCAATGATAAAATAAAAAGATTATAAAGCATATGTCAGGAGAAAATGCTATCAAAAGTAGTGGTAGACATTAGTAAAATGTCAATTTGTTTTCATGAAGCATAAGGCATAGAGGTAGCTAAGGCAGCGCCAGGGGGAAAGTCTTGGCTAATAGTTAAGATGATCCAGTTTGAATCATGCCCTCGTTTGACACTTGCTGGGCAAATATCTACCTGCATAACCTTTGGTAAGTCATATCACTGCTTATCTACAAAGGAAGGAAGTAAAAAACAAGCATTTATTAAACACTTCCTATATACAAGTTATTGTGCTAAGTACTTTACAAATATCATCTCATTTGATTCTCCATCTGGGAGGTAGGTGCTATCATTATCCTCATTTACTGAGTGACTTGCCCAGGGTCATCCACCTAGGAAGTGTCTGAGGTCAGATTTGAATCCAGGACCTCCCATCTCTAGATCTGGCTGTCTATCTGATGAGCTACCTACTTACTCTATGTCAGAGGCTTTCAATATCCTTTGAGATCACTTTCAATTTCTCATATGTTCTCTCTGAGTCCATGATTCTACTACTGTCTCAAGTAAGGGTTTTGTATCTTAGATATATGAATGCAAAATATATACATACATATGTATGACTATATATGTGTATATATCACTAATAGCCATTTTCCAACAGATAAGCTTGTCAAAGGAAAGAAAGAGTTCTCAAAAGAAGAATTGCAAATTATTTACAATGATGTAAAAGAATGCTCTGAATCACTAATAATAAGAAAAATGCTAATCAAAACAACTCTGAGGTTTCACATTATACCTTGTAAATTGGCAAAATTATTTTTAAAGTAGCAATGGTCCATGTTGGAGGGATTGTAAAATGACAGGAAATTTGAAATTATGCAAATAAATGACTACAATGTCCATAATGTTTGAGTTAGAGACCCCAGTGTCAGGATTATACACCAAGAAGACCATTGATAAGAAAAAAAAAATCTCCATATACTCCACAATATTTAAAACAGTACTTTTTGTGATAGCAAGGAATTGGAAACAAAATAGATGCCCATCAATTGGCAAATGCTAAAGAAATTATGGTACATGAAAATAATAGACTCTTTCTATTCTGTAAGAAATGATGTATTTGATGATTACAGAGAAACATGGGAAGTTTTACATGAACTAATGAAGAGTTAAACTGATCCAAACTGATCCAAAAAAAACAACATATGCAGTAACTATAATAATGTAATTTGAAGGAACAATTAAATTCCCCTCCAAAAAAAAACAAGAGTAAACATAACAAAATAATAAAGATCCAGTAGGACTCAGATGAAAAGATATGAGAAAACAGACCCAAACTACCCCTTTGGGGAAGTGGGAGGACCACAAATATTATCCACTACACATGTTTTTAGATCTTTTCAATGTATCTTTTATGTTGATTTTTTTTTCTTCTTTCAAAAATACTAATTGTTATATGGGATAGCTCTCTGGGAGGCCTGGGGAAGGAATGTTTGGGATACCTATGATGATATAAGAAGCAAAAGATATCAATAATAACTTATTTAAAAAATGAATGGGAACCAGAAATTCAAAATAAAATAATCATGTTATATTTTTCTACCTTATACCAACAAACTGGCAAAAATAATAATAGGCAATGAAACTCAATGTCCATAGGATTATGGGCAAACAGGTATGTTCATTTGTTACTGACATAAATTCAGATTTTTTAGAAGGCATTCTGGTAGTAGGACAGGAAAAATTTAAATAATAATTGCATTTGAACCTAATGAGTCCATTGTTAGAACTTCTACTCTTAATATCATCATAAGAAATAGCAATTGGTCCAAATATTTTAATAGAAGCATTATTTGTAATAGCAAAAAATCAATAAATAACATTAATTTCCAATTTAATTTAAAAATGTAGAAGCAGCATGAAATAATGGATAGAGACCTAGCCATGGAATAATGTGGACATTGGTTTGAGTCCAGTCTTTGCCACCTCCTAGCTGTATGACTCCTGGCAAGTCCCTTAACCTCTTGGCTCTGGACAACTCCCTAAGACTACATGTTGCAAAGAAGGTGCCAATCATCACTAGTAATCAGAATTTTCTCACCTAGAAATTCTCTCTCTGTACCAATGGAATTATAGGTCCATTTCATTTCAATATCCCTAAATTAGTGGAATGGAATACTATAACACAATTAATTTCTACAATTATGAGGAATATAAACCATTATGGAAAGATCTTGATGAAATAATGTAAAGAAAAAAATCTTAAAATGGAGCAAAACAAAACCAGTATTGGGAGAACAGAGTTGATACCAAGTCTGATATTATAAAAGGAAAACTAAATTAAAATTAAATAACAAATCAATGAAGAGTTAAAGGAAATAACTGAAAAGTTACAAAATTTTAGTCAATCAACAAGCATTTATCAAATGTCTAGTATGGAGACAGAAAGAAAGACAAAAATAGATTCTCTGCACTCAAGGAACTCAAATTCTAACAGGGAAACAACATGCATATGTTTCAACAAATTGGATATGGTAGCAAGTGAGAGCAAAAAGTCAAGTAAGAAACTGATTTATTGAAATCCATTTGGTGAAATTTAAATTTAAAAAAATTAGAAATGGACGGCGACCTTAAAGATTGTCTAATAAGATAACCTAGGAGTGTGCTGCAAAATGTTTTTAAATGAGCTCTCTAGAAAGAGAGAGGAAAAGTACATAATACTACATACTTTAAAATTTAATTTGCATTATTAATGTTTTTTCCACAATTTCTTCTTTTGACTAGCCATAAAACAATAAATCAAGTCCTGATTTGTAGCATTTGCCAAAGTCTCAGGTATAAATACTCAGATATTTAACCATGAGCCCTTGAGACTCAAGCATATCCTGACTTACCACATTTAATTGAATGAGGTCCACAGGGGACTTCTTTGGACTTTCTCTAGGTCACACAGATGGTAAATGGGGGAATTGAGCTTTCCCACTATACCATGCTACCCTATCCCACAGTGGCACAGTATGTTTGATAAATTGATGGTCAACTTTCAGTTTATAATTACCTAAAAAGAAAAAGAAAAAAGAGATTGGCAAGAAAGAAAGCAACAGTGGGTAAAACACTTTATAAGGATTCCAAGCTGCCATGAGAAGCTCAAGTCCTCTGAGCCACTCTCTCAAAGTCAGATCTACAGTAATGGCCAAACATCCCTTTTCCCACTGTCTGGGAGTTTGACCATCAACTGGCTGCCAGTTCCTTAGCTGTGGCCCCCCAGCATGAAGCAGTACCAGTCCTTGAACACTGACTTCCACACAAGGTCTAGCCAAGATCCCAGCTCCCCTCCACCCCTGTGCCTGGGCAGAAACCAGAAAGTACTCCAGAAAAAAGGTACCAGACGCATTTGGCCTGTGAGGTGGGGTGCCTGTACTAATTTGTAGACATCCCATGTAACATCTGGGTACTCCAATAGTCAGTCAGCCTCTGCCAGCTCATGGGTTGCTATTCTCAAGCCCACAGGAAGCATGGGGGTCCCGTTAGCTTCTATGAGTGTGTGTGGGAGAAGTTGACTATTAGATTTTCCCACCAGGTGGCACTCTCTCCCAGTCACAGCTCAAAGCAGGTTTTGCAAAGGTTTTTTCTAATGCTTACCTAAGATTCTCCTTGGATTGATTCAGGTTTAAGTCTGGAGAAAAACAAAAAATGTACTATTACTTAGAAATATCACTATTAAGGAAATATGGAAATATCGATTAGCATCCTTCTCTTTCTCCAGTCTGGAAATTTTCCTGCTGCCTGACCACTCTCTATGTTGTATGTTACATCTGTAACATAAAAGAGTTATAAAGACTTATAAAAAAGAAAAAAAAAACCATAGAGTGGGAATAAGGCATATTATAAAAGGAAAAAAATGTAAAACTCGTTAAGAACGACTCCATGGATTGCTGAGACGTATTCCCAACCCCAAGACTCCTCAATTCCTCATCGCTCTATTTCTGGGAGCAGGGGGGTGGGATTCCAAATGTCCTCATCCTGTGGTTATAGAAGGTTTAAAGGGAGGGGGTCACACTTAGAGATCCTTATCTGAATGTGACTGCTTTCAGGGAAAGTCTGGGAAAGGGAGGAATATTCTCAAAAGCTGCTGTCTGTCACACTTCGGTCTGATCTTTTCCACAGTGCTTGTTCTGCATTGCTCTCTGATCATCTGAAGACAAAGCCAAGGACTGCTTTAGCCATATCTCTCTGCCTCAGTCTACCTGGTCCTACCTCTATCTCATCTTCCTCTTTCTGTGTCCCTCTCCTTCTTTGAATCATTTATCAAGAAGTCTCTTGAAAAGAAAAAGAAACTCAGGATTGTGGTCTCTCTAACCCTGATCTTACCTTCCCCAGGGTCTAATTGATCTGTTCCCTTTTATTAGATTTCTAGAAGTGGGACAGGACCATCAGAGATACCTCCTATCCCAGAAGGTCTCTTCCTAGAAGAAAAATGGGAATTACCACTTCCCTAGGGTGGGAAGTCAACACAAGGTCATAAAAATAAACAGTTGAAGGAGATGCACTTGACAGATACTGAAGGCTATAGAATGAATTAAAGACATTTAATAAGGGTTTACTGTGGGCACAACACTGGGAATATGCACTCAAAAGCCAGAGTCCCAATCTTCAGGGAGATTACATATGAATAGGGGAGATAACACACACATATCTATCTCTAAATATCTATAAAAAGATATGTATATGGATGTGTGTGTATTTTTCCGGGGGAGTCACAGGAATGATGAATGGAGCCATGGTGGAGTAGATTTGCAGACCCTTTCCAGAAACAAAGGTAGTGTTGTTTTGATTATGACTCCAAAAGCAGAAGGTGAAAGTGGGGTGGGGTCTGCACAGAGCCAAAAGGTGGGGGAAAAGACATGAGTCAAAAGGTAGATGGGCATGAAGCATAAAAGGCTTCCGAATAGGACAGAACCCTTGGGCCAGACTAGTCGTGTCATCATTTGGGTTGCCAGTGAGCTTATAATAAAGACCTCTGACCCCAAAGCCTAACAGCAGCCCCCAGATGACAGACCCAACATCTTATTACCAAAAGGCCTCAGGACACAGTGGCAGCAAATTGAGTTTGGACACTGACATCCTAATCCCTTTTAAGCAAACTCTGCATAGAGATATGGCTGAGCTCACAAATGATGCTGGTGATTTCATCAAAGCTAGGATAAAGTAAAGGATGGCACCTGATCACTACATAGTTCTGTTTTGCAAAATAGAACAAAAAAGAAATAAGTATTCAATACCCCACAATTAGGCTTCTTCCACTTTGCCACTAGTGACAAAAAAAGGTTTGGGTAGGGTCCTAAAATATTTGGGGAAAAAAAACATGGCAAGTGTATGTGATGAAAATTATTTTGGTGCGACTCTAATGCGTCCTTTAATTTATAATTTTAGATGGCTCCTCCCCAATCGTCTTTTTTTTTTTTTAAACAGTGCCATTCAGTGTAATAGGACTGCTTTTAACAATCACTGATGTGAAAGTCACTGTCATTTGCGCCCCCATACACTTTTGCTAAGCAATAAAAGATGTGTTTTTTTTCCCTTGTGAAACAAAGATGATATATCTAGAAACCTGGCATGCTGACAGCCATATGCTGTCCTTTGAAAGGAGAAAAGTGCTTATTGCAAAACATTTGCAATTCTATTATGTGCGCCATGATGGCAAAACTTTTATGCAAGTATGCTCTGTATTTGAAACAAAGGGGGCTTGTGTATCTCTTTAAGAGGGAGTTCAATAAATCTGTATTGAGAAATTGCCACCACACTCGAAAGTGTGGTTATTGCTCAACCAAGAGGGGAATCCCAGCTGGGCTAGTTCATGTGCCTGCCTCCTTTACTGAAACTTTGAATTTGAATTCTGAGCATTTGAAGATGCCCAGCTTAAGTTGTTGAGAAGCTCAACAGGATTGTTAGCACAAACTTCCATTTTAGCTGAAAAACTGGGCAATGAAAAGCCACAGAAATTCTTGTCATTACACATATGCTATTGAATATTTCAAGTGAGCCCTCACTGCAGCAAAGCAAATATCATCTTACTTTTGCCTAATGGATTTACTATTCTGCCCTTCTCACACAGCAGCTACTTCAAATCTTTTCTCTCAACGCCCACCCCAACCTCATCCCCCATCCTTTCAGCCTTGGACCTCACTCCATACTTTACTGAAAAATTTAATCTGAATTTCCACTTCCCCTTTCCTCTAAATCTCAAAACCCCCTTCCTCTATTTCTTCCTCTTTAAATATGATAACAAGATGGATTTTCTCCTTTTAAGACCTCTCTTCTCATATCTTTGATCATATCCCCTCCTGTTTCTTCTAAGAGATTGTCCTCATATTCATCCATTTGCTCTAATTTTTGATCTCCCTGTTTATTGGCATATTTTCTGTTGCATTCAAGTATACCAGGTCTTCCCCAGGCCCAAGACACTCTCACTTAACCCTATCATCTCCTCAAGCTCATGTTATTCCTCTCATCCTTTTGACAACAAAAAGTCTAGAAATTTATCAGTTTGCTCTAATTTTTTTTTCATCCTTTTCACAACAAAAAGCCTAGAAAAAGTTTCTCCACATCTCCACTTCCTGTTTTCACTTCTCAACCCTTTCATGATGACCTTTAAAACCCATCATTCATTTGAAATTACTTTCCCCAAAGATAGCAACGAATGATTCACATCTTGTCAGACTCATTGGATTTTTCTCAATCCTCATCGGCTGGCCAATCCAAACTGATAAGCATTTTATTATGTGTTGACTAAGAAATAAAACATCATGATATAGTTGATAGACTGCAGTCCTTAGGTTCTTGGAGCCCTGGGTTCAAATTCCCAATTAGAAACTTCAGAATTATATGACCTTTCTTAGCCTCAGTGTCCTTGTCTGAAAATGGAGCTAATTCTACCTGCAGTACTTTTCCTACAGGGTTATTATAAGACTCAGATGATATAAAGTGCTTTTCATACCTTAAAATAATATTCAAATGTGAACTATTATCATTATTACTATGTGCTAGGTGCTAGGTGCTGGGAATATAGAAATTTTTAAAAACCCAACAATCTTTACCACTCAAAAAGGATAAAGACAAGAAAATTGTGTTTCTTTCTCAGGCAATGGGGAATGATTGAAGTTTATCAAGCAGGGGGCTAATATGATCAGAAAAGCACTTTGAGAAGATTAATATGCCAGTAGTATTATGAGAAGGGTAAAGAGGGTTAAATGTGATAATAACAACAGCCACTCACTGGTTTTAACAATGTTCTTTTTAATATAGTCAATATGTTACAATGAAATTCCCAGATATTTTCCCCCTTCCCCTTCCTGTAGTAGAAAAGGCACCATTTGACTACCTATGTGTGTGTATGTATATATGTGTACATATATATATATATACAGTAAATATATACACATATATAATGTTATATGTAATTATATATAAAATCATCTTGCTTGTTTCTATTCATCAGTTCTTTCTCTGTAGATAGACATACACAAGTTATTCTCCAAACAATATTTCTGTTGCTGTGTATTCTCTTGTTTCTGCTCATTTAATTTTTCATAATTTCCTGCAGGTCTTCCCATCTTTTTTCAAAATAATTAAGCTACTCATCACTTCTTGTGGCACATAAGTATTCTATCACAATTATATACCACAACTTTTTCAGTTCTTCACATCATTTGTGTTTTCAGCACTTAACATGACTTGGGGCATGTGGAAATGATTAATAAATGCTTGGTGAGTGATTGAATAATTTTGAGGGGAGAAAAAATAGTAATTCCAAAGTAGACCTGGATATGAATTTTCTAGGACTCTCTTCCTATGATGGGTTTAGAGTACCTAGCACCAATATGGGCACAGAGTCAACCCTGAATGAACACTTTTTGAATTGGATTGGATTCAGTAGCAGTTGCATTTATCCCAACTACTCCCATCACCCAACATACCACTACCTGAAACTCTAAATCAAACATCCCCGAGCAGCCTCCTTGCAGACAAAAGAACAATTTACTGATATTGATTCTTAATCTCCTTTGATAGATGTGTTTCTCAGGCTTGTCACTTGTGTGCTCTTCACATACACAGTTCCCTAAAAGTCCAGACACAGGGCAGGTATAAAAGCACTGTGGATCTCAAGTGGGCAGAGAGATGCTTGACTTGCAATAATGGAGCCCAAAGCTTTTCTGCTTTTCTAAAGATACTGGCATAAACCCAGTATGTGACCCATAATAATGATCCTCTACCAAGAATGAGTGAAAGAGAAATGAGAATTATTCTTGTGTGGTCACAAACAATAGTTCCAAACTTTTTGATCATGAAAAACCCTTTTGGATATCAAAGAATCCACTGATCCTAAAATGATAGTGAATAAACTATTATTATGCACAGATTGATAAAATGCATGATGACAAAAAGCTAATGGAAATTTGTATTTATTCATTATAATATCTGTACACATTTGAAAAATAGTAATATGTGTGAGACCTTTCATTTACTCAGTCAACAAAAGGTATATTTGATTATTTATTAATCTGAGCAATAATATACAATTTGTTGTTGTTTGGTCACTTTTCAGTTGTGCCTTACTCCTTGTGACCTCATTTTGGAGTTACTTAGCAAAGCTACTGAAGTGGTTTACAATTTCCTTCTCTAGTTCCTTTTACAGATGAGGAAACCAAGACAAACAGGATTAAGTGACTTGCCCAGGGTCACATACAACTAGAAAGAAAATGGTCTCAAGCTTAGAAAGCACATTGGCAAAAGGATATAGTTCATGGAAATATTTCTGCTAGAGTCTTCAAGATGTTTCCCTTAGGTATTTTTTTCTTCTGGATTCTTTACAGAATCTTTAATGTTTGTCCAGTTCTATCCTTGGCTTCCAATACAATATTCTTTTAGCTATTCTAGAGTTCTGGAATTCTAGAAGTTCTAGAGATTGCTAGGATGCTTATAGGAAGTCCAACATGATCTGAAAACTCCAAAGCTTTCATTGTCCTTCTTCAGAAAGAGGGTGGGAGCTAGAAGACCTAGAATAAAATTGAGGGACTCTCTTTGCCCCAAAGATTCCTTCTTAGTAGTAATTTTCTTTTCTCTCTGCTACCAGACAGAATATCTCTTAATTAAAACTAAGTTCCATATAGGATCGAGAAGGCATGACCAAATCCCTCAACCAATCTGAACAGACTTTTGTTATACTTGGCAGGCATCTAGTCTATGGTCACATTTAGTGAGCCACTGAGATATATTCGCATCTGATAAATGTATCAGAACTGAATGAATGGACTGGGGGCAATTTTGATTTCACCCTTATGTGTAAAATGAGTTTGTTGGACTCAGATCCATTCTAACTCTAAATTACATGATCCTATGAACTCATTGGATAAATGAGTGGTTTACCATTCAGGTAACACCCGGAGAGCACATTATAGTCAAATAGAATACAGATAGCCCTTAAATGATTGAATGAAAACATTGCAGCAAAATTGTGTGTATAATACATTTTTGCTAAGTGTATTATATTTTTTTCCTTGGATTGTTTTCAGAAAATTAGACATGTTTCCTGCAGAAGGATTTGATCCACAGATGCAATAAATTCACATTTGAAAATTTGATGTTTGAAAATCTCAAATTTCATAGAATCTTTATATTTTCAGAGCAAAAGAGGACATAGAGATAGTCCAAGCCAATTGAATTGTTTTAGAGGCAAGGAAAGGAAAAACTACAGAGTAGGCATTTTTAAAAGTTGTTCCATCAAGTTACTAGCAGAGCTGGGGCTAAAACACAGGTTTTCCTAACTCCTAGAACAGTTCTCTTCCCATTAATCTGTGGAATTTAGGAAAAGGTCTCGTAATATAAATGCCTGACCTAAACCAGATGACCTCAAAGATATTGCTCTTCAGAGACTAGAATATAACCACAACACTAATCATGTTTACTATAAAACTCTGATTTACAAAAGAAAAGAATAAAAAGAATGAGCATATCTTAGAACATAAGAATAGCATAGCATCAGAGACTGTGGAAATATGACTCCATGCCTCATTTATTGTCCACGTTACAGAGATGGCAATCCGTAAACCTTTAGAATTGGGCTTGATTTTTAGCCAGCTGTCATGTGTCGTCATGTAAGGCAAGGCCAGCTGGCTGCCTCAGCCTCGGTCTCATGGGGCAGCTGCCCTTGCTAAGCATGTCAACAAATCCAATTCGACATTTATTAGGTGTCTACTGTGTATATGGTTCAATTCTAGGTGCTGGGAATACAAAGAGAGATGAGACATAGATATGTATTTCAAGGAATTTATAATCTAATGAAGGGGAAGATGAACAGAAATAGCTATGATACAGAGGAGTGTGGGAAATGCAAAGGAAATGTCTAGGTAAAGGGCTATGAGAAATTGAAGGAGGGAGAAATTGAAGGAGGGAGAGATTGTCTGACCATCTGGGGTCTGGTCTTTAATCAAATTCATGAAAGACTGATTTGTAAATCAGATGTCAATATACAAATTTTCAATGGAAGTCTTCCTATTAATATGTAGCAGTCTCTCTATTTATGTAGTAATATTACAAATACAATTCAGACAAAAGAGGAACAGCAGAGTATAGCAGATAGAAAGCTAGCCTTAGAGCCATAGAGATGTGAGTTCAAGTTCTCTCTCTAATACATATTGTTCTATGTTACTCTGAGCAAGTTATTTAACCTCATTCTGGCCTAATCAACTCTTTAAGACTATATATATAGTACAGGAAAGGTACCAAGCTACATTAGTAGAAGAAATTTCTTTATCTGAAAATTTTGATAGTACTAAAGTCACTGATCTAGTCTCTTTTTAGTTACTATTTTATAATTATTCCTCCACCAAAGTGCTTTTCCTCTGCCTCACTCTCATGTAGGAGGTAGGTTTTCACTTTGCCAGCAAAGCACAAGCCTGGCAAATGGTCAGAACTTAAAGTTTCCTTCCTTCCTTCCTTCTTTCCTTCCTTCCTTCCTTCCTTCCTTCCTTCCTTCCTTCCTTCCTTCCTTCCTTCCTTCCTTCCTTCCTTCCATCTTCCTTCCTTCCTTCCTTCCTTCCTTCCTTCCTTCCTTCCTTCCTTCCTTCCTTCCATCTTCCTTCCTTCCTTCCTTCCTTCCTTCCTTCCTTCCTTCCTTCCTTCCTTCCTTCCTTCCTTCCTTCCTTCCTTCCTTCCTTCCATCTTCCTTCCTTCCTTCCTTCCTTCCTTCCTTCCTTCCTTCCTTCCTTCCTTCCTTCCTTCCTTCCTTCCTTCCTTCCTTCCTTCCTTCCTTCCTTCCTTCCTTCCTTCCTCCCTTCCCTTTTTTATAAACCCTTACCTTGTGCCTTAGGATCAATACTAAGTATTAGTTCCAAGGCAGAAGAGGGATAAGGGTTATGCAACTGGGGTTAAGTGATTTGCCCATGGTCACACAAGTACGAAGTGTCTGAGGCCAGATTTGAGCCCAGGGCCTCTATCTCTAGACCTGTCTCTCTATTCACTGAGCCACCTAGTTGCCCCTATCCTGCCTTTCTAATAACTGGAATGCCTGTATATGCTAAGGAAAATAGAATGACTTAGGGGAGAGAAAATTGGGTAGCAGATTGGAGGATCTTGGTCCCATTCTGGGCTCCCACCCTTTCCCTTTATAGGATCTTGGCAAATCACAGATCACTTTCTGATCCAGTTTCCTCATTTATTACAACCCTATAATTCCATCCCTGGCATTAAAGTGACTAGAAAATGAATTTGTAAACATAAAGTTGTTATATAATCAAGGGATCCAAGCACAGGGCATTGGACAGTCATATGAGAGATTACATGGAGGCTCATATAGGCTGAAGAATAATCTCTGCTTCCACAGAAGCAGTAACTTCTAGCCCTCCTTAGCCAGTTCTTCCCATTTTTCTGCTTCTCCCTTCCCTACCATTCACTCCTTCATTTCCTTCAACTAGACTTCTTTGGACCTTATATTCTGCTCCTTAGTGACATTGGGAGAGAAGAGCAAGAATCTAGACTGAGAAGGTGAGATCAATCAATTAATCAGTAAACATTTATTAATTATTATTAATAATTACTTATTATTATTAATAATTAATTATTTATTAAGTGTCAAGGGGAAGTTTATTCAGGCAGTAGCTAGGGAAAATGGAGAAGGGTGATAATAAACAATAATAATATCTAGCATTTAAAATTACTTTAAAGCTCATAAAACACAATGCAAATATTATCTCATTCAATCCTTAAAGCAACTTTATGAAATAGGTACCATTATTATCCCCACTTTACATATAATGGAAACTGAGGCTGAGGAGTTCAGACACTAAACTAGGCAAATCACAGACACAAGCTGGGCAAGTCACTTAACCACTCTGTATCTTGGTTTCCTTATCTATAAAATGAAGATAATAATAGCAATCATCTCACAGGTTTGTTAGGAGGATCAAATGAGTTAATGCATAAAAAGTGCTTTGAAATCTTTAAGTGCTCTATAAATGTTAGCTATTGTTATTTTAAAGTGATTTTTCCTCAGTCACACAGTTTTTAAGTGTCTGAGGCAGAATTTGAAGTTAGTTCAAATAGTATATCTTTTTAGTGATCAGAATATGCTCATTCAGTAGCTTATTCCTTTGCTTTGCTTAAGGGGATAAGTGTTGGGGCAATCTTTTGGAAAAGATAGGAAGGGATGAGATGAAGGATACAAGTATAGGGATTTTTTCATCTTTTCATCAGAGTAAAATAGAAGAGAATCAATTGGTGTCGAGGAGTTTTGAGATATAGAGTTTTGAGAGAGTGCAGCCTAATTCTTATTCCCCAATTCTCCTTTTTCAGTATTATTTGTCTTTACCGACACCTTGTTAGTATAATATCAATTGATTATAAAATAATTTACAAAATTTCAGTTCATTTTACAGTAGTTAGAGTTTGATGGTGGGTGGCTGCCTTTTGATCACCTTTATCCTCCAAGCAGACTATCTCTAACAATGGTGGATGGATTACAAGGGTTCTATGTGAACATTCTTGTTAGCCTCAGTTTCAGAGAACTACTTCTTAAACTTGTGCACAGATTATGAAATCCATCTTATGCTTTCCTCTGTAGATTTCAATTTTTTTTATTCTTCATTCACTTAACAAATATGCATTTAGAGCCTATTCTATGCCAAGTCCTGCCTGCTCAAAGCATACTGGCAGGAACATAGTAGAACTCAAATGCTTGTTGATTGATATTTCCAATAATTAATTTCCTACAAGATTTGGCATTTTGTCCACATATCCAGATTTTTAATTCCACAAAGGCAGAACTTGTGTCTTAATCATCTTTGCATCTCAATCAGTCAGTCAACCAGCATTTATTAAAGACAACTATGTGTCAGGCCCTCTGCTAAGCATGAGAGATACAAAGAAAAGCAAAAATATGATCCCTGCCTTCTAGGAGCTCATGTTCTCCTCTGCCATTTGGCATTAGCATTTTCTACATATTGGATGCCTAATAAATTGGAAGGACAAATGAGCAAGTAAACATTTTTTTTTTTAATTTGAGTTAGGACTTAGGGATTTGGCTAGGAAGAGACTTAGGGTTTTTTTTTTTTAAAGCAGATGGAAAAACATGAACAACGGCAAAAAAGAGATAAAAGGTATGTTTGAGGAATGGCTGAGAAGTAAGTTTCTCTGGAGCATAGAGTTTGTATAAGAAAGTAGCGAATGGTAAAACTAGAATGGTGGGGAACAGATAATGGAAAATTTTGACTGCCAGCCAGAATAAGTTGACTGAATTGTACCTGGTAGGCAATGGGGAGTAACTGAAGATTTTTGTCTAGAGGAATAACATGATCAAAGTGGTGCTTTATGTGAAATTATCTGGTGGTATGCACAGAATAAACAGGAAGGAGAATATCTTGGGAACAGGAACACCAGTTAGGAGATTCACAAAATAATCCAGGTATGAAATAACAAGATCTGCAAGTACTGTGGTAACACTTAGAATGGAAAGGAAGAGGTGCATTCAAGACGTACTCAGAAGAGAAATGCTCAATAGGAACTAGTGACTAATTGGAATGGGGGAGGAAGTGAAGGAGAGAGGATTCATAAATGACTCAGAGTTTTTAAACCTGGGAAACTAAGAGAATAGAAGTATTGTTAACAAAAATAGGTAAAGAGATGCTGGCATTTTCTGTCCAGAATGCAAGAGAGAAACTCAATTCAGCCTAATAAAGGGAGGAATATAGAAGAAAGGCAGAGGCAGATAGCCCTCTTGGGGTCTCTTAGCTCTTCCCCCCCCCCCCCAACCTCCAGGTTTATTTGTATGCCAACCAGAAGCATTATGGGATTCTGGGGCAGCCTGTCATTCATTTCTCATATCAAGAAGCTTCAGTGACTTCCTATTGCTTCTGATAAAAAACAAAATGCTTCCATTTGGCACTTAAAGCTCTTTAAAAAAATATGATCTTAACTTACCAATGTACCCTTCCGCAAATTAAAGTGCCAGGAAAATGAATTTGTAAATATAAAGTTGTTACATGGCCATTTAATCAAAACAAAGGGAATTGGACAGTCTTTTTTTTTTAATTTATTATATTTTATTTGATCATTTCCAAACATTATTCATTAAAGACATAGATCATTTTCTTTTCCTCTCCCCCACCCCCCATAGCCGACGCGTAAATCCACTGGGCATTACATGTTTTCTTGATTTGAACCCATTGCTATGTTGATAATATTTGCATTAGAGTGTTCATTTAGAGTCTCTCCTCTGTCATGTCCCCTCAACCGCTGTATTCAGGCAGTTGCTTTGCCTCGGTGTTTCCACTCCCATAGTTTATCCTTTGCTTATGAATAGTGTTTTTTTTCTCCTAGATCCCTGCAAATTGTTCAGGGACATTACACCGCCACTAATGGAGAAGTCCATTACGTTCGATTATATCACAGTGTATTAGTCTCTGTGTACAATGTTCTCCTGGTTCTGCTCCTCTCGCTCTGCATCACTTCCTGGAGGTTGTTCCAGTCTCCATGGAATTCCTCCACTTTATTATTCCTTTTAGCACGATAGTATTCCATCACCAACATATACCACAATTTGCTCAGCCATTCCCCAATTGATGGGCATCCCCTCGTTTTCCAGTTTTTGGCCACCACAAAGAGCGCAGCTATGAATATTTTTGTATGCCTTTTTGTCCATTATCTCTTTGGGGTACAGACCCAGCAGTGCTATGGCTGGATCAACGGGTAGATATTCTTTTGTCGCCCTTTGGGCATAGTTCCAAATTGCCCTCCAGAATGGTTGGATCAGTTCACAACTCCACCAGCAATGAATCAATGTCCCTACTTTGCCACATCCCCTCCAGCATTCATTACTTTCCTTTGCTGTTATGTTAGCCAATCTGCTAGGTGTGAGGTAATACCTCAGAGTTGTTTTTATTTGCATCTCTCTGATTATAAGAGATGTAGAACACTTCTTCATGTGCTTATTAATAGTTTTGATTTCTTTATCTGAGAACTGCCTATCCATGGAATTGGGCAGTCTTATGAGAGATTTGACCTAGAACCTGACGAATGATTACTGCTTCTAAAGAGAGTACATCTTTCAGTACTCCAGTTCAGATTTTTATCACCTTCCAGTCAATATCAGTGCCTCCATTTTCTCTTATCCTTCTTCCTTCTCTCCCTTATCCATCAGACATAGCTGGCAAAATAAGATTCTTGATGTATAGTTCTGAAAGTACTTTCAATAGCTTCCTCTTGATTGCAATGAAATGGAAATTTCTTAATTTAGCATCTAACATGCTACAATTTGACTCAGTTTCTCCATTTCTAGGCTTGTATCACAACGTTCCATCTCATGCTCTCTCAATTCCAACTAAACTATACTAACTGTTCCATATTCTTGTCCTATCCTCTCCACTCCCTCTTCTGCAGATCACTGCAAACTTATCTCCTTTGCTTGTCATCCTCGATTTCTGCTTATTAAAATAAGTTTCTTCTTCTAAGAATCAGCCCAGTGCCCCTTCCTTTAAGAAACCTTTCCTCAAGCTAAATTTGATCTCCCTCTTCCTTAAATTTGCATAAAATGCTTAGTGTCTGTCTCTAACTTTATTACACTCTGCCTTGTATTATCATTTGTGTTCTTTTTGTACTTACCCAAGTGACTACCACTTCCTTGAAGGCAAGAATTATGAAATATTTTTGTATTTCAATCCTTAGAGTTTCACATAGTGCCTTTTGCACAAAAGGTGCCTAAAAATATTTCTTGAATTATGGAATTGAATCTAATGATTTATTTAATTAACAAATGGATACCATTCTCATTTGGTACTATTAATAAACCATGATTGTATTTTCTGAAGCTAGTGATGTAATTCAATAACTTTAAAATATTGGCCATTTATCAGAACTTAGGGGGAGGTAGAGAATTCAATTGGCAACAGCAGCCAGAACAAATATATAAGAGAGCAACCAAAACAAATGGTACTAGATAATTATACCAAAACTCTATATGTTAAAGGGGTTCTGTACACTTGAGTGACTTTGTAATTAAATACACAAATTTACTATCTTTAAAGTCTATTAAGTGAATTACTGCAGAGTAATGAATACATGCCCCAAATAAACATTAATCCTGAGTTCTACCTAAAGGTAAAGTAAAAAATTTCATTAAAATAAAACATCAATAAGAAATCACTAAACAAATTGTGGCATGTAAATATCATGGAATATAACTGCAGTAACATGACAGATAGGAAGAATTATGAGAAATATGGGAAGCCTTGCATGAACTGATACAGATTGAAGTAAATAGACCCAGGAGAACAATGTGCAAAATCTTAATGAAGTATAGGTAAAATCAATATTGAAGGATAAATTGGACTCAAAATAATTGTGATAAATAATCAGACCTGAAGGCTAGCTGATAAAACACACTTTCCTACTACTCACTGAGTGGTGTGAATTATAGGGGCATATGTGGGGCAGCTAGGTGGCTCAGTGGACAGAGGACCAGGTCTACAAATGGGGGATCCTGTGTTCAAGTATGACCTCAGATGCTACCTAGCTATATGACCTTAGGCAAGTCATTTCACTTCACTTGCCTCAGCTTTATCATTCTTCTACCTTGGAGCTAATACTTGGTATCAATTGTAAGCAGAAGGTAAGGGTTTAATTTTTTATTTTAAAGAATTGTTCATATTTTCTGAAAGAATCTATTTGTTTTCTTTATTGATTGATTGTGTTACAAAGTTGTATTACAATTCAATGAGAGATGGGTTGTAGATGGGGAAATTACTATGGTTTTAAGGGGCATTGTTAAAATTAAAAAAAAAATAAAATGTGTTACTGATTTGTTTAACTTTTTGAATTGGTAGTAGATTGGTTTTATATGTTCCATTCAACAAACTTTTATTAAATGTCTACTATGGGTACAGAATTATGTGCAGTGATGGGGGAGTACATTAGATAAGATATAGCCCTGTTCTTGTGAAACTTGAAATCTAGTAGGAAGATAGAACATAGGTAATACAAAAGAAGACACAGTAAACTCGTAAATGAAATACAAAATAATATCTGGGATTTCAGGAGAAAAGAAAAATTCACTTTCATTTAATTCCCAAAATGGAGATTAGATCACTGTTCATAGTGGAAAGAATGCTAGATTTGGAATCAAAGTATTTGGGTTCAAATCCTATGTAGGTTCCTTATACTGTGCGTGACCTGGGCAAGAAGCTTTCCCACTTGAAGTCTTGCCGCCTCATCTGTAAGATGAATGGTTAGTTAGATTAGATAATTTTTAAGGAAAGTCTCTTCCAGGTTTTATGCCCGAGACCCTTTGATTGTACCCAGGAAAATAAATCAGTTAAAAAAAAAAAGGAGATATAGTCATAGTTCTCACTTAACATATAAGGTTCACTAAGTGCTCTATAGATATTGTCTCATTTGCTTTACATATGTTATTTCATTTACTTTAATACATTATCTCATTTGATCCCCCAATAGGCAGCAGATTACATTATATTTAATAGATAGCAATTGCAAAATAGATATATAATTGAGTGCCATCTATAAGCAAAACATTGCTGAAAACTGTCACTGAACTCTGCATCTCTGGAATTTAGCTATTAAGTAGTGTGTGCTACAAGGATGAAAAAGTGTAGCAGTTGTACAGCCAACAGCAGTGAGTCAGGAAATGGAAATGTGACTCCTGTGAATGGGGTCAGGAAACAACAGAATGATAATTGTCACATGCTTATTACTATGTAACCCTGTAGCCATACCAGATTTTTATTGCACTAGTAATGGCTGTAGTATTATTTCTCCATCCATTTTGCAGGAAAAGTCTAGCAATACGAACAGATACTTTTACATAAAATCTCTTTTCTCTGTTAGGGCTTCAGTGGGAGTAAACAGAGTAACATTATAAGATCTTTAGTCCTTGTCAGGTAGAAATCTGATTACTTGAATTCCTTTGGGTTGGGGAAAGTAGGGAAACACTGACAATTCTACATGTCTATTCCGGAAACCATCCCTTCTCTTACCTCCCCATTCGCGATCCACAACCATTAGTTTTTCTCTTAAGTTCCCTGTAAACATACCAAGAAAACGATATGGTGATAACCAGCAGTTTATAAACTATAAGGAGTGGACTGAAGTCCCTTGTACATGGGGGTGTGCTAGTAAATGTTTAACACCTGGCTTTTTTTTGTGGGGGAGGGAAGTACTTATGACAACCTTTTAAGTTTAATCTGTGTTATTAAAGTTTTCTCCATAATTTTATCTTTAGATTATGTTGAAAATTTTATAATTCGCTTTCAAGACCCTGTTGGAGTTGGCTCCAACTTTCCAGTTTGAGTTGTTAATTTCTTCTAATTATAGAACAATACAGATTTTTATGTGTATGTCATTTAATCGTTGAACATATATGAAATACATGTTATGATGAAGCATCATCTATCTAACCAAGCACTTTGAGTAAATCTAGCCTAGCTCTTTAAGTAAATATTCATGCCAAGGTAAAAAGTACCTGATGTCTTTTTTATCAGTTCCTAACAAACTCTTGCTTTGAAACTATTCACTCACAATGAATCTTCTTTCTTTTGTCTGCCATATTTTTCTAGCAAGCAATCAGGATTTTGAATTATTCCTTTCAAATAGGGATCTCACTGAATTTGTTAGAGATTTAACACAACCTTTCTATGGATCCAGACAATCCTTTCCAGTGACATTTTATTTGTGAAATTTTTTAAAAGTACAAATAATCTAACATTTTACATCCTAAGAAATATCCTCAGCACTTCATTCTCCTTGACCCTGGGTAGCCTGAAACTCTTTGACATTGTTACTGTCCCCTACATCCCCTTCACACTCGAAATATTAACCCAGAACACAGAGTGAGGTGCTGAGGAGAGGATATTCCTATAAAGTATGCTGGGACTGCTTTCTTTAAGTCAGAATATGAATTTCAATATTTTTTGTTGATTTTGATTTTGAGTTTTGTGTATGTGACTTTTGGTGTTAGTAATCTTGGGATGGCAAAGGGTAATGGGATGGTGGATGTTAACATCTAAAACACGAACAAATATTGCATTATAGAAAATGAGTTGGGGCAGATGAAATTAAGACCAAGGCTATATATGGCTCCATTCTGTCATTCTCTGCTGTTGTGGTAGAGGTTATAATTGCCTCAGGCTCTAGAACAGACTGGAACTCAACTGGGAACCCAACATAGAAATGAATTGATGAGAAAGATTATTGTGATTGCAGCTAGGAGGCACAGTTAGCAGAGTGTCAAGCATGGAAGCAGGAAGACATTTTCCTAGGTTCAAATCCAACCTCAAGTACTTTACCCTAGGCAAGTCACGTAACCCTATCTACCTCAGTTTCCTCATATGGAAATGAGTTGGATTAGGAAATGGTAAACCATTCCAGTATCTTTGTCAAAAAAAATCCCAAATGGGTCACAAAGACTTGGATGTAAAGATCAAGGATATCCAGGGAAATAATGAAAAAAAATACAAAGGAAGGGGGTCTTGCAGTCCCAGATCTCAGACTATATTATAAAGCAGCGGTCATCAAAACAATTTGGTACTGGCTAAGAGACAGAAAGGAGGATCAGTGGAATAGACTGGAGGCAAGCAAGCTCAGCAAGACAGTATATGACAAACCCAAAGATCCCAGCTCTTGGGACAAAAATCCACTATTTCATAAAAACTGCTGGGAAAATTGGAAGACAGTGTGGGAGAGACTAGGAATAGATCAACACCTCACACCCTACACCAAGATAAATTCAAAATGGGTGAGTGACTTAAACATAAAGAAGGAAACCATAAGTAAATTGGGTAAACACAGAATAGTATACATGTCAGACCTTTGGGAAGGGAAAGACTTCAAAACCAAGCAAGAATTAGAAAGAGTTACAAAATGCAAAATAAATAATCTGGATTACATCAAATTAAAAAGTTTTTGTACAAACAAAACCAATGTAACCCAAATCAGAAGGGTAGCAACAAATTGGGAAACAATCTTTATAAAAACCTCTGACAAAGGTTTAATTACTCAAATTTATAAAGAACTAAATCAATTGTACAAAAAAATCAAGCCATTCTCCAATTGACAAATGGGCAAGGGACATGAACAGGCAGTTCGCAGCCAAAGAAATCAAAACTATTAATAAGCACATGAAAAAGTGCTCTACATCTCTTATAATCAGAGAGATGCAAATCAAAACAACTCTGAGGTATCACCTCACACCTAGCAGACTGGCTAACATGACAGCTATGGAAAGTAATGAATGCTGGAGGGGATGTGGCAAAGTGGGGACATTAATTCATTGCTGGTGGAGTTATGAATTGATCCAACCATTCTAGAGGGCAATTTGGAACTATGCCCAAAGGGCGATAAAAGACTGTCTGCCCTTTGATCCAGCCATAGCACTGCTGGGCTTGTACCCCAAAGAGATAATAAGGAAAAAGACTTGTACAAGAATATTCATAGCTGCGCTCTTTGTGGTGGCCAAAAATTGGAAAACGAGGGGATGCCCGTCAATTGGGGAATGGCTGAGCAAATTGTGGTATATGTTGGTAATGGAATACTATTGTGCTAAAAGGAATAATAAAGTGGAGGAATTCCATGGAGTCTGGAACAACCTCCAGGAAGTGATGCCGAGCGAAAGGAGCAGAACCAGGAGAACATTGTGCACAGAGACTGAGACACTGTGGTACAATCGAAAGTAATGGACTTCTCCATTAGTGGCAATGCAATGTCCCTGAAAAATCTGCAGGGATCTAAAAAATACTATCACAAGCAGAGGATAAACTGTGGGAGTAAAAACACTGATGAAAAGCAATTGCTTGACTACAGGGTTGGAGGGGATAAGACTGAGGAGAGACTCTAAATGAACACTATAATGCAAATTCCAACAACAGGGAAATGGGTTTGAGTCAAGAATACATGTGATAACCAGTGGAATCGTGGGTCGGCTATGGGAGAGGGAAAGGTGGTGGGAGGGGGGGAGGGGAGGAAAAGAAAATGGTCTTTGTTTCCAGTGAATAATGTATGGAAATGACCAAATAAAATAATGTTTAAAATTAAAAAAAAAAGAGTTGGATGTGACTTTAAATGCCCGAACAATAACAATCATTGTGAAAGACTAGAGATAGAGACACACCTTTCAAGATAAGGACATACAAAGTTGATATTTTTTCCTTACCTTAAAACATTTAATGTGTAAAGGAGTACAGTGTCGGTACATTCCTTTTGTCAGTGCTCTATAACTCCAGCTGCAGCTATTCAAAGCCTACAAACATAGGTTCACCTGAAAGAGAAGGAGACAAAAATCAGAAAATGTTGTGAAGTATATAGTTCTCACTGAAGGTGATAGAGCCCTTGATTCCCAAACTCTTGGAATTCTCTTTGCTAAGACTTCAACCATCTTGCTACACAATTCAAGGTAGATTCAAAACTTTTTCTTGAGATACATCCACACACTCACACACCAAGCAAGAGAACAACCAGGCACACAAGGAAAATTTCTTTTATCAGACTCCTCCGATTTATTCTAAACAAATATTATATATATTTACTTTTGCCTAGATCCAGCCTTTCTTCTGAACTTCAATTCCCACTTGCCTATTGGAGTTTTCAAGGTGAATGTAAAGAAGACTTCGCAAAATCAACATGTCCAAAGCAGAATTATTCTCTTCTCCTCTAATTCCCTGCCCCCCCATCCTCCAAAATTCTTTATTTCTATAGAATGTGCCACTATCTTTTCAAGTCTCCCAAGGAATAATTTTTCCTCAAAGGACTACCTATCCTGTATCTTAGAAATTTTGGTATTATGTCACCATAATTTTCTTTTAAAAAACATCAAATTTTCATTAATGTCTTATTATATTATCAGAGTTATTCTCCAAATCCTCTCATCACTCCCAGAAATCCATCCCTATTACAAGTAGTATTTTTTTCTAAAGAGGAAAAGTCAGTGCAACTGAACAATACAATGAAAAAATTCAAAAACATGTGCATTGTGCATTGTATAATACCTCCAGACCTCCACCTCTGTAAAAGGGTGAGTTGGAGATGTCCTCTCATGTTTCTTCATTTGAGTCCTGCTCAATCTTTAGTGTTTTGTTATTTTCACTTTGATTTTTTGGTATGAGGTTGGCCTTTCCATGTATATGTTCGTAGTTATCATGTATATTGTGCTTTGGCTCTGCTTCTTTCATTCTGCACCACGTTTTGAAGCACCCTTGGTATTTATCACATCCGTAGTTTCATACAGCACAGTAATATTCCATTGTATTCATATACCATATTGTGTTTAGTGATTCCTCAATTGATGGGCATCTACTTGGTTTTGCTATTAGAAGTGTTACTATAAAAAAGTGTTTGGTATAAGGGAAAGAACTATTAAAAGTACGATTTTAAAAGTGTTTGCTAAAAGAAAAAATATTTTTGAATGTATGGGGACTTGTTCTTTTGAGAGCTGTTCATATCCTTCAAAAATTTGTCTGTTGGGAATGGCTATTAGCATATGTATGTACATATATATGTATATTATATGTAAAATTATTTTTTACATATATGTATGTGTGTATAAAGGTAGTTGTTTTTATATCTTGGATACCAAATGCTTATAATAGAAATCTGATAAAAAAGATTTGTTTTGTTTTCCCTCCATTCAACCATTTCCCTTCTTTTCATAGATACCTTATTCTTAACAAAAGCTTCTCTGTTTTATATAATCAAAGTTATTTAATTTATCATTTATAATTGCCTCTATCTCCTTTTCAAGAATATATCTACTACTCATAGCTTAAAGAGATATAATTTTTTATAGTATGATCTTTAATATTCAGTATTCATGAGAATTTACTGTGGATATGATAAATAGTTGGTCTAAAGTTAATTTCTGTGGTCCAGTTTTCCCAGTAGTTATATATATATATATATATATAACACTATATATTAAATATATATAATTATATATAAATATATATTATAAATTACATATAAATATATATATATATATATATATTTAAAATCCTTACCTTCAATCTTAGAATCCATACTATATTCCATGGTAAAAGGGCAGTATGAATTGGGCAACATGGATTAAGTGACTTGCCCATAGTCACTCAGCTGAGAAGTGTCTGAGGTCAAATTTGAACCTAAGACCTCCCATCTCTAGGGCTGGCTCTCATTCCACTGATCCACTTTAGCTGCTCCCGTCTCAGCAATTTTAAATCAAAGAAGGAGATTTTTCCCTCTAGGCATTTTATATTTTCCACTTTATCAAACACTAGGTTATTTAAATTCATTGCTTCTGATTCTCTCTTATCTGTTTCATTGATCTGTCTCTCTATTTCTTTTTTTAAACAAATACCAAATAGTTTTTATGATTATATGATTACTACTTTATAATCTAGTTCAAGGTCCAGAAGTGCTATTCCTTCTCTGTCCCAATTTCAAATCATCATTATCCCTTGATATTCTAGATTTTTAAACAAAGTTGCTATTTCCTACAAGCTATCTAGATTATTCTTTATTTCTTTAAATTATACTTTGTGATTGAATCAGTATCAATCTTTTGTGAGCTTTGGTAGTTAAATTACCAAATAATAATTGTCATTATTTGGATTGGGCTTTCCTTTTCTATTTCTGCTGCTTGGATTTTGCTATTATTATAATATAAAATGTTATTTTTGCGGGTTTAGTTTGTAGCCTGTAATTTTGCTCAAGCTATTATCTCAATCAATACTATATTAGCTGATTACATAAAGTTTTCAAGTATACCATCATATCATCATCAAAGAGATAATATTTATGCTCATTAATTCCTGTGTTTGCCTTGGCAAGTAGATTCCCAGTTATTTTATATTCTTTAGAGTGATTTTAAATGAAATTTATCTTTCTAATTCTTACTGGTCAACTTTGCTGGTAACATATAAAATTGCTGATGATATATATGGATTTATTTTGTATCCTGCAACTTTTCTGAAGTTGTTAATTATTTCAACTAGTTTTTGAATTGATTCTCTAAGATTCTTTAAATAAACCATTCTATCATTTACTGAGTGATAGTTTAGTTTCCTCATTTCCTATTTCAGTTTCTTCAATTTCTTTTTCTTTCCTTATTGCTAAAGCTGGCATTTCTAATATAATATTAAATAATAGTGTTGATAATGGACATCCTTGCTTCATTCCTGATCCCATTGGTAAGGCTTCTAAATTATCCCCATTGCAAATCATACTTGCTAAATGAAGGTTTTAGATGGATAATGCTTATAATTTTAAGGAATGACTTATTATTATCCCTATGCTTTCTAGTGTTTTTTTTTTAACCCTTACCTTCCGTCTTGGAGTCAATACTGTGTATTGGCTCCAAGGCAGAAGAGTGGTAAGGGCTAGGCAATGGGGATCAGGTGACTTGCCCAGGGTCACACAGCTGGGAAGTGTCTGAGGCCAGATTTGAACCTAGGACCTCCTGTCTCTAGGGCTAGCTCTCAATCCACTGAGCTACCCAGCTGCCCCCGTGTTGTTGTTTTTTTAATACAAATGAATGTTATATTTTGTTGAAGACTTTTTCTGCATCTATTGAGATAATCATATGAATTCTGTTAGTTTGGTTATTGATATGGTCAATTATGTGGATCTTCTTTCTAATATTAAACCATCCTTGCATTCCTGGTATAAATCCTACCTGGTCATAGTGATATATTGTTGCAGTCTTCTTGCTAGTATCTTATTTAAGATTTTTACCTCTATGAGTATAGATTATTAATTATTATAATATTATTATTAATGAAATTGGTATATAATTTTCTTTTTCTGTTTTTGTTCTTCCTGGCTTAGGTAACAGTACCATATTTCTTTCATGAAAAGAATTTTGTAGGACTTTGCTTATTTTACCAAATAGTTTGTATAATATTGGGATTAATTATTCTTTAAATGTTTGATAGAATTCACTTGTGAATCCATCTGGTTCTGGAGATTTTTTCTTAGGGAGTTCATTAATGGCTTGTTCAATTTCTTTTTCTTATATGGGCTTATTTAAGGGTTCTGTTTCCTCTTTTTCTTAATCTGGGCAATTTGTATTTCTATAAATATTTATCCATTTCACATTTCTTTGGAGATTTCTGTGTGTTTGCTTTGCTTTCACTATCCCCTTCTATGTCTTTGTTTTGTTCATTGTCTCCATAAAATTTTTCCATGTTTAGGGTATTTTTTTTGTTTTCTCATTTTCCCAGCCTTTTCCTTGACTTTCCCTTTTATTTTAAAGATAGGCTCTATTCTCCAGGAGGATAGGACACTTTCTTCAACTTTAGTTCTTCCTTGATGCTACCCTTTGCCTTATTTCTGAGTTTCTGCAAGTCTCAGTTCTTCTAAAGTGGTATGATGGCCTGTGGACTAGAATTATGTTGCTCATCACAACCCCACCTGGGACTCTTGGCAACTCTTGTCTCTCTAACTTTGGGGAGGCAGCTGGGTGGCTCAGAGAACGGAGAGCCAGGCCTAAAGACATGCGGTCCTGGGTTAAAATCTGGTCTCAGATACTCTCCAGCTGTGGGGCCCTGGATGGGTCCCTTAACTCCCAATGCTTAGCCCTTACCACTTTGCCTTCGGGCAATAGACATCTAAATGTATAATTAATTTTAAAAAACACCCAAGGAACTTTAAGAGAGACTAGAGGCTATATTTTAAGGCATTTCAGACTCCAATGGTTTATAAAAAAATCTCTGTATTTCTATTGCATTTTCCTGATTGTTTTGCTTAAGATATAACTTTGTGATTTTAAGTTCATATATTACTGGATTCAATATTATTCTGTTACACTGAAGGTTGATTGAATTTATTTTGAATGTACTGAGTTTTGACTACTGTTAAATTCTCTTGCTTTTCCCCTAATACATTATAATTAAGCCCATTATGAAAAAACAGCTTTTTTCTATTTTTGCCTTTGTAAATTGTCACATAGAGGATAGATGGACTTCAGAACTGGTTACAATTGCTATAACAACCTTTGGAAAATTTAATGTGCTAAATATCTCAATTGATTTTAAGGACTTTTTAAATATGATTTTTTGGAATTTTTTTTTAACAATCTCTGGTTATGTTTGCCTTACCCTAACATGAGGTGTAAGGCCAATTCTACCTGAAGTGAAATACAATTATAATCCCCAACCTTCCCACATTAATAAATATGTGAATGGAAGTTGGGGTAGTTAATCTCAGGGCATTTGTTCCCCTAAATAAGCCTACAAAAATGGAGCACCCCTTTATTTATACTCTTCAGCTCATTATTTTGCTTCTACCAGAATGATATATAGATTTCTTGATTATGTTCTTAACCCAAGATAAGTTTTACCTTGTTTAAAAAATATGTTTATTACCACGGATGAAAGATTTGCTACGATTGTAAAAACTTTTGACAAATATGCATCAATTCATAGTTTTTAAAAATAACATACAGCAACTTATGTGAAATATGATAGTGTGCTTGTTTGCTATTTTAATTAATTGGGCTATTGAGAATTTTGGGGATATTGATATCTACATATTTGTACCACTGTTCTTTAAAAATGAAAATTGTTACCTTGCTCAATTCATTTGCCTTATACTCACAGTGGAGCATGGCCAGATATAAAGAGGAAATGGATCTCATTTTTGGTAAGAAAGCCTTGCATTCTGTATTTTCTTACCTGACACAGAGTGGCAATGATTATAAGCTATATTTTTGAATTTTTAAAGACTTTTATTATATTTTTCTCATATGTGCAATATACTTTTTAGTATTTTTTTATTTTTTCTCTCCTTTTTATAGTTGAAGCACATCACCAGCATTATGATTTTCTTTAACTTTTTGATTTTTCAGTACTATAAATTTAAGATACATTTGCTAATGCATGCCCTAAAAAGCTAGAGACTATAAAAATGATGCCACTAATTATTTTTAAAAATTATGGGACTTTGCTTAATGATTCTGTCTGATTCCAGGACAAGATATACACAACAGAGCCATTGCACAGAGCCAAAGAAAACCCAATCCAGGATGGATTGATTCACTTCTAGGCCAATGCAAAGGTCTTGAACCTAGTGTGAAGACTCAAGATTACTGTGTTTAACATTTTGTTACGACATAGGCTTTCCTTGTGTCCACACTCACTCTGAAAATACTCGCAGACGAGTATCCCTGAAACCTTGGCTCCAATGATCTGGTCCCTTTTTCTGCCTTTCATACTGTGGTACCTTTCTGTAGTCCTGGCTACTGACTGGGTAAATGCATCATTGCTTAGATCATTTTGATTGGGTCCTGATTCAAGGACCTGTTATAGATTTATTTTTCTTTTTACTTGGAATTTTTACACATAAGACTTTGATAATCTATATTTTCATCCAGAAATTTTTCTTTTTTATTTGGATTTTTCTGATGTCTTGTCATTTCTCTTACCAATTGATTCATATACCTCATACCTCAGCCATGCATCCCTAAGTGATCCTGTATTTTTCAATCACCCTCTTAACCGGGGAATGTAAAAAATATCATTATTTAAATTGCAAAGTCTAAATCCCTTTTTAGGAGAATTTTAGGTAAAGAAAGATGCTACCTCTTTGAATCCAGAAACTAAACTGTTGGAGAAGACACCATGAAGAAGCCTCCAGACCACAAGCTGCACAAGAATGAACTTTGGGTGGGGTTGATTGAACTTTTATTTGTCTGTATACTTTCATGCCAGAAAGGGGACTGCCCCCTAACTGGCTTTTTGTCAATGCGTCCAGCAGTTATTGCTTTTATTCTTCTCCTCATCCTCAAAATATTGTAATCTTTAAGTTGATTATGTTTTTATGATCCCTTTTGGGGAAACCTTTCCCAATAAGAATCAAATGGGGGGAAGGTAAAAATGGACTTGAATCCAGGACTTCAATCTCCAGAATTCCTTGCTCCACTTCCCCAGAATGCTTTGTAATATCACTGAATTCTCACCTGGGCCGAGATCGAGAAGGGGTATTTAACCTGATTGGAAAGGCTTTTGCGGTCCTTTCCTGTTTCCTCTTGCAAGCAGATGCAGCTTTTTTGATAATGTAGATGAGGTTGTTTCTAGGCCTCTCTGGACCTAGACACGTGTTTTCTTATTCTGTATTTTCTTTAATCCTCAACCTTTAATAAACCTCTAAAAATATAATACTCCTTACAGAGAGAAACTAATTTCTACCTGCCTCAGTTTCCCAAAATTTTAATCTTTACACTACTAACACCTTTCATTAGATTTTTGAATTTCATTTTTGTGCCCCTTTCCAGAGAGATTTTTCTCACTGTCTTCATTATCTGCCTTTTCTTTCTGTCTATTCTAGGCCTTCACTTTCTGGTTTCTGACCCCTATAATTATCTGGTCTTTATTTTCTGGAATTAAACTGTCCAAGGTATATATTTGGGGATCTTCTCTCTAGGCAGCTTTGGCCTTTGTCTTGGAGAACTTCCCTAGTGGCTACTCTCTTTCCTATTATTACTCATAGAACAAAGTTAATTCACAAAAATAACAGGGAAAATTGTTCCTTCATAGTAGGACACACACACACACACACACACACACACCCGTCATGCCACAGATAATGTCAACTTTGTACCCTTTTTCTGTGTATTCTTTTTTCAATATGCCTCAAAATCTCCTCCCTCAGTCCATGCCTCCCTTCTCTCCCAGATGCCAGCAGCCCCCAGGAATTCCAATTCCCCTTATTTCTGATGTAGGAGAAGTGGAAATTTTAAGCGCCAAGTCCTCCCAGACCATACCTAACACAAGGTTTCCATCTCCCTTCATAGAACTCTATTTACTCAGAGGGTCATTCATCAGTGGACCTGCCAAAGCAAAAACTCCTTATTACTCCCACTGTTTTAAATCCTTACCTCCTCTTTCTCACCTATTCTCCTCTTTCTGTCATTGGTAGTTCTCAATTTGACCTATATATATCATACACACCCTTTATCCCCTTGCTCTCCCTCTTTCCTTTTATTCACCCTTCCATTTTCTAATGTAATCTCACAAAAAAGTGAGGAAAAAACCTCATTGGGGCATCTGTAGGCAAGGTGTCATCAGGTTCTGTTCCTAATGTCCCAGGCCCACATATTTACCATTACTTCTCCAAAACTCCTATCGTTACCTATGTACATTAGGAAAGAAGTCTGTTACTAGTCTCTCTGCTGTCACTCAGTTGCTATTGATATCCTTGTCTACTGCATTCATTTGCCCTCCAGCATTTCTGTTTTTTAGGGTGTTCAAGAAGCACATAATCTCTTCAGGTCTAGTTTTCTTTCTAAGAAAGTTTCAAATGTGTCTTTATTATCATATTTCTTTTTCTGTTTATGGTTAAGCTCAGATTTTCAAGGTTGGCCACCCTGGACTGCATCCTGAATTCCAATGCTCTTCTGAACATATTATTCCATTCCCTCCTGTGTTTTCTGGTGGTGCAGAATAATTTTTGCATTATTTGAATTTCATTTCTTTTGTATTTGAAGGCCCCTCTCTGGATTGCTTATAGAATTTGTTTCTGAATTGAATTGTTAATTTTAACCACTAGGTGTCTTAAAGTATGCAGTTGTATATGTATGTATGTGTATGTGTGTGTATGTATGTGTGTGTGTGTGTGTGTGTGTGTGTGTGTGTGTGTGTGTGTGTGTGTGTGTGTTTCTGGAGGCCATCTGTGAATTCTTTCAATTAGTTACATCATTTTCTATGTTCAAAAATTCTGGGTTTTTCTATAATAGTATTTCCTTAATTATGGTGCTTTGTTCTGTCATGTTCTTCTCAGAGAGCTATGATCCTTAGTTTATTTACACATCCTGTCTTTGAGATCAATATGTTTTACTTGCATATTGAGCATATTTTCTCTTAATCTTATTGGTTTGGGGGGATTTTTTGCTTTTCTTCATCTGGATTGTCTTTCACTTCTGTGTATTTACTCTCCTAATCTACAGTTCTCTTTTTTGTTTCTTGGTGAAACTTGCCATCACAGATTCTGATTTTTCTTGATTCCCCCCTATAGACTCAGATTCTTTTCCCTCTGATAGTAGTTTCTTAGAGGCTAAATCTCAAGCATTTCAGCCTTTATCCACACTGGTCTATTCTTGTTTCACCTGCCTAGAACACTGACTGAGAGGACAAAACCAGCTTCATCTGGATGTTGTGCTCTTTCCATCAAGCTTAGTGGAGTGTTTGAGATCTCCTTGCCTTTATGTGCAGCTGACAGATAGCCTCTCAGAGTAGGAAAGAGTCTGGCACACTATTAAGGCTGTTGGCCACAGATGGTTACTGCCTTCCTATTCCCCGCATCAATTGTTATATTTGTTGAAATAATTTCATAACAGATAAAAACCACAGGACAATTCCAAGGAACTTGTGATGACATTCAGCATCACAGAAGGAACAGACTTGGAGTGTTAATGCAGATTGAAGCATACCATTCTTCACTTTATATCCTCCATGAT
Source organism: Monodelphis domestica (assembly GCF_027887165.1). Classification (NCBI taxonomy): domain Eukaryota; kingdom Metazoa; phylum Chordata; class Mammalia; order Didelphimorphia; family Didelphidae; genus Monodelphis; species Monodelphis domestica. Next base: position 202,309,905 of record NC_077232.1, on the reverse strand, counting down.
TTTTTCTCTTGTATTATATATATATATATATAACCTGCCTTCTTGGGTAGGGGGAGAGGTGGCAAGGAGAGAAGGAAAAAAAAGAGACATTTTTTAGAGATAGTTAATGTGAGAATTTGTTTCTCTTGAATATATTATAATTTATTGCATATTTACAACAAATCATATGTTATTATATTATATATTGTACCATATATAAAAGTAAAAATCCATGCTTTTAAAAAAGAGTGATAGTGATTCTGCTACTTGTGTTCTGCATTTAAATCAGGGAAAATGGCAGGGAAAATGACATTGTTATGGTTTTTAGAAGGGAAGAATATTATTATTATTTAATGAGAAACAGAATTCCATGATGAATTGATGAGTTTGATGAGTTCCTCTCAGATAATCCTTTTTAGGGAAGGGAATTCACCAGCCATGCTTCATTCTCTGGACTTTGCCCCCATCCCTTTTCTCTTTTCCAGCTTGCCTTGATGTGTGGTCATTGGAATGTAAGCTCCTGTAGATCCAGAAATATCTTGCTTTTGACTTGTGTAATAATGAAAATAAATATTTCTACCCAGATATATATTTTATAAAATTTACAGAAAAGGTAGACAATATTCCTATAAGTAACTTGACCACATGGTGTCTAGCCTGCATGTATCTTCCTCATTCGCCCTCATCTGCCTGCTCTACATCTTCTCACTTCTCCCTTTCAATTCTCCCACCATTCTCTCATGGTTCTCCCAATTCTGCCCCAAACCTTAACTTTTATTGACGTACAGAATGCGCACCAATGCAACCCTGGCACAATTGTGGTATGTCAGGAATGTTTGATAGACATGTAAAGTTACTCAGGAGGGGTAGGGGATGAGCTTCCTTGACACAATTCCCCCTGTGATCCTTTGGGAAACCCATCTCCCCAATGGATCATTTAAATATAACTATCCTATAACTCTAAATATATTCTAGTTAAAAGTACATACAATATTGCATTTTTCCTAAGAGGGAGTTACAATAGTTAGAGATGGGAGTAAAATATAAAAACTGATTGATAGATGCATTGACAAAATGCCAATTGGGGGCAGTCCCCTTTGGCATAAGAGTTTACATTCAGAATAAGTATGTTCAACCCCTTCAATTCAGTTCATTATATCCCAAAGTTCATTCTGGATCTTTTGATGCAGTGTGTAGTTTCTTCAGGCATCTTTACAGCACCTTCTCCAAAAGGACCAACTTTCTTGATTTTGGGGTGTTGGCAAGTTTCTTTTCCTGAAATTTCTCCAAAAAATTTTAAACCTTGAATTTTAGGATAATTACACAATCCCCCCTGAGGAGGGTGTTGATCAACACCAGAATCACCCTGGGATACATGACTTAGTTATGAGGTATATGAAACAATTGTCAAAAGAAAAACAAAGCAAAAATAAACTACCCAAAAAATCCCAAAATAAAGAGTAAAGATTAAATTCTGTATAAAAATAAGAAATAAAGAAATGATAAAAATAAAATAAAAATCTTACATGTATAAAATTTGGAGTAAAACATAAAAATAGCCTGTAACAGTTTCTTGAATCACAACAAAGACCAATTAAAGTGACTTATGTCTCACAAACCTGTAGGACAATAGCAGCAATATAGCACTTTACCCATTTGTAGTCAGGACTACAGAAAATTGCCAAACTATAAGATAGAAAGGACTAAGTTTCAGTAGCAAATGGGAAAATTCATTCCCTGGTCTCATTTTACCATCACTGTCAGAGATAAGGGGAGCCAGGATGATAGCCAACCTGAGGCACTTGAATCAAAGTATGGTTCAAGGAAGTCTTGCATCTTAACCTATGTCAAGTGCCACAACCTCAATTTGCACACTAGGTTCAAGTCTTTTTGTATTGGCATAGAAGTTCAACAATCCTCCCTGGATTGGATTTGGTCTGTTTTGACCTCATGTTACTTGGCACTGCATAGTGTCTCTTTTGTTCCCTTCTCTTGGAATCAAACATAATCATTAAACAAAGTCCCATAACATTTATCAATATATGGCAGGTTTCCACAGTCAGAAGCCTTTTGGGTATGCATATTACTAGGGCTAATAGATACTGTAAACATATACTGGAAACTTTATCTTTCAAGTAAAAAAAAACAACATTGATACTGATTTTAGGTACTTCAAGTATCATCAAGGTTAAGAAAAAAGAAAAAAAAATCAAATATCCTATTAAAAACATAAAGAAAAACACTACCAAATTGTTTTGATGACCACTGCTTTGTAATATAGTTTGAGGTCTGGGACTGCAAGGCCACCTTCCTTTGTATTTTTTTTTCATTATTTCCCTGGATATCCTTGATCCTTTATTCTTCCAAATGAACTTTGTTATGGTTTTCTCTAATTCAGTAAAATAGTTTTTTGGTAGTTCAATGGGTATGGCACTAAATAGATAGATAAGTTTGGGTAGGATGGTCATTTTTATTATGTTAGCTCATCCCACCCATGAGCTTTTACATGGAGCTGTGGACTAAAAAGTGAAAATCACTTCAGATACATCATCCATTACATTTACAATAAATGCAGAGATGGGAAAATACAATGCCACTGTGCTTTACTTTAGCTACAAATAGACCCTTACCTCTTGCTACAAACAACTCAAGAGGCAATCAAATGAATGATCAGAGGTAGGGATGCTCCCAAAAATCTGAAAACCATGTCTGAATACTAATTAAAATAAATTTAAATTATTAAATAAGTAAATTCTCCAAAACTTGTATACAGGTTGAAACTAATGTGATGGTGTCCATCCATCACCTCCATGTGACAATTAACAAAGGCAAAAAAGGAACAAAATGCTGTTTGTGGGCTTGATATTCTTCTACAGTACAATCATAGTCATAGAAGAGGTAAAAATTAAGACAATTTAACAGAATATTTTGATTTTGATAACTTATAAAGTGGTTATCAGTAAATTACATACATCTTGTATTTAGAATTGAGTTACAGAGACTTCTTCATTCTGGGAAGGGGAACAAACTAAAACAGTTAACATCAAGAAGGCCTTGAGATCTAAAAACGCTTAAAAATTCACTTCCAAACTCTTTGAGGTTCCTTCCCCTCCCAAGTACCATCATTCATCACAATTCCTTTGACCATACCTCTGGGGTCCTCCATACTGAGGGGAGTTCCTACACTTAGTACAGGTGTTTGCGTGTGAGTTTTTGTTTTCCTCATTGGAATAACTATTTCTCCTTTCAATATTACTATTCCTGAAACTTCTATTCCTATTGTCATGATTTCTCTTCTTACAATTCATAATCACATGACCAACTTTTTCCACAAAAATAACATTTTAGTGGTTGCTTTGTGGATTCTTGTAAGGGAGCTATGATCTCTCCTTGCTTTGCCTTTACAACTGTTTCAGTTAATTATTTTATTTCCTTCCTCAATGTCTCTACTAAAGTATCATTCTCCTTATCCTTCTCACCCTATTTAGAAATCAATTCCTTTATTTCCTTCCTTAATATTTCCACTAAATCAGTGTTCTCCTCTTTTTCCTTATGTCCCTAAAAAGCATAAACTGCTACTCTTTTCAATTCTTCAAGGTCCATTTGGACAGCTAGTCATAAAATAATTCCCAACTCCCTTACAACTGTTTTTCACAAATTGCATTCTGATTTGTCTAAGGTCCCGTTCCCTATCCAGATCAAGCTCAATATATCTTCCTCCCAGCTCAATAAGTCTATTCATGAATTGGGTGGGATTTGGGCTATCTTCTTACTTAAGATTTTCAAATTTAGTCCATGTACCAGAGCCTATGAGAACAGGCTCTCATAGCTTTTATCAATGCATTTCTAGCCTGGCATAATTGTAAGTAGTCTTGCTCTCAATTTGGGTCCCATTTGGGATGATCTTCAGTTGGCCAATGAGTTGTTCCCTCTCCTTGGGCCTGATAAACAAGAGACAGAATCTTATTCCTTTCTCCTGTTAGCAAGACCTGGAACAAATTTTCTACATCAAGCCATGTGGGATTATGTGTGTGAAAAACACTTTCAAACTTATTTATCACCACCACATGCTCAGTTTCATATGAAGGTGTTTTTTCTTTGAATCTCTTAATGTCCTATGGAGAAAAGGGTGTATGATGTCTAATGTTTACCAAATCTCCACATCTATTATATGTAGGGACAACTCTTAAAGGGAAAAGACCTTTATTTGAATCATCTGTGGCAACTGCTGCTTGGCCTGTGTTCTGGAGTTCAATGTATTGTGTTGTAGTGAGGTTGGTAGGGGAAAGGGGTGGGGTGGTGGAATGGAGCTGGTCAACAGGTGGGGAGGCAGATTGAAAGGATCAGGGGTGGGGCTGGGGATGGGGTGGAGAGGAACAGGGGAGGGGTTGGGGGTGGAGTGGAGAGGAAGGGGAGTTGGACTGGGTATGAGGTGGAGAGGAGTAGGATGGGTTTGGTGTAGAGGGGTCACAGTAAGGTGGATAGGAAGGATACAGAAAAGGATTGAAATAGGGATGGTACAGGTAGGGATAGGGGAGATGGGTGGACAAAGGAGGGTAGAGAGGTAAATTGGGAGGAAAGGGGATGGGAGGAGTAGGGGATGAGTGAGGTCTGACAGGGAGAGGAGCTGAGGGTTTCAAGTCCTGGTTTGGGTCAGTATAAGGAGAAACCTCCTCACAGGCCAGGTGGGATGACAGAGCATGTTTCTTGCTAGTTTTCACTGAAGGAGTTATGCTAGAATGGTTTGGTTCCAAAGAAAGGAAGGTTTCCTTACTGGAGGGAATGGTGGTTTCATGAACATGATATGCCCATAAATACCAGTATTTATCATCTTTGGGCTCTTTGTTTTTAATGGCTAACTTCAAATCTTTTAAGATCTTAAAGTCAAAAGAGCCATATTTTGGCCAGGTAAAAGATATGTCCATCCAAGCCTTACAAATATTTCTAGCTTCTTTCTTTGTCATCCAATTCTCCTTAGGCAAATTTGGATCATTCCAGCAATTTAGAAATTGAATTGGGTGAATCAGAAGGAATATTTCCTGATTTCCTTTGATGTGTTGTGGTATTTCCTACATTGTCTAGTCTGTATGTCCTATTTAAGCTAGTTTGAGTATTGCTAAATGATCAGCTTAAACAATGAAAAGTTTTTAAAACCAAAAAAAAATTGTAGACACAAAGTTCTTCAATGTTATTGTGGAAGGCAATAAGAGAAGGTTTAAAACAAAATGCTAATGTAAGGAAAAAGTTATCATTGCATAGCAATAATATCAATAATGAATGTGTATTTAGTTTAATTATTGTTGCTATAATTAACAACCATAAAGAAGTATCAATAATCAATAATAACCATTAGTAATAAATAATAATGACTAATAATAGTTATTGAAAATTAATAATTATTGTTATTGATAGTATTATTAATACTATTGTGTTCTAAAATTATTCCTTAATATTGCATGTAATTAATTTGATTTAATGCTGGCTTTGTTCAATTATAGAAATTTGGTTTTAATTTAGATTCAATAGTATTGCTATTTCCTATTAATAACCCTTTTATTTAAATGTATTCAATTTAATAACATTATTTTAGATCACTAGTAGCAGTAGCGAAGGAATTCTTTTTATTTTCCTGCAATTCTAATTCTAGACAGTAGGTGGCACTATAAATGGGTGTAGAGTGGAAGGCACCTGTGGGTATACCTATCTAAGCAAGCAGTCAGATAAAAAGAAAGCAAAAAAAAATTTTTCTTTTAATATGCTAAAAAATAGGCAGTCTTCCAGGAAAATGTTGAGTGGCTTTTAATATGCTAATGAAGGCAAGCACTCCCCAGGAAAATGTGACTTTAGATATGCTAAAGAAGCCAGGCAGTCTACAAGCAAAGTTTGAGGTGGGGGAGAGAGAGAGAAAAATGCAGTTTCCCCACCCACCAAGATTAGGCAGTGGCCACTTTTTTTCAAAGTTGAAGGGGCAGAGATCTCCCAACCATAGCATAGCCTGGAAGGACCCCCAAGATTAATTTAATCAGTGACTCTGAGCAGGTTTCTGCCGCAGTGTCGCATGGGGAAAGTCAGACAGACACTGGACTGGTAAATATCTGTTGAGTTCTAGTGCCCCTTGGTTTAAAACAGGTCAGGTCAGGTGGGGGTGGCCACGTGGGGAGAGTGCAGACACTGGGAAGAAACAGGACCCTGGGTTTCACACCTATGGGAACCAGTCCTTTAATATAAGGCAATTGCTCCCCTGCCTGGGTCCCTGGTTCTGTTTGGGGCAAAAAGCCTCCTTCCCTTTCTCTAATGCTCCATGGAGCCCCTAAACTATACTCTAGGATTAATTCAAGGGGGTGTCTCCATGCTCAGTGCAGTGCCTGGCTGACCAAAGAGGTCATATGAGTCAGCAGTTTCGCGTGCCTGGGGAAGTCAAGGGTTGGGGCTGGGCTTCTAAAGTAAGAGATCAGTGTGGGGAAACTCAGGGGAAGGAGTTTTTCTCACCAATCCAATGTGATCCAATCTGGGGAAAAAACAGCAGCCTCTTCCCCCTCTCCGCCAAGGTTCCTTTCACATATGAAGGCAGGCCAGCTAACTGAAGTGGCTTCTATCTTACCTAAGCTTTACCTAAGATTCAAAACTTCTCTCAGAAGAAAATTAAGGGTTGTTCTTAGACCAATGTGGTTGCCATCTGTAATATTTGAAAATAAATATTTCTACCTAGATATATATTTTATAAAGTTTATTGGAATGGTAGACCACGCTCCTATAAGTAACCTGACCACATGTTGCCTAGCCTGTATGTATCTTCCTCATTCCCCCTCACCTGCCTGCTCTGTATTTTCTTGCTTCTCCCTTTCAATCTTCTCGCCGTTCTCTTGTGATTCTTCCAATTCTGCCCCAAACCTTAACTTTTATTGATATACAAAATGTACACCAACACAACCCTGGTGCAACTGTGGTATGTCAGGAATGTTTGATAGACAGGTAAAGTTACTCAGGAGAGGGAGGAGATGAGCTTCCTTGACACACTTGTTTCTGAATACCCAGAGGTTATCAAAGTTTTTGACACTTAGTAAGTACTGAATAAATGTCCTTGATTTGACTTGACCCTAAGGTAAGTTCCATTTCTATATAGTGGTCTTTGGTATTTGGAGATGATACCACTAACAACAGAGGGGATATGACTAAAAAGCTCCAAGAATGAGCAATGTCCCTTTGAAAGAAGCTGTGGTTATTTGTATGTTTTGTCCCTGCTTGGGAAGGTTCCATGACTGCAGTTCTCTTCAATTTTGCCTTCATTCCAAGTCCAGGTCACATGTTCTATGCTGTTTCTTACTGTTGTTTCTCTACACATCATAGCTGTCTACCATCATTGGTACTTGCCCTTTTGTATTTAGTTCTAACTTTTTTTTTTTCATTCATTCTGACTATCCCCACTTACCTCACCAAAGCATAGCCTCAAGTTTCAAGAGACTTTGAGTTAGAGGTTAGGTTTCTTTTGACTGATTGTCAGTCCATGGTACTTCACCTTCTCAATAACCTTTATTTTCTTTTCTTTTTTTCTTCCTTATCTTCTTGCCTCAAGCTCTATGTTATTCATAGAAAGAGCATTGGATTTAGAGTCAGAAGACAGAACTGGATTTGAATCTGCTTCAATTCATCACCTCTGTAATCTCAGGCAAGTCACCGAAACTCCTTGGATCGAAGTTTCTTCCCCTATAAAATGATATTGTTGGAATTCATGACCTCTAGTTGCCTTCTTGCTCTAGAGACTGTGATCCTGTTTTTTTTTTTAACATTATTTTATTTGGTCATTTTCATATATTGTTCATTGGAAAAGATCATTTTCTTTTCTTCCCCCAACTCCCCCTTCCCTAGCCGACGTGGGATTCATCTGGGTATCACATGTGTCCTTGCTCTGAACCCATTTCCTTGTTGTTGGAATTTGCATTAACACGCTCATTTAGCATCTCTCCTCGATCATGTCCCCTCAATCTCTGTAGTCTAAGCCACTCTGTAATACTGTTTCCCTTGCCCATAGCTAGGGGTGGACTGCTACATTTACTTATAGTTTCCTTCTTTATATTCACGTCATTTGTCCATTCTGAGTTTATCTTGGTGTAGAGTGTGAGGTGTTGATCCAAACCTAATCTCTCCCACACTATCTTCCAATTTTCCCAGCAGTTTTTAAGAAATAGTGGATTTTTGTCCCCAAAGCTGGGATCTTTGGGTTTGTCATAGACTGTCTTGCTGTGGTCACTTACCCCAGGTCTATTCCACTGATCCTCCTTTCTGTCTCTTAGCCAGTACCAAATTGTTTTGATGACCACTGCTTTATTGTATAGTTTGAGATCTGGGACTGCAAGGCCACCTTCCTTATTATTTTTTTTTCATTATTTACCTGGATATCCTTGATCCTTTATTCTTCCAAATGAACTTTGTTATGGTTTTCTCTAATTCAGTAAAATAGTTTTTTGGTAGTTCAATGGGTATGGCACTAAATAGATAGATAAGTTTGGGTAGGATGGTCATTTTTATTATGTTAGCTCGTCCCACCCATGAGCAATCAATGTTTTTCCAATTGTTTAGATCTAGTTTTAGTTGTGTGGAGAGTGTTTTGTAGTTGTGTTCATATAGTTCCTGTGTTTGTCTCGGCAGATAGATTCCTAAGTATTTTATATTGTCTCGGGCGACTTTAAATGGAATTTCTCTTTCTAATTCTTGCTGCTGAACTGGGTTGGAGATATATAGAAATGCTGATGACTTATGTGGGTTTATTTTGTATCCTGCAACTTTGCTAAAGTTGTTCATTATTTCACTTAGCTTTTTGGTTGATTCCCTGGGATTCTTTAAGTAAATCATCATATCATCCACAAAGAGTGACAGCTTGGTCTCCTCATTGCCAATTTTAATACCTTCAATTTCTTTTTCCTCTCTAAGTGCTACTGCTAGTGTTTCTAGTACAATATTAAATAATAAAAGTGATAATGGGCATCCTTGTTTGACTCCTGATCTTATTGGGAAGGCTTCTAGTTTATCCCCATTGCAGATGATGTTTGCTGATGGTTTTAGGTATATACTGTTTATTATTTTTAGGAAAGGCCCTTCTATTCCTATACTTTCTAGTGTTTTCGATAGGTATGGGTGTTGTATTTTGTCAAAGGCTTTTTCTGCATCTATTGAAATAATCTTGTGATTTTTGTCAGTTTTCTTGTTTATATGGTCAATTATGTGGTTGGTTTTCCTAATATTGAACCATCCTTGCATTCCTGGAATGAATCCTACTTGATCGTAGTGGATAACCCTTGTGATGACTTGCTGGAGTCTTTTTCCTAGTATCCTATTTAAATTTTTTGCATCTATATTCATTAGGGAGATTGGCTTTTTTTTCTTTCTCTGTTTTTAACCTGCCTGGCTTTGGGATCAGTACCATTTTTGTGTCTTTAAAAAGAATTTGATAGAACCCCTTCTTGGCTTATTCTGTCAAATAGTTTGTATAGTATTGGGGTTAGCTGTTCTTCTAATGTTTGATAGAATTCACTTGTGAATCCATCAGGCCCTGGGAATTTTTTCTTTGGGAGTTCTTTGATGGCTTGTTCAATTTCTTTTTCTTATATGGGTTTTTTTAGGTAATTTATTTCTTCTTCTTTTAGTCTAAGCAATTTATATTTTGGTAAATATTCATCCATATCACTTAGATTGCCATATTTTTTGCCATATAATTGGGCATAGTAGTTTTTAATGATTGCCTTGATTTCCTCTTCATTAGAGGTGAGGTCTCCCTTTTTATCTTGGATACTGTCAATTTGTTTTTTTTTCTTTCCTTTTTTTAATTAGACTGACTAGTACTTTGTCCATTTTATTTGTTTTTTCAAAGTACCAGCTTCTAGTCTTATTTATTAAATCAATAGTTCTTTGACTTTCAATTTTATTAATTTCTCCTTTGATTTTTAGGATCTCTAATTTAGTCTTCATCTGAGGATTTTTAATTTGTTCACTTTCTAGTTTTTTAATTTGCATGCCCTATTCATTGACCTCTGCCCTTCTTAATTTGTTTATAAATGAACTCAAGGATATAAATTTTCCCCTGAGTACTGCTTTGGCTGCATCCCATAGGTTTTGAAAGGATGTCTCACCATTGTCATTTTCTTCAATGAAGTTATTAATTGTTTCTATGATTTGTTCTTTAACTAGCTGGTTTTGGAGAATCATATTGTTTAATTTCCAATTAATTTTTGATTTATCTATCCATGTACCCTTATTAATTATTATTTTTATTGCACTGTGGTCTGAGAAGGTTGCATTTATTATTTCTGCCCTTTTGCACTTGTTTGCAATGATTTTGTGCCCTAATACATTGTCAATTTTTGTGAATGTACCATGTACTGCTGAAAAGAAGGTGTATTCCTTTTTGTCCCTATTTATTTTTCTCCATATGTCTACTAACTCTAATTTTTCTAATTTTTCATTTGCTTCTCTTACCTCTTTCTTATTTATTTTTTTATTTGATTTATCTAGTTCGGATAGGGGAATTTTCAAATATCCCATTTGTATAGTTTTTCTATCTATTTCATCCTTGAGCTCCTCTAGTTTTTCCTTTAAAAATTTGGATGCTCTGCCATTTGGTGCATACATATTGAGTACAGATATTTCCTTGTTGTCTGTACTGCCTTTTATCGGGATGTAATTACCTTCCCTATCTCTTTTAACTAGATTTATTTTTACTTTGGATTTGTCTGATATCATGATTGCTATTCCTGCCTTCTTTTTATCATTTAATGCCCAATAGGTTTGGCTCCATCCTCTTACTTTCACCCTATGCGTATCTACCTTCCTCATGTGTGTTTCTTGCAGACAGCATATGGTAGGGTTTGGGATTCTAATCCACTCTGCTATTCGCTTGCATTTTATGGGTGAGTCCATTCCATTCATATTCAGATTTGTGATTACTAGCTGTGTATTTCCCAGCATTTTGATTTCTACTCCTGGTCCTGCCTTTTCTTCTTTCACTATTTCCTTCTATACCAATGTTTATTAATAGTCAGCCCCCGTTCCCTCCCTTATTTTACTTCCCTTTCTACCCCCCTCCCTTCTTATTCCCTCCCTTATTTTCCCCTGTAGTCTTTTTAAAGATCCCCCCCCTCCCTCCCTTGTACTGCTTTCCTTCCCACCAGTCCATTTTTTACCCTTCTACTCCCCTATAGGGCGCAAATTTATTCTCTTCCCCAATGGATTGGCTTGTTCTTCCCTCTTTGGGTCCATTTCAAAGTACGGATGAGTTGAGTATTTCCTGTCTCCAACCTCTTTACCCTTCCAGTGTATCGATGTTCTCCCCCCTCCCGCCATGAGATTCTTTGTGACATATAAATTTACCCCCATTTGTTTCTTTTCCCATTTCTTTTAGACATAACCTTTTTTTCTTTTTTAGCTCTAGTCATGTATATATATATATATGTATATATATATATATATACACACACACATGTATATGTATTTATGTATGCATATATCTATATACCTATTTATGTCTTATCCTTTCATCCTATACAGTTTGTCACTGTTCCCTCTGAGTGTAATTCTTCTAGCTGCTCAGGTGAGAGCAACAGTTTTTAAGAGTTACCAATGACCTCTTTTCTTATAGGGATACATATCATTCTAACTTATTGAGTGTCTTATAAAATTTTTGTTGTTGTTTTGTTTGTTTTTTCCCCTCTTTTTTAATTACCTTTTGATGATTCTCTTGAGTTCTGTGGTTGGACATCAGATTTTCTGTTCAGGTCTGGTCTTTTATTTATGAATGCTTGGAACTCTTCTGTTGTGTTGAATGACCATACTTTCCCCTGTAAGAATATAGTCAGTTTTGATGGGTATTTTATTCTTGGTTGTAGACCTAGTTCCCTTGCTTTCTGGAATATTGTATTCCATGCCTTTCGGTCCTTCAGTGTGGATGCAGCCAGATCCTGTGTTAACCTCACCGTGTTTCCATGGTATCTGAATGGCTTCTTCTTGGCAGCTTGTAATATCTTTTATTTCATCTGATTGTTTTTTAATTTGGCTATAACATTTATTGGTGTTGTCAGTTGGGGATTAAATACATGGGGTGATCTGTGGATTCTTTCAATCTCCACTTTCCCCTCTTGTTCTAGGATCTCGGGACAGTTGTCCTGGATAATTTCCTCTAGTATTATGTCCAGGCTTTTTCTTTTGTCGTGGTCTTTTTGTAGTCCAATTATTCTTAAATTGTCTCTTCTTGAACGATTTTCTAAATCATCTGTTTTGTGAATGAGATGCTTCACATTTCCCTCAATTTTTTCATTATTTTTGTTTTGTTTTATAGTGTCCTGCTGCCTTGTGAGGTCACTTGATTCTATTTGTTGTATTCTGGTTCTTAAAGATTGGATTTCATCTCTGGCTTTTTGGTCATCTTTTTCCTTCTGGTCTGATTTTCTTTGAAGATCGTCTTTCATCCTCTTTACCTCATCTTACATCTCCTTTGCCTCATCTTTCATCTCCTTTGACTCATTTTCCAGCTGGTTGATTTTGGCTTTCAAGACACTATTTTCTTGTTTTAGTTCAAGTGCCTCTGTTTCCAGATAACTTATCTTAATTTTTAAGTTCTTTTCCCAATTGTCTTCAGCCTCTCTTAGTTGTGTTTTGAGTTCTTCCACAGCCTGTATCCAATTCATTGGGATTTCTGGTTTATTGTTTGCTGATCTCTCCATCTCTTTTCCATTTGCTGAGTAGTAGCTGTCTGTTGTGGTTTCTTTCTTCTTTTTGTGTTGTTTGCTCAAATTCACCCCTTCTTTGCTCCCCATATTTGTCTGTGCTCTTGTTCCTCTCATTTTCTTTGTTTTTTGGGGACTTCTATCAGTCTCCCCTCTTGGAGCTTTAACAGAAGATCTCTTGGTGTAGTCTCTGGGGGAGGGTTGTTGGGGGTTTGAGCTTCCCTGTCCTCTGGAGGCTTTTGATTGGATTAAAGTCCAGCAGTCAATGAGGATGGGTGGGGAGCCTGGGCTTCCCTGGGCTCTGAGGGCTCTTGATGGGATTAGGTTCAGCTGGTTCTTTCAGAAGACTCTGCTTTCTGAGGGGGAAGGGGTTATGGCCTCCCTGGGCTCTGAGGGCTCCTGATGGGATTAGGTTCAGCTTGTTTGTACTGAATGAGCCCTAAAGCAAAAAAACCTCCTCCTCCACAATCTGTGTTGAATGCCTGTTTCTGTTCTTTTAGAAGCTCTGAGGGCTCCTGATGGGATTCGGTTCAGCTGGTGTGGGCCAAATGATCCCAGAGCCAAAAAAAATAAAGAAAAGAAAAGAAAAAGAAAAAAACTAACCTCTTCCTCCACAATCTGTGTTGAATGCCTGGAGACTGGCCCAGGCTACTTTCAAGGTAAGCTCTTCGGAGCAACCCCTTTGCTGGCCCTAAGGTCTCTCTCTCCTTTCAGTAGCTCTGAGGGCTCCTGATGGGATTGGGTTCAGTTGGTGCCCTAAAGCTGGGACCTCCCTTGAGACTCAGTTGGAAGGACCCTGCCAGGGGGCTACAGGCTTCCCCCTTCTCTCTATGTTTCCCTGCCTTCTCTGTTGGGTGTCCTGGAGACTGGCTCAGGTTGCTTTCACGGTGAATCCTTCAAAATAGCCAGCCCTGGGGCCCTTTTGCCAACCCTGAAATTCCCACTGCTGCCGTGGGCTCAGCACTCTGGGTTGGGGGGATGGGTCCTGGGACCTTCCTTCTGCCTGCCCCTTAGATCCGAGTGATCTAGGGTTTTGACTTTTGGGGGGTCGTACCTTTTGATCCTGGTCCGAGAGGAGGGTTCCCCGGGTCTGTCCTGTTGTTCAGCTTGAATTTCGGTGTCCTAGGAGCTCTCAGTTTGTGATTGATAAGGAAGGGTTTCTGAGGTCTGAACTTTCGCAGCTTCTAAGCCGCCATCTTGAGCCTACAATTAAGCTTTTCTCTGATCCTGTTTTTAATGAACAAATACCAAAGTGTTTTTTTTAACATTTTAAATGTTGATAATGAAGATAGTGTGACAAATAAGTTAGTTCATTTGCCAATAAACAATGTTAATGGCTTTATGTAAAGTGGCCTAAGAGACTAGCCTCATCTGTCTTTAAAATATGAATAGCTTGTTTTAACAAAAAGTAACTTGTGCTTCATTATTTTTTCATAGCCTTCAAATATGAAAAGATAGTCTCTTTAGTACCTTAATACACATTCCCCCCAAATTCTTCATTTTTTCCCTTAATGTTAATCTCTTATGAATTCCAAAATGTGTTATTAGAGCACTAATAATGCACATCATAAAAGACTAATTTTTAAATGTATTAAATAGGAACAAGAATATCCTGGAAGATGGAGATTGCATAAAAAGGGAAATCTGTATCTGAAAACAAAATTTATTTTCTTCTATCATTGGAATTTAATTCCATGAGGAAGCATATTAGAGAAGCTAATGCCATGCAGACTTGGCATGAAGGTTGGCCTAACATTTATTATTGCTGTAGATTTGGGTTTGCAAGTCATTTACTTAAGGAGTCCATTTATTTTGTTCTGTGCATTATTTTGCTTTCAGTAGGGATATGTAAGGCAAGTAGTGGTATCTTCAGTATAGTCTCTCAGCCCAAGGTCCTCTTAGATTTGATTACCTGAGAGAAAGAGGGAGTTCAGTATGTTTTCCCACTGGATTATTCTTTTCCTATACTATTTCACTGAAATAGCTAAGCATCAATATTAATTAGCATTACTAATCATCAGCGCTGTTAATCATGACCTCCACAGAGTCCCACTCCAATTCCTCATCATGGCAGGGAAGTGACCCTGGGATTTCAAAGACTGAGCCAATAACACACAAAGCTTTGGCTGGTTCCAGCATACTGGAAAAGTCTCCAAGAATACTTCCAGTGATAGACTGCACATGCTGTCCAGGGATCAGCTGGACTAAATGGGGGGAAGCTCATCACCCTCAGACTGTCCACTAGCAGATAAATTCTGTTACCAATAAAGCAAAGAAAGATACAAATTGCCCTTCAGTTCTGAGCACCTTCTTTCAGCTTTGCCAGTGATGGAGTCATAGAAAAGGTTGTGAAGGGTACTAAGAAACACTCAGGTTTTAGACTGCATAAATATTACTTCAATTGTTGAAGACTGCTCCATAAAAATAATAAAAACAAAAATAATTGCTAGTAAGGACAGGGTTTTAAGATTTGCAAAACATTTTACATATGTTACCTAATTTGATATCAACACAACCCTCTATGGTTCTTTCTATTATTACTCCTCATTTTATGGATGAAGAAATTGAAGCTAGGAGACGATAAATGACTTGTCCAGAGTCACACAGCTGAGTGTGTAAGTTAGGGTTTAGTGACTGAGACAGGGCTTAGATGCGGATGTTCCTGAATGTGAATCTAATACTCTGTCCACTAGAGGTTCTTGAGAGAGGTCCTTGTCAAATGACCAAAAAAGTAAAAACATATTCACTAGAGAAAGAATCATAGTAACATTGATGTTTTTGCTATAAATAAAACCAAAAGATAGATAAGGAAGTTGCAACTAAATGAATAAATTGGTTCAAAGGTTCTCTGTACAGGAAGAAATAGTATTGCTTTCATCATCTTTCCAGTGGAAATACTTTGTATATTTCCGGAATACTTTGTCATTATGCTTTGCAGAAAGATCACCATTAATATGTAATAGCACCTTTGCACTAAAATATGTTGTAGAGGATGAGAAGATAAAGAAATTTCTATGTATAACTTAATAAACTCAAGTAAATCAAATCATCATATGCTTGCTTTAATATGTTTGTAGTCAGTGCAAATGTAGGTATAGGGCATAATGATAAAAAATACTTTGGAAAAAAAAACACAAGATTCAGGATCATTAAATGAAAGAGACCAAAGGCTTATTGGTTATAGAGTCACTTTATGGCTATTTGTTCTTCCTTCTAATTTCACTATTTCTTTCTGCCACAATCATTCATTCTGTCTTACAAGTTCCTAACTTGGCTCTTATCCTTGACTGATCTCCCCGCCCCCCCCATTCCTCATATCCAGTCCACCTCAAAGTTCTGCCACCTCCACTTCCACATCTGTTCGCTCCACTTTAGTCTTATACCACCACCCCCACCTGCCTGAACTTTCTCTCTGACATCAATAATTATTTTTCCTATCTCTCCCAGAATATTAAAGCAGGTCATGTCACTCTGCTCAAACATCTTCAGTAGCTCACTATTGCCTACTGAATGAATTCCATTTTCTTTTGCCTGATACTCAAGATGGTTCACAACCTGGAGCCAACTAACATTATCTCTTCTTATTCTACTTTATGTTTTCAATTCTTGTCATTTTTGTTCTTTGTATCTTTAGTATTTACCATAGTTGTTGGAACTTAATGTACACTTAATAATGTTTGATTGGTTGACCAACAATCAATCTGGACTAGTCTTGGCACTTTGAATACTTCTTATCTCAATGTGTTTGGGCACATTCTTTCATACACATGAAAAGAATTTCTATACATTCTTTAAAATCCAAACTCAAATGTTATGCCACTGACTGGTAACACTGTCCTCTAGTTGGTAACAATTGACCTCTGGGATCTTTTGTAACACTTTTTTGGACTTCCCTTATGAACTTTACATGCAACATTGGACATAATAGTGAAACATGTGTCTTATTCCTCTTTTAGAATGTAAGCTTTATCAAGGCAAGATCTTATCTTATAAAACATTGTCCTCCAGCTCCCAGAGAAGTATATTTTATACAGTAAAAACTTTGTGTTTGTTGAATCAGTGATCCTATAATTGTTATTCCCCCCCAATCAGAGTGATTATTACTACACTGACTATTCTTTTTATCCTTAGCTCTTGAACCCGCAAAAAATTATAGTTTGCAGTTGCTTCTGAAATATAGTTTGTATTGCCTTAGTAAATCAGCATGCTTAGAATAAGATTCAAAACTATTTTCTGAGCTAGACAGGAAAGCCCCAAAACTTCAACAATACTAGAGTACAACTTTTCAAAATACATTTAAGCTGGCCCTAATAAGACTTTCAATTTTGTTAACAGAGAATCAAATGGTTTTACTATAGTCAGGGCATCAGGTTTGTTTATTTCCCCAAAGAAGAGAGTTAGGCTAAGGCAGAGACAAATTGCAGTTGGTCATAAATTTGAAGGACTAAAAAACAGTCTTCTAGGGGATATAGTACTTCTAAGGGATCTCTGGAAGAGTTGAAAAGTGCCAAAAAAAAAAAAAACAAACACAACAAACAAACAGTGCAAACAGAAAGAAGGGCTTATAAGGTGAAAAAGAGATGAGTGTGAATCATCAAAAGAGCAGAAAAGCAATGTTCCAAAACCAGCTCTAATCTCAGTAGAGTCCCAACACTATTACTTCTTGCAAGAAGAGCATGAAAGCAGCTCTCATTAAAGGTTACTTGCACTCAAAAAAGCTCTAGATTTTTTCAGTGACACATGATTTGAATTGACTATCTGTTCTCATATCATTAAATGGCCCATTGCTCATAAATTTTCAGGACTTGAAACTAAATTTATATGATGCGGTGACAATTTTTGCTATTTATGTAAACTTCAATGTCTGACAGAGGATATTTCAGTGAAATAAAAGTTTATTTATTTCCTTAATTATGACACCACACACAAAATGCAATCAGTCAGCCAGTCAACAATCATTAGGTACTTACTATGTTCCATGTACTGTGCTAACTACTACAGATCCAAAGAAGAACAAAGGATGGTCCCTGCTCTCAGAATCCATAGTTTAATAGAAGAGATAAAAAATGGCATACAAATAAGATATATACATTTCAGGGTATTTCTGCTCAAATCCAGTTCTTTTGATTTCTCATCCAAATAACTGAGGTTCATACCAATATATTTCTTTGCCCTAGCTAAAGAAGGAAATTTATGATATCCCAGTTCTATTGTTTGGAGAAGGGAATGGCAAACCATTCCAGTAACTTTCTGAAGAAAACCCCAAATGGGATCACAAAGAGTCAGATACAACTGAAATAATGTCACAACAACAGATCTATTGTTGCCTTCAATTTACACCATTGATCACATCTTCTACAAGATTGTCCTAATATTTGCTGGGATACTAAATTGTGCATGGGTGTCTATGTACGTGTGCACTTGCAAAAGGCCCCACGCACAAATCAAGAATCATTTCCAATTGTGATCCAATAGAGGAGGTCAAATGTTTGTCAGGGATGCAGCCCTGTGGCCAGCTGCTCCAGCCTGAATGACCTGGAAATGAGTTGTGCTCAGGCTGATGGTCGTCTAAATGGATCAGCAAGACCAAATCAGTTCAGCAGGATGCTTAATCATCAGTGAATGAATGAGGGAGACATTTCAGCCAACCCAGCTCCGATTTCCCAAAGGTAACAACTAGAAAGTGGATCTGGTGACCTGTAGTTTGGTTCCAATTGAATTCTAGTGGAATAGCCCACATTCCATAGCAAACATTTTCATCCTAGGTGGTCGAGAAGTAATCTTGAAGGGAAATTAACTTGCTAAATTAACTTGTGACAAAAAAAAGCAAAGATCTTTTTTTTTCCCTTCTCATCTTTGCACATTGCCCTATAAAGTCTCACGAAATAATTCTATGACAGCTTTTTTTGTTTGTTTGTTTTCTTCAAGCACTGGGAGGCAGTGTGGGGCAGGGAAAGGACAAAGACCTAGCAGCAGGGGAGTTGGCTGTTTGTCCAGGCTCTTCCCCTAACTACCTAAGGGGCTTTTGGCAAATCCCTTCACTTTTTGCAGCCTTAGATTCTCCACCTATTAAAAGGGGGGTTTGGATTAGATGGCAGTGGTACTTCTTGCTAGGAATAACCCTATTTCATGCATTGGCTGCAATTGTCTTTTTTGGTGGTGTTGTTTTATTGGTACCTTGTTGTTTTCTTTTTAAAATCACAATTATATATTGGCATATCTCATCCATACACATGCCTACAGTTGATCCACAGGCTATGCATTTCTATGACCTTCTCTTTATCCCCACTTCTAAATCTTTCCTTGTAATAATGAAAAACAGCTAAGTAAAGCTGACTGACAAAGTGAGAACTAATAGCAAGTGATAAGATTGACCTCCCTCCTACAGCAACTACAATTTTTCTTTTACTAAATGTACATTAAAAGCAAAATGTTTCCATCATTAACATTTTATCAGAATGTTTCATTTAATTATGAAGAGAAAAAGAAGAGAAAAGCACTATCAATTTGTAAATAATGAGAGGTCAGGTTCAATATTTGGAAACGAATAGGATTTTAAAATAATAAGCATCACTAAAACTTATTTTTAAAAATCAAACTAAAGTTGCTTTGGATGAGAGAGGCATACAGGGAAATGCACTTTTTAGAGACTGAGATGGAGACAAGAATTACAGAATTAAATAGGGAGAGACAGAGACAGACTCAGAGACAGAGAGAATGAGACTAAAACAGAATTCAACATATGTATTTGAAGAAGACATATAATAATAAGCATTTAAATATTAAAACAAATCAATAAAATGATGTTCTAATACAGGTTTAGGAAACTAGATATCCTAGTATTTAAGTGACTTCCTTGTAATAGGTGAGGAAATGACCTTAGCTCCCTTAACTCTTTCAGGAACCTACCAAGGTACTCTTTCCCATTTAAAAAAATTTTAAAGACTCTTTTACCATTTTTTTAATTAAAAAATTTTTAATTTAAAAAACAATTTGTTATCTGTATGTACTTGAAAGACTATTAAAGGGCTCATTCGGAAGTAGCTCTGCTACTTCTGGCTTGAATGCTGTTGAGTTTGGGGGCCAGATGACCTCTAAAATCCTTTTCAGTCCTATGACTTCTCATTCCACCTCTTTCACTAATTTCCTGTGTGACAAAGCACAAGCCATTTATCCCTCTAGTCCTCTACTTCCCCATCTGTAAAATGGAGAGATGGGACTTGATGATCTTGATGATCTTGAAGGTCCCCATTGCAGACTCTTCGAATTAAACCCAGAACAGCTTGAGATAACTTCTTCCAAGCAGATTGGACTAGTAAGGATCTCATAAGAAGACTCAACTTATTGGGTTTTGGCTTCTCAAAGGAACTTTCCTGTCATTAGCTCTTATTTGGGAATGGGTATGGTAGCAGCAGCAATGATGGTGATGGAACTTATTTTTGGAGTAAATGGAGAGAAGCTCACTAGTACTTCTATTTATTCAGCTTAACTTCCAGGCTTCAGGTTGCCCATCATACCAGATAAGGGGCCCCTCTCTATACAATTGCCATGTGGTAGAATCTAGCATAGTAGCAAGGATAGCAGAGAAAGGCAGAATTGGAGTAGTTATGGTATGAAGATAACATTGGAGACACTGGCCACCTGCAACAGGGATTGTTTAGAGCTCAAAATGCTATGGTGCAGACCCTAAACAGCTTGTTAACATCCCACAAGTAGACTGGACTAAAACCCATTTGTGGGCTCTTGGGATCAATGAGTATTATTGGATTAGGATTTCTCAGACCCAATGGAACTTCCATGTGGGGTACTTTTACCTGGAAGTCCCTGAATTTCTCTTTGTGGAAGACTGAGCAATGCTATTCTCACTTGTCCTTCTGCCAAATAAATTGTTTACCTGAACTTTCAGTCTCTGAGGTGTCCATTATGCCAAATTCAGGTCTCCCCTTCCATTCCATCTGGCTTTTTGTATTATATGGATCTGATCTTGTGTCCAACTGTAGCCTATATTGTTTCAAGAAAAGAACTACTTTAAATCAATAAAGCTCCCCATTTTTGATCAGTCATTTTTAAAAATTTTACTGTATAAAGTTTCATATTTGTTTCTACTTGTTTTATCATCAAGTCATACTCTCGAGAAGAGATCCTCCTCCATGGAGATCATTCCCTCCAATCATAGGTGTCCCTCAGGATTCTGCCCTGAGTCTCTTCTCTTCTCTCTCTGTACTATTTCACTTGCTCCTCAGCTTCTATAAATTTAATTATCATTTATGTGCAAATGATTGTCAAATTTAGTTTGCCTCAGTTTCTCTGTTGACCTCCAATCTCACATCTCCAACTGCCTCCTATAAAAATAACCCCTTGTTTTTACCATTTGGTGGTGTTCGCTTTGTAGTTATATAGTATCATAATTTACACAAAGAGTATTACACAGTAAAGCATTTGCTTTTCTTAACAAGCTGTGATATAAGAACTATTATGCTCATTTTACAAATAGGAAAACAGAGGTTTTGACAATGAGTTAATTTAATTGCCCAAGTAGTTAATGTGACATTGGAATCCATATCTTCCTGATCTAAATTCAATACCTAATCTACTATTTCTACCACACTGAGTTAGTAGATGGAATGGGATTCTAACTATGCATGACAATAAATCTAACCAAAAAAATAAACAAGGAAAAAGTCAAAGGGGTGAATAGAGTATTAGAAATCCAAGATATGATAGAACTCTGGAGAAAATTTAATGGGAATAGAAAAGAATATACTTTCTTTTAAGGTGAAAATAGCCCCTGTAAGGATGGCATAAATGGGTGAGTAGGATTTTGTATACCCTGGTCAGACAGGGTAGTCTTTTCAAGGCTAGAGAGCAAAAATGGCTACCCTCTCTGCCTTAGGCCAGTAAGTAACCAATCTGATTGCTATGAATATTCTTGTATAAGTCTTTTTCCTTATTATCTCTTTGGGGTACAAACCCAGCAGTGCTATGTCTGGATCAAAGGGCAAATAGTCTTTAAGCACCCTTTGGTCATAGTTCCAAATTGCCCTTCAGAATGGTTGAATCAATTCACAACTCCACCAGCAATGCATTAATGTCCCTACTTTGCACATCCCCTCCAGCATTCATTACTTTCCCTTGCTGTCATGTTAACCAATCTGCTAGGTGTGATGTGACACATCAGAGTTGTTTTGATTTGCATCTCTCTGATTGTAAGATATTTAGAATACTTTTTCATGTTCTTATTAATACTTTTGATTTCTTCAATTGAAAATTGCCTATTCATGTCCCTTGCCCATTTATAAATTTGAGAATGACTTGATTTTTTTGTACAATTGTTTTAGCTCATTATAAATTTGAGTAATTAGACCTTTGCCAGAGATTTTTGTTATGAAGAATTGTTTCTCAATTTGTTTCTTTCCTTCTAATTTTGGTTGCATTGGTTTTGTTTGTACAGAAACTTTTTAATTTGATGTAATCAAAATTATTGATTTTACATTTTGTGATTTTTTTTTTCTAGCTCTTGCTTGGTTTTAAAGTCTTTCCTTTCCCAAAGATCTGACATGTATACTATTCTGTCTTCACCTAATTTACTAATAGTTTCCTTCTTTATATCCAAGACATTCACCCATTCTGAGTTTATCTTGGTGTAGGATGTGAGGTGCTGATCCAAACCTAATCTCTCTCATACTGTCTCCCAATTTTCCCAGCAGTTTTTATCAAATAGTGGATTTTTGTCCCAAAAGCTGGGATCTTTGGGCTTGTCATAGATTGTCTTGCTGTAGTCACTTACCCCAGGTCTATTCCACTGATCCTCCTTTCTGTCTCTTAGCTAGTACCAAATTATTTTGATGACCAATGCTTTATAGTACAGTTTGAGATCTGGGACTGAAAAATTCTCCTTCCTTTGCATTTTTTTTTTCATGATTTCCCTGGATATCCTTGACCTTTTGTTCTTCCAAATGAACTTTGTTATGGTATTTTTCTAATTCAGTAATAAACTTTTTTGTAATTCAATGGGTATGGCACTAAATGAGTAAATTAATTTGGGTAGGATTGTCATTTTTATTATGTTTGCTCATTCTACCCATGAGCAGTCAATGTTTTTGCAATTGTGTGGAGAGTGTTTTGTAGTTGGGTTCATATAGTTCCTGTGTTTGACTTGGCAGATAGATTCCTAGGTATTTTATATTGTCTAGGGTGATTCTAAATGGAATTCCTCTTTCTAATTCTTGCTGAGGAGATATGTTGGAAATATATAGAAATGCTGATGACTTATGTGGGTTTATTTTGTATCCTCCTACTTTGCTAAAGTTGTTCATTATTTTGACTAGTTTTTAGTTGATTCTTTAAGTAGACCATCATATCATCAGCAAAGAGTGATAGCTTGGTTTCTTCATTGCCAATTTTAATACCTTCCATTTCTTTTTCTTCTCTAATTGCTACTGCTAGTGTTTCTAGTACAATGTTAAATAATAGCGGTGATAATGGGCATCCTTGTTTCACTCCTGATCTTATTGGGAAGGCTTCTAGTTTGTCCTCATTGAAGATGATGTTGGCTGATGGTTTTAGATATATACTGTGAATTATTTTTGGGAAAGGTCCTTCTATTCCTATACTTTCTAGTTTTTTCAATATGAACGAGTGTTGTATTTTGTCAAAGGCTTTTAATGCGTCTATTGAAATAATCATGTGATTTTCGTTGGTTTGCTTGTTGATGTGGTCAATTATGTGGATGGTTTTCCTAATATTGAACCATCCTTGCATTCCTGGTATGAATCCTACCTGGTCATAGTGAATAACCTTGTGATCACTTACTGGAATCTTTTTGCTAGTATTCCATTTAAGATTTTTGCATCTATATTCATTAAGGAGATTTGTCTATAGTTTTCTTTCTCTGTTTTTGACCTGCCTGGCTTTGTAATCAGTACCATATTTGTGTTGTAAATTGAATTTGGTAGAACTCTTTCTTTGCTTATTCTGTCAAATAGTTTGTATAATATTGGGATTAGTTGTTCTTTGAATGTTTGATAGAATTCATTTGTGAATCCATCTGGACCTGGGGATTTTTTTCTTAGGGAGTTTTCTGATAGCTTGTTCAATTTCTTTTTCTGATATAGGGTTGTTTAGGTAGTCTATTTCTTCCTCTGTGAGTCTAGTCAATTTATATTTTTGTAAATATTCATCCATATCACCTATTTTGCCATATTTATTGCCATATAATTGGGCATAGTAATTTTTAATGATTGCTTTAATTTCCTCTCCATTAGAGGTGAGGACTTCCTTTTCATCTTGAATACTATCAATTTGGTTTTCTTCTTTCCTTTTTTTAATTAGACTGACCAGTACTTTGTCTATTTAATTTGTTTTTTCAAAGTATCAGCTTCTAATCTTATTTATTAAATCAGTGGCTCCTTGATTTTCAATTTTATTAATTTCCCCTTTGATTTTTAGGATCTCTAATTTAGTCTTCATCTGAGGATTTTTAATTTGTTCACTTTCTAGTTTTTTTAAATTTTCATGCCCAATTCATTGACCTCTGCCCTACTTAATATGAACTCAAGGATATGAATTTCCCCCTCAGTACTTCTTTGGCTGCATCCCATAGATTTTGAAATGATGTCTCATCATTGTCGTTTTCTTCAATGAAGTTATTAATTGTTTCCATGATTTGTTCTTTAACTAACTGATTTTGGAGAATCATATTGTTTAATTTCCAATTATTTTTTGATTTGTATTTGTCATGTATCCTTACTAATTATTATTTTCATTGCATTGTCATCTGAGAAGGTTTCATTTATTATTTCTGCTCTTTTGCACTTGTTAGCCATATTTTTATGATCTAGTACATGGTCAATCTTTGTGAATGTACCATGTGCTGCTGAAAAGAAGGTGTATTCCTTTTTGTCCCTATTTATTTTTCTCCACATATCTACTAATTCTATTTTTTCCAAGATTTCATTCACTTCTCTTAACTCTTTCCTATTTATTTTTTTGGTTTGATTTATCTAGTTCTGATAGAGGAAAGTTCAGGTCACCCAGTAGTATAAGTTTTCTATCTATATCATCCTTTATCTCCACTAGTTTCTCTGTTAGAAATTTGAATGCTATGCCATTTGGTGCATACATGTTGATTACTGATATTTCCTCATTATCTATACTGTCTTTTATCAGGATGTAATTACCTTCCCTATCTCTTTTAACTAGATTCATTTTTACTTTGGCTTTGTCAGATATCATGATTATAACTCCTGTCTTCTTTTTATCAGTTGATGCCTAATAGATTTGGCTCCATCCTCTTACTTTTACCCTATGTGTGTCTACCTTCCTCATGTGTGTTTCTTGTAGACAGGATATGGTAGGGTTTGGGATTCTAATCCATTCTGTTATTCACTTGTGTTTTATGGGCGAGTTCATTCCATTCATATTCAGAGTTATGATTACCAGCTGTGTATTTCCCAGCATTTTCATTTCTACTCCTAGTTCTACCTTTTCTTCTTTCACTATTTCCTTCTACACCAATATTTTGTTTTTAATCAGACCTCCTGATTCCCACCCTTATTTTACTTCCCTTTCTACCCCCTCCCTTCTTTTTCCCCCCTTATTTTCTTTACAGTCTTTTTATACTACCCTTCCACTCTCTCCCTCCCTTGTACTGCTTCCCTTCCCACCAGTCCATTTGTTACCCTTCTACTTCCCTATAGGGTGCAAATCAATTCTGTGCCCCAATGGATTGTATTTTTCTTCCCTTTTGAGTCAATTTCAATGCATGTAAGAGTTGTATATTTCCTCTCTCCAACCTCTTTACCCTTCTAGTGTATTGATGTTCTCCCCCTTCCCACCTTGAGCTTCTTTGTGACATATAAATTTACCCCCTTTTGTTTCTTTTCCCATCTCTTTTAGTATTAACCTCTTTTTAATCTCTAGTTGTATATATTTATAAACACACATATATATTTATTTATGCATACATATATCTATATACATATTTATTTCTTGGCATTTCATCCTATGCAATTTGTCAGTCTTCCCTTTAAGTTTAATTCTTCTAGCTGCTCAGGTGATAATAACAATTTTGACAAGTTACCAATGACCTCTTTTCTTATAGGGATACATATCATTTTTACTTATTGGGTCTCTTAAACATTTTTTAAATTTATTTTTGTTTTGTTTTTCTTTTTCCCCTCTCTCTTAATTACCTTTTGATGATTCTTTTGAGTTTTGTTCTTGGGCATCAAATTTTCTATCCAGGTCTGGTCTTTTCTTTACAAATGCTTTGAGTTCTTCTATTTTGTTAAATGATCATACATTCCCCCTTAAGAATATAGTCAGTTTTGCTGGGTAGTTGATTCTTGGTTGTAGACCTAATTCCCTTGCTTTCTTGAATATCCTATTCCATGCCTTTTGGTCCTTTAGTGTAGATGCAGCCAGATCATGTGGTATCTGAATGACTGCTTCTTAGAAGCTTCTAATATTTTTTCCTTGGTCTGATAGTTCTTGAATTTGGCTATAACATTCCTGAGTATTGTCAGTTGGGGCTTATGTACAGGAGGTGATCTGTGGACTCTTTCAATATCCACTTTTCCCTCTTGTTCTAGAATATCGGGGCAGTTTTCTTGGATAATTTCTTGTAGTATGATGTCCAGGCTTTTTCTTTTGTCATGGTCTTCTGGTAGACCAATGATTCTTAAGTTGTCTCTCCTGGAACAATTTTCTAAATCTTCTGTTTTGTGAATGAAGTGCTTCATATTTTCCTCAATTTTTTTCATTCTTTTGATTTTGTTTTATAGTGTCCTGCTGCCTTGTGAAGTCACTTGTTTCTAGTTGTATTCTGGTTCTTAAAGACTGGATTTTATTCGTGGCTTTTTGGTCATCCTCCTTCTGGTCTGATTTTCTTTGGAGGACATCTTTCATCTTCTTTGCCTCATCTTTCATCTCCTTTGCCTCATTTTCAAGTTGGCTGATTTTGGCTTTAAAGACACTATTTTCTTGTTTTAGTTCAAGTGCCTCTGTTTCCAGATGACTTACCTTAGTTTTTAAGTTATTTTCCCAGTTGTCTTCAGTCTCTCTTAATTGTGTTTTGAATTGTATTTTGAGTTCTTCCAGAGCCTGTATCCAGTTTATTGGGTTTTCCTTCTTTCTTTTTTTTTCTTCGTGTTCCCTCATCCTTCTCTGTTCAGTTTGTTCTTTGTTCATTGTCTGAATAGAAGCTGTCAATTATAGTTTCTTTTTTCCTTTTCTGTTGTTTGCTCATATTTATCCCTTCTTTACTCCCTGAAGTTGCCTAAGCTCTTGCTCCTCTCATTTTTTTGTGGTTTTGGAATTTTCTTTCCACCTTCACCCTTGGATTTATGTCAGTAAATGTCTCAGTGCAGTATCTGAGGGAGGGGTGTTGGAGCTTGAGCTTCCCTGCCCTCTGGAGGCTTTTATGGGATTAATTCAGGCTTGGTTGCTGGATGTGCCTTGAGACCAAATCCTGGGAAAGGGTGGGGGCAATATGGAGTGTCTCTGCTGCTGCAACTGCTGCCCACTCTGTGCTATGCGTTTCTTCTGTATCTGCTTCCCCACTGCCTGTGTTGGATGCTCTGAGCCTGGCACAGCTTTCCCCACAAGGTACTCCCTCCAGACCAGCACCTTTTCCTGACCAGAGGTTCCAGCTACCAGTGGAGGCTTAGAGCTCCAGGTGGGAAAGGGGTTCCTGGATCTTCCTTCTTTCTTCCCCTTAAACCTGAGTGTTCTCAAATTCTGGATTTGGGGGGCATACCTTTTAAGTTGAGTCCAGCAGGAGGGTTTCTTTGCTCTGTCTTGTTGTTAGGTTTGATTTTCAGTCCCCTAGGAGCATTTAGTTTGTAATTGGTAAGGAAGTGTTTTCAGAGATCTGAACATTTTCTGCTTTTATGCCACCATCTTGACTCTGCCTCCAAACAATCCTATTTTAGAAAAAGAAATTGAATAATCCATGAATGAGTATGCTCAAAAAACAATCCTTAGGGCCAGATAAATTGACAAGAGAATTCTACCAAACATCTTAAAGAACAATTAATTCCAATGTTATCTAAGCTATTTGGAAAAATAGGCAAAGAAGAGAAGTCCTACCAATTCCTTTTATGACAGAATATAATGTTGATGATTAAAACAGGAAAAGAAAAATTAGAAGACCAATTTCCCCAATGTTTATTGATGAATAAATTTTAAATAAATGCTAGCAAGGAGATTACAGCAATATATAACAAGGATAATACACCATGATTGGATTTATATAGAGGAATGCAAAATTAGTTCAATATTAGGAAAACTAAGAGGATATTGCAATAGTTTTTCTTAAAATAATAAGTAGTGTCTATCTAAAACTACCCAGAAGTATCTATAATGAGGATGTTAGAGGCCTTCCCAGTAAGATAATGGATGAAGAAAGGTTGCCTATTTTCACCACTATTATTCAATATTGTACTAGAAATGCTGTGTATCGAAATAAAGCAAGAAAAAGTAAACTGAAGAAATTAGAATAAGGAACTAATCTATTACTTTTTGCAGATGATAGGATGATATACTTAAAGAATTCAAGAGAATAAACTAAAAACTAGTTGAAATAATTAGCAAATTTGCAAAGTTTCAATATAAAAAATAAACCCACAGAAATCATAAGCATTTCTATATATTACCAACAAAATGCAATAGCAAGAGAAAGAGAAATTCTTTTTAAAACAATTCTACATAATCCAACATACCTAGAAGATTTATCTGCCAAATTGATCACAATTATATGAGCACAATTGCAAAACACTTTTCACACAAATAAAGTCAGATCTAAACAATTGTAAAAACATTAATTGCTAATAGGTAGGCCAAGCCAATATAATAAAAATGCAATTTTATCCAAATGAATTCATTTATTCAATACCATACCAAGCAAAGTTCCAAAAAATTATTGCATAGAACTAAAAAAAAAAAAAACAGACAAAATTCTGCTAAAAGAACAATTAATGGAAAAAATGAGAAGGCAGGTGACTAAGTTGTATCAGATCTCAAACTTATGCTATAAAGTGGTAATCATCAAAATAATCTGGTACTGGTTAAGAAATAGATGAAAAATCAATGTAATAGATTAGTTTCATAATTCATAATAGTAAATGACAATAATTATCTAGTGATTGATAGAACAAAAATTCAAGCTTTTGAGACAAGAACTCACTATTTGACAATTTGGAACTAGGTCCAAAGGGCAATAAAACTACACATACAAGTAATACCACAACTAGATCTTTATCTCAAAGAGATCAAAGATAGGGGGAAAGGACCCATTTATGCAAAAGTATTTCTAGCAGCTTTTTTTGTGGTGCCAAAGAATTGGAAACTGAAGGGATATCTATCATTTGGGGAATAGATAGACAAGTTGTGGTATATACTTGAAATGTAATTCTATTGTGCTATAAGAAATGACAAACAGGACGATTTCAGAAAAACCTGGAAAGAGCTACATGTAGTGATATAAAGTGAAGTGAACAAAACCACGAGAACATTATACACAGTTATAGCAAAATTGTAATGATCATCAACTGTGAATGATATAGCTATTCTCAACAATACAATGAATCAAGACAATTCCAAAAGACTTATGATGAAAATGCTATCCATCTTTAGAAAAAGAATTGATGGAGTTTTATTTCAGACAAAGCATAGTATTTTCCACTTGATCGTTTCCAAGTGTTTTTGTTTCTCATGAGTCTTCTTTCACAACATGACCAATGTGGAAATATATTTTCTATGATTGCACATTTTTAACCTAGGTCAATTTGCTTGCCATCTAAGGAAGGTAGGAGAGGGAGAGGGGGGGAGAATTTGAAACTCTAAATTTTGGGAAAAAATGTTAAAAATTATGATCATATGAAATTGGGAAAAATAAAATATATTAAGAAGAAAGAAAGAAATGATTATTGCTTGACTGAAAAGAAAACACAGTTTCCTTTGAATGAATAAATGATAGAATGATAGATGTGTAGTCACCAAGACCCAAGCTCAAATTCTGTCTCAGACCGAACTTAATATATGCCATATCTTGTGCTGAGTTCTGGAGATACTTATAGAACTTATAGTCCCTGGTCTCAAGGAACCCACATTCTAACTGAGAAGAAAATAGAGATATATTTTGCAATCAATGAGTCTGTGGTATGGCCTATTTGAAGAAACATGAACTTATGGGACTAGACCTGACCACCACTAACTAGTTTTGTGACAAAAGAAAATAACCTTAAGGCTCTATACTTGCCTTTCTTGACCAACCAAAGGGGGATTGTAATACCTCACTCATACAACTAGTGTGAGGACCAAATGAGAAACTAGAGATAGACATACCTTGAAAAAGTAAAAGTATTATAAAATGATAGTCATTCTTATGTTTCCATGGTAATTGCAATATAAATAAACCTGTGTGTTCTTATGTGTTATCATTAGGAATCATTATAAATACTTTACTGCCAAAGTTTTAAGCAGTGCTCTAAAAAAATAAAAAGGATCTTTAAAAAATTACATGTTAGAACAGAATCCTAAAAATGCACACCTATAATAAAAATGAGAAGTAAAAGGAAATGCTTAAGGGCCAGAGATAGTTTTGCCAGGGGAGGGGACAAGAACTTGGATAAGACAAAAAAGGACATTTTTATTTCAATATAATTAGTTTCTTTTACAATCCTATCTTAATTTAACCTCAGAAATTTACTGTGTGACACTGGGCAAGTCATTTAACTTTTGTTTGCTTTGGTTTCCTTAACTATAAAATGTAAATAATAATAGCATTTACTTAATAGTGTTGTAGCAAAGACCAAAGAAGAGAATGCTTGCAAAAAGTGCTTTGCACAGTGCCTATTATGTAGTAGGGTTTTAATAAATGTTTATTTTTTCTCCTCCTTCCCTTTTTTGTCCCTGTATTCCTCCCTTTATTCTTCTTTGCCTTTCTCCTTTTATTCCTCCCTCTTTTCCTTCCTTCCTCCTTTCTCATAATGTTTTATTTTATGCTTTTAAAAACATAATTTTGATAGGCTTCAAACCACCAAAAATTTCCAGAACACAAAAAAAGTAAGAATTCTTTTACTCTGGAGGATAAATTTTATATCATCAATGAATAAGTACACAAATTCTTTCTATCACTGAATATTCATTTACTGCAATCTATAAAGTTCAAGGCATTTAAGGATTATATAAAATGATCTCATGAAAACCACTCCCAGGTAGAGCCAAGATGGTGGAGAAAGTACATAATCCCACCTAATCTTTACCAAATTACCCTCTATAAAACTATGATATGACATCTCGAAATCAATTCTGGAGCAGCCTACCCACAAAAAAAGATGGAGTAAAGTCATTTTTCAGCTCTAAACAACTTAGAAAGCCAGCCCAAAGGATCTATTTCATCAGGTAGAAGCAGGCCAAGGCAGGCCCCATCAGGGCAACAGGTCTTGGGAGTAGCTGAAGCAGCAGCAAAAGCTTCTGGAGCTCTTAGCCATAGGCAGTAAAGGTGGGGGTTAGACAGCTACTCAGAAGGAGATTATAGGAGTCCCTTTGCTGGATATGAGAATAAGACTTTTGTCCCATTGCCCACATGCAGAACCAGGTGTCAGTCTGAGGTCATGGTGCCACTGGGGAGAAAGGGACCCTGGTCACAGTTCCAAGGGGAAAAAGAGTGCTGGTGACTGCTCACAGACCAGAGTGCAGGCCAGAAGAATATTAAATACAACTCTCATTAGATCATACCACCTTGGAAGTACTGAAAAATTTAGATCCCCAGAGCTAGCTTTGAAGGCAGCTGCACAAAGAATCTGAAGCTTGGAACAGTGCTCCCTTTACCACAGGTTCAGAGCCCAGCATCAACTTTTTTTTTTTTAACTAAAAGAAGAGAAAAAGGCTGGAAATTGATCAAGTAACCAAAAAAAAAAAAAAGAAATTCAACATAGAAAATTATTTTGGTGACAGGGAAGACCAAATTGAAAATTCAGAAGACATCAGAGTCAATATTGCTGCATCCAAAGCTGCCAAGAAAAATAGGAATTACTCTTGGGCCCAAAAAGAATTGATGCAGGAGCTCAAAAAGGTTTTTAATAATTAAATAAGAAGGAAAATTGGAAAAAGAAATTAGAATATAACAGAAAAATCATGAAAAAAGAACCAACAGCTTGGTGAAGGAAGCACAAAATAATACTGAAGAAATAAATACCTTGAAAACCAGAATAGGCCAATTGGTAAGAGGCACAAAAATCCAATGAAAAGAAATCTAAAAAAGTGAATTGGCCAAATTAAAAAAAAACAACAAAAAAAAAACAAAAATACACTGGAGAGAGAAATTTCTTGAAAGACAGAATTGGGTTACAGAAGTGAATGATTCCATGAGACATCACAAAACAACCAAAGTGAAAGGATGAAAAAAATAGAAGGAAGTGTGAAATATCTTATTGGATAAAACAACTGATTTGGAAAATGAATCCAGGAGAGATAACGTAATAATAATTGGACAGCCCTAAAGCCATGATAAAAAAAAAAAAGAGCTTAGTCATCATTTTCCAGAAATTATCAAGGAAAATTGCCCTGATATTCTAGACTCAGAGGGTAATACAGAAATGGAAAGAATCTAATGATCACCTCTTGAAAGAGATCCCAAAAGGATAACTCCAAGGAATATTATAGCCAAATTCCAGAGCCCTTGGCTCAAAGCTAAAATATTAAGCAGTCCAAAAGAAAAAAAATCAAATATTATGGAGCCACAGTCACAAAAATACAAGATTTACCAATTAAAGGATTAGAGAGCCTGGACTGAGATATTCCAGAAGGCAAAAGAGCTAGGGCTTCAACCAAGAATCACCCAGCAAATCTGAGCATAGTTCTTCAGGATGAGAAATGGGTATTCATTGAAAGAGCAGTCTTTGAAACATTCCTGATGGGAAGACTAGAGTCAAATGGAAAATTTGACTCTCAAATATAATACTCAAGAGAAGCATAAAAAATGGTAAACAAGAAAGACAAATCAAAAGATATTCAATAGGTTAAACTGTGTACATATCTATATGGGAAGACGATTTTTGTTACTCCTAAGAACTTAATCATTATTAGGGCAATTAGGAGTATACTTAGACAGAAGGCAAGAAATTAAGGCACGACAAAGAAGAAAGCATTGAGAGGAGGGGGGAAGAAAAAATTAAATGAGATAAATTATCACACATAAAAGAGTCATGAAAGAGTTTTTACAATAGAGGAGAAAATAGAGGAAGTGGGGATCTGAGCAAGTGAACTTTACTTTCATTGGAATTGACTCAATGAAGGAAGAGAGAACATCCATTTGGATAAAGAAATCTATCTTACCCAACAGAGAATTAGGAGGGGGAAGATGACAAGAGTAGGAAGTGGGGTTGATAGAAAAGAGGGCAAATTGGGGAGAAGTTGTAGTGAGAAAATAGATGGGGGAAATAGTAAGGAGAGTAATGCACGATAATAATGGTGCAAAATTGTTTTTACAAGTCTCTCTAATAAAGGCCTCATTTCTTAAATACATAGAGAAATGAGTTGAATGTATAAGAATATAAGTTATCCCCCAATAGAAAAATGGTCAAAGGATATGAACAGATAGTTCTCAAAGTAATTAAAGTTCTATAGTCATGCAAAACATGCTCTAAGTCATTATTAGAGAAAGGAAAATTAAAACAACTTTGAGGTACCATGTCACATCTATCAGATTGGCTGTTATGACAGAAAAAAAAATGACAAAACTTGGAGATGTAGGAAAATTGAGACACTAATGCACTGTTTTACCAATGCACTATTGGGGGAGTTGTAAACTGATTCAACCATTCTGGAGAACAATTTGGACTTATGCCCAAAGGGCTATGAAACAACATACCCTTTGATCCAGCAAACCATCACTAGGTTTATCTCCCAAAGAGATAAAAAACAAAAAGAAAGAGGACCTATATGTACAAAAATATTTAAAGCAGCTCTTTTTGTGGAGGCAGAGAGTTGGAAAGTGAGTGCATGCCCATTAATTAGAGAAAGGTTGAATAAATTAATCATATATGATTATAACAAAATCCTATTGTGCTATAAAAATGTCAGGAAATCTCAGAAAAATCTGGAAAGACTCACTTGAACTGAAGCAGAATGAAATGAGCAGAACCAGGAGATATATACACAGGGACAGGAATCATGTACAATGAACAGCTGTGAATGATTTTCCTATTCTCAGCAATAGAATGATCCAAAACTATCCCAAAGGACTCATGATAAAAAATGCTGTCTGATTCCAGAGAAGGAATGAATGGAGTCTGAATCCATATCAAATCAAATTTCTTTCACTTTCTTAATTTTTTTGTTCAAGTTTTCTTCCATAAAAACATTAATATGAAAACATGTTTTATGAAACTGCTTATCATGTCATGATGTTGATAGAGGGAGGGAGATAATTCAAGACTCAAAAATCTCTTTAAAATGTTGGAAACTGTTTTCACATGTAATTGGGGGAAAAGCAAAATAAAATTTTAATGAGAACCATTCTGACTTTTCAGGAAATTTTAGATTTCCAAGAACACTTGCCCAGGCAGCTCACTCCCAAGTAATAACTAGCCTGGGACTGATGGGGCTTTGCCCTGGGTGCTGATGTCCATGACAGGAAGAAGGACACACTTCTTTCCCTCCACACATACAGTTCTCCTGATTCACGAGGTAACTACTTCTGGCTTCTATCCTCAAGGTCCTCACACCGTGTTTTGTCTCTCTCTGGGACACCTTCCCCCACTTTCCCATAAGATGTACTGCAACTGTGGTGGAACTATTCTCAGTGTTGTCGTTGGTCCCATTCCACAACTAAGTATGTCCAAGGCAGAATCTTAGACTTTGACCTTTGAGAAATTAGGTAATTAGCAGATCTGAAACCCGAGTTTGGGCATTCTTCCTCCCAGATATTTTCCCACTGAGATATTGTATAGACAAATAGGAAGAAATGGAAGAGGGTCATTTGGGAATATATAGATTTAAGGTCTGAGTAAAAGAGGGTCTTTGATTCAAAATTTAGCAACTGATAAATATCTCCCATTTAAGGTTTTGATTAATGGTGATGAAAACCCCAGCTGGAAGCCTCCATGGGTGTTTTAAAAGGGCAAGCTGCAAAATCAGTTTTAAAGCCGATTCCCTTTTTTTCTTTATTTTTGAATCGAGTGTAGCCAAGGGAAATAGCATTGTTAGAATTAATTTTAGGGAAACGAAAGTGAGTTAACATCTTTGTCTGAAGGGTAACTCCCCTGACCAGGTATACAAAAAGAGATTCTATTTTATCTTATTCTATTCTACAGATCTTTATCCACTGTCCATTCTATAGAAGCCAGACTAATTATGGGAAAACTAAAATGCTATAGTCTGTTACCTCAAAGAGCTTCCATTCCACTGGAGAGAATACAGTAGTGTGTTGGAGTCAGGTCCTACTGGTTGTCCATTTTGAAATTTTCAGTATGAGCATTTATACCCTGGAAATCATCTAATGCTGATTTATTATTTTGTCTATTTCCTAAACTTAAGAAAAAATGGAGACAACATCAATAATGTATATTGAATTTTAAATTATATCCTGGTATATATGCCTCTTTTTCCTAAAGAATTAGTTTAACATTTACCAGTACACTTCAAGAGGATACCACATGTACTTGGATAAGCATAAGATGTTAAAAGATAGAAGGACAAAACAGAGATCTAGATAGGGTATTCTAAAAAGGGTGGGGGGAGTGGGAAAAAACTGAGAAGGGACAATCAGAGAAGGCTTTTAAAAGGAGAAGATGGTCCCTGAGATGGTACCTTGAAGGAAGAAAGATAAAGATGAAATAAGAGGTTAGTGCTTCTTAGGCTTGGGGAACAGAAGAAAGCATGGAGGTAGGAGATGTCACACCCAAGTTAAGCCCCTATATAAGGTTTTCTTTAAGACTCCTTTCAGGTTTAAATCCTAATATTGTGATATTATAGAGGCCACATAACTTAGATCATCCCTACTCATAAAGTTGAAGAGCTGAAAAATTGAGAAATATTTGAACTGTTTTCTAACAAAGGAAACAGGAACTGAAGGTTTCCAAGTGGTCAAAGATACATAAGGAATAGAGCTGGCAAGATAGTGAGTAGAGTAGGGAGAGATTTTTATTTCTGATTGACTAACTGTAGTGAGAAGCAGTAATAGGTACCATTCTGTGACAGGACACTGAATGGAACAATATTTACTGTAGGAGTACCCTTCTTTTGGAGTCACTCACTACTGCATACATGAGTCAAACATCAAATAGAAAGGCATTTACTATACTCCTCTGCTTGCTCATTAGAAGAGAAACTATGGGGAAATCAACACTTAAATATGCCTAGAAATACTGGCATTATTGTGAATTATGTTCTATTTGAGGAAGGCATGAGTTTTGGAGAAGATATGGCCATGAAGCATCATGATAAACATTTTGTTATGCATTTTTTATTCTTTTCATTAGTTATACAAAATAAATAATTCTCTATATACAACATTCAAATATGGTTGACATTTCCTTTGAGAAACTTACTCCTTTATGCCAAGAGACATATCGCTAAGGTAGAATGAATTATAGTAGTCAGGGAAAAGGGTTTGGCCAATCAGACAGATGTTGATTGGGTAAAGACATACTAACCATAGCACACTAATAGGACAAAACCATTACACAGAATGAAGGTTCCAGGGAACAGAAGGTTTTCTCAATCAGTGATACACTCTGAAAGAAGACAACATGGCACCTCTCCAGAGCTTCTACTCAACAAGATGGAACACATAAACACAAGATCAACCTGGGATCTTCCCAGCTTCTGATGTATCTTGTAGAATCAGACCAAATTAATGACTAAAATTCTACCTAGTGATTCAAATATGATTTCAGGATCGTAGCTTTATCTCTACAAAGGACCTTAGAAATAATCTAGCCTGAAGAAAGTGGCACTCAAAGTTATCTGCTTCCTCCCCAAACCTAAGTCTTTTCTAGAGGTTCACAATCCATCTTTTTCCAAGTTTTCTAGGAATTGAAGTTTTGTTTTTTGGTAAATAGTTTATAGATTCTACTTTCTTAGAAAAAATCAGGACATTATCCTTAGTTTTGTTTCTCCATGATGTTAGAAAGATCAGTGACAGTAGGATAAGAATCATTCTTACCATTTCTTTTAGTACCCTGGGGATGTATTTTATCTGAGTCTTGTCATTTGAACTTATCAAGGCCAACTAGATGCTTTCTTACTATTTTTCTATCATGTTCTAACCATAACCCACAAATTTTCCATTTTCATAATAAAAAAATTATGCCAGAAGTTCCTCTGTTTGGCCACAATCTGTTTTCATCTCTTCTCATGTCACACCCATATTAAATGTATTCTTATTCCCAAACCTGACTTCTCATACTTCTATCCCATAGTGTTCCTCCCAACTATCACCACTGACTTGATTTTCTTCTGTTTCCAATCTCAATCCCACAGTTTACCAGTTCAAATATATTCTGCACTTTACATTTAAATTTCTTGCTCCTTTGTCCTACCTCTATTTAAGCCTTGTGAAATTGTAGTTATCGATTATCCCTACTACCTATCTTCTCCATTCACAACCATACTGACTGTGTCCATTACAAATGTGTGTTATCTAAATTTCAATTAGACTTTCAGTGAAACAAAACAACCCTTTTACTCTTCCTTAGAAGCTTCTGCTCTAAACTACTGTTTAATCTTTACTTAAGCTTAGCATATTATCCTTTTCTAACCCCTCAGGAGAAGACTCCACCCATTCATATACCTTGCTGAGAAAAAAAAAGAATCTTTCCTGCAAATGCCTATACTCCTCTTTAACTGAGTAGGGGAAGAAGGGTTCCATTGGAACTGGGGAAAGGACCCTCTGTTAGTTAGGATAAGAGTCCTTTCTGAGATCTTTATTGCATAAATAAAATATATGCCTTGTGAATTTGAGTGCTGAAAAGGGGAGCTGATAGTAACTTCTTAAGGGTAGTTTAACATACCGATATTCCAATTATTTCCTTAGCAGAGAAAAATGAGCCAGATATTGACCTTCCAAAGATTGGTCTGGGTAGAGCCAAGTGAGCCAGAAAGAAACAAATCTCCTAAAGTGATCTGATTACATTAAGAAGAACATTTGACAAGGATTCCAGACTAGAAGTACTAAAGAACTATTCAGGGCTAAGAGAAAGTTATTTAAATTAGAATGGGATTGTAGAGGACATAGTTGAAGAGGGAGTCAAGAAGATAGTGACTACAGTGGGATATGTTTGAAATAGTGAGAAATGAGAATGAGATGAAAGTATTTTTTTTCTCCTTCAAGCAGTTGGTTACTCTGAATAATAGGAAGAGAGTGTAGGAATTTATTAGCCACACAGCACAGAAATATTAAATATAAAATACAATTCTAATTAGAAGGTTGATGTGAATGAGACTTCTGTTGATGGTGTCATTCAAGTGGAATCTTTGATTAGAAGGTCAATGACAGCAGTGACTGGGAAAGTCCTCTGATGCAGAAGTCCCCTATAATTTCTATTTCTGTACTCTAGATAGAGGCTAAATAGATGTCTAGTCAGGATTGTTGTATGCTCATAATAAGAATTTCATTTTCAGTTCACAATCCACAAATGTTATTCTCTTGACTTGTTCTTAGAGAACACTTGGAGTTGTCATCAACACTTATGCAGACAAATATGAAAATTATGAGTTTTCTCCAAATCACAGATTATCCCTTGTCTACAGATCCCATCTACAGATAGCTGTGTCCTCTGGAATTTGACAGAGCTGTCCATAGTCCTCTCTGTCAGGAAAGTTAAAAAACAAGCTGTTCAAAAATCACCGCCATTGTTACTATAGACACAGCTCTTAAAAACTGTTCCTTGGGTTGATCAGATCAGTGATTTCAGTGGATTGGTTAGAGATGATAGAAGTGAAGTTGACATGTCCTAAGTCAGAGCAATTTTTTTTCACTTCATAAAAATTGAGTAAGCATTTAGTATGTGCCAAGCATTGTACTAATCACTGAAGATATAAGAAGGGTTTCCTTCCATTAAGAAACTTAATTTTAAAAAATTCTGAACTTAGAAGCAACCCAAATCAGCTTTTACATATATAGATTAGAACAGAAAAATAGGATTAATGTGTGAAACCATGAGTGTCTATGAAAAATAGTATGTTTCCTTCTAAACTTGTTTTCTTCTTTACATTAATGCTTCAATGAATCTTTATTCTTTCTTTTCTTCTTTTTAGAAAACATTATCACTAGCTTCCTTCTTGTCCCCAAACATCCCCAATAGAAAAAAAAAGAAAAGAGAAATGCCAGATCCAAAAATGTTTTTCTCATTCTGGTTCTTCAATCTATCATGTCTCTGTGAAAAAAAATGGTTAGCATGTTTCCTTATCACATCTCTCAAGATTGACTCAAGTTAATCAATAATTATTATTTGTTAGAATTCTTGAGTGTTTGAAAGTTGTTTCTTTTTATAATATTGTTGCTAGTTTATAAATTATTCTCCTGCTTCTGGTCAGATCACTCTGCATCAATTCATGTCTACCAAGGTTTCTACAAAATCACTCCTTTCATAATTTCTTATGCTGCAACATTATAGCACAAGTGACTGGTTCGAATTTGGTCTTTTCTTCTCCAAAGAGGAAATCAGGCTACTGTGGGACTAGGAATCCTAGAAGATCATTCTCATTGTTATTCAAAAGCAAAAAAAAATTTCTTCTGCTTCAAACATTTAATTTAATTTTTAATAAACAGAAATCTATTTTCTCTTTCCTATCTCATTAAAAGAAAAATAAAATACTTGAAATGATTTTATTCTTTCTTCTTCACTATTAGAAAACTGAAATATGAGACTAGTTGATTACATCAGTTCTACAGGAGAACTTAATAGGGTGGAAATAAAAAAAGATTCTCATCGTTGTGGTTGGTATTTGGTGGGATAGGATGATGGAGAATAGTGGTGCTTGGCATGAGAAAATCATGTGGTAAAGTTGGAGTACAACACTATTAGACACAAAACACAAAATCACAAACTGACATATTGGGAGACCTTGTTTAAATAAACAAGTGTCTGAAATTATATTTGCAAAATGTAGATATGTATATAGTTAGTTCCATAAGGTCATAGGCAAATAGAAAGATAAATAGATATTTCTATTTGACTGACATCAAGATGAGGGAACAATGTATATTATTGTATTATATGTAAATAATCTCTATAAATAATGTATATACTATAATTAGGTTAGTAACATAGTGATAGAGTCAGTAACTATGTAGCATAGCATGTATATATGTTGTACATAAGATTAGGTTATAGATTAGACCAGAGACTTAGATAATAGTTATAATAAGTAGGGAATAGATTAGGAATAAATTAAGTTAAACATAGCATAGACAGTTATACACAGGAATACCTGTCAATCAAGAGGAATGTTCCAAAAGGAATGTTCCCAGGAGTGGCAGTTGGGGGTTTCTGGCCACAGAGAGTAGAAAGAAAAACTTGACTTTTGAGTTGGTTGTCTCTATGAGAGTTAAGCTGGCCAGGAGAAACTGAGAGACTTTGGACTTTGTTTCTCTCTGGGGTTGAAGCTGAGAAAGGAGACAAGTCAGGCAGAAGGAGGGATTTTGAACTTTGTTTCTCTCTGTGGTTAAGCTGAGTGACCTTGCTGACTTTGTGAAGAAAAAGGAAGAAGGTTTTAAACAGCTGTTGTCCTCCATCTCTCTAACATCTTAGAGTCACAGTTTGTGACTGGACTACTTTCTCAAACCTTCAAATTCTCCCTCATTTTAGATTAGGGAAATCCTCATCCCTCTTACCTCAGTTTCCTATCCTGTTATCCCAATAAACCCCTTGACTTGAAAAAGGAAAAAAAAAAGAATATCTTTATAGTTCACTCAGGGGGGAAGGAAGAAGCCAAAGGCTTCAAGAAGAATTGGGAGGTGAGGGAGGCAGGAAAGAGAGGGTTGGAGAAGGGACAGAGTGAAGGGGAGAGGAGGTTAGAAAGATATATTGATCATCAGCCATCAGTAGGGATCAGTAGGCAAACCCCAGAGCATTCCCCAGAGCAGTTCCCCTGTGTACCAGCACCCTGTATGGCAGCATCCCTATACTAGTATCCCTCAGCATTTCTCATTCCTATCTCCATTACAAATAAACAGTTTCAGATTCCCCTTAGCAGTTCTCTCTAGTCACAAGCCAGAGGACAGCAGTCATTGCAAAAGAAACAATTTCCATCAGTTTACATATTCTCTATTTAAGTATATACTATAATTAGGTTAGTAACATAGTGATAGATTCTGTAAATATGTGCATAGCATGTATATATGTTGTACATAAGATTAGGTTATAGATTATACCAGAAATTTAGATAATAGTTATAATAAGTAGGGAATAGATTAGGAATAAATTAAGTTAAACATAGCATAGACAGTTATACATAGGAATAGGCTTAAGCTGCATTTGCAAATAATAAACTTTTAATTGTTTATTGTAAAGCTGATGGTGAAATTGTGTTTAATGGAAATATATATAGATAAAATAGTTTGCAAGTAATTATAGATAATTAAAATACAAAAAATATTTGTATTAGTTTAACTTTGCAAGAGTAAGT
Source organism: Monodelphis domestica (assembly GCF_027887165.1). Lineage (NCBI taxonomy): Eukaryota > Metazoa > Chordata > Mammalia > Didelphimorphia > Didelphidae > Monodelphis > Monodelphis domestica. The sequence goes on along the minus strand of NC_077232.1, from coordinate 202,268,575 downwards.
AGTATTAGCACTAAGATTCAAATTTCTTTGTAATGGTTTTGTTTAAACATTTATTGTACTGAAATTATTGTAAAACCCTAAAACTACCCTTACTAGAACTTTCCTGCATAGAATTCCTTAAAGTAGATAAAGTTAGCAAAGAATAGTGACAGAGTAATTGAGGGAAGTTTATTATTTTGGGGGGAGTAGTTTGAAATTAGATTTAGTATCTTGGTAAATATAATAAAAATAAGTGACCTTGGGAATATCACAAGAAAAAAAGGGGACAATTGTGGAAAGGAAAACTGAAGTAAGTTTTGGACTTTTTACCAATCAGGTGGAGCAAATAGCAGTTGGAATTTTAGAGAGAAGATATTGACAAGACCGACAAGTGGTGGGGGAAGGGGCAACTGGGAGTCGCAGTTGGTCTTGTGACTATCACTTCCTTCCTGGCCCTGGAACTGGAAGGAGCCTTTCTCCCTGTCTCTGGATAGAAGTGCCTCTATTCCTGATTTTCCCAACTTTGTGCTCTACATGGATTCCTGTGATCCTGTCATCAAACAAAAGGATTTAAAGGAAGCAGTTTGAACTGTAAGACCAGTCTTTAGGGGCATCAGCCTGAAGAGACAGGCCCAACCAGCTCTGAAGATAAGAACCTTTTCTTCCTCTTACTGTTTATTGATAAAGACTTTGAGCTTAAGAAAGCTAGCATGGATATAGCATAATCAAGAATAAAAGAAACCCTCCATCAGCCTGTGAGGCCTCAGCTCAAAAGCTGAGAGAGACTCAAACTCAATCTAGGAAAATCCTGATTCCCTCTTCCCTGATACCTCCCAACCCAAAATTGTTATTAAAACTCATCTTTATTTAAATAACCACAGTCAGATAAGAGGGCTATTATTTCAGAGGAACATAGAGGAAGCTGGACCTTAGGACAGCCATTCAACCAAAGATATCCTTATTGGACCCCAGCTGGGTGACCTGGGTCTAGGGAAGGTTTGTCCCTCAGGAGGGTCCATGCTTACCTGCTCTGGGGTATCTTCAACATCAATCAATAGAGATGTCCCCTCAGGCTATCGTAAGTAACCCATTTTTCAGGAAACCAATTTTTCATAGATAGCCTCTCAGCAAGGGGCATCTCTCTCCTTTTACCTCACCGGCAGCCATATTACCTCTCTCCCTTCAACTCCTCCATTCCCTGTAAAACCTTCAGTATCCCCTGTTCTTCAATCCCTACAATTCCCAATAAATATTACATTGTGGAGACATGAGTAAAAGTTGAAAGATGTACCTGCCATGTGTGTTCGCCTTTGGTCTCCTTCCCTCTTGGTACCATTGTAGTAAATGGAGGGCATTCATAGGTGTCTGGGTTCACAGCTGCTTTTCTTTATAAACACATAGTGGACACACTAGGACATATGGGGAAACAAGTAATGATTAAGGTGTCATATTAGATTCAGTTCACTACTATGGTAGGATCATAGCTCTATGAAAATAACTTCAGAAACCATCTAGTTTAATCTCTTCATTTTATAGATGAGGAAATTGAGACCCAGGGATATCTCTTAGAATTGTATTACCTTAATTGGCTTGAAGTTTCCTATTATTATAGCAGAGTGCTGGGAGAGAGGGAATGGGAGATACCAGCCCATCTCAATGCTCTTAAATAGTGAGGCTAGTAATAGAATTCCAGTGACTTGGAAATGTAATGCTCCATCATGATTTGTATGATTTTATGACACACTAAGTATTTATATATGCATATATAACATGAGTATATTTACATACATATATTTATATGACTTAAAGTGAATTAAATGATTTTTTCCTTATGATTATTCTGAGAATTTCATAAATAGCCTCTGAGATGATTGGTGACAGCCTGAAGTTTTGCAGATCTGAGAGCTGGAAACAATTGCTTCGATGAGCAGAAATACCCAAAAGATGAGAAAGGAAGAAGAACACACTCCAAGGTAATTTCTATCCTATTAGAACTATCCATTTTTGAAGAACCAAGAGCTTACTGCTTTTGAGAATATCATAGAAGACATATTTTTTTTAATAAATGAGATAAGTTTTTCTTTAAATTAAAAAGTTAAGAGACCTTGTTCCAGAATGCCACATCTTTACACAGCACTGCACAGGATTCTCCCACAAATGTTATTTTATCTGAACTCAGTCATACAGGGGAGACAGGGCAGGTTTAATTCTGTTCTTTTTGCCAGTGAAAAATGGATAACTAAAGAAATTATGTGACTTGTCCCCAGGCATACCAAGTCAGGCCTTCTGGTTCCCAGTTCAAAGCCAATCCTGATACCCAAGTTTGGTTGTCTTTGTAGTATAAGTATATCCTTCTGCCTCATATGCCTTACAGGAAGGAAACCTCCTACAATACTGAGGTTATGCTGTGGGGGGATAAACCAGGGAAACTTAAAACTTTTACTCAACATTTGAAAAATAAGTAGGTAATTTCTATTAGTGTCAAGGGACTATGTTTTACAATCATCTTGCAAAGCAGTGTTAGAGTGCCCCTTTACCAACCCTAGGATGTCTACAGGGCTGCTCCTACTCACTTAATTTGTAGGGTAGCTGCTGGGGAATTGGCTAAGGTATGTAGCTGGGCTGCTCATAGAAGAATTTGCCTGTCCTATTGAGTGGAGATGATTTGATGACAGAAGATGGGAGGAGAAGACAATTGGTGGCTATTGGAGATACTCATTCCAATCAAGTTATCAAACTTCTCATTTCAAAATTAAATCATTTGTAGTTTTACTTATCTAAAAAGACAAGGCTTTGGAAGATGCCTGTGAGACAAAAGGCTAAGCAGAATGAAATGTGATGCAGATCCCATTGGCTGCTATAAACATTTCTGAAATAATTAATAAGTACCAGACCCTGGTCTGTGCTAGATTGGAGAGATAGAGAGAAAAATGAGTTCATATGCTATGAAGGGAAACTTCTTGTAAGACAGATAAGTTATTAGTTGGAGCTGTGAACTGACACAATCATTCTGGAGAAGAATTTGAAACCATGCCCAAAGGGCCATAAAACAATGTATACTTTTTGACCCAGCAATACCACTACTAGACCTGATTCCCTAAGAGGTCAAAGATAGAGGAAAGGCACGTACTTGTACAAAAATATTTATAGCAGCTCTTTTTGTGGTGGCAAAAAACTGGAAGTGCTCACCAACTGAGGAATGGCTAAGCAAATTGTAATATATGATTGAAATGGAATAGTAGTATTGTGCCAAGAGAAATGACAAGCAAGATGATCACCAAAAAATTTTGGAAAGACCTATTTGAAGTGATGCAAAGTGAAATTAGCAGAACCAGGAGAAAATTATGCACAATAACAGCAATAATGTACAATGATTAACTGCAAATGACTTAACTATTATCATCAATGCAAGGATCCAGGACAACTCTAAAGGGACTTTTGATGAAAAAAGGTTAGTTATTGTTATAGAAGGAACTGATGGAGTCTGAAAGCAGATCAAAGCATGCCATTCTTCACTTTATTTCCTCTATAATATGTCTTCTTTCACAATAGGATGAACATGAAAATATATATTATATGACAAAATATTTATGACCTATATCACACTATCTGCTGTCTTGGGGAGGGGAGAAGGGTGGCAAGGCAGGTAAAGAACACAAATCAAAAAATGTTAGAAAATTATTATTTAAAAAATTGTTTGACTTGTAGGAAAAATAGTAATTAGGGATGGGGTAGGAACATGGACACCTTTGGAGATCAGGAAAGTCTTCTTTTAGGAGGTGGTTCTCAAGCTGAGATTTGAAAGTACCAGGGGAATTCCAGGTTGCAGAGATGAAGAGAGAGAGAGAGCATCCCAAACATAGGGGATATTCTGTGCAAAGAAAAAGATGGGGAATAGAATGTTGTGTGCTGGGAACAGCAGGCCGCCATTATTCATTCAAATCCCTTCAAACCAAATAAACGATTCCCCTCTCCTACCCTCACACTTTCCCACTTGTTTTACAACCTGGCATGGCAAGTTATTAAGGAAGTTTTTGTTCGTACTACTGAAGGACCTGGGGTTGTTTAACTTGGAGAAGAGTAGACTTATGTGGAGACATGTTCACTGTTGGCCAGTTTGGCTCAAACACCATGTTTGAGGGGAAGTAACTTATGATCAGTTTGGAAAATTAGGCTGGAGTCAGACTATGAAGGACTTTAAATGTCAAACTGAGGAGTTTGCTTTTTGTCTCAGAGGAATCCATTGTGGAACAGCAATATTAAATGCCTAGGGCTACAGATTCCTTTACTGGGAGAGTTTACAGAAAGAACAGGTGTTTATCCTAAGGCCAGTTCTATGTGATGGGAAATGACACTATTGTTAATCTAAGTGGCTTAGAATCAATTAAACTATTCCCATATCCCCTTTGCTTCTACCTTCTGGGGTGGCAAGTGGTTGAGGCAGTATTCATGTTTCCTACTGAAGGAACTAAGGGTATTCAAATAGAAAACCAGACCTTATGGGACATCATCAAAGTCATTAAGTGAATAAAAAGCTGTTATCTGGATGTGGTATCAGGCTTGGTTGGTTTCTTGACCAAGGGAAGGTCAAAGAGAAAGGAATTAATTTTAAAATCATTTATTGAATATCATATTTATCCTTCCTTAGATTTGGGTATTACTTGGTTCACAGTTCCTTGCTACCCCAAAAAATCCTTCTGGAAATATTTTGGTACATGTAGGACCTTGCTTTCATTCCAAATTGTTTTCCAGAATGGTCAGACCAATTCACATTTCCTCCAACAATGTAGCTTATAATGTCCATATCTTCTTGCAGCCCCTTTATCAGATCCTATTTCCAGCTGCTGTTGATTTGTTGGATGTAACAGATCTCAGAGTTGTTTTAATTTTGTTTTCTCTAATTATTACTGATTTTAAGAAATTTTTGTGCAGTTATTAATATTTTTAATTCTTTTCTTCTTTTGGAGAACTGTTTGTTTATATATCCTTTGACAATCTATCTACTGGGGTATTGCTCTTTGACTTATATATTCCCATTTTGATTGGGGAAACTTCTATTATTTCTCTATTGTAAATAATGCCAAAGTCTAGTTGATGTTATAGATTTTTGTAATATTGGAAGTGCTACTCCTAATGCTTATAAATTTTAGACTTTTTGGTATAAATGATGTATTTTGCCAAAGGCTTTTCTAGATCTACTGAAATGGTAATGAAGAATTGGTTATGTTTTTGTTTTTAATATAATTAATTATGTTAACTGTTTTCCTAATGTCACAGGATAAATATGACTCTATTACCATTTCATACTTTTGGTATATTACTACAGTGCCTTTTCTTGCATTTTATTTTAAAATGTCACATCAATATTCACTGATAATACTGCCTAAGAGCAGCTAGGTGGCCCAGTGGAAAGAAAAGAAGAATGGAGTCAGGAAGACCCAGTTTCATAAATCTGCCTCACACAGAGCTGTGTGACCCTGAACAAGTCACTTAACTTCTGTCTGTTTTGCTTAATTGTAAAATGGGGATAATAATAGCATCAGATTTGCATGATTGCTGTGAAGATAAAATGAGATAATGTTTGTCAATACTGCTTAACACGATGACTGGAACATGTAGGTACTTGTTTCCTTCCTTGATTCATGACATTGCTCTCCAGTTGTCTTTCTTTGCTTTATCCTTCCCTGGTTTAGGTATTGGGACCATATGTGTTTTATATAAGGTAGTTTGGTAGATTGTTTTCTTTTTGTTTTTGATAATATTTCTATCACTATTACTCTTTAAACATTTGATAAAATTCACTATACAGTCACATATCATTGGATTTCCTCTGCCCCTCACATATACCTTTGGTAGTTCCTTCATAGTCTTTTCATTTTTATTCTCTGAGACTGGATTAGGATCTCGTCTTCATGTTGTTAATTTGGCTATTTTGAATTTATAAAGGTAATCATCCATTTCCTGCTAGCATAGGGTTTATTATGGTAGGTCCTGATCATTCTTTTTTTTATTATCCCTGTATTGTGATTCTATCTTGTTCATTTTTTATTTTAGTAATTTAGCTTTTCTGTTTCTTTTTTTAAATTAGATAAACTAAAAGTTTACCTCTTTTATTAATCTCTTCAAAGATCCAAATTTTAGTTTTGTTTCTCATTTCTATAGACTTGGTTTTCACTTTTTCTATTTCTGCTTAGATATTCATCTTATTAAATCTTTTCGGTTGGTCATCCAATCTTCCTTATTTTGCTGCTGGTATCGTGAAAAGAGTATTGCACTGGACTCCATTTTAGACTGAGTTCTTCTACTTACAAACATGTGTGATTTCATGTAATCACTCTATGAACCAAAAGAACAACTGCTATAATGACCATAATAATATGAGGGAAAACAACACTGAAAGGCTTCAGAACTAAGCTGAGTGACTGATCATAATTTCAAAAGGCTGATGGAGAAATATGCCTCCTGCCTCCTGCCTCTCAGCAGAGGTAATGGAATAGGGATATGGAACTAGACACGGATTTTTGAATGACCAATATGTTGATATGTTTTGTTTGACTATGAATTTTTATTCAGCAAGACCTGAATTCAAATATGGCCTCAGATATTTACTTGCTGTGTGACTCTGGGCAAGTCATTTAACTCTGCTTGCATCCATTTCCCCATCTGTAAAATGAACTGGAGATGGAAATGGCAAACCTCTCTAGTATCTTTGCCAAAAAAGCCCCCAAAGCTCAAAGAGAGTCAAAAAGAGTTGGACACAACTGAAATGACTAAACAACAAGCACCACAAATATAAATTGTCAGAAGTGTGTAATAGAAGGAGTTTTATTCATTCTTTTTTTCCCTTCTTTTTTTTTTGTTATTTCAGTGGATTATATGAGTGCTTGATTAGGTGATTAAATTACTTAGTAACTTAATAGATCTTTATAACAGAACTGTTAAAAGGGAACTCTGCGCATTGTCTGATTAGCCAACTGGAAAGGGCAAGGATGTATGTTGTGTTTGTTTTTTTTCTAACCCTTAACTTCCATCTTTGAATCAGTACTGTATATTGTTTCCAAGGCAGAAGAGTGATAAGGGCTAGGCAATGGGGGTTAAGTGACTTGCCCAGGGTCACACAGCTGGGAAGTGTCTGAGGCCAAATTTGAACCCAGGACCTCCCATCTCTAGGCCTGGCTCTCAATCCACTGAGCTACCCAGCTGCTCCCTCTATGTTTTTTTCTTTTAAGCATTAAAAAGTTGTTGTTTTTTCAATATATAAAAAAGTCACAGCATCTCTGGACCACAGTTTTGGCATTAATTAAATGAAGATATTCAGATAAGCCAGAGATGCTTATATTATCTGTCTCAGAGTTGTTGGAGAAAAGCACTTAAACAGTTTAATTTAGAAGTGCTATATCTGGATATTTATTATTATAAATATCCTTAGGAAAGATATTGGACCGCTAGGTGGTAGCAGGCATAGAGTCAGGAAGACTCATCTTCATAAATTCAAATCTAGCTTCTGAAACTAGCTATGCCATCCTGAGCAAGTCACTTAATCCTTTTTGCCTCATTTTCCTCATCTTTAAAATGAGTTGGAAAAGGAAATGGAAAACCACTCCAGTATCTTTGCTAAGAACACCCCAAAAGGGGTCACAGAGTCAGATATAATTACAAATAACAAAACAATAGGAAGGATATTAATTTGTTATCTCTCACTCTCACCTTACCACTTTTGTGTGAATTCACTTAGCAGAGTCCACCCTCCAGCAAGAGAACTATAGGCCCATTCATGCCATGAGTACTGGGCTTCTAGGAGGATGTGAAGTGGCATTTGTAACAGGGAAAAGATGAGAGCTGTCAAAGACAAACTTTCTACAAAAAAAAAAAAATTCCCCCTAGAGCCTGTCCATAGTAATAAAAAATAAATAAAACAGAGACATTGAATAATAAGAAATGTTCACATAGAAACAACAAAATTTTAGCTTCAGGACTGCCTATGGATACACTGCAGAGAATATATAGGCTTGCTCAAGATTTTTACAATTCATGTTAGTATAATTCTGGCATATCTGAATATTTTCTATCCCTGAAAATGGCACTTGGAAAAACCATAATGGAGACTTCATATTATAACTTGTAAAAGTGGAGACAGTAAAATGGGCAATCATTTTCAATGGAGCACTCTTGTGGTGCCACACAATTAGCAGTGGCAAATTTTATTTTTTCCTTGACAATATAATAATCTAATCAGGAAAATATTTCAGTTCCTTAATTTAAAAGAAAGAAGAAATAGGATTTGGTGCTTTTAGAATTAAACTTAATAGGAAATTGAGTGGATATGTAAATTCCAAAAAGACATAAAACAAAACTAGAAAATGGCAAGGGGAATCCACCAACTAACAGTGTATTTGAGTCTCTTGATGTGAAGAAACATGAGTGTGGGCAAAGTAAAGACTAAATTTGTTACAGAGTTCAAACCAATTGTTATGCAGTGTGTGTGTAGAGACTACAGTAATATGTCTAGACACAAACTGTTCTTACATCAAATTTTAGGGAAACAAGATGCAGGCTAATCCTAGAGAATATTGAGTTAGGATAAATACATGGTTTACTGAGATGACCGTGGAGACTGATTTTGCCCGTTTACCCCAAAATAAAGTGGGTTGGCCAATTAGGATAGATGAGAGGGGAGGGAGAAGTTGGGAAATAGATTGCCCTGAGACTTCATAGTTAGGATGAAATTGAAAATAGAGAGTCAGACGAGAGGATCAAATCCAAGGGATGGATTAAAAGGAATTGGATGAGAAGACAAGCCTCACCAATGGATGGTTGAAAGTGAATCTCAGTGAAGGAAAGAAAGAAGACTTTTCCAAGCTAGTTTTATCTCATGTGGTAGGTAAGCTTTAAACCATTCTTAAGGAAAATATTGGATGGGGATACCTGAGTGAGAGTGAATTGGGAGTCCTGCCTTTGACCATTGCCTTCTATGTTGTTGTTTTTTTAGTAAAGTTGCAACTACCTTTTCTTTTATTTTTCACTGAGGAAATAATAAGAGGAAATGGAAATAAACTGAAGCATGGTCTTGCTTAGTCATAAAGAGGAATTTTCTGAGGAAAAAGGGCTCATTATCCCTCACTGTGCCCTGATTGGTCTATGGCTGAACTCTATCAAGGCAGAAAGGCAACCCCAACATGACTTTGCCTTTGAAAACATTTTTGCAGGTTCTGACATTTAGATTTTGACAAATGTAGGTTACTTTGGCCTTAGAGTTTTTGAAACAGATCCTTTTTTGTTCTCTCTCTGCCTTTAAAATCAGCTTTTACTAAATGAATATCACAGACCTGAACAGCTGTTTATGACTCTGAGAGCATATGTGCTACCATTCCAAATTAAATGGCTCAAAGGATGGGAATCTGCTGAAGAGGGCAATGGGAAATAATTTCATACTAATTAGACTGCCTCCCTTAAAAATCTTGAATGGCTTCTTTGCTTTCTCCCACTGAACAGTTGCTGGTTGCTCTGCATGGTGGCAAAGAGACTTTCAGGCCGGCTTGTTCACACATCCTCTCTCCCCTCCCTTAAAAGCGAAAACCAGTGAGAGGATGAGTATGGATATATGTGGTGTGGGCCCTAAAGCAACCTGTTAATTTGAAAACATGCCACCATTTCAAATTCAAAAGATACTGGAATGACTTCTTAATAACGCAGGGCCATTGAAACATTTAGTGTCATATTTGCCAACTCTGTTATCTTTGCTATTTATTAGAATGGTGTTTTTATTTTTGCTATTTCCTCTTAGAAATAATCGTAAAATAATAATAATGATAATAATAACAACAACAATAGCAATAATAACAAAAATTACCCTAGGCAGCTAATATTAGGAAATTATCTGAAGCATCCAAAATTCTGCCTGTGTTGAATTCCAAAATGTTCCTGTGTTTTGGATTGGATTCAAAAATATAATGCTGCCACATAATGCCATTTCATTACTTTATGCAAAATATCCCCATTTGTTCATCAATTAATCCCAACTCTTTAGTTTTCACACTGTGCCCTGTGCAAAATGTGGTTTGTCATTGCTTCCCTCAAAACAACACATTTGCAAAACATTTTTGAAAGAAAATGAGCAAATACTTTGCCCTTATTAATAAGACCAAGGTAGGCTTTCCCCATAATAATGTATATTTTACTAATATAACCTGTAACCTATATGATCAACTGATGATTTCTTAATCAATCATTTTATTGCAAATAGCTGCCACAAATAAAAGAAGAAAGTTCTCTTAGATTTACTTTTGTATTTTGGGAGGCATTTTTCTTCCTGTATCACTTCAAAAACATATGGACTGAATCTACAAAGGGAGCCTGAAACACTTTACAAATGGAGGAAATAAAATCCTATTCCCTTGTCAGAAAGGATTACTCACCACTGTGAATGGACGGGCAAGTGACTATTCACAGGAGTCCTAGAAACTGCCCATTTCCTGGCAAATTTTGTGACCAGCAGTAAACAACATTTTGAGTCTGCTTCTTTCAGTGTCTCAGCTAAGCAACAATCCAATTATATCAGTTAGACACCCTTGGAAGCAGCTTTAACTTGCTCAGATCACATTTACCCCCGTGAAACAGTAATTTTCTGCATGAGATTATGGTAGCCTTGAAAATAGCAAATTCCCTTCTTGCCCAGGGCTAGTGAGTGTACTATACCAGTTGAGAGTCCATTCATTATTCTACTGTGTCTCCTTGTAGAGGGAGGACCAATAAATGTGTGGCTGGTACATGCTGATGGCACAACGCTTTGTCATTTTTGTTTGCTGCTTTTCTTGGAGCAGGGGGGAGGTTAGATTATGCGTCAGAGATCAATCATTTTGTCTATATATATTTCTCACATAGTCTACCTGATATTGGAAAATTAAATCTCCTTTCCTTGGGGACTATGACGTCAATTGCTTTCACCCTTGTAATTCCCTTTTTTCAAACTAATATCTTTACTAATGTGTTTTAAACCTAAAGGCAGAGTTGTAGCCAGGGTGAGGCTACCGGAGCTTTGTCTCAGGGAGTAAAATGGGGAGAAATGGGGGACAGTCCAAAGAAGTCCACAGAAGTCCAAAGGCCACTGTACTGGCGTCTTGTGTCCATGAACCTTTATTCCCTGGGTGGTGGGGAAGAAGTTGGACTCTAGGAAAGAATGAAGAAATGAGGCTTGGGGGGATTAGATACTCATCTTTTCTTTAAAACCACCTCTGTAGTTGGACTGTCTCTTCCAGTGCCCACCAGTGCCATTGATCTCTTCCACTCCCACCTTGACCTCTCCAACTGCGTTTTCCTATGATTATAGTCACCTGGTAAAGCTCCCCCCCCCAAACTCCATTCTCCCTTAATTGCAAAGGAAAGTGAGATTACTCCCAATTCAGTACCCTCTGTGGGTTGCTTTCTCAGGTTAGTTATGATGTTTTAATAATTATTATTATTTAGCATTACTATGTAACATTTATAAAACACTTTAAAGTTTGCAGAGCTCTTTATACAAATAATTTCATTTGATTTCTACAACAGCACTGGGAAATAAGTACAAAAGGAATTATTTTCATCATTTTATAGATGAGAAAAGTAAGGCAGAAAAGTTAACATATCTGCTCATGATATCCCAAATAGTTTCAGAGGGAAGAGTCTAGACTCCTCTTGACTCCAAGTGCAATGCCCTATCGACACTACCAGGATTTCTTTTTTATTTTTAATCCTTACTTTCTGTTAGTAACAACTCAAAGACAGAAGTGGACTAGGTACAATGGGTTGAGTGACTTTCCCAGGGTCACACAGCCAGGAATTGTCTCGGGCCAGATTTGAATCCAGATCCTCTAGACTCCTGATCTGGTACTCTAGTCACTGTGTCACTTATCTACCCCAATGCCAGTGATTCTTAAAATGTATTCTCATTCCTGAGACTCTTTTAGTGGATCTATGAGTTCAAAACTATTTTCATAAAAAGTATTAATGATAATATTAAGATAATATTATGTTGTTTGCTGATTAAAATACTCTTGCCTTTCCCAACTATGTAATTTTGTGAGAGAGAATTTCTTCATATTCTTTAATCAAAACAACATCATAAAATATCAAATGTAGAAACAAATATGAGAATCCATTGTCTTCAATTAAACTGGATATTAAAGAACTTGCAAAAAAGGTAAAACAAGCTACTGTTCTCACTATTTTTGGGGAAAAGATATTTTTTTCATAAAATATATAAGTATATAATGTACTTAATATTATTTAAAAGAATTAATAAATACATATTTTTAAATCAGATGAATTTTAATTTCTAATAGGTTAAATGTCACCACAACCCGTGTAAACAAAAATTCTTTGGGGGTCCTCTCCCATTTTGAAGAGTTTAAGGGAATTCTGAGAACAAGAAGTTTAAGAACTGTTGTGTTTTGCCATAATACTCAAGTAAAATAAGCTTTAAAAAGTACATGATTCAGGATCTCTAGTTAGGCACACAGAAATGACAACAAATTCAAACTAATTACCACGAAAAATCTTGGTTCTAAAGAACATGATGTATCAACATCCCTCATCTCAGTGGAGAGATGAAGGACTGCAAGTTCAGAATGTTTCATTTACTATCAGACACGACTGCCAGAATTTTTCTTAACTGTCTTTGTTGCACAAGAGAGTTCAATGGGAATGAGGGAGTGGGATTTGCAAAGGACAATAGTACCTGGCCATAATGTTCTTTCCTTAAATAAGCACACATTTGTGACTTTTCATGGGCTTTTATGTCAGTACATTAGTGTGGCTCAATTCTACATGACTCAGATTTATATAAAAGGTAGTTAAAGTGTATATCTTTAACCCTGTCATATAGGCTAGTTCAACTAAGCCCAAAGGAAAAAAGTAGGAACTTGTAGATAGAAATAGTTAGAACTAAGGATGAATGATTGAATGAATGGATGGAGGAATGAAAAATTATTTAAATGTTTATTAAACCATGCACTGTGCCAAGAGCTGGGGATATAAATACAGAAATAAAGTCCCTTCCCTCAAGGAGTTTACATTTTAGTGGAAGAAGCAGACATCAGAGGGAATGGTAGTTAGGGAGGGATATTATGGTTTGGAAAGCTGTAGAGATGGTGAGTGGAGTTTGAAGGGAAGAGATTGATGCACCCTTTCCAGGAGCTATAACTGAATTGGTTTGAACATGATTTCAGAAACAAGTGGTCATTCAGTTCAAAATCAAACTTCTACCTATCAAGATTGGCAAATATCATGATTCTGGGCTGCTGAACACACAGGGAATAGCCTATTTTTTTAGAAGGATTTTTAAGGGCAAGGGTGTCCAAGTAAATGTTTAAGAACTAGGGTGTCCTAAAAATGAGCCCACATACTTTTAAGTTTAATCTATATTATTAACTCTTTAAAAAAATCTAGATAATCAACAAAACAATCAATCAGACCTTAATATGTAACATTATTTATTTCTGAGATATTGATATTCACCCTGAAATGTTAACAATTATTTTTGTAAACTTTGGAATTTTTTTCTCTTCTCTTTTCCTTCTATGCTATTTCACAAAGTGATCTCATCTGCTCCCATGGGTTTAATTATCTCCTCTATGCAAATGATTCCCAGATATAGATATCCAGACTCAGTTTCTCTAGGCTGCTTTACCATTTGATTAGAATATAAGCAACTTCCTACTTAGTAGGAATTGTTTCATTTCTATTCCCAGGACCTAGAACAGTACCTGGGACATAGTAGGTACTTTAAAAAACTTCATTCATAATTTTAACATCTCAAACTGGATTTCAGAAGTATCTCAACAGAAAGCCCTCTCCTCTTTTGAGCTTCTTTAGCTTATTGAGAGCATGGTCATCACCCAAGTCATTCAGTTCCAAAAGCATGGCATCATCCTTGATTCATTCTCACCTACAACACACATCCAACTCATTTCCTAAGCAGGCTATTTCTACCTTTATGACATGTCCCCGATGCACCCCTATTTCTATGCTTGGAGTCCAACTATGGAAAACATGGATAGCCCAGGTTTCAGGCCAGGTTCTATTTCAACCTCTAGCCTAGGCCCTCTTCATCTCCTGCTTCCTTACCCATTCCCTTATATTCTTTTTCTTTTTTTAATTTTAATTTTTAATTTCAAACATTGTTCCTTGGTTACAAAAACCATTTTATTTCCCTCCCTCTCCTCCCCCAACTCTCCCTTAGCCAATGCACATTGTAACTGGGTATTGCCTGTGTTCTTGATCAGAAACTCTTTCCATGTTGTTGGTATTTGCAATAGGGTGTTCATTTGGAGTCTATTTCCCCATTCATATCTCCTTCGACCCATGTCATTAAGCTGTAGTTTTTCTTTAGTGTTTTTACTCCCAGTCTTTCCTCTGGATTTGGATAGTGGTTTTTCTCCTGTACCTCTCTAGGTTGTTCAGGGTCACTGCATTACCACCAATGGAGGAGTCCATTACCTTCAATTGTACCTCAATGTGTCAGTCTATGTGTACAATGTTCTCCTGCTTCTGCTCCTCTCACTCTGCATCACTTCCTGGAGGTTGTTCCAGAATCCATGGAATTCCTCCACTTTATTATTCCTTTGAGCACAATAGTATTCCATCACCAACATATACCACAATTTGTTCAGCCATTCCCCAATTGAAGGGTATCCCCTCATTTTCCAATTTTTTGGCCACCACAAAGAACTCAGCTATGAATATTCTTGTACAAGTCTTTTTCCTTATTATCTCTTTGGGGTACAAACCCAGCAGTGCTATGGCTGGATCAAAGGGCAGACAGTCTTTTATTGTCCTTTGGGCATAGTTCCAAATTGCCCTCCAGAATGGTTAGATCAATTCACAACTCCACCAGCAATGAATTAGTGTCCCCATTTTGCCACATCCCCTCCAGCATTCATTATTTTCCTGAAAAGTTTCAGTTACTTTAATTGAAAATTGCCTATTCATGTCCCTTCCCCATTTATCAGTAGGAAAATGGGTTGATTTTTTGTACAATTGATTTAGCTCTTTAAAAATTTGAGTAATTAGACCTTTGTCAGAGTTTTTTGTTATGAAGATTGTTTCCAAGTTTGTTATTTCCCTTCTGATTTTGGTTACATTGGTTTTGCTTGTACAGAAACTTTTTAATTTGATGTAGTCAAAATTATTTATTTTACATTTTGTGGCTCTTTCTAAGTCTTGCTTGGTTTTAAAATTATTTCCTTCCCAAAGGTCTGACAAATATACTATTCTGTGTTCACCTAATTTACTTAGTTTCCTTCTTTATGTTCAGGTCATTCACCCATTCTGAGTATTTTGGTGTAGGGTGTGAGGTGTTGTTCCAAACCTAATCTCTCCCATACTATCATCCAATTTTCCCAGCAATTTTTATTAAATAGTGGATTTTTGTCCCAAAAGCTGGGGTCTTTAGATTTGTCATAGACTGTTTTGCTGAGGTCCCTTACCCCAAGTCTATTCCACTGATCCTTTTTTCTGTTTCTTAGCCAGTTTCAAATTGTTTTGATGACCACTACTTTATAGTATAGTTTGAGATCTGGGATTGCAAGGCTGCCTTCCTTCACATTTTTTTTTTCATTATTTACTTGGATATACTTGATCTTTTGTTCTTCCAAATGAACTTTGTTATGGTTTTTTTCTAAATCCATATAGAAGTTTTTTGGAAGTTCGATGGGTATGGCACTAAATAAATAGATAAGTTTGGGTAGGATAGTCATTTTTATCATGTTAGCTCATCCCACCCATGAGCAGTTAATGTTTTTCCAATTGCTCAGATCTAGTTTTAGTTGTGTGGAGAGTGTTTTATAGTTGTATTCATATAGTTCCTGTGTTTGTCTTGGCAGACGGATTCCTAAGTATTTTATATTATCTAAGATGATTTTGAATGGGATTTCTCTTTCTATTTCCTGCTTCTGTGATGTGTTGGAGATATATAGAAATGCTGATGACTTATGTGGGTTTATTTTGTATCCTCCTACTTGGCTAAAGTTGTTGAGTATTCCCACTAGCTTTTTAGTTGATTCTCTAGGATTCTTTAAGTAGACCATCATATCATCCATAAAGAGTGATAGTTTGGTCTCCTCATTACCAATTTTAATACCTTCAATTTCTTTTTCTTCTCTAATTGCTACTGCTAGTGTTTCTAGTACAATGTTAAATAATAGCGGTGATAATGGGCATCCTTGTTTCACTCCTGATCTTATTGGGAATGCATCTAGTTTATCTCCATTGCAGATGATTTTTGCTGATGGTTTTAGATATATACTGTTTATTATTTTTAGGAAAGACCCTTCATTCCTATGCTTTCTAGTGTTTTTAATAGTAATGGGTGTTGTATTTTATCAAAGTCTTTGTGTGTCTATTGAGATAATCATGTAATTTTTGCTGGTTTGCATGTTGATATGATCAATTATGTGAATGGTTTTCCTAATACTGAACCATCCTTGCATTCCTGGTATAAATCCTACTTGATCATAGTGAATGACCCTCCTGATCACTTGCTGGAATCTTTTTGCTAGTATCCTGTTTAAGATTTTTGCATCTATATTCATTAGGGAGATTAGTCTGTAGTTTTCTATTCCCTTATATTCTTGAATTGATTTATCTAATTTTTCTTGTTAAATAACTGTTCCTGTTTTTATGTTTTATCTCTCCCACTAAACTATGATCTCTGTGAGGGCAGGGATCATGGGTTCATAAAATTATGCATTATCAATCATAGGCTTAGAGCATGAAGTGAGGCCATGTAGTCCAACCTATTATTTAATGTTGAGGAAACTGAGGCTCGAAATGGTTATCACTTGACCAGTCGAACAGATCATAAATAGTAGAATCAGCACTCAGGGACATTGATTCTAAATTTAGAGCTCTTCTCATGGCTGCCTCAATTTTGCAGAAAAGAACAATGAAGGTCAGAGAAGTCAGTTGACAGCCCAATTCTTTCAGCAACTAGCCCTGAGCCCTTGAACAAGTTACCTGGCTTTTCTGATCTTCATTGTTCTTTTCTGAAAAAGAAAAGCAGACCTCAAGGGCTCTTCCCACTATACCACACTATCATGGTTGTTTTATTTTCTTTGGGGGAGGGAAAAGGTGTATTTCCACTGTCTGAAAATAGTAGATATATGATAATAAACATTTACTGGAAGAATTAATAAATACATTCCATTATACTTGCTGACAAATTTCTCTAAGATATTGTCCCCTCTGTTATCTCCACTCTCATTTATCTTCAATCTTTCCCTCTCTACTGGCTCCTTTCCTACTGCCTAGAAATATACCTGTCTCTTCCATTCTCAAGAAACTCTTCCTCGTATTTACATTTCCCAATAACTTTCATCCCATATTTCTCCTGCCATTTGCAGCTAACCTCATTGAAAAGGTTAATTACAATCCACTTCCTCTCCCTTCACTCTTTTCTTACCTCTCTACAGTCTGGCTTCCAACTTCATTATTTAATTGTAACTTCCCTCTCCAAAGTTACCAGTGATTTCTTAATGCTAAATCAAATGCTTTTTTACTCAGTCTTCAACCTTTTTGACTTCTCTGCCAATTTCAACACTGTCAATAACTCTCTTCTTGATATTTTTGTCTCTGCATTTTCAGGACACTCCTCTTTTCAGGTTCACCTCCTATCCATCTGACCATTCTTTCTCACTCTCTTGCTGGATTGTTATCCAAATTATGCCCTCTAACTTGAGCTGTTTGTTTTAGGTACTCTTTTTGCTCTATAATATTTCATTTAGTGATACCATCAGATCCCATGAGTTAACTTATCATCTCTAGGCTGATGATTCTCAAATTTATTTGTCTGCTATCCTTCCTGTTAATGTCCAGTTTCCCATCTCCAACTGTCTATTAGGCATCTCAAACTGGATATATTATAGACATCTTACACTCGACATGTCCAAAACTGGAACAATCTCCTTCCCTAAACCCTTCCCTTCCTTCAAACTTCCTTATTATTGTTGAGGGCACCAACATCCTCTGTCTCTCAGGCTTGAAACCTAGGTGTCATCCTCAACTCCTTGTTTCTTCTTCCTACACATATCTAATCTGTTGCCAAGTTTTGCCAGTTTTTGCCTTTGTTACATCTCTAGGATATTCCTCCTCTCTACTGATACTGCCACCAATCTGGTACAATGGTCTTCTTCGCCTTAAGTTTGGGCTGTTGAAATAGCCTACTGGTATACCCTCCTAGCCAAAAACCTCTCTGCCCTCTAGTCCGTCCTCCTCTCAACTACCAGAGTGATTTTCATAAAGCATGTCCCCATTCCATCAGCCCTCATGTTTAAATGATTTCCATTGACTCCTTATCTAAAGGATCAAATATAAAATCCTCTGTTTTTTGTTCAAAGACTTTCATAACCTAGGTCATCTTCCCACCTTTTTAGTAGTCTTATACCTTACACTTGACTTGCCCATGCACTCTTCTATCAAGTGACATTGGCCTCCTTGCTATTCCTAAATAAGATATTCCATTTTTCAGCTCTGGACATTTTCTTCCATGGTCCCCTATTTCTGGTATGATCTTTCTCTTCATCGCTGTCTTCTTGTTTCTCTGGGATCCTTCCAGTCTAGCCAAAACCCTATTTTGTACAGAAAACCTTTCCTAATGACAATTCTAGTAATTTTTCTCTGTGAATTATTTCCTGTTGCCTGAATATAGCTTGATTGTATATAGTTGCTTGGATATTGTCTCCCCTATTTGATTGTAAACTCCTAGAGGGCAAGCATTATCTTTTGCCTTTCTTTGCAACCCCAGTAATTGGCACAGTGCCTGGCATATTTTGAGCATTTAACAAATATTTATTGACCAACTATATGTCCTGACCAACTTTTGTTTATATATATATATATATATATCTTACTTTATTATAAGCTCTTAGAGGGCCGAGATTATCTTATTATATAGTAGTTTGTATGTGTTAGATGCTTTTTAAATATTTGTGAATTAAATGCAATTTATGAATTGTTGAGTTTGCCTCCTCTAATGAGGGGAAACTTTGGGGATATAAATGACTTTGGAAAGAAACTGTTAATTAGAACTTCTATTCTTTCCTCCTGGCAATAGTGAAGATGCTAGATGAATCCATGAGCTCTTGCCAAACAAAAAGAATAAACAAAAGTCTACTTTTCTTTTTCATTTCCCTGAGGTTTGTCTAGATTATGTTTGTGTATTGAATGGTGGGAGAATGATGATACTGCATTGCATGCATGCATTTACCACAAAATCTCTATTATTAAACTCATCCTACTTCTATTCAGATCATTTTAATAACTCACATCAACTTTATTGTGCCCTAAGGCTTGGCACAGCAAACGATTTCTGGCAGATCTCTTTAGTGTGGTTGTGCCCAACTGTACATGTATGCTGTCTGGGGGTAGAAAGATGCCTCAAAACATAGCCAGTGAGTGGGTTTTATGTGAGATATTATAATTAACAGCATCAGCTATGGCCAGAATAAAACTTTAATGATGAGCAACTATTTTAAGTTATCGTACAGGGAAAAGCTTCTAGCTTCGTAATGGTGATCTCCCTACTCCCTAAGAAGAATCAATTGAGACACAGTTTGATATGCAATCCTGTTTTCTTTTCTTCTTTGTATATTTAAATGTTCAGGATTGTTGATGTTTACTTTCATAAGGAAAAGGAAAATGTACCTACCCTCCCCCACTCCCAAACCCAAGAGTCTATAAACATAAAATGTTATGGTTGGATATGACTCATGAATAAAGTCAAAGGAGGATTTTTGGGAATATAATTCATGCCCATAGATACCAGTGTTGTTATAGCAGCATTTTTTCTAGGAGCAAAGAACTGGAAACAAAGCCTAGCAATTACAGAACGGATGAATGAACAGTGATATCCTGTAAGAAATGACAAATATGAGAGGGTTCAGAAAAAATATGGTAAGAACTGAGGGATCTAATCAAAGTATAGTGATATAGAACCAGAAGATTAATATATACAGACCACAGTAATGTAAATGAGCACTAAAAGGAGAATGAGCGTGAGTGATTGTAATGGCCAATTTTGATCCCAGGGCACAAATCATGAAACATACCACCCTGCTCTTAGAAGACAGGTAAGAGACTGTGGGTGCAGTCATAAGCTGCCAGAGAAATCTTTTTGCTTAACTGTTGGTGGGCAGTGAAGAAGGGGAGATATATCTGGAAATGATCCTGATCGAGAAAAACAAGAGACACACAATTTTTCTTTTAATACAAAGAAAATACAATTTAGTTTCCCTTCAGTCCTGTTCTTCACAATTTAAGATCTCAATTCCAGGAAAGGAATAAAACTAGTTGTGGAACTTGAGGATGTGATTTTGTCCTTTTGTCCTCCTGTATACTATAATTAAGACTTTATTTGAGCTCCACAGAGCCTCTCTCCTCCTATATATCCTGGGGTAACAATCTGGTCAAATCCTGTTCCCCACCATTACAATGATGCATGGGTGTCCAGGTGCAATGTCCAGTGCTTAGCACAGTGTGTGGCACATAGCAGTGTGATAAAAGTTTATTGATCGATTTAGACATATAAATTTGTAGAATGCCTGGTTCATGGCTCTATATGATATTTACTGCCTCACTGTCATAACATTGATAACACAAGTAGGCTATATAGAGCATTTCTGATCTGGGTCTAAAAGAAGCATTGCCTGTTTTTAAAAACCTGCCAATTTGTAGATTATGTAAATTCAAGCTAGTCTGAAGTATACTTCCATGCTTTCAAGGATCTCTAATCTCACTCATACAGACACACCATTTACCTAACCATATCTTGTAATTCTGCTCCATGTCTTTTTTCAAACCCTTACGTTCTGCCTTGGAACCAATTGGTTCCAAGGAGGAAAAGTGGTAAGGGATAGGCAATGGGAGTTAAGTGACTTGCCCAGGGTCACCCAACTAAAAAGTGCCTCAGGTCAGATTTGAACTCAGGACCTCCCATCTCCAGGGATGGCTCTCAATCCCTTTAGCTTCTCAGCTGCCTCCTCCATAATTCTTTTAATAAATTTTCTTTAGATCTTCCTAACATGCTAAAGAGCTTCCTCTGTTTTAAATTTTTAATATATTTTACTTATTTTTAAATGTTATTTTTTTAGTGTTTAAAATGTTAAACTTTTTTTGCCCATTTTAACATTTATTTGTAAAAATTCTGAGTTCCAAATTCTCTCCATCCCTCCCATTCCTCTCCTATTCCCTTTAAGAAAAATATTTTGTGGCTACCAATGTAGTACTTGCTATAGTCATCTAATAATCAAACAACTGCATTCAAATATTTACAAACACAGCATGCTTCTTACAGAAATGCTGGCAACTCTGTGCCATTTTACATTTGTTGTTGTTATTGTTGTTTCCATCTCTAAGCCTGGATCTCTATCTACTGAGCCACCTAGCTGACTTTCTATACTTCTTGTTCCTAAACCAACATAGAAGGACTACCATGATGCTTTATCTTGTATAGGTGATCCTAAATTCTCAGAACCTTGGAGGAGCAACTCTAGAACTGCTGTGAAACTTTTTTTAAAGATCCTTTTAGGGCAACTATGGGTTCGGTTGGTAGAGAGCCAAGGCTGGAGCTTGGGAGAACCTGAGTTCAAGTCTGGCCTGAGACACTTCATAGCTGGATGACTCTGGGCAAGTCACTTAACCTCAATTGCCTATCCCTTACTGTTCTTCTGCTTTAGAACTAATAGTATCAATTCTAAGACAGAAGGTAAGAGTTTAAAACAAAATAAAGATTCTTTTAAATTATTTCCATGGACTTTTGAGGCACAGTAAAAACTGAGTTCCAAAACATTACGGACAAAAGACTTCCATACTTGAGTGATTTTAAATAAAATGACCAATTAACAGTTTTACCAAACTGGAAAGTCTCCAAATGTGAGCCTGCCAAGAGATGATGCTGTCACTACTTTGGTAGTAGCCCAATTACTACTGTAATAGCCTGCAGGTGGGTCTACTTGCTTCAAGTTTCTCCCCACTCCAATCTATCCCTCATTTAGCTCCCAAAATAATTTTTCCTAGAGCGCAGATCCAACGGTATCACCTCCCTACTCAATTAACTCCAATGTTTTCTTGTCATCTCCAGGATCAAATACAAAATTCTTCATTTGACTTTCAAAGCCCTTCATAATATTGCCCCTTCCTACCTTTCCATTCTTCTTGATGCCTTACTCTGTACTCAGTACTCACTGATCCAGGGACACTGGCCTCTTGGCTGCTCCAGGAACAAGACACCTTATCTTTCAGCTCTGGGTATTTTCTCTGGCTCTCCTCCATGTCTTGGATCCTTCCTTCTACCTACTGTTCTTCCTGCCTTCCTTTAACTAAAATGTTATTTTCTACAGGAAGTCTAACCCCTCTTAATCTAGTGCCTTCTCTTTGTGGCAATTATTGCCTATTTATTGTATATGTAACTTGTTTGTGCATATTTGTTTTTTTGTTGTATCCCTGATTAGATTGTGATCACCTTAAGTGTAAGGACTGTTCTTTCTCTCTTTTGCATCCCCAGAACTTGACACAATGCCTCACATTGTGCTTAAAAAAAACAAAACAAAACACATTTGACCAACTGAGGTTCATAATGGGAAGATTGGCCACAGATAATACATTTTTTTTTTGTCCATGGTGACTCATGAAAGAAGGACCAATAACTCTGTAATGTGTGGCCTCCTCACACTTCTACAGTAATTCTGGAGACTGATAAATAGAAAGGAGAAGAGGCAGAAGGGTCCAAGAACCACATAATTCTTAAACCACCAATCCTCATGCATTCTTTCATGTTAGCACTTTTGACATGCAATCTTTGTCCAATGACCAAGAAGTCAATACACTACTGTAGGAACTGAACTGCATTCATATTGACGATCCCATTATAAATTAAATCAGAAGACATAAAGAAGTTACCACTAATTGAAAAAAAAATGACTTGCATTCTTAGAGAGGTGAAGAAGATAGCCGAGTTTACTATGTGGCCTAAGGCAATGAGAACTGTTATTTCATGATTCTCTTAGCTATCTTACCTTGAAGAGTTCATGGGATACATAAAGAAATGAACCACAATAGTTTAAATGTAGAGGGTATTTGAGAGATCATCTAGTCCAAATGAATAGAGTGGCCCACATAAATTATGTGGCTTGCCCAACAGAAGACAGCCTAGTATCTTTCAGAGACAGGACTGAATCAAAGTCCAGAAAACTTTCTGCTGTATTATTCTGCCTGGCAAGATAATTGCAGTTTATGTACCAACATCTGTTTCAAAGAATATTCTGTGAAGGCATTGGCTAGATGCTCCAAACTAAGTCAATATATTTCTTGATACTCAAATACTTCTGTGCTAAAATAGACATAATTGAGAACAGCAAAAATTCTATTGAAAAATTCTCTCCCTCCCACTTTTCTTTCTTTCTCTTTCTTTCCTTTTCTTTCTTTCTTTCTTTCTTTCCTTCTTTCTTTCTTTCTTTCTTTCTTTCTTTCTTTCTTTCTTTCTTTCTTTCTTTCTTTCTTTCTTTCTTTCTTTCTTTCTTTCTTTTTCTTTCTCTCTTTCTTTCTCTCTTTCTTTCTTTCTTTCTCTCTTTCTTTCTTTCTTTCTTTCTTTCTTTCTTTCTTTCTTTCTTTCTTTCTTTCTTTCTTTCTTTCTTTCTTTCTCTCTCTTTCTTTCTTTCTTTCTTTCTCTCTTTCTTTCTTTCTTTCTTTCTCTCTTTCTCTCTTCCTCTCTTCCTCTCTTTCTCTCTCCAGTGGGTAATATAAGTGCTTCATTAGGAGACTAGATTACCCAGTAACTGAATGACTGTCTATAATGGTACTGGCAGGTCTTTCTCCTGTCTGAGTAATTGATGCATGTGCCACTGTCTTATACTGCTCATGTCTTTTCCCCAATATTCATCTGTGGCCTCAATTTACAAATATAACTAATTTTGGATTTAGGGACTTGATTAATAGTATCACAGCTAAGAATCAGGGGAGATACCTGTCTCCCAGGGTTTGAGTCCAAAGACTTTATATTTGCTCTTTTCTCTTATAACCTGAAGAAAAGGAAACTTCCACATCGAATAAGAAATAAACTAAGAATAGGATGAAATAAAGGAAAATTACTGGGGAACAAGAAGGGAAATGGGCTCACGCACACATATCAGAAGACAATGGAACAAGTTTAATAAACCACATGAGGATTAATTCTCAACTTTGAATAACAAATATTTAACACATTAATGGTGAGAACTAACAATGAGGGAGAAAAACACCCCTTCATTCATATCCTTAATCTTTCCTGGTCATATGTTAGGCTTCATAGCTTGAGCTATAGATGAAATCTATCTCTGGATGGATTTTTAAAATTCTATGTATTGAGATGGACAGAACATCACATATTTATTTTCAATAGTCTAACTGAAATTTAGCATTTCTTTCAGTTATTAAAAATCTGATTTTGAGACAGTCTATTGAGACAGTCTATTGACTTCACGAGAATGCCACAGAGGTCCATGATCCACCCCTAAAATGAAAAACTAATGCTATGGTTTTCTTTTCTTCCTCTATTGTGAAGTGAAAGTCACTGTAACAATTTAACCCTTCACTCCTGGTCCTCTTCTATTCTTTCCTACAGTTTTATAACCTCATCTTCAAGATAGCTAAGCTAAGCCTTTTAAAAACATAATCTGTCAGGCCATCTATTAATCCTCCATAGCTCCTCCACTTTCCTTCTGATTCTCTTCAAATACACTTCTCTCTTCTCACAAAACCATTTGACATAAGGGACAAGAATGCAGCAACAGTTTTGGTCTGGTGCTTCTCCTTTTTGTTCAGCTCAGGGCTTTTTTTTTTTTATCTTTTAAGACCTCCCAATTAAAACCCCTGGGAAAGGTCACACCCTTACCCCTTATCAACAAACACCTTAATCCCCAATTAACGCTTTAATGGAGATTGACAGGAACTGGACAAAGGACCAGGTAAAGATGGAGGGCACATTGGGGGAAAGGGGTGAATAAAGTACTGTACTAACCCTCACCATGTGATGTAGCTGTGGTACAATGGAGCAAGCCTGACTCTCTAGGTTTCCATGACTAGGACTCCAGTTCTTCCTATCACTTTTATTCTTTGTGATTTTAGTCAAGTCATTTGACTTCTGTAGGCTTTAATAGTTCATCTGTAAAGTGAAGAATTGAAATAGATGTCTTCTAAAGTCTCTTTTAACTCTTTAAACCAGGAATGTTTAAGTTCTTCCTTCCTTCCTTCCTTCCTTCCTTCCTTCCTTCCTTCCTTCCTTCCTTCCTTCCTTCCTTCCTTCCTTCCTTCCTTCCTTCCTTCCTTCCTTTCTTCCTTTCTTTCTTTCTTTCTTTCTTTCTTTCTTTCTTTCTTTCTTTCTTTCTTTCTTTCTTTCTTTCTTTCTTTCTTTCTTTCTTTCTTTCTTTCTTTCTTTCTTTCTTTCTTTCTTTCTTTCTTTCTTTCTTTCTTCTTTTGGAGCCAGAAATAAATTTGCTAGTCTTGGGATAAGGCTTTTTAGGGAATAAAATAAAATGTATATGATTACAAAGGAAACCAATTATAATGAAACAAAGTTATTGAAATATTTAATAAAATAAACGCATAGACTCCAGCTTAAGAATTACTTCCAAGTCCTTGATGACTTTTATACAGTGCCTGGCATATAATAAATACTATATAAATATTAGCTGTCACCATCATTTTATTATTATTTAGAGGCTAGCTCATTCTGTTCCTTGAATATAGAAGTCAAGATATCTTTTATTTAGGAAAATGACTCTCGTGGTCCTGGAAACTTCTCAGAAACTTCTCTCTCACCTGTCCTTTCCTGGAAAGATATCATTATTATCACTACCACCACCATCACTATAATCATTATTGCGGTTTGCTCACAAAAGGCACTTAATAAATATTTATGGAATTGAATTAAATTATCATCATTTCCACCTCCCTATGCAAGCATTAACTGAGTTAGAACTGTGTGCAGGGCGTTCCAGTAGGCCCTGGGACATTTGTTCAACATTTATTAAGTTCTTTTATGTGTAATTCACTATGTGTGGCACTGGGGAAAATATAAATAAGGCACATTCTTTGCCCTGAAGCATATGGTCTTGCAGGGAGCTTACAAAGGTTACTATTGAGTTATTCTCCTACTGAACCCCACTCTCTGCAAAATTGGCCACAAACACCTCTTTTTTCATCTATCTAACAGTGATAATCCTACATTGAGAAGAGAAACTGGACTTGGAGGCAGAAAAGATACTTTAAAAAATTATTTCTATTGACTTTTCAGGCAGAGTCAAGACTGAGTCACTCTTCCCAAAGTTTAGAGACCTAGCAAAAACACACAAGAATTTCATAGCTGGGAGATATGAAAATAAGCTGACCAACAAAAAGTTTGACATTCTTTCTGTATAATCTAATGGAAAGGGCATTGGTTCTGAAGTCAATGGATCTGGGTTCAAATGTTGCCTCTGACACTTAGAACCTGTGTAACCATGGGCAAATCACTTGCCATCACTTAGTTTCATTTTCCTTGCCTATAAAATGAAGGGAATGGAGTAGATGGCCTCTCTGAATCCCTTCTACTTCTTGGTCTATGATCCTACGTACACACCTATCTGACAGTTGGTCTAAAAATGCCCTGTGATTTTTTTTTTTGGCAAGCACACACAATGCCATTTTATCCACACCCACGTGAAAACATCATCATGTACTTTTCCTCTTGGACATTTTTGTCACTAAGCCAACAGCCCTTATTGAAGCAGTGAAAAGGATGGAAAACCCAGCTGGGATGGAGATGACATGCTCAACAGGCAACAATGAGAAGTAATCCTCCCTCTGCAGCACCAGCCTTATCTCTACCCAGCACTTGTTTGCACTTGGTATAGTACTGGTTAGGACCTTGCTGTTGTCTTGCCAACTCCAGGCTAGGGACTTGGCAACTAGAAAAGGTGGGCCAAAAATAAAAGTTTCTTTTATTTTTTTAAGTCTTTTACTGATAGGTAAACACATATACGTCTCAGGGTTGCAGGGCTGAAAATGAAAATGAAAATGAAAAACACAGGAGGAGGAGAATAGTATTTTCTTTATACTCACTCATGGAGCCAACTCACATCATCCCTTGTTTCCTTCCACAATGAACAAAGACAGATTATGGGCTCCCACTGAGATTCCATCACCATAATTCAATTTGCGGCTACTCTCCAGGTACCATCCATAGTGTGATACATTTTCAAGCTGTGCCCATTCATGTGCTGCCTGAAGATTTTAACAGCTCTATACTCTTTGCCAAACTCTCTTTATACAAATGGCTATTTATGCTTTTGAAGGCACTCTGTTCAGAATGGTGCTGGGCTGGGAGTATAAAGAGACCATCCTGTGCTGACGCATTTTGTTTTTAGGAAAAGGCTGTTACAGCTTCCTGCCAGGCTGATACCTTGACTTTGATTGGGCAAATTAACTAAAATCAGCTTGACAGGTGGGGAAACTTTTGTTTTATTTTTTGTTCCATAAGCATACGACATCATCAATAGAGGGAGGAAGGTCTAAATCATTTAAAAACTTGGTCAGGACTCAAATTCACATCCCACAGAATACAAAGGTGACCTTGAACATCTCTTTGGGACTTAGTGTCTTCCTCTAAAAAAAGGGGGGGGGGTTTGAACTGTATGATTTCTTAGGTTCCCTCCTGTCCTAAATCTATGATTCCATAATCTTATAAACCTGAATAGATTGCTAGTGAAAGGAAATGAGAAAATGGGGAGAGAAGTAACTATTTGCTGCCTTCATTGTAAGAAGTTTTAAAGAGATAGAAAATGTTCCTAAGGCCATGTGGTAAGAGACAGATTTATCTATGTTCTGCTGAACTTTTGAACCGTCTAATCAATTTTCAGCTGGTCTATGTTTAATTTGAAATTAGAGATTTATTGCCCATTTGTGGGTATGTACTTTTTTGGTTCCTTCAGTAATTCAGTTGCCTTTCTATGAAAACAGAGGATACAATACAATTAGGGCAATTCACAGTTTGTTTTATGAAACCCTGAAAATTCAGGCAACAAACAATAATTGTTATTGCTGAGAGTCACCTAGTAGCAAGAGCTGAAGGAAAAGAGAATTTGATTTTTCTTCAGCAAGGGCAGGCACATTTTATATTATCTAAATCTTTTTTTTTCTGAGTTTACAGAAGAGTTAAATAAGAAAATGGGCAAAATTATACTAAACACCTATATTTTTCTTAAGTTAAAAAAAAAAAAACTTTGTCCAAATTTTCTAAAAAGAAATGTTTTGCTGGTGCTGTTTGTTTTTACATTACAAGCATTTCCAGATAGTTCCATGTAATCCTCAGTAAACCCTCCTTTGTAACAAAGAAAAATAGTAAAGCCAAACCAACTGACAGTGATTGACAGTGAATCCTACATTCCACGTCTATAATTCCTTGTTTCTCTCCCACCTCTCTTGATCTCATTATCTCTTCTCTGAGATCAGGATTTACCATTATAATAACAGAGTTAATTTTCGTTTTGTTTTGTTACCATTTACACTTTATTATCATTGGGTATTTTGTTTTGGTTCTGTCTGCTTTAATTTGCATTCATTCAAGCATATCCATAGTTCTCAGAAATCCTCATATTTGTTGTTTCTTATGGTTCAATAGTATTCCATTAAATTAATATATCACAATTTGTTCAGCCATTCTCCAATCAATGGGAACTCATTTTATTTTCAGTGGTGGTGATTGTTATAGTTGGTTTTGGTTTGTTTGTTTTTTTCCTACCACAACAAGTTTTGCTATGAACATTTTGGTTTGGATAAGTGCTTTCTTTCTGTCTTTAACTTCCTTGGGGTATATGTCCCTGGGGTTTGGTAGTGGTGTAGCTGAGTTAAAGGGTAAAACTCTTTTGTTACTTCTCTTACATAATTCCAAATTGTTTTCTAGAATAGTCATGCCAATTCATAGCTCTCCCCACTATGTATTAATGTGTAAGTGGTCAGATTTCCCAAGATCATATTAGGAAAAATATACCACAGCCCCCAGATCAGAAAGCTTCATATAGTCCCCTTAAATTGAGAATAAATTCAAATAGTCAGAACCAAAGGAGGTTTAAGAATTCTCTGTTGTTGTTGTTGTTTTTTTTAAATATAGCTTCTGAGAAGAGATGCTCCTTGATTATTGGTATGGTATCACTATACCTATTTTTCTTGCTGTTTTTTACCCAGAGGAAAATATTTATTTATCAAAATTAATTCTTAGCATTTTAGTAAATGGATTCATTAATGGTCAAAAGTAGTAGAGATTGTTAAGCGGGAAACACAATAGATGTAAATTCAAGATCACATGCCAGTATGTGCCATGTGACAGAGATCCAGGCAGCCTTCATGTGGAACAGATTTATAGGTAGGTATAGAATGCCCCACTCCATGTGTCAGGAAGACTGGAGTTCCACCTTTGTGGGCAGCAGGAAGATGGACATGGCTGAGCAAACACTCACTAGCAAGGTTAGAATTGTGTCAAGAGTATCGGGCTTAGAATTAGATCTACCTATTACATATCAGGTATTTGAAGTCTAGGATTATAGATCTTAGGAAAAGTTGAGATAGTCTCTTTCCCTGATCCCTGAGGATGGGGATGGATAATTCTGTCCTCTGTTATTAAGGAAGTTTAATGGCAGTGGCTGAATTCCCCTTCTACCAGACACTTGTTATACAAAATATATCCCTATGTAGCAAACAAATTTATCAAAGCAAGCAAGTAAAACAGTAATCAGGAAAGTTCTGTAGATTAGTTCAGGTGATTGAATATTGTTGTTCAGCTATGTTAGTTATGTCAGACTCTTTGTGACCCCGTTTGTTGTTTTCTTAGCAAAGATATTTGAGTCGGTTACCATTTCCTTCTCCAACTTTCCCAAATGAGCAAATTGAGGTGAACAAGGTTATATGACTTGCCCAGGGTCACAGAACTAGTAAGTGACTGAGGCAAAAGTTGAACTCAGGTCTTCCTGACTCCAGTCCTGGCACCATCACACCACCTGGCTGTCCCAAGAATAAAGGGGCTTCATAGCCCTGGTATTCCAGACTTCACTGCAGGCTTGCTTGGAAATTCAAGGTGTATGTGTTGGCTTGGACCTCTATTTGCTCAGGCTGAGTCTCAGGGTCTCAATGTTGGCTTGGGCTCAGGTTCAGAGCATGGCACAGCAGATGTGGGGTGGGAGAGGTATGGCTCCCACTTGGCTTTCTCCTGACTCCTTGCTGTAGTCTCCTGCTGGTTCTGTTCTCCTCTCACTCCCTGCACCAAATGTTTTCTGCCTACTTTTTGGAATTTTCTTTTCTTAAAAATTGTTTCACTCTGTCTCCTTGTTGGTTCTTTCACTCCTGTATTCATTTTGTAGCTTTATTTTTTAAGATTGGTTGGAAAGGATTCTCATGGTGGTTTTGAACTTCCCTGATTCTACTCTGCCATCTTGGTTCTGCCTCCCCCATGGCCCTGGAATGAGAGGAAATCTCAGCTCACCCAAGGAAAGAATGACCTCACTCAAGATGTCTGCTTTTAGCAGTCTTTGGGAGTGCAAATGCTGAGAATTAAGGGACATGTTGAGTGATAGCTCCTTCAGGGACCTCTGGTTTACCATTCAAATTATATTCTCTCCTATTCTACCTCCTCTTGCATAAATCTCTCAGCCAGAGTCACAATTCATTGTGTATGCATTGATTACAATAAGTGTCTAATTATTTGAGCTATCTCAATACTCAGATATTTGGGCTATCTCAATATCTCAATCTCTTAATACTTGAAAAGATATGTGATTTTGTTGGTGTAGATACTTGTACCTTTGATACAATAAAAACGTTTTTTTAAACCCTTACCTTCTTAGAATCAAAACTGTGTATTGGTTCCAAGTAGAAGAGTGGTAAGGGCTAGGCAATGGGGGTTAAGGGACTTGTTCAGGGCCATACAACTAGGAAATGTCTGAGATAAGATTTGAACCTGGGACCTCCCATCTCTATACCTGGTTCTTAACCCACTGAGCCACCTAGATATCCCCCATCAATGCAAATGTAAAAGAAAACACCCTTAGAAAGGTTTGTGAATTTTTATGGACAAATGTTTAATGAACCACCCAGTTGCTAACTTCTATTGATAAAGTTCTCTAAACCAAGCAAGGCTAGTCCTGGATGACATAGCAGTTGACATGTTGAACCTAGAGACAAGAAAAATGAGATTGGATCCCTTTGGTTAGATTTGGGTCTCTTGGCCTTTCTTAGGATCTCAGGATCTGATCTTGGGATCTGTTTTCTTATCCATAGAATAGGGAAAATAATAGGATTTACCACATAGGGTTGTTGTGAGGATCTAAATAATAATAATAATAATAATAATAATAATTCACAGTACCTAACAATTCCACAGCACCTACTATGAGCCAGGTACTGTGCTAAGTATTTTAATGATATTAACTGATTTTATCCTCACCATAACTTTGGAAGGTAGATGCTATCTCCATTTTATAGATGAGGAAACTGAGGCAAATAGAGTTTCGGTGAAATGCCCATCTATTAAGTGAAGTCTGATTTGAATATATTTACTTGATTCCTGGCCAAGTTCCATCCACGGTGCCCTCAGAAGCCCCCCAAATGATTTGTAAAATGCTTTGAAAATCTTGATGTAATCTATGTGTTACCCATTCTGGATCTATTCGAAGAGGTCAGACCTGCCAAAGTTTGTATTGCTCTAGCATCACCTTCAAAACTCCAGTGACTTTTCTGCTGTAATAAGTCACTGAGGTAACACTTTACTGTTAAAGGATTTGGATCAATAGAATTTTATTTTGACCATTGAAGGTTCTAAAATGTCTAGTTCATCAAATTGGAGGCAGGGGGCGGTTGTGATGAATAAACAAAATAAAAGAAGAACATTATAGGTAACAAAATAGGTAATAGGTAAAATTAAGATTTGTGTACAAAGGTTTGAACTTTCTTTTTGGCATATGGGCAGCTAAGTGGTACAGTGGAAAAAGCTTTGAGGCTGATGACAGAAAGACCTGAGCTCAAATGTGACAACTAGCTGGGTGACCCTAGGCAAGTTGCTTGACCCTATTGGCCTCAGTTTCCTCATTTGTAAAATGAGCTGGAGAAGTATATGGCCCACCACTCCAGTATATTTACCAAGAAAACCCCAAATGGGGTCAAGAAGAGTTGGACATGCCTGAATAGAACTGACTAGGAAGTTTGTAGCTTTGAATGAGGAAGGTGAGGATATGAATGTATATGTTTATTTGTGTGTGCGTATGTATAGGGATTTGGGGAGGTTCAATTACTTATTGACCCCTGATTCTCCTGAACAGTGTCTATTGTTCCCGATTTTCCAACAAAATAGGTTGGTTGGTGATCCCTACCTTGATTCATTCCAAGAAAATGTAGATGGGGAACTAGATTTTAGTAACTG
The DNA here is from genome assembly GCF_027887165.1 of Monodelphis domestica. Classification (NCBI taxonomy): domain Eukaryota; kingdom Metazoa; phylum Chordata; class Mammalia; order Didelphimorphia; family Didelphidae; genus Monodelphis; species Monodelphis domestica. The sequence continues at coordinate 202,236,150 of NC_077232.1, read as the reverse complement.
TTCATTCTTTGTTTTAAATTGTAGCTAACTATAAGAAAAATGCAGATTCCCTATAAATAGAGCACTTAGTGATGAATTTTTAAATAGAATGTGAATGCAAGAAATGTTTCTACAAAAAAAAATAAGAATGAAGCTATTATTTTCGGAGCAATACACTGAGTTTCTGGTAAGGTAGGGCCCAGTTTAGTTGTGGTCGAAGCTTCTTGTATCTGCTTTGAAACATTAAATGCGAGCTTAATTCATTGAAAGCCTCAGAACTATTTCGTACAATTACCCATTTCCACAGTTGTATCTATAGATGAGGTACTGTAGAACTGCCTGGTTCCTTTATGCTGGTCTCCTCATGGATAAGCAAGAACAAGATTTGGGAAAACTCACTCTATATTAGACACCACAGAAGAGGTTGGATGTCAGGTAAATCATTATTGAACAAATACTTCTGATAGTCGACCTGATTTCCAAACCAATCTCCTTGACTTTGACTCCAGGCAGCCCATTCCAATCTTGGTCCCTTGAAATGTTTATTCCCAAGAAACATTGCTTTCTATTTGTATGAACTGATACACAAGGAAATAAGAAAAATTAACCAAAAATGTACACAATGACCCCTGAATAGAAAAGAAAATAATCCAGAAAACCATCTGAGCTCTTAGCAATGAAATGATCATTTTTGACTATTGTAAGATTAAAATTAATATCCAATAACTCCAAGTATTGCATTTTATAAGATTTATTAATAATCACTCTAAGTAAAAGAAATAAAAGAACAAAAGTAAAAACCCGAGTAAAGAAAAATTTTCCCAGCCATGTTTGTGGGGAAGAGAGAGAGAGAGAGATAGAGAGAGAGAGAGAGAGAGAGAGAGATAGATAGAGAGAGAGAGAGAGAGAGAGAGACAGAGAGAGAGAGACAGAGAGAGAGAGACAGAGAGAGAGAGACAGAGAGAGAGACAGAGAGACAGAATCAGAGAGAGAGACAGAGAGAGAGAGAGAGAGAGGTGGGGTCACACAAATTTTATCTCCAAAACATAAGGATGTGACATGAGAATGAAAGTGGGATGCTAGGAATTAGAGTCCTGGGGAACAGATTCTAATTATACACTATAGAGGATTGATTGTGAAACATACCTCCGCTCTTTTGACAGTGAAGTAGCAGACTATAGGTACAAAATCAAGCATGGATTGTCAGATATAATCAACTATGATGGATTATTTTCCTTAAATAATCTTTATGATAAGGGAAAGTTCTATTGGGAAAAGGAATAGTTATTGGGAAATGACAATGATGTGTAAAAAGCCTTAATGAGGTATTTTATTTCTTAGTGTTAGAAACCCTGTTTCCTGACCCAATCTGGCTTTTGGTTTATACAAGTTTTGTACTTCATACTGCTTTCCCCTGGAAGAGGTATCCCATAATTTCTGGAGATTGAGTTGATCATCAACACATGTAGGGATGGGGACAGGGAAGGACGTGTTACCAATAATGGATTCATCCAATAACTTCCCAGGAGAAAGCAGCTTAACATGAAAGAGAGAATACTGGACTTCAGTGTGAGAAAGTCATTGTTTAGTTGTTTTCAGTCATGCCCACATTTTCATGATTCCATTTGGAGTTTCCTTGGCAAAGATACTGGAGAGGTTTCTCATTTACTTCTCCAGCTCATTTTACAGATGATGAAACTGAGACCAACAGGGTTAAGTGATTTGTCCAGGGTCACACAGCTGTAAAGTACCCAAGGTCAAATTTGAATTCAGATCTGTATTTTAATTTAAAATCTAAGAATTTTTTTTATTTTTGAATTTTTTTATTTGTTTGAGATTGTATTTTTATAAAAACCCAAGAATTTTGAATTTTGTTTAAGATTTTACTGTTATAAAAATCAAAGATTTTGATTCTGTTCGAAAAAAGATCTTCAAGAAAAAAGCTTGAAATTTTTATATCCAGAGAATGAACTGTTGCAGAAATATGCCGAAAACCTACACTTCATCAAGAAGATCAAGAATGAACTTTGGATGTGATTGATTGGACTGAACTTTTGATTGAACATTTATTGTAACTGTACACATTTATGCCAAAAGGGACTGCCCCTAATTTGGCTTTCTGTCAATGCGCCTAGCAAAACATTGGTTTTGCTTTCTTTTCTTTTCTATTTCCTCTCTCACTATTCTAATTTCTCTTAGAAAATTGAATATTGTATATATCTTTAGTTAGAAGTGAATTTAGAACTACAAAATGATTATGTTAAATGATCAATGGGGAGACTAGTCTCCCAATGATCATCAGGGGGGATTGTAAACCTTAAAATTTCTTAGACTTATAAATGTTGGAAATTTGAAATTTCCAACATTTATAAGTCTAAGAAATTTTAAGGTTTACAGATCTTTCTGACTCCAGGCCCACTCTGCCATTTAGCTGCTTCCTAGGCAGAAAAACCTGTATTCAAATTATACTTCAGACACTAATTGTATACATGAACAAATCACCCAACTTCTCTAAGTCTTCGTTTTTGTCCTTCAAAAATAAGAGGGTTACACTCGAGGGCTTCCAAGATTGCTTCTAGCATTAATTTTATGATCCTATAAAAAGTTTGCCCAAGGCATTAAAAACCTGGGAAAGAGCCAATTTTAAAACATGAAATCATATCTATTTTGTTGGGGGCTCCTTAGTTCCATGAAAATACATTTTGTACTTTCTGGCTCTCTGGTAAACATTTTCTGTCCTTTCTATATCTCACTGAAGCATCTGGTAGAGCTGGTATTTCTGCTGATCTTGAGTCAGTGTATGGACCAACTTGCCAAGGAAGACTCTGAGATGTGTTGAACATATTTTCTACAAGTATTTATCAACAATCGTAAGGTCAAAGAAATTGTAATTGATCTGCACAATTTGATGAGGACTCACTCACTACCTTGGGCAAGTTCTATATTTCCCTACCTTTAAGCCCTCTCCCTAGTCCCCTTTCTTCTGCTCCCCCTCAATAGCCTTCAGCAAGAAGGGTCTGCCTCAGCTGTCAACAATGTTTGAAAGTGCAGGAATAATAGAATTGATCAGTGAGACACTTTTTGAAAAAGAAGCAGCTGATTAAAGACAACAACAACAACTAGTTTGAACTTGGACTGCATTCATTGTATGGAGAATGAAGGAGATGAAAGTCCTACTCTGATCTGCAGTATTCAGTCCCTATCCTGGAAAGTTATATTCAGTTCTGGCCACAACGGTTTAGGAGAGACATTATCAAACTGGGGTGAATCGAGAGGCAAGCTAAGAGGATGCTTTCACTCCTCGATTCCTCTCCTCTCTTTCTTTCCTTCAACAATTTACTTTTTTACCCAATATGAAGAAAACCGAATAATTTAAATACAATCCACTAACATCAGGAAGATAGGATTTTAGGATCATAGATTCAGAGCTGGGGAGAGCTGAGATGACTTCAAGGTCATCAGATCCAACCTCTCATAGCACAGAAAGGGAAAGAGGGTTAAGAGATTTTCCCAGGGGCCCATAAGCTAGTAAGTATCTGAGATTTGAACCCAAGCATTCTCTATTCCAAACCCAATAATCTATATACTACACCATGCTGACTCTCAGATGATATTTAAATAGAGGAATTATGAAGTTGTAAATTACAAAATATTATCATCTAAATTCTTGATTCAACAAAGGCTAAATTGGAAAACCAAGTATTAAATCTGGCTTCCCCAAGATGTGTCAATTTAATTGTTGATATTCTAACTTAGATTCTCACATAATAATGATAATAATGAGTGACCTTATTATTCAACTGAAATTGTACTCTCCAAATTACCAATGATATCGTAATTGCCAAACCTAATGACCTTTTCTCAGTCCTGATTTTCCCTGACCTTTTTGCAGCATTTGATACCGTTAATCACCTTCTCCTCCTGGATAGCTTTTCCTCTCTAGGATTGTATAATACTGCTGATACTTTGTTCCTCTTTTATCTGCCCAAACACTATTTCCCAATCTTTTTTGCTGTTTTTTTAATCCATATAACATCCACTAACTATAAATGTGTCCCTTGGTAATCTAATTAGATCCCATGGGGTTCAGTGATCATTTCTATGTAAATAATTCCCAGATCTATATGTCTAGCAATAGTTTCTTGCCTGAGCTAAAGCTATATATATATATATATATATGTATCTTTAACTGCCTCTTGGACATCTTTGATACAATGCCCATTTAAGCACCCCAAACTTAACATGTCCAAAACACAATCTGACCCCTCAAATCATTCTCCCTTGTGAACCAATCTATTACTGTTGAAGGTACTGCCATCTTCCTACCGATCTTACTTTGGTGTCACCCTCCAATCCTCACTCATACTCATATCACATGGCCCCCTTCCTTTGTATTTTTTTTTCATTATTTCCCTGGATATCCTTGATCCTTTGTACTTCCAAATGAACTTTGTTATGTTTTTTTCTAAATCAGTAAAAAAACATTTTGGAAGTTCAATGGGTATGGCACTAAATAGATAAATGAGTTTGGGTAGGATGGTCATTTTTATTATATTGGATCGTCCTACCCATGAGCAGTTAATGTTTTTCCAATTGCTCAAGTCTAGTGTTAGTTGTGTGGCGAGTGTTTTGTAGTTGTGTTCATATTGTTCCTGTGTTTGTCTTGGGAGGTAGATTCCTAGGTATTTTACTTTGTCTAAGGTGATTTTGAATGGGATTTCTCTTTCTAGTTCTTACTGCTGAGCTGTGTTGGGAATATATAGAAATGCTGATGACTTATGTGGGTTTATTTTGTATCCTGCAACTTTACTAAAGTTGTTGATTATTTTGATTAGCTTTTTGGTTGAATCTCTAGGATTCCTTAACTACACCATCATGTCATCTGCAAAGAGTGATAACTTGGTCTCCTCCTTGCCTATTTTAATGTCTTCAATTTCTTTTTCTTCTCTAATTGCTACTGCTAGTGTTTCTAGCACAATGTTAAATAATAGAGGTGATAATGGGCATCCTTGTTTCACTCCTGATCTTATTGGGAATGCATCCAGTTTATCCCCATTGCAGATGATATTAGTTGATGGTTTTAGATATATACTGTTTATTATTTTTAGGAACGACCCTTCTATTCCTATGCTTTCTAGTGTTTTTAATAGGAATAGGTCTTGTATTTTATCAAAGGCTTTTTATGCATCTATTGAAATAATCATGTGATTTTTGTTGGTTTGCTTGTTGATGTGGTCAATTATGTGGATGGCTTTCCTAATATTGAACCAGCCCTGCATCCCTGGTATAAATCCTACTTGATCATGGTGAATGATCCTTCTGATCACTTGCTGGAGTCTTTTTGCTAGTATCCTATTGAAGATTTTGCATCTATATTCATTAGGGAGATTGGTCTGTAATTTTCTTTCTCTGTTTTTGGCCTGCCTGGCTTTGGAATCAGTACCATCTTCATTATTTCTTATCTCAATTACTACAAAGGCCTTCTTTAATTTCTCTTTAATTAATATCTTTTGTTTCTACATGGCCTAAATTGTCCTCCATATCACTTTTCTATTCCTTAGCCCAATAACCATTCTTCAAAATAAAGAATTTTTAAAAAAATAAAAAAGTGAAGAAAAAAATCCCTAAGACTGATCAATATATGAGGGGAGGGGAATGGAGAATATCTAGAATATTCCACACTCATGGAAATTTTTACCTCTGGAAAGGATTATTTTCTTGACTCTGCTAACTTCACTTTGCATCATTTAAGTTCATGTAAGTCTTTCCATGCTTCTCCATGTCTATCATATTCATTGTTCCTAATAATATTTCATCACATTCATGGATCAGAGCTTGTTTAATTATTCTTTAACCAATGGACATCTCCTTGGTTTCTGGTTCTTTACCTTAAGAAAAATGTCTTTCTGAATATTTACAACAACATTTTAACTGGTCTCCCTGCCTCCAGTACCTCCCTATTTCAGTTCATCCTCTATTTAGCTGATAACATGATTCTTCTAAAGCATAAGTCCAACCATGCCACCTCTTTACTCAACAATCTCAAATAGCTCCTGATTACTTCAAAGATTAAATATAAAGTCCTCTGGCATTTAAAAAAATCATCATGGATCTTTATAAAAATGATTCTTCTTTTCCAATCTTCTTACACACTTCCTCCCTCCATCTACAATAGCCTGCCTGTAATTCCTCAGATAGGATACTTCATGTCATCTTGCCATGACTTCACGCTGGCCACCTTCATGCTTGAAATGCTCTTCCCCCTCTCTCTAACTCCAGGCTTATGTAATACTGCTGATGTTTTTGTCTGTCCAACTACTATTTCCCAAATGCTTTTGGTGGTTTTCATCCACATAAAATCCACTACATAGAGATATCTTCCAAGAATCTATCTTGGTTGCCTTTCTGCTTCTTTCAAGACAGCTCAAACTCCACCTTCTACAAGAACCCTATCTGGATTCCCCTTCCCCTTTTACCTTTCATTTATACTATCTCTTTCTTGTATATGTTATTATTCAGTCATATCCTACTCTTCATAACCCCTTTAGGGATTTTTTAACTGAGATTCTAAAATGGTTTGCTATTTCCTTCTCTCACTCATTTTACAGATGAGGAAACTGAGGCAAATTGGGATGACTTGCTCAGGGTCACACAGCTAGAAAGTGTCTGAGGCCAGATTTGAACTCAGGAAGATGTTTCTGGTTCCAGGCCCAGCACTCTATTTACTGTGCCACTACTTACCTCATGTTTCACATGCAATCTCCCATCCTTATGGGCAAAGGCTATTTTTGCTTTTTTTTTTTGCCTCTTCAACCATTGTCTATTACATAATAAGGACTTCATATGTGGTTGATGATTTACATTCTCAAATATTACATAATTAAATATGAGCATAGCACTTGAGAAAATAAAGAGAATAGCTGAATTACGACAAGTACATACATGGCAAATTTGTGTTAGTGGTGACACAATGTGACCGTATTGAGGAACTGATATTGAGGAACTGCAAAAAATCTTCTTCCTTATTGTTGCTTACTAAAGATGTCAGTGGGCAGCTAGGTAGTGCAGTGGATAGAGTATGGGGCCAAGAGGCAAGAAGACTCATCTTCTTGATTAGTGTAGTTTTGCCCCCTTTCAGTGTGGGAGTCATCACTCACCTCCTACTTTTCACACTGTGTCCAGTGGGAGAGCCCCTTTACTCATCTGGTTTTGATTTCTGTCCTTTAAAAATGCTTTGTAATGATTATTGAAAGGAGATTCAGAAGGCTCCTGCTCCTATGCCACCATCTTGGCTCCACCTCCCACAACAGACTAAGACTCATCTTCTTGAGGTCAAATCTTGCCTCATAACCTTACTAGCCATGGGACCCTGGGCCAATCATTTAACCCTATTTGCCTCAGTTTCCTTATCTATAAAATGAGCCAGAGAAGAAAATGACAAACTACTCCAATATCTCAGCCAAGAAAACCCCAAATGGGATCAGAAAGAGGAAGACCTCATTGGAAAACAATTGAATAACAAAGATGTCATCAGAATAGTAATAACATCAGACCTGTAAGCCCACATTTCCCATCCTTTCCTCCCAATAATCATTACAAAGCATCTTTAAAAGACAGAAATTCAAGAGAATAATCTGTAATCAACTCGAGGACGATCTTAATGAAGGAATTCAGATAGGAATAACTAGGTTTTCACAAATAAAAGCTTATATCTTAGCAGTCATGTGAGCAATGGAAAGATATAATAAAGAATACAAAATGCCACTTTTCTTCATTTTTAAAATGGCATTTGTTTCAGTCAAGTAGAATGCCAACTTAACTTAATGGCTCTTTTTTCAACAAAATATTTCCTGTGCATATTCCTGTGCAAACTCATAGAAGATAGCTCGAAAGATGTAGTCGCAGAAATAAGCTTGTTTGACAACTCTGGTCATTAATATTAGGTGAGGCATAAAATAAGGAAACATATGTTCTCCAAAGGTGTTTGTCATTCTCTTGGAGGATGTCCACCAGGGAATCAAATCGAAGCAGGATTCTCTGTTGACGGTATATTCCAACAGATGCCCCCGTTTGTGAATCGTATTATGCTAAATGTATCATGCACCAGAATATTTTAAAGCCTCCTAAGACTCTTGTTGAACATGTCAGGCTTCATCAGCCCTCCTTCTATTGGTATAATCACCTGCTTAGCTTCCTAACTTGCCGATGGGTGAGCGGGACTCCCACATGCTTGTAATCCCCCGATTCTAGGGCAATGGAGGCTGGTGGATCACTTGACCTTGGTTGTTCTGAGCTGTGATAGGGCTAGAGCTGATCTGGTGTATGCTTTCAAGCAACAGTGTGGTGAGTCCCTGGCAATAGTGTGGTGATACTGGTAGTAGTGGCAGGGCACCAGGCTGCCTAGGAAGGGGCAAATCAGTCCAGGATTGAAACAGAGCAGGTCAAAGCTCCCATGCCAATCAGCATGGGACTGGGTGGCCCTTGCACTTAGATTTTTGGGCAAACTAGACCAATTTCAAAACAACAACAAAAAATTAACACTTGCCAATGAACATCTTTTTTTTTTTAGCAACTGAGTATCTTCAAACCTACAGTTGCACTAAAACACAAATAACTCCAAAAGGAAATGATAGGACCATTTGTGATACCTCATCTCACCAAATTCTCAGGATCTTTGCTGTCAGATAAAGCAGCAGTCATAAGAGATCTGAGAAGTAGTGATAGAAGCCACAGCAATGGTAATAATAGCTTTCATTCATTCACTCACTTGAATATTTATTGAAGGCCTCTTGCATGCCTAGTATTGTAAAGGTGTTTGGAATGTACTAGTTGATAAATATTTAACAGCTGATGGGGGGAGGGTTCCCTTGACACACTTTTAGGTTTAATTTGCATCATTAACATATTTTCTATTGCTTTAAGTTTGGAAAACCCACAAAACAAGTCAAGTCTTGATTTGTTACATTTGCCAATTCACAAAGTATAAACGCTTGCACTGAAATCTGTAACAACTGGTTTCCATGAGCAGGGTGGCTCTAGCAAAACCATGTGTATGCTGCATCTAGGTTGTGTGTACATTAAGTTCCTGCTTCTAAACCTGATTTGAATGCTCCTAGGGACAGCTAGGAGGCACAGTGAATAGAGCCCTAGGCTCAGAGTCACAAAGACTCATCTTTCTGAGTTCAAATCCAACCTCAGACACTTACTAGCTGTGTGACTCTGATCAAGGCACTTAACCCTATTTGCCTCAATTTCCTCATCTGTCAGACCAGGTGGAGAAAGAAATGGCAAACCACTCCACTGTCTTTGCTAAGAAAACCTCATACAAAGTCATAAAGAGACAGACTGCAAAATGACCGAACAATAAAAAGTTGCTTTTTCAAGGAATTCTGTTGTGAATTTCCTTCAATAACATATTTTTTCAATAATAATCCTTTTACAAAACAAGTGAAATATTTGTAAATCTGGATTTTTATATATAAGTTCTGCTTAAACTAAAGAACAACTGTATAGGGAATAGACCAGCAGCTTGGCACTGCCAAGGAAAACCAGAATCATTTCTTAGGAGCAGCAAGAAGAGTGCAGTAGTCCCTGAGAGTCCAATCAATGTTACCCTTTGTTTGTTCCATTTGTAGGAATATTGACTCTACTCTCAAATAATTTCCCCCTTTCCACATCCCCTGATGTATATTCATTTCCCATTAGTTTAAGAGAGGGAGATCTTGAGCTTTCAGCAAACCTATACTGTGTGTGTGGATAGTGGGAGAAGAGGAAAACAGAAACAGTGAGAAGGAGGGAGAAACAGTGAGAGAGAAAGAGAGAGAGGAAAGAGAGAGAAAAAATGACAGAGATAGGGAGCTGGAGAAAAAAGATACAGTAAGATGAGAGAGGGGGGAAATGGGAAAGACAGAGAGGAGGGAGAAACAATCAGACAGATAGAGACAGAGGAACAAGGATGAGAAACAGAAAGAGACAAATGACAGAGACAGAGGCGAAGGAAAGGAGGGGGGGCAGAAACAAAAAAGGGAGAGGGGAAAAACAGAATAAAATGAGAGAGGAGAAAAATGTGAGAGACAGAGAGAAGGAGGGAAAAACAATTAGAGACAGAGGAACAAGGAAGAGAAATGGAGACAAACGACAGAGACAGATGTGAAGAAAAGGAGGGAGGGAGAGAGGGAGAGACGGAGAGAGGGAGAGAGAGAGAGAGAGAGAGAGAGAGAGAGAGAGAGAGAGAGAGAGAGAGAGAGAGAGAGAGAGAGAGAAACAAAAAAGGGAGAGGGGAAAAACAGAATAAAATGAGAGAGGAAAAAAGGGGAGAGACAGAGAGAAGGAGGAAGAAACAATCAGAGGAACAAGGAAGATAAATAGAAAGAAACAAGTGACAGAGACAGAAGGGAAGGGAAGGAGAGAGAGAGGTAGAAACAAAAAAAAGGGAGAGGGGAAAAACAGAATAAAATGAGAAAGGAGGAAAAGGAGAGAGACAGAGAGAAGGAGGGAGAAACAATCATACAGATAGAGTCAGAGGAACAAGGAAGATAAATAGAAAGAGACAAATAACAGAGACAGAAGCGAAGGAAAGGAGAGAGAGGCAGAGACAAAAAAGAGGAAAAGGGAGAAAAACAGAGAGAGTAAGATGAGAGAGGAGGAAAGGGGGAGAGAGACAGGGAATCATAGCTATATAACATTTTTCTGTGCCTTAGTTTTCTCATTTGTTAAGTTTGGAGCCTTGACTAGATCGTGCCTAGAATCACTTCCAGCTTGGACATTATACAATACTACCCTTTAGAAAGGCCAAGAACTCCATTTCTGGGTTATGCCTGGTGTCCACTATAAATGACCTCAAGCCAACCATAGAGATTTCTATTAGCACTAAGTCATGTTAGATATTCTCCAGCCCAAACTCCTAATTATATAGTTGAAGAAACTAAGACTCAGAGATGGAAAGCAATCTGTCTTAGGTAATATGATGGTAAGTAACAGACACACACGCACACACACACGCACACACACACACACAGCCACAACTTTTCAAAGACTTGGCTTTTCCTCTCTTAAGGTAAGCAAAAGAATATTATCCATGGTGAGCTGGCACTTCCTCTATCCCACTGCTCAGTCAGGTCCCATACTTCAAATGAATGCAGAGTATGGTCAAATAATATAAAATCCCCAGAGACTGAGTTGACTGCCAATGAACCCTATTATGACGACCAGGATTGAACTGCTTCTGTTAAGATGTTGTGCATTTCATATGCTGTCAATTGTTGATGATTCATAAGAGGATTAGCATTTGGTAGATTATTCATGATGACAGTGGGAAATAACTCCAGTGATTGCCTGTCTGGATCCCAGGATACTAACCTAAGAGCTAAATTGAAAGGGATTAAAAATGGACATGGAGTATATGAATATAAGAAATTGTATGTGACTATGTCTTGATGGGTATGTATTTCTTGCTGCTTTTCATAGACAGGATAAATGGTTTAAAAGTATACCTTATTTTATATTATTTCCACTTCTGTTCATTAGTCTGGATAACTATAAAGTTGTCTATATAGCAACTTATACCAAAGTACTAGATGAATTTTGCAGATATTTTAACCACTCTCTTTATGTAGAGATCTGTTTTTGTTAGGACACTTAAGATCCTTGTAATGGAGTATTTGATGCTTTGCTTTGCAAGAGTTGAGTGATGAGACAACTAAGTTTGAAATCAAAGACCTCAGTTGATTTTGTGCTCTTCCACATCTTCCCTCTGTGGCCCCTGGAAAGACCCTTAACACTTCACAAAACAAGCGCAACAAGAAGAGAGACAATTAGCAATATAAGGAGGCTGAAATATGGTGGAAATATGAGAGAAGACCCATGGCTAGAATTTGGTTTTGAAATATCTTATTCAAAATTAATAGTCTATTTAAGAGTGTGAGATGATGGGACATGGATGAAGGAAATATTTTATATTAATAAAATATACTCCTATGAAGTAATTGAGTGACTAGATGGGGGAAAAAAGCATTTGGGTGCTGTTTAGTGGAATCAGAAACTATAAAGCATGGTCAGGTAATGGAGAAGGGTGAGCATGAAAGCAGGATACTATAAGGAAAGATTAGAATGAGCCAAGACTGACAAGAAATGTTATTATTCCAACTGTTTCTGACACTTTGGTGACTCTGTTTGGGTTTTTGGGTTTTTGTTGTTATTTTTTACAAAGATAGTGAAGGGGGTTGTCATTTCCTTCTTCAGCTCATTTTATAGATGAGAAAACTGAAGCCAACAGGTTGATTGACTTGCCCGGGGTCATGTAGCTAGTTAGTGTGTGAAGCCAGATTTGAACTCGAGAAGAGGAGTCTTCCTGGATCCAGCTCTATCCACTGCATCACCTAGCTGACCCACTGACAAGAATAGATAGTTTAGAAATGGCTTGTTTTTACTCTACTGGGAAAAAGGAGAGATTCAAAGATGGGTTAGAAGAACTGTTTGGGAGATAAATCAGATGATGATAACAAATGATATTTTGCTTCTGTTTTCTCTGCCAAGAAGAATGATCATTGGACTAGGAAAAGGTAAAACAAAAATGGCTAAAAATCATGCAGTGGACAGAGTACTGGATTTGGGGTCAGGAAGATATAAGTTCAAATCCCGCCTCAAATATTCACTATTCGACTATCTGGGTCAGTCATTAAATCACTGTCTGCCTCAGTTTCCCCATATGTTAAAGGTGGTTAGTAATAGTACCTGTTTTACAGGCTTGTTGAGAGAACAAAATAAAACATAGTCATAAATGGAATACTGACAATTATTGTCATCACCTAATTATCTTTGATCAGTTGGAGTTCCCCAATTCCTATCCATAATCTTGGAAGGGTTATAAATAACAGGAAAGATACTGCAAGAATAGAAGAATCCAAATGTTCATTTTAATTTTTTTTAATTAAGGGAATCAAATATGTAGACTAAAGTCTATGTGTTTGACTTCAATTTCTGGTAACATTCTAGAATACATCATTTACCAGGTTGTTAATGAACTTCCAGCAAAAGAGACTGTGATCACACAAAAGCCTTCATGGCTTCAAGAATAATTAATTCCAAACTAACTTCATTTCTTCCTTTGACAGAGACATGCTGTAGAAGGTTTCAGCAAAGCTTTTAGAAAACAGACACTATCATTGAAAAAGACAGGTGTGGAGAGAAGATAGTGTTGTAGGGACTGTAGGGACTGATTGATTCATGAAGGGATAACACACTAGCATGCCCTACAGCATTTCAAAGGTTCAGTTTTTCCCCTATCTTAAGATCATCAAAAGAGAATGGAACCAAAGGGAGCTGACACTTCTTTTTTCCAAGTTCATAGCATTTATTAACTACCTACTATATACCAGGTACTGTTGCTAAACTCTGGGGAATCAAAGAAAACAATCAAAGAAAATTAAGCTTACAGAATAATGGGAAAACATCATGCAAACTAAGTATTGTGAATCTTAAAAAAACTACTCAGACTGTACTTTAGAAGATTTGATTTAGCTATTTCCTTATTGTAACAATGGAGATACTTGGTCTAACAGGAATCATGTCTTGGGAACTTTACATTACTCTATCCATACTTAGACATACTTCAGGGGAAAATAAAGTTGTAAACTCCTGATTGAACAATGAAGGTACTTAACTCATAACTTATAGTGAAGCTAGAACTTAAACTAAGTCTATTTTTAGATCTAATACAAAAGGGTGTTAAGTACCTATAAAGGTTAAATTAATCACAAAAAGGTCAAGTAACTTACAAAAGGCAAGCTTAACAAAGAAGTGTGAAGTACTCAAAAGATATAATCTAACCAGAGAAGGTAAGAACTAAAGAGTGGTTAGAAACTAAGAATGGGCAGTCCTGGAAAAAAGTGTCTACTGTGATTGGTAGGTGTGAAAATTTAGGGGAGGTGACATAAGAGAAAATTTCTTTAAAAGGAGGGGTAAAAAGTCAGTTCAGGCAATTCAGTTCAGAGTGGAATTGAGTTCTGAAGTCAGTTCAGGAGATTGAGTTCAGTGGAGGACTGGAACCCAGCTTGGAGATGGTCTCATGGTGAATGATAAGACTGACTCCCTTTCCCTTAGACTCAGGGAGGCCACTTTGGCCAAGGCCCTTAACTACTGCCTGGCTCAGCCTGAGCCAGAGCAGTTTAAGTTAATTCTCTCTCTCTCTCTCTCTCTCTCTCTCTCTCTCTCTCTCTCTCTCTCTCTCTCTCTCTTAATTTCTTCTCTCTATATTAATTAAAATCTCCATAATTCTCAGCTGACTTGGATATTTTATGATTTGGGAATCATCCCTGGCAACCAAATTAATTTAGATTTTTCAAGTCAAAACACTAAAATTATCCTTACAGTTTATATATTACAATATACATAACATGTAATATATAATAATTAGTTATATAGATATAGATGGGATAAATATATGAAAGGGCTGAATTGTGAGGGATTAAAATGGACATGAAGTATATGAACATGAAATTATACATATATATGTGACATGAAAAATTGGACATAATTGCAGGCAAAAGGCACTAGCATTAAGGATCATGGGAAAGGCTTCTCAAAGAAAGTGTAGAGGTGTAAGGAGGAAGGCAACATATTTAGTATGTACCTACTATGTGTCAGCCACTGTGCAAAATACTTTATAAATATTATTTCATTTGATAATCACAACCCTGGGAGGCAGATGCTCTTATTATCTCCATTTTGCAGTTGAAAAAAAAATGAGACAAGGTTAAATGATTTATTTGCTTAGTCAAGACTTGAGGAAGCTTAGGAAGCCAGGAGTAGAGATGAAGAGAGAGAAAATTCCAGGCATTGGAAAAACACTGGATCCTTGAGGTGGAGTGTTTTCTTTGAGGAACAACAAGGAGGCCAGTGCCACTAGATCAGAGTCCTGGGAGAAGAGGAAAGTGTCAGAATACCAGAAGTGTAGAGATTGGATGAGTGGCAAAGGACTTTATAAGCCAAATTGAGGATTTTATATTTGATCCTAGATCTAAATGGGAGCCACTGGAGTTTACTGAATAAGGAAGTGATGTGGTCAGACCTGTGCTTTAGAAAGATCAATTTAAATGTTGAGTGATGATACATGCACAGATTGTAGTGCTTGCCAACTCTGGCAGGGGAAGGAAAGAAGGGAGGGAGAAAATTTGGATCATATAACTTCAGAATACTGATGTGGAAATGTATTACATTTAATTGGCAAAATAAATAATAAATGAACTTTAAAAAAAAAAGATCAATTTAATAGTGAAGTGTAGGATGGGTTGGGGTAGAGACAAGTGAGGCAGATAGACCAAACTGCATGTCTATTGCTATAGACCAGAAATGAAGTAATGAAAGCCTGTACCAGGGTAGAGGCAGTTTCAGAGGATAGAAAAGGAGTTAAGAATTAATTGAATTGTAGGATGTGGGAAATTAGAGTGAGGAATCAGAGATGACCCTTAGGTCTTGAGTGAGCATGGGTGACTGGGAGATAGTGGTGCCCTCAGTAATACTATAAAAGTAGGGAAGAAGAAAGGGGGTAACTTAGAATGAATGAAGAATACTCCAAATGTCTCATTAATAGTTCAGTGTCAATTTGGAAGGTCTCTAGTGGAGTGCTTCATGGTTCATTTTTTAATCAATATCTTGGAGAAAGGTGCAGATGGCATTTTTTACCCATGATGGCCAAAGCCTATAAAGGGTAACAAACCCACTGGATGACTGAAAATTATAGAAGATCTTGACAAGTTAGGAAATTGACTTAAATCTAATAAAAATGAAATGAAACAGGGAAAAACAAAACCTAAAAGTTGGGTTAAAAATAATGATTTCACAAGTCCCACCTGAGGGAGGAAAAATCAGAAAGTACCTCCTCTGAAACTCTAGGGTTTTTAGTGGCCTGAATTCTCAATACATGTCAACTGTGTGAAACAATAGTCAAAAAGATAATGCCAAAGCATCATGTTGAGACCTAGAGAAATTAAGACACCTGCTGAAATCTGCCCTGATAACATCCATCGAGAGTTCTGAACTCATTTCTGGATATCCCATTTGAGGAAAGAAATCACTAAGCTTGGGAAGAGAACATGCTGAATAAGAATCAGTTAAAATAATTTGAGACTATTTATCCTAGGAAAGAACAGATTTGGGGAGGAAAGTTAGCTGTATTCAAAGTTGGTGTAGGGATCTACCACGCTTCATCTTGCTGTCATCCAGGGGGACTGGCCTTTTGTGAGTAAACTCCCCCAATTAAACTAATTAACTCTAATAAAACCTATCAAAAACCAACCTGGCAAAGGCCCCTATTTCTTTGATGTCTCAATGTTCTCTTGGAGGGTATGCTACTATTTACTTTGAATTATGGGTTCTTAACCCCACTTCTGGTTGCAAAAATGCAAGATTTAAATCAATGTCCAATACTCTTAAGTACTATATTTTGTAAAGTTTATTAATAATCACTTGAAGTAGAAGGAATAAAAAAGAAATAGAAGTTTAAAAACCCGAATTATCTAACAAAATTAAGACCTCATGAGCAAAACTCTCCTGGCTCTCACCTCATGCCACCCTCACCAAACCCAATCACAGGAAGAGAGTGAGAAGTGGGGTTACACACAATTTATATCCTCCCTATGTCAGCATGTAATGTGAGAAGGAAAGTAGGATGCTGGGAATTATAGTTCTACAGATCTTGTATCCTTGTACCTCTTCTGATATTCAAACAAAGGCTGGCTAACCACTTCTTGGGTATAGTGTAGGGTGATTCTGGTTCAGGCAGAACTTTAATTGGTTGATCCCTAAAGTCACTTACAACTTGAAGTTTTTGACTCAGTTTCTTAGTCAAAATTTGATAAGGAAAGCAGCTGGGTGGCTCAGTGGATTGAAAGCCAAGCCCAAAGACAGGAGGTCTTGGGTTCTATTTTGACCTTAGACACTTCCTCTCTCTGTATGACCCTGGGCAAGTCACTTACCCCTCATTGCTTAGCCCTTGCCACTTTTCTTCCTTGGAACCAATACATAGTATTGATTCTAGGATGGAATGTAAGGGTTTAAGAAAAAATAACTTGATAATAACTTCCCAATCTGACTCATGAGGCAGTAGATTGAGCACTAGATTCAAATACAACCTCAGACACTTACTATTCTGTAGCTGTGTGACTCTTGGCAAATCACATCACCTCTGTCTTAGTCCATTGGAGAAGAAAATGGCAAACCACTCCAGTGTTGTTGCCAAGAAAAACCCCATGGATGATGTTGGCATGCTATGACCCATGGGGTCACGGAGAGTCAGACACAACTGAACAACAAATCAGCCTCATAACTTTAATATGTAGTTTTCTTTATTTTTTTTTCCTATCTCCAAAGCCTGGCACAATGCCTTATACATTCATAGTAGGTTCTGAATGGAAGTTTATTGAATGGAGTTGAAATGAGAGCACAGAATGTCACAGACAGAAGGGACAAACAGAATTCATATCTAAGCCTTACTAGCTTTCATTTGTATACCTCCAGTGATAGAGAGGGAGCCTATCTCCTCCCGAGGCAGACTTGACTTTTAGAAGATTCTTTCTTATTTTAAGCAGTTTTGGCTCTTGGACCATGTGGTCCTAGTTCTGTTAGTTACCCAGAATAAGTTTAATCCCTCTTTCACATTCTGGGTCTTCAAATATAGAATATAGCAGTCATAAATAACATATAGGAAATGATGCTTGGAAACTATAATACAGCCTCCAAAGGTAAGATGCCATTATTATTCTATATGCCCAGACTGCGCAGTCTAGATCATGGGATATGGCTCAGGATCTGTCATGGCCAGAGAGGAAGAAGTTACTTATAATCTAACTCATGGGGATATTTCCTGGCTGGTGTTAATTTGGTTGCCAGGGGTGTTTGAGAAGGAGAAATATTCCACTCACTTCAGAAAGCTCCCCCCCCCCCATTTTACAAGGATGGCTGATGAAGTGTAACCTTTACTATCTATTCTAATATTCTTTCTGTTATCAGTAATAGGAAAAGCATAGGTCTAGGGTAGGATGAAGTGACAAGAGACAGGAGTTACTATAAAGTTAGATAGATACTCCTTCCCCCCAGTCCTATTATAATCCCTTCATGCCTTCTTATCCTATTAGAATAATTCTCCTCCTTAGAATAGATGAAAATGAAAGAACAAGAGTAAGAATAAGAGTAATAAGAGGGATAAGAAGAAGGAATGAAGGAATGAAGGAAGGAAGGAAGGAAGGAAGGAAGGAAGGAAGGAAGGAAGGAAGAAAAGAAGGAAGGAAGGAAGGAAGGAAGGAAGGAAGGAAGAGTGGAGGGGAGGAGGGACAGAGAAAGTGAATCAATGAAAGAATTTATTAGACTTCCGGTCAAGATGGCAGCTTAGAGAAAGCTAAAGTTCAGAGCTCCAGAAACCCTTCCTTACCGATCTCAAACTGAATGCTCCTAGGGCACCAAAATTCAAAACAAACAACAGAATAGACCCGGGGAATACTCCTCCTGGACCTGGATCAAAAGGTAAGGCCCCCCCCAAAAGCCAGAACCCAAGATCACTCGGACCTAAGGGGAAGGCAAAAGGAAGGTCCCAGGACCCATCCCCCCCAACCCAGAGCGCTGAATCCGAGGCAGCAGCAGGAACCTCAGGGCTGGCAAAAGGAGCTGAAGGATGCATCCTGAAAACAACCTGACCCAGTCGAGGGGGCACCCAGACAGCAGGGAAACAGAGAGAGACAGGAGTAGCCTGTAGCCCCTTGACCAGATCCTTCCATCTGAGTCTCACCGAAGGTCCCTGCCTCAGGGCATACTCAGTCTGAGGTTAATCCTATCACCAGCCCTTGGAGCTCCTGGAAGCCATGACCCCTCCCCCTCAGAGTGCAACCTCCTTTGGCCAGCAAAGGCATTGAAATACATCTGAGAGTGTCAAGCCAGGCGCAGAGCATAGAAGTAAGGCAACAGAGAAGCATCGGGAGGGAACTGAGGAGGGTAGTAACACCGAAACATGGAAACACCAGCAATTCCAGGCTTCCTGGGGAAGACAGACAATTTTCCTGGGGCTAAAGTCACTGAACAACAGACAGATAACAGAAGAGCCAGCCCCCCTCACTCAGATAGAGATGGCAAACAGCACAGAAGCAAAAAAGCCTCAAAACAACAAGAAAAACAAGAAGGGGGCAACTTTGGAGACATTTTATGGAGCAAAAATACAAAATACAGAGGAGATAGAAGAGGAAACACAAACAAATGTGCCGAAACCTTCCAAAGGAAATGGAAACTCTCCACAAACTTTTGAAGAATTTGAATCAAAAATGATCAAAAAGATGGAAGCCTTCTGGCAGAAAAAGTGGGAATTAATGCAAAAGAATTTCATGCAACTACAAAACCGGTTTGACCAAACTGAAAAGGAAAACCAGGCTTTAAAGGTCAGAATTAGGCAACTGGAAGATGAGCAGGTAAAAGAGCAAGAATCAATAAAGCAAAGCCAAAAGATCAAGAGATTAAAAGAGAACATAAAATATCTCACTGACAAGGTGACAGACTTGGAAAATAGAGGAAGAAGAGATAATTTAAGAATAATTGGACTACCAGAAAATCCAGAAATAAACAGCAAACTCGACATCATAATACAAGATATAATCAAAGAAAATTGCCCAGAGATTCTAGAACAAGGGGGCAATACAGCCACTGACAGAGCTCACAGAACACCCTCTACACCAAATCCCCAAAAGACAACTCCCAGGAATGTAATTGCGAAATTCCAAAGCTTTCAAGCAAAAGAAAAAATCCTACAAGAAGCCAGAAAAAGACAATTTAGATATAAAGGAATGCCAATCAGGGTCACACAAGACCTTGCAAGTTCCACTCTGAATGATCATAAGGCATGGAACATGATTTTCAGAAAGGCAAGAGAGCTAGGTCTTCAACCAAGAATCAGCTATCCAGCAAAACTGACTATATACTTCCAAGGGAAAGTATGGGCATTCAACAAAATAGAAGATTTCCAACTTTTTGCAAAGAAAAGACCAGAGCTCTGTGGAAAGTTCAATATCAAAAAACAAAGAGCATGGAATACCTGAAAAGGTAAATATGATAGAAAGGGAAAAGGAGAAAATTGTTATCTTTTCATTTATTCAAACTCTCTTCTATAAGGACTACATTTATATCAATCTATATATATATTAATATATGGAAAATGTAATGTGTAAATAGGGGGGAAAGAAAAATCAAATAGAATAATCTTTCTCACACAAAGATTCACACGGGAAGGGGAGGGGAAGAAAACTCCTATAAGAAGGAAAGGAAGAGAGTTTTCACTTAAACCTTACTCTCAGGGAAATCAAATCTGAGAGGGAAAAATATCCAGATCCATTGGGATCTTGAATTCTATCTTACCCAACAATGGTAGGGAGAAGGAAAAACCAAGGGGGGAAGGGGGGGGAGGGAAAACAAAAGGGGAGGGAAGGAGAGGGGGGAGGGGGAGGGAACAAAAAGGGAGGGGCTAGAAAGGGAAACATCAAGGGAGGGGACAAGGGGGACTGATTTAACGTAAATCACTGGATTAAAAGGTTAGAGCTAAAGAAGAAAGATTAGAATTAGGGAAGGATATCAAAATGCCAGAGAATTCACAAGTCACAATCATAACTTTGAACGTGAATGGGATGAACTCACCCATAAAACGTAGACGAATCGCAGAATGGGTTAGAATCCAAAACCCTACCATATGTTATCTTCAAGAAACACACATGAGGTGGGTAGACACCCACAAGGTCAGAAGTAAAGGATGGAGTAAGACCTTTTGGGCCTCAACTGATAGAAAGAAGGCAGGAGTTGCAATCATGCTATCAGATAAAGCCAAAGCAAAAATAGACCTGATTAAGAGGGATAGGGAAGGTAATTATATTTAGTTAAAAGGGACTTTAGATGATGAGGAAATATCACTAATCAACATGTATGCACCAAATAATATAGCACCCAACTTTCTAATGGAGAAACTAGGAGAATTGAAGGAAGAAATAGACAGTAAAATAATATTAGTGGGAGATTTGAACCAACCATTATCAAATTTAGATAAATCAAATTAAAAAATAAATAAGAAAGAGGTAAAAGAAGTGAGTGAAATCTTAGAAAAATTATGGTTAATAGACATATGGAGAAAAATAAATAGGGACAAAAAGGAATATACCTTCTTCTCAGCACCACATGGCACATTCACAAAGATTGACCATACACTAGGTCACAGAAACATGGCATACAAATGCAGAAAAGCAGAAATAATAAATGCAGCCTTTTCACATCACAAGGCAATAAAAATAATTATCAGTAACAGTATGTGGAAAACCAAATCAAAAATTAATTGGAAATTAAACAATATGATGCTCCAAAATCTTTTAGTTAGAGAAGAAATCACAGAAACAATTAATAATTTCATCAAGGAAAATGACAACGGCAAGACATCCTTTCAAACCTTTTGGGATGCAGCCAAAGCAGTAATCAGAGGTAAATTCATATCCCCGAGTGCATATTAACAACTAGGGAGAGCAGAAATCAATCAATTGGAAATGCAAATAAAAAAACTCAAAAGCAATCAAATTAAAACCCCCCAGCAGAAAACCAAACTAGAAATCATAAAAATTAAGGGAGAAATTAATAAAATAGAAAGTGATAGAATTATTGATTTAATAAATAAGACTAGAAGCTGGTACTTTGGAAAAACAAACAAAATAGACAAAGTACTGGTCAATCTAATTAAAAAAAGGAAAGAAGAAAAGCAAATTAACAGCATCAAAGATGAAAAGGGAGATATCACCTCCAATGAAGAGGTAATCAAGGCAATCACTAAAAATTACTTTGCCCAATTATATGGCAATAAATACAGCAATCTAGGCGAAATGGATGAATATATACAAAAATACAAACTGCCTAGACTAACAGAAGAAGAAATAGAATTCTTAAATAATCCCATGTCAGAAAATGAAATCCAACAGGCCATCAAAGAACTCCCTAAGAAAAAATCCCCAGGGCCCGACGGATTCACAAGTGAATTCTATCAAACATTCAGAGAACAGTTAATCCCAATACTATACAAACTATTTGACATAATAAGCAAAGAGGGAATTCTACCAAACTCCTTTTATGACACAAACATGGTACTGATTCCAAAACCAGGTAGGCCGAAAACAGAGAAAGAAAATTATAGACCAATCTCCCTAATGAATATAGATGCAAAAATATTAAATAGGATACTAGCAAAAAGACTCCAGCAAGGGATCAGAAGGGTCATCCACCATGATCAAGTAGGATTTATACCAGGGATACAGTGCTGGTTCAATATTAGGAAAACCATCCACATAATCGACCATATCAACAAGCAAACCAACAAAAATCACATGATTATTTCAATAGACGCATAAAAAGCCTTTGATAAAATGCAACATCCATTCCTATTGAAAACACTAGAAAGCATAGGAATAGGAGGGTCGTTCCTAAAAATAATAAACAGTATATATCTAAAACCATCAGCCAATATCATCTGCAATGGGGATAAATTAATTGCATTCCCAATAAGATCAGGAGTGAAACAAGGATGCCCATTATCACCTCTACTATTTGACATTGTACTAGAAACACTAGCAGTAGCAATTAGAGAAGAAAAAGAAATTGAAGGCATCAAAATAGGCAAGGAGGAGATTAAGCTATCGCTCTTTGCAGATGACATGATGGTCTACTTCTTAAAGAATCCTAGAGATTCAACCAAAAAGCTAATTGAAATAATCAACAACTTCAGCAAAGTTGCAGGATACAAAATAAACCCACATAAGTCATCAGCATTTCTATACATCTCCAACATAGTTCAGCAGCTGAAACTAGAAAGAGAAATCCCATTCAAAATCACCTTAGACAAAATAAAATACCTAGGAATCTATCTCCCAAGACAAACACAGGAACTATATGAACACAACTACAAAACACTCTCCACACAACTAAAACTAGACTTGAACAATTGGAAAAACATTAACTGCTCATGGGTAGGACAAGCCAATATAGTAAAAATGACCATCCTACACAAACTTATCTATCTATTTAGTGCCATACTCATAGAACTTCCAAAAACTTTCTTTACTGATTTAGAAAAAAACATAACAAAGTTCATTTGGAAGAACAAAAGATCAAGGATATCCAGGGAAATAATGAAAAAAAAAAGGAAGGGGGCCTTGCAGTCCCAGATCTCAAACTATATTACAAAGCAGCAGTCATCAAAACAATTTGATACTGGCTAAGAGACAGATAGGAGGATCAGTGGAATACACTTGGGGCAAGTGACCTCAGCAAGACAATATATGATAAACCCAAAGATCCCAGCTTTTGGGTCAAAAATCCACTATTCCATAAAAACTGCTGGGAAAACTGGAAGACAGTGTGGGAGAGATCAAGATTAGATCAACACCTCACACCCTACACCAAGATAAATTCAAAATGGGTGACTGACATGAACATAAAGAAGGAAACTATAAGTAAATTAGGTAAACACAGAATAGTATACATGTCAGACTTTTGGGAAGGGAAAGACTTTAAAACCAAGCAAGACATAAAACCAAAGAGTCGCAAAATGTAAAATAAATAAGTTCGACTATATCAAATTAAAAAGCTTTTGTACAAACAAAACCAATACAACTAAAATCAGAAGGAAAGCAACAAATTGGGAATCAATCTTCATAAAAACCTCTGACAAAGGTTTAATTACTCAAATTTACAAAGAGCTAAATCAATTGTACAAAAAATCAAGCCATTCTCCAATTGATAAATGGGCAAGTGACACGAACAGGCAGTTCTCAGCCAAAGAAATCAAAACTATTAATAAGCACATGAAAAAGTGCTCTACATCTCTTATAATCAGAGGGATGCAAATCAAAACAACTCTGAGGTATCACCTCCCACCTAGCAAATTGGCTAATATGACAGCTATGGAAAGTAATGAATGCTGGAGGGGATGTGGAAAAGTAGGGACATTAATGCATTGCTGGTGGAGTCGTGAACTGATCCAACCATTCTGGAGGGCAATTTGGAACTATGCCCAAAGGGCAATAAAAGACTGTCTGCCCTTTGATCCAGCCATAGCACTGTTGGGTTTGTACCCCAAAGAGATAATAAGGAAAAAGACTTGTACAAGAATATTCATAGCTGCGCTCTTTGTGGTGGCCAAAAATTGGAAAATGAGGGGATGCCCTTCAATTGGGGAATGGCTGAGCAAATTGTGGTATATGTTGGTGATGGAATACTATTGTGCTAAAAGGAATAATAAAGTGGAGGAATTCCAGGGAGACTGGCACAACCTCCAGGAAGTGATGCAGAGTGAAAGGAGCAGAACCAAGAAAACATTGTACACAGAGACTGATACACTGTGGTACAATCGAAGGTAATGAACTCTTCCACTAGGGACAATGCAATGTCTCTGAACAATCTGCAGGGATCTAAAAAACACTATCCACAAGCAGAGGATAAACTGTGGGAGTAAAAATACTGATGAAAAGCAACTGCTTGACTACAGGGGCTGAGAAGAAATGACTGAGGAGAGACTAAATGAATACTCTAGTGCAAATACCAACAACATGGAAATGGGTTCGAACCAAGAACACATGTGAAACCCAGTGGAATTGTGCGCTAGCTATGGGAGAAGTGGTGGGAGGGGGTTGGGGGAGGAAAAGATAATGATCATTGTTTCCAATGAATAATGTTTGTAAATAACCAAATAAAATAATGTTTAAAAAGTAAAAAAAAAAAGAACTCAGCCATGGCTCAATGTTGGGAAAATGTGAAACATAATAGGTTTTTAAAATAATAAAACCAATAAAATAAAATTAAAAAAGAATTTATTAAACTTTATTACATACAAATCTCTGAACTAAATGGTAAGTATTCAAATAGAAAAACAAGACAGTTCTGCCTCTCAAGAAATGTACATTTTAATAGGAGAAAAGAGGTAATATATATAATATTTACCTAATGTAACTATAACCATTTTGTGGTACTTTAAATATTTCAAGGATACTTGTTCAGCACTCAGACTGTCCATAGCTATTTTCCCCCTTTTCTTATTCAATGGTCATACAGGGTCACACACACACACACACACACACACATGACCCAGTATGACCATAGGGAGATATATATCCCTAAAGACATATCATATCATATCCAAAATATTAATTATTGTTGAAAATATACCAAACATATTTAATCTCAAGAGTCCTCAGCTCAGCTGACAGCCTGCCTTGGCTAGAGACTTTCTAATCCTTGTCTTTTATCTGGCTATTTGATTTGGAGCATATTCAGTCCTAGAGAATCTATCTATCTTAAAATGGGCCTCTCTTTTCTCAGACTCATTGGCTCATTAGCAGATTCTCATTTTGGGGGCAATGCTAATAATGGAAAAATTATGTTTCTCCCAAAAGGGAAAAATAAAAAAGGCATTTGTAGCACAATATGGATGGGATACAAAACAGGTAATTTAGTCCCACTCACAAGAAGGATCATTAAAATAAAAAAAAAACCATACTGTACCAATAGAATGATTAGAATGGAATTCAGTACCTTGACTTATACTCAAATGGTATGCTAACATTTAAGCCTCAGCAAAAGGTAAAACCTTTTTGTTATACTTCTAATAGAACCATACTACATTTCACCTTATCTGGATTTTATCTTAAAAAACATTTGAGTTTGGGGAAATATTCTTTACAGTCATTACCTTCTTTGATATAGAAATTTCTTTGCTACCAGTCAACTACATCTACTGGTAGAGCCTTAACCAGCCACTCTGGTGAGTGCTGCCACCACCAACATATCCCTGGATCTCTTGACCTTCCAACATCATATATTCGAAGGAAAAAAAAAACACTAAAGAAGGTTCAGGCTTGCCTAGGAAGAACATGTTCTCATGGTTGTTCTCATAGAAGTTGAGATGAAGCTCAAAATAATCTAAACCCTTTGAAGCCAGAAAGGAAGAAAGATGAGATTGTATTGCAATCAGTTCCTCTGACTCAGCAAGCAATTGACGGACCCTTTGTCATCTCACATTGTAAGCCATGAGTCATACATCATGGTAACTAGCCCACCCCTACCCTAGCTTCCACAGGCTTGCCAAAACCAGGAATGGCAACTAGAATGCTCCACAGGAATAGGGGAAGAGTCACGACTGTGTGTTGTGATTAATCATATCATATTTTGAAAAAAGGCTCTGAACTTGTATGCTCTGCTCCAATCACCTGCCTAAATTGGATAGATTTCTTTTATTTTTGTGGCTGTTTATTTTTAATTCCAAATTCTCTCCCTCCCTCCACCCTTCTCCCCACCAATTGAGAAGGCAAGAAGTATGATGCCCATTATGCATATGAAATAATGCCAAACAGACTTCTGCATTAGTTGTATTACAGGTGAGGAGAGGGGGGTCGGGGAGCAAGAGGAAAAAGAAAAAAATGTATACTTCAATCTGTGCTCAGGGTCTATTAGTTCTCCATCTGGATGTAGATAGCTTTTTTTTATCATAAATCCTTTGGAATTGCTATGGATTATCATATTTTTTAATTACTGAATCTTTCATAACTGATTTTTTCTTGTGATATTGCCATTATGATCTACATTGTTCTTCTGCTTCTGCTCATATCACATAATTTCATATAAGTCTTCTCAGGTTTTCCTGAAACCATCCCCTTCATGATTTCTTATAGCACAATAGTGTTTCATCATATTCACATACCATAACATGTTTAGCCATTCTCCATTGGTGGGTATCCCCCGAGTTTCCATTTATTTGCCACTATCAAAAGAGCTCCTGCAAATCTTTTGGTACACTGGAATCCGTTTTACTTTTTCTTTCATCTTTTTGATATACAGATCTAATAATGATATTGTTGAGTCCAAAAGTACACAGTTTGCCCTTAAGTGTAGTTGCAAATTGTTGTTCTCCAAAATGGTTGGACTAGTTCACAGCTCCACCAACAATGCATTACTATACCTATTTTCCTACATCCCTTCTAGTATTTGCCATTTTACTTTTCTGTCATCTTAGCTAATCTGATGGGTTCAATAATTGTTTTATTTGCACTCCTTTAATTATTACTTATTTAGAGCATTTTTTCAGATAACCATTGATAGATTTGGTTTCTTTTTTGAAAACTGCCTTTTCATATCTTTTGACCATTTATAGAATAGCTAGAAATTTGGCCCAGTTCCCTATACATTCAAGAAATGAAAATTTTATAAAAGAAAGTTGTTACAAATCTCTCTCCCCCCACAATTTTTCTACTTCTCTTCTAATTTTGGCTGTATTCATTTGTTTTGTGTAAAAATTTTTTTTAATTCCATGTAATCAAAAGTATCCATTTTACCTCCCTTGAACTTCTATCTCTTATTTGATTGTTACAAGTTGCTACTTAAGTAAGTTATAGAAGTCTTGCCAGCAGATTGAATCTTCTGAAGAGGCAGAAAAATGGAGGAGCTTTCAATCTTCTGAATATCAACAGGGTGTATTACTGGGATAACATATATTTAGGTCGGGAGCCCTGAATCTCAGTCCAGCTTGGGCTGAAGAGATCCTTCTGGGATATTCATGATCCCGGATGCACAGGATTGTACTTCTACATCTGAGCTGAAAAAAGAAAAAGAAAAGAAACACCCTATACACATTTTGAGTCAGCCAGTTTGTAAATGAGGAACTTCTTCTGGGGGAAAAGCAAAGCAAAACAGAGAAATTGGGATTACTTCTGGCCCACAATCTTTTCCTCCACTCATTTTTTTAACGACTTACTTTCCACCTCCTGAGCTAGAGGTTTGTAATGCCTGAATTAACCTTTCTTGGTCTGTGGGTTTTGGCTGTATCAGGCAGGAAGAGTGCCAAAACTCTAAGAGAAAGGATGTGTCAGAGGCATTTTTAGAGGGGCAGATCTGTGGGGCCCCAGGCTGAGGTGGGGTGTTAGGTCATTTCCAAGTAGAACTGGTGGGAACAGCCAAGTGAACCATGGAGTTGCTTAGCCTCACCCAGGGCAGTAGGAGAAGAGAAGCAACCAGATGTCAGGGACTAGTAAAACACTGTGCCTCAGACCTTATTTCTCTACCTCTGAGTCTCCTCTCTTCTTATTCAAATCACTCCTCAGCTCCCACTTCATGAATACCATTTGTCCAGCCCAGGTGGATAGGATGAGAATTGGAGATTCTATTAAGCTCTGATCTAGCACAGAGGTCATTTATTATTAATTCGCTGCTCTAGTGGAGAGAAGTTTTGGCTGGAGAATCAGAAAGGCTTAGTCTCAAGTCCGACTTCTGACACATACAGCTTGTGTGACCCCAGACAAAATACTTAACCTTCCTTGCCCCAGGCAACTCTCTATGACAGTATGTTGTAGGTTTGTGGTAAATAGAGTTTCTTCTTCCTAGAGTTCCATATGCTGGGGAAATCATAGCTCCAGATTCCCTCCCCAATGCCCTTCAAAATGTTTTATGTGCCAGAGATTTATTAAAATGTTCATGAGGTCTTTCTTTAATTAAATTGTTATTGCATGTGAAATAAATAAGGTGATTAGAAGCAAAGGTGGAGGGAGATGCTTAGACACATGGAGGTTGCTAAGCTGGGATTGACCAGACGCCAAGGTTAGCACTAATCACTATACTATACTAGCTCTTGAAATGATTAAGGATTATTTAAAGTGAATCTGTAAAAAATTGTTTTTAATCTTGATTTGGGCAAAAATGGGATTTCTGGTTTAAGGCTGCTTTGTTTAAAATTCTAGCTGGGATGCCTTAAAAGAGAAGAGTGTGTGTAGATCAGAGACCGGGCTGTACAGCTGAATTGTTTAATGTTTGAGAAGCTTTCTTGTCTTATCCAAACTTAGTATCGTCTCACCTACACTGCTAGATGTATAGTAGTCTGTTAATGCACGTTGAGTTTAATTGAAAATTTGTTTTTTATTAGGGATGAAGCCAGCTGTGTCTTCAAGAGTTTAGGACAAGAGGCCACCAAGGGCAGAGGGAAAAATCTTGTAATCAGAAGCAAAGAGAATTATATTGGCAAATGTAGGGCATTTGTGGCTACACTTTCTCCTTTTGCTTCCAGGTATAGAAGGAAAGGGATGGAATCATGAGCACTTGGAGATTTGATTAGGTGTCACATTGGGCCCATGCAACTAGGGATACCAGGCATATGCCAAGACCTGGGAGAGCCAGGAAATGACTTAATAATAATAACAACTAACATTTATATGGTTCATTAAAGTTCGTCAGGCATTCTACATACATTATTTCATTTGAGCCTTCTAACAGCCCTATGTGGTAGGTATCACAGATAGAACATGTCCAAGTCAAACTCTCCCAGCCTTCTATGGAGCACCTATTGCCCCATCAAACTCAACCCCATTCCTACCACTTGGGCAGTAGACTCTCCTCTTCAGACCCTCTCCCTTCTTTGTTGATATCTGAGGTTGCCTCTCAGAGGGATCAGGTCCTGTCCCACTGCCATTGGTTAACTACTTCCCATTCTTCCAGGGATGCCCAGAAAGCCTTACTTTCTCTCTCCTACAGGGATACCTCTTGGCCTGCCCATCTCCTGCCTATTCTCAGGGGTTGCACTGTCACAAGAGGGTCCCACTTATCTCCTGGGATCTTCCAGCTTGAAACAGTGGGGCTACAGGGGAGACTGTTGTCTCTGTCACAACCACTCATTTCCCATTCACTCAAGTAGGCTGTCATGACATGAGAAACCAATGAGACTTGAGTTTCCTTTGAGCTCCTCCCCTCTTCCCTTCACTTGCTCAACTTTGCCTTGAAAACACCAGAATTCAGTTATATCTGTGAACTTATGTCATCTTGGGCAAAGGTTTTAAAATCCTCCTACTCCTCTCCTAAACTAAGTTATTCAGAGTATTTGGGGTGGCTGACCAGAGTAGCTGTGCCAAGCAAACAAACTAACAAAACCCACCACCACCACCACCACTACTAACCACCTCCAACCACCTCCTCCTTCCAGATATCCTCCTTTTGTCTTCACTTTCTTGTTCTGGTCTCTAGGCTTCCTTCTTACCTTTCTGACAGCTTCTCTGACTCCTTTGCAGATCATCATGCATGCCCTTCCCTGTAACTCTGGGTATTCTCCAAGGTTCTGTTTTGAGCCTTCTCTATCTCACCATACTCTTTAAAAAGATTTTATTGGTATCTTTTATTTTTGCATCATTTTTATTTCACCTGTTTTCCTCCATTTCCCCCTGCCAAAGAGCTCTTTCTTACATTAAAGTAATTTTTAAATAGGAAAGGAAAGAAGAGGAAAAACCCACAAATTTAATCAATATACTGAAAAACATCTGAAGTTATATGTGATGTTCTGTAGCTGAAGCTTCCCTCTAACCCCTTACCACTGGAAAGGAATGGTGAGGAGGTGATTTCTTTTTTTTTAAATCCTTGCCATATTTCTTAGAATTGATACAAAATATTGATTTCCAAAGAAGCTATAAGAGCTAGACATTTGGGGTAAAGTGACTTGTCCAGGGTCATAAATTTGAATCCAGATTCTTTTGTCTCTATCCCTGGGGGTTCTATCTACTATGCTACTTAGCTGCCCCTGAGGAGGGGTTCTTCTTTGAAACCAAGATTGATTTTTTTCAGGTTCATAACCTTCCTCTTGGATTATTTGGTGGTCATTATCCTTTCTGTTAACATTGATGTGTTTATGGCATATATTATTCATCTAGCTTTACTAATTTCACTTTGTATCTTTTCACGTAAGTTCATGCAAGTCCTTTAAGTATTCATCATATACTTTTCTTATAGCAAGTCTTCCCCTCTTTATAGGTAATCTCACCCCTTTTCATTCAGATTCAGATGACTCTCACATCCATATAAGCCCTTATATCTCTCCTGAGCTCCACATCACTGTCTGCCTCCTAGATATATGTCCTACAAGCTTCTCAAAATCAACATATTCAAAATAGGGATCATTATCTTCTCCTTAAACCCACCCCAATTCCCAACTTTCCTATCAGTATTCAGAGTACAACCATCCATACAATCACCCATGTTTTCTATCTTGGAGTTTTCCTTGATCCTTCCTTCACTCTCCTTCATCTCACATAGTAAATCATTTGTCGGGTCTTGTTAATTATTCTTCCACAACATCATAGGTATCTGTTTCTATTAGTTTAAGGATATGCCCAAAGGAAAGGACAATGTAGTGCTTAGATTCAAATATACCTTTGCCATATTCTTTCTCTGTCTGTTTGTCTCTCTGCCTCTCAAACTCTGTCTATCTTAGTAAGAACTCTAAGACAGAAGGGCAAAGGGTAGGCAATTGGGAATAAGTGACTTACCTAGGGTCACACAGCTAAGAAGCATCTGAGGCCAGATTTGAACCCAGTTCTTCCCATTTCCAGGCCTGATTTTCTATCCACTTTGCTACCTAGGTGCCCCAGTGCAAGAGTGTAGCAACTCTAGTTCTAACTATCTGGTCATTCTAACTCCTCAATAGAAATTCAGGTTGCTAATTTTTGCTTCTTCTCTTTTCTGGTCCCACCTATGCAGGCCTTCTAGGCCTGAAAAAGTTCCTAATGTTGATATTTTCCACTCACAGATCCCTTTTTAAAAATTTTTCCCAACCACTTTTTCAGATAACAAAAGTCTATGTTCTCTCCTTGTCCTTACTCCAGAAAAAAAAAGAAAACAAAATCCTCAACAAATATGCAGAGTAGGCAATTTAGAATTATGCTCAAAGGGCTTTAATAGAATGCATGCCCTTTGATCCAGCCATACGACTGCTGTGTTTGTACCCTAAAGAGATAATAAGGAAAAAGATTTGTACAAAAATATTTAAAGCCATGCTCTTTGTGGTGGCAAAAAAAAAAAAATTGGAAAATGAGGGGATGTCCATTGATTGAGGAATGGCTGAACAAATTGTGGTATATGATAGTGATGAAATACTATTGTGTTATAAGGATTAATGATCTGCAGGATTTCTATGTGAACTGGGAGAACCTCAATGAACTGATGCAGAATGAACCAAGCAGAACCAGGAGATCATTGTACACAGAAAGTGAAACATTGTAGGACAATACAATGTAATGGTCTTTGCTACTAGTAGCAGTGCAACAAGCCAGGACACTCCTGAAGGACTTATGGGAAAGAATGCTGACCACAATGAGAGAAAGAACTATGGGAATAGAAACACAAAAGCAAAACATATGACATCACTTATCACTTATCTATATGGGTATGTGATTTGGGACTTAGGCTTTAAAGATCACTCTATACCAAAAAAGAATAATATGGAAATTGGCATTAAGTGATAACATTTGCCGAAAACCCAGTGGAATTGCTTGTCGGCTCTGGGAGGGGGGAGGGAAAAGGGGAGGGAAAGAAAATGAATCATGTAAGCATGGAAAAATATTTAAATATTAAAATTAAAATAAACAAAAAAACAAATATAGAGAGTCCAGGTTTATAATTCAAATAATTTTTTAAAATGGGGAAAGGACCCATTTGTATAAAAATATTTAGAGCAGCTCTTTTTGTAGTAGCACAGAATTGAAAATTAGGGGTTATCCAACAACTGGGGAATAGCTGAACAAGTTGTGGCATATGATTATAAAGGAATACTACCATGCTGTAAGAAATGAGGAGCAGGATGGCTTTGGAAAAATATGGAAAGACTTACACGAACTGATGCAAAATGAAGTGAGCAGAACCAGAAGAGCATTGTATATAGTAATATTTTCTCAATGAACAACAGTGAATAACCTATTCTCAACAATGCAATGATTGAAGATTGATAATCCCAGATACTCATGTTAAAAATGTCATCTGCCTTCAGAGAAAGAACTGATGGAGTCTGAATACAGACCCAAATATTCAATATTTCTCTTGTTGGCTGTTTCAGGGAAGGGAAAGGTAGGAGGATATGAGAAAGGTAGGGTGGGATAGGGAGAGAATGCAAAATTTTTAAAAGAATGTTAAAAATTTTTATATACAATTGGAGAAAACCAAAAGCATTACAAAAATAAGTAAATAAATATTTAGAGTTGAGCAAAATAAATTCTTCCTCTGGCTATGTCTCAAAAATATATTTCTCATTCTGGACCTTGAGTCCCTCCCTTCTCTATCAGGCGGTGAGAACTGTGCTTCTTCATTAGCCCTATGGAATCATGGTTGTTCATTACATTGTTCAGAATTCTTGTCTTTCAAAGTCTTTATAGTGTTATTATTGTAGAAATTATTGTGGTTCTGCTCACATTACCCTAAATCTGTTCATATAACTCTTCTCAGGTTTTACTAAAGCCATCTCTTTCATCATTACTTTTGGCACAATAATGTTCCATTGTATTCATATACCATAATTTGCTTAGCCATTTACTAGTTGGTGAACACTTCTTTAGTTTTAAGCTCTTTGCTATTATTTATTATTTATTTATTATTTGCTATTATTAAAAAATGAATAATTTTTTTCCTTTCATACAACAAGCATAGGAGCCCCAAGTCTCCCTAGGCATGACTGGAGTGATTTAGTGCCTGAAACTTATTTAGCTTGAGAGGGGTAAGAGTTAAATCAGAAATTCAGGCCATGTACAGACTTAATGGCACCTTTGTTCATTTTACCATTTACTTTCACTCCCTAAGTCAAAAGACCCCTTATTCAAACTCCCTGGGAGCCTGGGCTATGTAGATATTGGCCATTTGTGCAGGAGTGGGCTCCAGAATTTTGGGAAAATGTTTCACAGATCCTGGATCAAGCCCATGTCAGTGGACCCTTGATTCTATTCAGTGAACATTAAATTTGCTAAGTTAGCTATGGAGTGAGATCAAACCACCCCTGTTGCCTCTTCACCCTTCTTTTGCCTCATCAGTCAGTCAACAAATATTTGTTAAGTGCCTTCTTTGTGTTTGTCACTCTACAAAGTAGTGGGGATATGAAGAAAGTTAAAACCAAAACAGAAAGAAAAACCAAAACCAAAAACCCAGTCCTTGCTTTATGGAAGCTCACAGCCAAATGACAGAGGCAACATGTCAACAACTACTCTGGACAGACAAGATTTAGACCTGATAAACTGGAGATAATGATCACAGGGAAGACACTAACATGAAAGAAAATCAGGAAAGGCTACTTATAGAATGGGAACTTTTTACTGAGACTTGAAGTAAGCCAGGGAGGCCAGCAGAGGGAGGTGAAGAGAGGATCCCAGGTCTCTCAATCAATTTTAATGCTCAAAGATCCTAAAATTTGTATCTAAGAACCAAATAAATACTTAAAGCTTTGTCTCCCAATCTAGAACCCATAGGAAGAAAGGACAACAAGAATAATATCACTGGCATGTCAGAGGTGGGATCTTGGCTGTACGGACACAAGGGGAAACCCAGGAAGTCTCCTTCTGTGCTTTTGTGTTTCCTAAACTGAGAGCCAGTCTATAGACCCAAAGCAAGACATGTTCTCCCTAGAAAATACTGCTGCCTTTGATCCCAGTGCTTCTCTATTATCTACACATAGCTGTCAAAGTAATATTCCTAAAGCATGTTTGCCTACGCCACTCCCTTACCTAATAATCTATAACAGCTCCCTAGAAGGACTTCCAGGATCAAACACTGACAGTAGTATGCGACATTTACAAATCCTCACAATCTAACTATCATTTGGGCACTGACTGGTACAGCCAAACTGGCCTTCTTAGGTGGCAAAAGGGATAGAGTGCTGGACTTAGAATCAGAAAGTCCTGATTACGATTTTGGCCTCAGATACTTACTAATTGTTTGATCTTGAGCAAGATACTTAGTCTCTCTTTGCCTCAGTTTCCTCAACTATCAAATGGAGATAAAATAGCACTTATCTCCCACAGATGTTGTGAGGATCAAATGAGAGATTACATTTGCAAAGCACTTAACACAGTACCTGGCATATAGCAGGTATTGTCTAAATGCTAGTTTTTGTTACTCTAACATAAACAAAATTCCATTTCTGATCTTTCTACCTTTGCATAGGCTATTCCTAAGACTTGAAATATTTACTCAACTAACCTGCCCCTTTAAAAACTCCTAGCTTCCTTCAAAGCTCAGTTCAAATAATATAACCCTTTTCTCTTCTTTTCTTTCTTTCTTTCTTTCTTTCTTTCTTTCTTTCTTTCTTTCTTTCTTTCTTTCTTTCTTTCTTTCTTTCTTTCTTTCTTTCTTTCTTTCTTTCTTTCTTTCTTTCTTTCTTTCTTTCTTTCTTTCTTTCTTTCTTTCTTTCTTTCTTTCTTTCTTTCTTTCTTTCTTTCTTTCTTTCCTCCCTTCTCTCCCTTCCATCCTTGATTAGAATCAATACTTAGTAGTTCTAAGGCAGAACAGTCCAGGTAGGTAGGATTAAGTGATTTGCCCAGGGTTACACAAGAAGTATCTGAAGCCAAATTTGAACTCAAACTTTCTGATTCCAAGTCCAGTACTCTATCCCCTTTGTGACCTAAGAAGGCTAGTTTGGCTGTACCAGACAGTTTTTGTTCAAGGATCAGGCCTAACACACTTTTTTGCATGACTTTTTCTGATTCCTCAAGCTCCTAGGCTTCTCCCCCACAAAGCCACTTGTTTATATTTTTCTCTTTTTAAAAATATGTACTTATATATACATATGTCATATTATCACTACCTAGAACAGTGCTTGGCACATGCTTAGATGCTGAATAAATTCCTAGTTATGTGATCCTGGATAAGTCATTTAACCTCTGTCTGCTTTGGTTTTCTCAACTGCATAATGGAAATAATAATAGCACATCCTTCCCAGGGTTATTGTGAGGATCATATTTGTAAAGTGTTTACTACAGCACCAATAAATGCTTGTTTCCTTTCTTCCTATTCTCCTTGTCCTTATACCTATCTTAGATGCCAAATCATGACATATTTTTATATATTCATTAATCACTACTGTTTTTGCTCTCTTGAGTGATTGAACTTCTGGTGCCACTTGAACAATAAACTTTGACCAGTAGCTTCTAGTTTGACCTGACTTTGGCTTTTGTCTTGGAACTTATAGTAATTACATTCTTCCTTTCAATAGGAATGTCCCTAACTGCCATTCATCATAATCTTTATAGCTAGCCTGTCCTAATTATTTTGTCCTGTCGTGTCCAGCCTGACCAGACCGGTCTGATCCAGGTCCCTGTCCTTGCCCCTGCTAATCACTTTGTCTTATATGAACATGGTACAAAAAAGAAAATACACCAGATTTGGAGTTTAAAGATCTGGGTTGAAATTTAGGCTCTTCCATTTAGCATCCCTGTGACTCACTTAAAATCTATGGTCCTTGGTTCCCTTATCTATGATGTAAGGGTGCTATAATAGATAACCTTTAAGACCCATTTCAGGTCTTAAAATCACCTGTGATCCTGAGAAATCCACTCAGTCCCAGAAAAGGGTCAATCCAGGATCTCTAGGTAAGAGCAAATATCATGCTATTTCCCTAAAGATGTGCAAATAAATTTACTTGGAGTGGTACACGTGTGGGGTCAGAGATAACAACAGATCCGTGTATGTAGCTAGATAATTATTTCAGCTTAAAAGACCTTTCTTTCAGGTCCTGCTGAGCTAGAGCAAAGAAAAACCCTAGTCAGAATGCTAAAGCAGAATATTAAATTAGACAACAGTGTTGTTGAAAATTTCAAAGCAAAATTTGTATGAATTATTTGTAATGAGGCAGTCAACCACCAGATGACCATGTGAGATGCCCAATAACAGAACTATCACTATAATATTTCTATGGATTTTGCATTAAGCCAAGCACAGTTCAAGGCAATGGAATTTTTCACTGGATTTGATCAAATCATGAAAAACATCTCCACTAAAGTTCTACTCTGATGCCTTGTCTTAGTGTTGAGCTGACTCTGAATTCTTGAAAGCTATGGCAAGCAGAGAACATACTTATAGTATTCTACCAGGCTGGAAAAGCTTCAGTTGAGGTCCCAGTGATGGAGGGGATGTCCCTCATCCAATGACAAGCCTGACTAGGTTCAGAGAAATTCAGCCCCCTGAGGGGTTGTCACAAGGGGATTAAATTTGGGGGAAGCCAGAAGCCCAGCAATTTATCAAAACTCCAAATCAGTCATGGAGGGGGTTTGTAATCTGTGCCAGTGATGGATTACCCACAAATGAATTTATGGCTTCTGGAAATTGCCAGTGTTTATATATTAGAAAACTGAATCAAGTATTTTAGTTTTCCCTTGCCCATTCCATATACAGTGTGTGAGGAGGATGTAAATAATCTGGCCTTGTAGTTAATATTGATCAAACTAACTAGATAATAAACAATACTCCATTTTATTTAGTGCTTTTAGAAATTTTGTACCAGCCCTGTGATTCCATGGTAAAGGCAACTCCTGGTGAGGAAATGCCCTCTATCCAAACCAATCAGGACTCCCTCTGAAATTTGGAAATTTTTGAGAGTTACTATAGGGATACAAACAAAAATGAACTTTATTGACACATATATAGTGCGTTTAGAGAGTCACTTTGGGGAACGAGAAAGGAATGGAAGGGAATAAGCAAGAGAAAGCAACTTGGCATTGTGAATGGGGTACTAGATGTAGTCAGGAGACTTGGGTTCAAATCCCAAAACTTTCTCATTATACAACTGTAGGCCAGTTGTTTAACTTATCTGAGATGTAAGATCTAATAAAGAATCTGGATAATCCATATAGTGCTTTTAATATCTACATTTCAGCATTGCTATGAGGAAAGGGCTTTGCAAACCTCAAAGAACTATATAAACATAATCTCTTATAATTAAGATTTACAAAGTGTTTTACATACACATTATTTCACTTATTTCACTTGTTCCTTACAGCAACCATATTATAGGGATACATTATTATTTATATTTTGTATCTTAGAAAGTTTTTGTTTTGATTTGTTTTGTTTTAAAACCTAACATAGGAGAGCAATAAGGGCTATGTAAAGATTAAAATTTAGGGGAGATGGGGAGACTGAGGCAGGTAGAAATTAGTTTCTCTCTGCAAGGAGTATTATATTTTTTAGAGGTTTATTAAAGGTTAAAGATTAAAAAATATACAAGTAAGAAACATGTGCCTAGGCCAGAGGCCTAGACAAAATAACCTCACATCACGCAAGAGACATGCCTGCTCCAAAACGGAAGTCCAAAAAGAGCCAAGAGAGAGACCTCAAAAGCCTTTGAATCAGCTTAAATACCTTCTTGATCTTGGCCCAGGTGAGATTACAAGGCATTCTGGGGAAGTGGAGCAAAGGCTTGTGGGGATTGTAGTCCTGTATTTGAGTCTACTTTTTACATTCCTCCATTTGATCGTTTTTGGAAAAATTAATTTTTCCCCAAAAGGATCATAAAAACATAATAAACTTAAAAGATTACAATAGTGTGAGGATAAGAGAAAAAAGAATAAAACCAATAATTGCTGAACACATTGACAAAAAGCCATTAGGGGGCAGTCCCCTTTGGCATAAAAGTATACATACAAATAAATGTTCAATCAACCACACCCAAAGTTCAATTTTGTGCAACTTGTGGTCTGGAGGCTTCTTCATGGTGGCTTCTCCAACAGTTCAGTTCTGGATTCAGAGAGGTAGCATCTTCTTTACCTAAAATTCTTCTCAAAAGGAATTTAAACTTTGCAATTTAAATAATGATTTTTTTTTTTTACATTCCCCCATGTTGTGGGTGATTGAAAGATTCAGAATCAGTTAGGGATACATGGCTGAGGTATGAGGTATATGAATCAATTGGCAAGAGATATTAAAAATACATCAGAAAATCCAAAAGAAAAGAAAAATTTCTGGATGAAAATAT
Source organism: Monodelphis domestica (assembly GCF_027887165.1). NCBI lineage: Eukaryota > Metazoa > Chordata > Mammalia > Didelphimorphia > Didelphidae > Monodelphis > Monodelphis domestica. Next base: position 202,197,371 of record NC_077232.1, on the reverse strand, counting down.
AGACTATCAAAGTCTTATGTGTAAAAATTCCAAGTAGAAGAAAAATAAATCTATAACAGGTCCTTCAATCAAGGCCCAATCAAAATGATCTAAGTAATGATGCATTTACCCAATCAGTGCCAGGACTACAGAAAGGTACCACATTATGAGAGGCAGAAAAGGGGACCAGATTATAGGAGCCAAGGTTTCAGGGATACTTGTCTATGAGTATCTTCAGGATGAGTGTGGATACAAGGAAAGCTTATGTCTTAACACATGTTAAACATAGTAACCTCGAGTCTTCACACTAGGTTCAAGACCTTTGTATTGGCCTAGAAGTGCATCAATCCATCCTAGATTGGCCTTTCTTTGGCCCTATGAAATGGCTCTTGTATGTATCTCTTGTCCTGGAATCAGACAGAATCATTAAGCAAAGTCCCATAATTTATTTAAATAATTAGTGGCATCATTTTTATAGTCACAAGCCTTTTAAGGCATGTATTAGCAAATGTATCTTAAACTTAAAAATCAAAAGGTTAAAGAAAATCTTAATACTGGTGACATGTGCTTCAAATATATAAAGGAGAGAAAAAAATAATAAAAAAACTGAAAAAGTATATTGCACATGCAAGAAAAATATAATAATAAAAGAGCTTTAAAAAATTCAAAAATATAGCTTACAATCATTGACACTCTGTGTCAGTTAAGAAAATATAAAATATAAGGCTTTCTCGCCAAAAAATGAGATCCATTTCCTCTTTGTATCTGGCCATGATCACTGTGAGTAGAAGGCAAATGAATTGAACAAGGTTAACAATTTTTTCATCTTTAAAAATACAGTAGTACAAATATGTAGATATCAAAATCCCCAAAATTCTCAATAGCCCAATTAATTACAATAGCAAACAAACACACTTTCATATTTCACGTAAGTTGCTGTATGACATTTTTAAAACCTATGAATTGATGGACATTTGTCACAATTTTTACAAACATAGCAATCCTTCAACCTTGGTATTTAAACATTTTTTAAAACAAAGTAAAACTCATCTTGGGTTTAGAACATAATCAAGAAATCTATATATCATTCTGGTAGAAGTAAAATAGTGAGCTGAAGAGCATAAATAAAGGGGTGCTCCTTTTTCTTGGAGGCTTATAGGGATACAAATGCCCTGAGATTAACTGCCCAACTTCCATTCACATGTGGGAAGGTTGGGGGTTTATAAAATGTATTTCACTCCAGCTAATGGGCCTTACCTCGTGGTAGGGGCAGGCAAAAATAACCAGATTGTTAAAAAAAAATTCCAAAAATCATATTTAAAAAACCCTTAAAATCAAATCATTTGAGGTATTTAGCACATTAAAATTCCAAAGGTTGTTAATACAATTATAACCAGTTCTGAAGTCCATCTATCCTCGGCAAAATAAAAAAAAGCTGTTTTTTCATATATGGGCTTATTCACAATAATATTTGTTCAACACAGTTATAGGGGAAAAACAACAGAATTTTAAAACTCAGTACATTCAAAATAAATTCAATCAACCTTCAGTTCACAGAATAATATTCAATCCAGTAATATATGAACTTAAAATCACAAAGTTATATCTTAACCAAAACAATGCAATAGAATACAGAGATTTTTTTTATAAACCATTGGAGTCAGAAATGCCTTAGAATATAGCCTTTAGTCTCTTCAAAGTTCCTGGGTGGGTTTTTTTTTGTTTGTTTGTTTTTAATTATCCATTTAAATGTCTATTGTCCGAAGGTAGAGTAGTAAAGGCTAGGCTATGGGGTTCAAGGGATCCGTCCAGGGCCCCATAGCTGGGAAGCATCGGAGGCCAGATTTTAGCTAGAGACCTCCCGTCTCTGGGCCTGGCTTCCAGTTCGCTGGGCCACCCATTTTCCTCCCCAAAGTTAAAGTTGAATCTTTGGGCTGAGTCTGCTCCCTGACAAGCAGGTAAAATCAATGAAATTGCCAGAAGAGCCAAAAATCCTTTTAAACAGCCCATTGCTTTTTAGGTTTCTGTTTGAAAAGTCTGTTTCTTCTCTCTAGTCTTTTCTCTCTTTCCCCTCTCTGATACCCCTGTGGCCGATACCCCCAGCCACGTGGAGGCTTAGCCCAAGGGAAAATTACCCGGTCTCCTTTCCCTCTGGTCTCTCCCCTCCGCCCACGTGGCCAATACAGTTACCAGCTGGTCGCAATGAGTCCTGAGCGATCTGCTCCAAGGATCTGGGGGATGAGCCGGCTGGGGTCACGCTCGTGGATCTGAGGCGCAGAAATAGGCAGGCAGCGGGCCAGTGAGAGGCCAGGAGCAGGAGCTGGAGCGGCTGCGGGGGTGGGCAAGGCCGGAACCAGGTACCAGGTGAGGACGATCAGGGCTGCAGGTTGCAGGCAGGAAGCAGCGGGGCCCAACCAGGTGGGGTGGGCAGCAGGTCCGGAGTCTGTAGCAGCTTTGCGAGGGTAGAAAACCTTGGCCAGAGAGATATGGCTCAAAAAAAATTTTTTTCTAGGTACTAGCTATTAAAAGTTGAACTAAAGATCAGAAAAGAATTCAGAAGATTGAGGGTTTTTTTTCCCATTAGGCCGCCAAACTGTAAAGATTAAAATTTAGGGGAGATGGGGAGACTGAGGCAGGTAGAAATTAGTTTCTCTCTGCAAGGAGTATTATATTTTTTAGAGGTTTATTAAAGGTTAAAGATTAAAGAACATACAAGTAAGAAACATGTGCCTAGGCCAGAGGCCTAGACAAAATAACCTCACATCACACAAGAGACATGCCTGCTCCAAAACGGAAGTCCAAAAAGAGCCAAGAGAGAGACCTCAAAAGCCTTTGAATCAGCTTAAATACCTTCTTGATCTTGGCCCAGGTGAGATTACAAGGCATTCTGGGGAAGTGGAGCAAAGGCTCGTGGGGATTGTAGTCCTGTATTCGAGTCTATTTTTTACAGCTAAATGATTGGGGTTCGGTCACTTGCCCCCGGGTCATATAGCTAAGAAGTGTCTGAAGTCCCATTTGAACCCAAGACCTCCCCTATTCAAGCTTGGCTTGGCCTTTTATCCATGTATTTATTTTTTTTTTAATTTTATTTTTATTGGCTGTTGTTGTAAGAGCAAACTCATATATAGCAAAAACTCCCAAATAAAACCAAAGATACACTGCTGTGGCAGATGACTTGAACAGTTCTTTCTCTGGAGGTAGACAGCATTCCTCATCACAAGTCCTTCAGGATAGTCCCAGATTGTTGCATTGCTAAGAGTAGCTAAGTTTTTACAGTTGATCACTGACCATTATTGCTTTTATTGTGTACAATGTTCTCCCAGTTCTGTTTATTTTGCTCCAAGATGCACACATCTAGAGACATCTCTGACTCGAATGCTCATGTGGGCTATTTGTGCCTGACTTGTGGTTGAGCCTTCCAAGATCATATTAATTCAATCAGTCACAGTTGGACACATTGCACATTGACCCCGACATAGAGATGTCATTTTGGTCCTCTTCAAGTACAAAGGACAACAACCAACCAACCAATTTCTTGTATGTCCGTAGCTCTTTGAATGTTGTCTCCTTTAAATGTGAGCTCCTTGAGGGCAGGGACTGTGTTTTTTTTTCCTTTTGTTTATTTGATCCTTGTTGTCAAGAATCATTGATATATCTACCTTCCTAACCCAAAGTTTAGCCAATCGTAACTCATGAGGTTGCTGCAAAAAACACACATACACACATTGTAAGCCTCAAAATTCTTTATAAATGTGAGATATTATTGTCATCAATAATAACAAACATTCAAAAAATATTTTGAAGCAATTTCATGTACTGAGTAGAGAGGAAGACCTGGGATCAAAACCTCTCTGGACACATATTGGCTGTGAAAATCATGATACATCATTTTAACTTCCCAATGGCCCCAGCTAACTTTAAAGCTATAAATTACAGAATAATTGTTGTTCTGCATTGGTAGAAGGGTTTCTCCTACTGGGGTTTCCTAGACTAGTGACATCCCAAATCTGGAACAAAACCCTCTCTGAACTATGAAGATGATATTGTGCTTGGTGCTAGTAACACAAAGAGAGATAGAACATGGACTCTATTTTCCAGGATCCTATCAGAAGGGAAAGAAAAATATAGCATGTGGCACGTAGTAACAGTTTAATCAATGTTTATTGCCTGCCTGTCTGCCTGACTACACTACCAACTCAAACATAATCACTGCTTGCAATCAAATTTCCAAATTCTCAGTATGCACTCAGCCCTTCTTTTCTCCATGAAGAGACTAGTAGGGGGGCAGAGTGATGCCATCAAGACATGGCATTTGTTATGGCACTCTTCCTCACAGCACCACCAGAATTGGAGAGTTCATTTTGTGGCTTGGGTTCTAAGATCCAATGCACACTCATTCTCAAGAGCTAGTTGAATAGGTTGAGGTTACTTTCTGGGACAAGCTACCCTCTGCAAACTCCCCACTCTCCCTCTCTCAAAGCTAACCTTCACTTAGAATTATACTGGGGATTCATGCCTAAATACAACTTCAAACTATGAGAGATGCATACCTAATGACCTCCTCAAACTTACTCTCTCATTCAGATGTTCTTAATTTGAGGTCCATAAACCCCCAAAATTCAATGAACTGATTCCAAAGGGTCTACTCATTTGTTTTAGTGTTTTGATAACTGTTTCAAAATAATTGGCCTCTTTATAATTCTATGTATTTTTTAAATTTTAGAACACTATTTTGAGAATAGGATCCCTAGGCTTCAGTAAATTGTCAAGGGGATCCATGACATAAAAAGGTTAAGAACTATTGCTCTAATCACACACTTTCTCCTGAAAAATTTATATTACTATTGACCCACTACATTAGTATCCAGCTTCCATTCTCCCAACATGCTCTCAATAATTGCTCTGTACTTCAACCTTATGTGCCCAGGGAACACTATCCAAGTTATGCCTACTCGAGGATCACCAGGAAAATGTCCTGATTTTTCCTTTAAGTAATTTGTAACTCTATGCAGGTATCAAGGGCAATGGACTTGGCCGAACCATCAGCTAAGTTCAAGAGTGTTCAACAGAGAGAAGATCCAGGTACTACTGGAAAGCTGGGCAATAGCAGGCAACTTTTGCATGGGACAAGGGAAGAGATAACATGATGAAGATATCACTTGAGTTATGCCATGAAAGAAAATGGACATCCACTTTTGGATATGTAGGGGAAACATAGGGGATGGCATGAAAAAAAGCATAGAAACAGAAGAGGGAAAGTCAGGAATGGGAAATATAGATTGGCTAGAATGTAGAAAATCTGAAGGGGAGTCCTAAGACATGAGACTGAACAAATAGGTTAGAGCTGTCCATAACAATGGTCCTGGAATGTAAAGATTAATATAGGGCATTGAATGGGTAGCCAATGAAGGTTTATAAGTAGAGTATATAAGTAGGAATATAACAACACAATAAATAGATTACTTGGGCATTGGTTAGGAGTAGAGAGGAGGACTAGAAGAACAGATATAAGTTAATCAGAATTAAATGATCCTGACTCTTAAGGCATTTATATTGGATCTAGGATGACAACAGGTACTTCTATAGTATAGACTAACTAAGTATATACAAAAAAATACAAAGTAATTAAATATAAAATAATTTGGGGATGACATTATCAATTATTAGTATTAAGAAACAGTTCATGTAGAACTGTTAATAAACTCATAATAAAATACTATTAAGAGTAATAACTAATATTTATATAGCATTTACTACGTTTCAGGCACCACACTAAGTTCTTTATGTATATTATTTCATTTGATCCTCATGATGAACCTTATGGTAGATATTACTATGATCCCCATTAATAGTTGGGGAAACTATGGCAGACAGAGGTTAAGTGACTTGCCCAAGACAATAACTAATAAGTAACTAAGACTGATTTAGTCTTCCACCGTACCACCTGGATGCCTTTTGGAAAGTATGCTTAAAACTAAAATGGAGGGTATACAGGCTCTGGAAGCACCTATCTCTGGGGTACAATTCTAGCTCCTGATACATATGTGGTTCTTGGCAGCTAGATGTGCAGAGAGCACCAGGCCTCAAGTCAGGAATGCTTGAGTTCAAATTCAGCCTTAGATCCTACTAGCTGCATGACCTTGGGCAAGTCAATCTTTCTGCCACTTTCATCAACTATAAAATGGGGATCAGAATAGAACCTACTTCTCAGGATGTTGTGAGGATCAAATAAAATATTTATAATGTGCTTAATATAGTGCCTGACACATAGGCTTTCCAGTTGTAAATCTAGGATGTATTGATGATTTTAGTTTTAGATTTTAGTCTGATCTTCTCCAAATAGATGACCTATTTGTGTCAGTTCCTGGAACAGTACAGAGCCTCCCAAATGAGAGCTATAATTACTCAAAAACATTTAGCTTAACTGTCCACAGAGGAAAAACCAAGTGAATGAAAATGTCTACTATTAAGGCTTTGGTATACAAGTGGGATAGACATACTATTGATCTGGTTAGCTGGTACACGCATGTTGGATAGACATGCAAAAGGGCAATGAACTAAGACCAGACTTGAATGAGAAGAGAATTAGCTCAATTGTCTTTGGGAAATTGTGCAGTGTTTTAAATTACAATAAGCATCTTGCTGAAACAAAAGCCCATCTGTTAGCTCCAATATCCCTTTGGCTACAGAATACCTCAATCTTTGAAGAATTAAAGTTGAAAGTCATCCAACAGGCACTGGAGAGGCATGTGGTGGGCTCAAGCAGGTTGTAACAGGTTATCAATGAAGAAATGCATATGGTAAGTATTGTAAAGGATGCCCTCAGAGAGATTTAGAACTAGAAAAAAAAATAGATGAGTTATGTATTGAAATTGAGAGATGACTGATGAACAATCTGTCTCCTCCCTTGATACCCATATAATATCAATAGATTTGAGGAAGGCTTCTAGCACTTTTAGGTGGATCTCTTAAGGAAGATTTATAGGAGGAATGGGCAAGAGTTGTACAGAATGGACAGGCATGGATGGTCTGCAAGCCACATATGAAAAGAGTGCTCAAATTGATGAGAAAAACAAACCCATTGAAATCAAAGTGTTTGAGGGTACAGCAGGACATCTAGTAGAGATAGCTATCCAGTAAGTAGCAATCTAGAACTGATGTATTATAGAGTGGTGGAGAGTAGAGATATTTATTAGGTTTGAGAGTCATCTCGGTAGAATGGATAATTGAAGCTACCAATTAATAACATTGCCAAGAGAGGGAACATTTCAAATATATACTATAATATATATATATATATACATTATGTATATATGTATATACTATATATACATACATATATACAGATGGAGAGAGAGAGAGAGAGAGAGAGAGAGAGAGAGAGAGAGAGAGAGAGAGAGAGAGAGAGAGAGAGAGAGAATAGGGTAGACCTTTCTTTAAAGACCAGAAGAAAGATGAAGTAATAGACAGGGAAGAAGTAATTGCATAGATAGGAATAAAACAATTAGGCTGTTAGGAAAGCCAAGAGTGGAGAATATATAAAGAAAGAGGGAATTGTCAACTGTGTAAAGTGCTGTGGCAAGATGAAATAGAATGAATATAGAATATAAAGGCTAATGAATATGCTGAAAAGTATATCAATAAGTTTGGAGAGAGCTGTTTCTGTAGAGTGCTTGGGTTAGAATTTAGGTTGAAAGAGACTGAAAATGAGTGAATGGAGAGAAAATGGAGTTAGCAAATGCAGATTACATTTTCTAAGAATTTGGATAGAAAGAAGAATGAATGAATGAAAAAAATTAAAGCACTATGGACACAAATCAAGAAAGTCAAATATTCCCTGTTCTCAAGAAATTCACACTTAAATAGGAGAAACAGTACATAAAAGGAAATTTAGCTATAGGGAATATGGAAGGAGCCAAAAGTTCCAAGGGTTTACATGTGGGACTGTTAGGGCCTGGAGGTCCTTAACTTATAATAGTTAAGAAAGGGCCAGAGGCCTATAGCCTATAGTATAATAATAATAATAATAATAATAATGACATAGAAACAGTGTAATTGGTAGGACCTTGAGAATCTGGGGATGCAGAAGAGGAGCAATTGGTAAGGCCAGGTAAAAAAAGTAACTAGCATTATAGTTATGGTAGACATTATTACATAAAGCACCATATAGTACTTTAAGATTTACAGAACACTTTATGTATTATCTCATTTGAATTTAACAAACCTGAGAGGTTGGCACTAACTGAGTCAGATAGAGGTTAAATTACCTTCCCAGGGTCATATAACTAATGAATATCTGAGGTAGAATTTGAACTGCAGCCTTCTTGACACTAAATCAAATACTTCATCTCCTATTCACTGTCTGAGAATTTAACTCATCAGAAAAATGGAATTGTTTACTTCTATCTCTTCAAAACCCTATGAGCAATCAATCAACCCAAGAAAGGAGTAGGGCACCCCCAGTGTTGGCATGCTTCTTGTTCAGGCACATGCAAGAATTATGAGATAGCCCAAGATAAAGAAAAAGGAAAGGAACATAGAGTGACTGGATTGAGGGGAGGGGGCAATTAATGGAATGGCAGGCAGGATCAAGAGAAGGATTTTTTTAAGGTAAAAGAAACCTAAGTATGTTTATAGCCTGAAAGAAAGGATATACTAGAAGCAGGGAATCCTGAGATGTTGAGAAAGGGTGATAGATTGGGCAAGGTCATGAAAGAGTTGGACACTAGGAGGAATTCAATTCAGTACAATTCAAATCAAGTCATCAAAAATGTTAAAAACTCTTACAGTGTGCTATGATGAATTCTAGGAATAAGAAGACAAAAATGAAACAGTCTCAGCTCTCAAGGTATTTGTATCCTACTGAAGGGAGATGGATGATGGGTTTCCTGGCTACATGTTTGCAATTAAGTACATATAAAGTACCTGTAAAGGTAACACATCATAATTTCAAGATATAGAGAATACAACCAACTGAGCGTATAAAGGGAGGTCATAGAAAGTGGCACTCTTGGAAGGAAGGAAGCTTGAGATTCTAAGAGGGGACTAAATTCAGACATTGAGGATAGCCTCTACCAAGGCACCCAAAAGTAGGAGATGGAACCTGTTTTAGGGGGGGACATCTCAGTAGACCAGAGTGACTAGAAAGGAAAGTGTATGACAAATAGCAATAGGAAACAGGGATGGATTGAGGATACTTGGTAGTCATTAACTTTAGAAAGAAAATCCCTTTTTCTTTGATACTGGAGAAAAGTCATAGAGAATGAATGAGGACATTGAGAGTAGTAAGGTTGACAGAATTCATGTTGGACTCTTCTCAGTAGAATAGGTTAGTTTATTAGAATAAATTGAGGAGGAGATTGAGTTGGAAGCTTGAGAAGACCAGAGAGGATGAAGAGCAGAGAATGTGTTTCATTTATTTGAGTCAATAAGAGATGAATAATGTGCATGAGAGTCCTTTTGGCATTAAACATCCTGAGTAGGATCATTTTTCATGGTACAGGGACTTTCCTAAAATTATATTTAGTTCCTTTGGTGTGGAGCCAAGGAGTCACGGAGTAGGAGGTAACCAGAGTTGATTATTAATTTTGACATCTTTGTTAGTGTTGTCATCATTGTGATTATTCCTTTTAGTGGCTATGTCTTAATCTCTTGATCCCCAAAATTCCCAACCCACTTTCTTTGGCTCCCCCTACTGGTTTTAATAAAGTGTATTCCAATTTGTTGTATACATCATTTTCTTTTTTTCTGTCCTTAATGAAATTTCGCCCAATTTGTATAATAGGTATCTGAAGGAAACATCAAGAGCAGGCTTGGAAGCACACCAAAGACCCTCACTTCCACAAACAGTTCAGCCATTGAGTTCGATTTTTCTACTTTGACCTAGTGTCCTTCAGTTGCTTGATTGAATTTAAAGCCCCAATTTATTTACTTCTCTGACTTTTCTAAATTCAATATATAAAACCATACACTGTGAGTCATTTTTTAACTATCATGATGCTTTTATTAATAAATTAATGTTTCATTAATATTTCACCCTTCTCTTGCCCCAAATCACTGTTTATAGTATTTAATATCTATATAATTCTCTAAAATTGTAAACAGATCCCTAAATCCAATCTAAGATCCCTAATTATGAGCCCCAATTAACCCCTTGAAACTCACCAGGATATCATCTCACCCACTACAAAATGGTAATAACAGGAGGATAAAGATAACTAATAATAGAAATGCAAAACAAACAATAGGAAATAATCTCTTTCATATCACCTAAAAAAAAATCCTAGTTCTAATCTCTAGGTTGCATGTTTAATCCCTTTCCATTTTCTTTGTGTTTTCTACATAAGAGAAGAATGACCTGAATAGTTCCACTTCTAGTAAATTTTATAGTCTCTCTAACATATTGGGAGGGTTTCTTAATCACTCACTGGAAGTGGTGCTGGGATTTTCAGGATATGTTAGATTTCTCAAGATACATTATAGGTTCAGTGTACAACCAGGAAGCAAAAAAAAAAAAGGAAGTTTCTGTATCTAATTTTTGAACTAGGACTGGCAGGTTCTTGCAAGAGTCAAGAAAGATGGAGTATCATGATCAATATGCTAATTTCATCACTCTTCATACTTTGCTAGATTTTCATTATGCTTACATATATGTATACATAATCTTATTCAATCACATAAATGTAACATAATTTGTTGTCACCCTTTGTTATACATGTTTCTGGGTGTTTTGCGATTGTAAATAAGGTAGCTATTCACTTTTTCTAAGGAATAAATACATTACAAATGATTATAGATTACAGATAGATTATAGACTAAAGCAATCTTGACTGCCTTTAAATGATGACACAACTGGATCTCTTGGTTTACTAAGTTTTCAATTACATCTTCTGGAAATTCTAGCCCTAAAGTGAGCTGGCTGCTTCGATAGTTAAAGAATTAATTATCTTCATACAGAAGAGGAAATGAGGATCCTTAATTCCCTACTTGCTTTTGCATCTCCTCTGGTTATCTCTCCAAGACTTCCTAAATGACTTCATTACACTCTAAAAATCATACAGAATTTTGAGTTTTATAATTCCCACAAAGGATAATCCCCAGGCAAGGAAATGGTATAATTCTATACATGTTATATATTATGGTATACATATATATAATGTATAAGATTGACTATTTCTTGCTTTAGAAATATACACACACATATGTGTATAGAAATATATAATATATAGGAATTATAGGAATATATAATTTTATATAATATAGGAAAATAGAATAGGAACATATGAAAATATAGGAAATATATATATAATATATAGGAATATATACATATATATATTCCTAAAGCAGGAAATAGCCAGTCTGATCCTTTATAGGATTATGGAACCACAGAATTTCAAAGTTGAAATGAATCCTAGAGGTCATGAACTCCATCCTTTCTCTGAATGTAGGAATTGTCTTCATAATTACTGACATATATTCATTCAGCCTCTGAGCAAACGTTTCCAGTGCTGGGATTTTAACTATATGATGAAGCAACTCGTTCCCCTGCTGGAAATCTCTAACTATCTGGAAGTTCAAAATCTTATATTGATTATGACTGCTGCTGCTACTACTAATAATAGTGAAAAATAATGGCCCTTATTATTAATTCTAATGAGCAAAAAGTTTTATCCTTCCAAATTCAACCTATCTGTCATAGTTTTGACTTTTGGAATAGCATGTCTCAAGCCTCTTTGATATCTTCTTAAGCATTTAGCGATATCTATCATTTGCCTCCTCTTCTCTAGTTTAAACACTACTATGAACTATTATTGGTATGACATACTTCCTAGACCCTCCTCCATCCTGGCCATCCTAATTCAAGTACATCTAGTTTGTCAATGTCTCTCTTATAATAATGATGCCAAGAGTTGAATGCAATACTCTAAGTCTAGTCTAATATAGAAACTGTGATCCAGTTGACCAGAAACATCTATCTATTACCACATCTTTATAAGATTTTACATGTACATATTAAGGTTAGTTTATCCTTTCCCTGTATCTTAACTATCTGAGTTATTTGAACTTCCCTTATCAACCCTAACTATTTCTGTCCCTAATTTATTAAGGGTTAAATCTGTTAATTCATTCCTAGGCTAAGTTAGTCTGTTAGTATGTTAGTGTATTCACATTATGCACATGCATGTTTAGTGTACAATTATAACATGCTGTAAATGCATATTACATATATACATAAGTTCTGATTTGGAGTCAACCAGACAGTGACATCGTCAAGAACAATTGTCAAGGGGAAACAGACTTTGTCCAAGTTGCCAGAATGGAGAGAAATAAAGAACCATGGCACCATGCTTCTCATGTTAAACACCACATTGCCTCAAAGAGTCCCGAAGAAATTGAGCCAGAAATTGCCCCATATCACGCCAAGAAACCCAAAGAGAAAGTGACCAAGAAGAGGGCACACAAAATAACCCCAGAGAAAGTGATGTTGAAATTGAATAATGAATACAGACAGGCATAATCCACAAGGAATAATATTTATCTAACTCTCCATCTCAACCCTGAATCATTTTAAATCCCAATACAAGAAGAACATGACAGACATCCATACACACTAATACAAACAAGATAAATTTCGTAAAAAGGTCTTACTCACACTCAAACAATCTGAATCACTCTTACACACACTCACACAATGGCAACTACTCTTATACACATGCACACTTCTGTATAAAGAAAAACCTACAATCAAGGTGAGACAACAGTCAAGACGGGGTTAGCTGCACAGAGGAAGAAAGCAGGATCAGAGATATCTTCCAGAAAGCACCACAGATTGCAAATGAACATAAAGAACACAAGAAAGAACTGTTACCCAAGAACTGTATAGAAAAAAGAACTTCTATGAAGCATGTCACGTAAGATGAATTGTCGTACACATTAACATCAAATTAGGGAAAAGCAAACATATACTTGTGAACCCTGGAATAGAAGAAAGGAAAATAGAATCAACAAGCAAGATGTGAAGAGGAGAAATCAGCAAGGGTGTAAGTATATGTAACATAATATTATAACATCAAAATAACACCAAATTGGTTTCTGTAAATAAGAGTCTTGCAGGACTCAAACAGGAAGAAAAGACAATGCCTTTCTTTCTGGTTGACTACAAAGCAGAACTTATGTATATATGTAATATGTATGTACAATATGTTATAATTGTACAGTAAACATGCATGTACATAATGTGAATTTACTAATATACTAACAGACTAACAGTGTAGGAATGAATTAACAGATTTAACCCTTAATAAATTAGGGACAGAAATAGGGTTGACAAAAGAAGTTCAAATAACTCAGATAGTTAGATACAGGGAAAGGATAAACTATCCTTAATATGTACATGTAAAATCTTATAAAGTCATACAATTGTGATACCTAAAACCTTTAAGTAAGTATTAGATATGTAAGGAGTTTGAAAAGTTTTCATGTTCTAGGACAACATGTTGCATACTATTTAGATATATTAGTATATAGTATATTTAGATATACTGTTAATCCTCAAACCAGAATTATTTCATTGTATTAAACTTTGTACCCACACATTTAACCCAAACCACTTTCCTGAAGCCCTTAGCTTAGCTTAGGAATTAGCCAAGATAACTTAGGTCAACAATAAGGACATAGGTTAGGGTTAAGAGATTTTTTACTTTGGGAGGGGAATAGAGGGGATAGCAAATAGGTAGATAGAATAGCAGAGACAATAGACATAAGGTAAGTAATGCATTCAAGGCAATGCAAATTGTCAAATTGACAAATTCGTGAAAAACTGAAAGGGGAAGATTTGTAAGAGAGGAAAGCAAACTCATCATGCTGGAAGACCAACTTGAGCTGAGGAAGGGCAGAAAGGAGAGAGAATTCTGGAGAAGGAACAGAGGAACTGAGAAGATCCAAACAGTTGAACTCACTTCTCTTTGGGAAGACCACCAGGGAGGTTGATCTGAACTAACTTCTGAACCTGGAGCCTCCTCCTGTGAAGCCAGATCTCAGTAGCAAGTGGAAGAAAAACAAGAGTGGATAGGACTTTGTCAGAAAGCTATCCACCACAGGAAGATTTCCTCTCTCTATCCCGCTAAATAATTCTTGAATTCAATACCATAGCTAGGACAGCTAGGAATCAGAATAATTCTCTCAATTGACCTCAGAGGATCAGGCAGGCAAAGCCTGACCATGCAAGATGTGGGGAGAAGGGGTTCAATTGTTATCTTTAGGGACTTCCTATTTCCCACCTTCCCACTACCTTATCCCTCAAACTCACTTGCCCTATCTTTCATATGTTCCTTTAGAATAAATAGCTTTTTACTAGATCAAGTGCCTGCTTTATACTATCCAAGAAGGGAGAATTGGAATTTGGGGAGAGGAAAGTTATATTTCTCTTCTCAGAGAGGGAGAAGCTGTCTGTCCTGTACTTTATTTCAACCAAGTCTCTGGGAGAACCTGTGATTCTGAAGGAAATCAGTGTGGGTTGACCAGGGAAAGAGAGAGGGAAACCGATCTATCCCCTCTCTCTACCTTTTTGTCTCCATTCCATCTCTACCACACTGATCCTGAATTCAGTGGTATTCTTCCCCTCCATTACATACTTTTATAATTTGTATCCACTGAATGTGGATAGTGTTCTTTCTCATAAGTCCTTCAGAATTGTCCTGGATCATTGCATTGCTACTCGCAGAAAAGTCCATTATGTTTGATTGTACCACAGCATATCAGTCTCTATGTACAATGTTCTCCTCTTTTTGCTCCTTTCACTCTGCATCAATTCCTGGAAGTCTTTCCAGTTCCCATGGAATTCCTCTAGTTCATTATTCCTTTGAGCACAGTAGCATTTTATTACCAACAGATACCACAATTTGTTCAGCCATTCCCCAAATGGAGGACATCCCCTCATTTTCCAATTTTTTCCCACTTCAAAGAGCAAAGCTATGAATATCCTTGTAAAAGTCTTTTTCCTTATCTCTTTGGGATACAAAGCCAGCTGTGCTATGGCTGGATCAAAGGGGCAGACAGTCTTTTATCGCCCTTTGGGCATAGTTCCAAATTGCCTGCCAGAATGGTTGTATCAATTCACAACTCCACCAGCAATGCATTAATGTCCCAACTTTGCCACATCCCCTCCAGCATTCATGACTTTCCTTTGCTGTCATGTTAGCCAATCTGCTAGGTGTGAGGTGGTACCTCAGAGTTGTTTTGATTTACATTTTTCTGATTATAAGATATTTAGAACATTTTTTCATGTTTTTATTGATAGTTTTGATTTCTTTATCTGAAAATTGCCTATTCATGTCCCTTGCCCATTTATCAATTGGGGAATGGCTTGATTTTTTGTACAATTGACTTAGTTCTTTATAAATTTGAGTAATTAGACCTTTGTCAGAGTTTTTTGTTATGAAGATTTTTTCCCAATTTATTGCTTCCCTTCTAATTGTGGTTGCATTGGTTTTGTTTGTACAAAAGCATTTTTAATTTAATGTAATCAAAATTATTTATTTTATATTTTTTAACTTTTTTCTAACTCTTGCTTGGTCTTAAAATCTTTCCTTTCCCAAAGATCTGACAAGTCTACTATTCTGTGTTCACCTAATTTACTTATAGTTTCCTTCTTCATATTTAAGTCATTTACCCATTCTGAGTAAATCTTGGTGTAGGATATGATATGTTGATACAAACCTAATCTTTCCCATACTGTCTTCCAATTTTCCCAGCAGGTTTTATCAAAGAGTAGATTTTGGTCCCAAAAGCTGGGATCTTTGGGCTTATCATAGACTGTCTTGCTGAGGTCCCTTACCCCAACTCTATTCCACTGATCCTCCCTTCTGTCTCTTAGTCAGTACCATATTGCTTTGATAACCACTGCTTTATAATATAGTTTGTCATCTAGAACAGCTAGGTCACCTTCCTGAATATTTTCCCCCAACATTTCCCTTGATATTCTTGTTTTTTTGTTCTTCCAAGTGAACTTTGTAATAGTCCTTTTTCCTAATTCAGTAAAACAATTTCTTGGTAGTTTAATGGGTATGGCACTAAATAAGTAGATTAGTTTGGGTAGGATTGTAATTTTTATTATGTTAGCTTGACCTATCCATTTGCAATTAATGTTTTTCCAATTATTTAGATCTAGTTTTAATTGTGTGGATAGTGTTTTATAGTTGTGTTCAAATACTTCCTGTGTTTGTCTTGCCAGAGAGATTCCTAAGTATTTTATATTGTCTAGGGTGATTTTAAATGGAATTTCTCTTTCTAACTCTTGCTGCAGAGATGTTTTGGAAATATGTAGAAATGCTGATGATTTATGTGGGTTCATTTTGTAACCTGCAACTTTGCTAAAGTTGTTGATTATTTCCACTAGCTTTTTGGTAGATTCTCTGGGATTCGTTAAGTAGACTATCACATCATCTGCAAAGTCTGACAGCTTGGTTGCCTCATTACCTATGAGGAAATACCTTAAATTTATTTTTCTTCTCTAATTGCTACTGCTAGAGTATCTAGTACAATGTTAAATAATAGAGGTAATAGGGGCAGCTGGGTAGCTCAGTGTATTTAGAGCCAGGCCTAGAGATGGGAGGTCTTAGGTTCAATCTGGCCTCAGACACTTCCCAGCTGTGTGACCCTGGGCATGTTACTTAACCCCCATTGCCTAGCCCTTACCACTCTTCTGCCTTGGAACCATTACACAATGGAAGCATTAATTCCAAGACAAAAGGTAAGTGCTTAAAAAAATAGAGGTGATAATGGGCATCCTTGTTTCACTCCTGATCTTATTGGGAATACATATAATTTATACCCTTTGTGGATGATACCTGCTGATGACTTTAGATATCTACAGTTTATTATTCTTAGAAAAACCCTTCTATTCCTGTACTTTCTAGTGTTTTCAATAGGATTGAGTGTTGTGTTTTGCCAAAGGCTTTTTCTGCATCTATTGAGATAATCATCTGATTTTTGTTGGTTTCCTTGTTGATATGGTCAATTATGTGGAGAGTTTTCCTAATATTAACCCATCCTTGCATTCCTGGTATAAATCTTACCTGATCACAATGAATGACTCTTGTGATCACTTGCTAAGTCTTTTTACTAGTATTCTATTTAAAATTTTTGCATCTATGTTCATTAACGACATTGGTCTATAGTTTTCTTTCTGTGTTTTTGACCTGCTTGGCTTGGGAATCAGTACCATATTTGTGTCATAAAAGGAGTTTGGTAGAACTCCTTCTTTGCAAATTATGTCAAATAGTTTGTATTGTATTGGGATTAGTTGTTCTTTGAGTGTTTGATAGAATTCATTTGTGAATCCATCAGGCCCAAAGGATTTTTTCTTAGGGAGTTCTTTGATGGCTTGTACAATTTCTTTTTTTTTTTTTGTTAGGGGTTATTTAAGTATTCTATTTCTTCTGTTAATCTAGGCCATTTGTATTTTTGTAAATATTCATCCATATCACCAAGATTTCCATATTTATTGCCATATAATTGGGCAAAAGACTTAAAATATTGCTTTAATTTCCTCTTTGTTAGAGATGAGGTCTCCCTTTTCATCTTTGATACTGTTAACTTGGTTTTCTTCTTTCCTTTTTTAATTAGATTGACCAGTACTTTGTCTATTTTATTTGTTTTTCATAATACCAGCTTCTAGTCTTATTTATTAATTCATAGTTCTTTCACTTTCAATTTTATTAATTTCTCCTTTAATTTTTAGGATCTCTAGTTTTCAACTGGGGATTATTTTTCTGTTGACTTATTTTATTTTTAGGAATTTAAATTAATTTATTTAGTCAATTTATAATATTATTTCTTGACTATAAGAATCATATTATTTCCCTCCCTCCCCTACACCCACCCTTTCCATAGTTGATGTGCAATTTCATTGGGTATTTCATATGCTCTTAATCAAAACCTATTTCCATGTTGTTGTTGTTTGCATTAGGATGTTCATTTAGAGTCTACATCCCCAAACATATCCCCTTGACCCATGTATTTAAGCAGTTTGTCTTTCTCTACTCGCACAATATTTCCTCTGAAAGTGGATAGTGGTTTGTTTGTTTGTTTTTTTTTCCCCATAGATCCCTCCAAGTTGTTCAGGATCACTGCATTGCCACTAATGGAGAAGTCCATTACATTTGATTGTACACAATTGGTTGATACTCTGGGGTTCTTTAAGTAGACCATAATATAATCTGCAAAGAGTGATAGCTTGGTCTCCTCATTGCCTATTTTAATACCTTCAATTTCTTTTTCTTCTCTAATCACTAGAGCTAGTGTTTCTAGTACAATGTTAAATAATAGAGGTGATAATGGGCATCCTTATTTCACTCCTGATCTTATTGGGGAGGCTTCAATTTATCCTCATTGCAGATGATGTTTGCTAATGGTTTTAGATATATACTATTTATTATTTTTAGGAAAGGCCCATACTGTTTATTATTTTTAGGAAAGGCCCTTCTATTCCTATACTTTCTAGTGTTTTCAATAGGAATGGGTACTGTATTTTATCAAAGGCTTTTTCTGTATCTATTGAGATAATCATGTGATTTTTGTTGCTTTGCTTGTTAATATGGTCAATTATGTGGATGGTTTTCCTAATATTGAACCATCCTTGCTTTCCTGGTATGAATCATACCTGGTCATAGGGAATAAACTTGTGATCACTTGCTGGAGTCTGTTTGCTAGTATCCTATTTAAGATTTTTGCATCTATATTCATTAATGAGATTCGTCTATAGTTTTCTTTCTTTCTTTTTTTTTTTTTTTGACCTGCCTGGCTTTGGAATTAGTACCATATTTGTGTCATAAAAGGAATTTGATAGAACTCCTTCTTTGCTTATTCTGTCAAATAGTTTATATAATATTGGGATTATTTGTTCTTTGAATGTTTGATAGAATTCATTTGTGAATCCATCTGGACCTGGGGATTTTTTCTTAGGGAGTTCTTTGATGGCTTGTTCAATTTCTTTTTTCTGATATGGGGTTGTTTAGGTAGTCTATTTCTTCCTCTGTTAGTCTATACACTTTATATTTTTGAAAATATCCATCCATATCACCTAGATTGCCATATTTATTTCCATATAATTGGGCATAATAGTTTTTAATGATTGCCTTAAATTTCTCTTCATTAGAGGTGCAGTCTCCCTTTTCATCTTGGATACTTTCAATTTGGTTTTCTTCTTTCCTTTTTTAAGTTAGATTGTCCAGTACTTTATTTTATTTGTTTTTTCAAAGTACCATTTTAATTTGTTCCCTTTCAAATTTTTTGATTTGCATCAAGGATATAAATTTCCCCCTGAGTACTGCTTTGGCTGCATCCCATAGATTTTGAAAGAATGTCTCACCATTGTCATTTTCTCTGATGAAATTAATTGTTTCTATGATTTGTTCTTTAACTAACTGGTTTTGGAGGATCATATTTAATTTCCAATTAATTTTTGATTTGCCTCTCCATGTACCCTTACTAATTGTTTTTATTGCATTATGATCTGAAAATGTTACATTTATTATTTCTGCCTTTTTGCACTTGTTTGCCAAGTTTTTATGCTGTAGTACATGGTCAATCTTTGTGAATGTAATATCAGCTGCTGAAAAGAAGATGTATTCCTTTTTGTCCCTATTTGTTTTTCTCCACATATCTACTCACTCTAATTTTTTCTAAGATTTCATTCATTTCTCTTGCCTCCTTCCTTTTTATTTTTTGGTTCAATTTACCTAGTTCTTGTAGAAGAATGTTCAGGTCTCCCACTAGTATAGATTTTCTATCTATTGCATCCACTAGTTTCTCCTTTAGAAATTTGGATGCTATGACATTTGGTGCATACATGTTGATTACTAATATTTCCTGATTGTCTATACTGCCTTTTATCAGAATGTAATTACCTTATCTATCTCTTTTAATCAGATCTATTTTTACTTTGTCTTTGTCAGATATCATAATTGCAACTCCTGCCTTCTTTTTCTCAGTTGTGGCCCAATAGATTTTCCTCCAGCCTTTGATCCTTATTCTGTGAGTGTCTAACTGCTTCATGTGTGTTTCTTGTAGACAATATGTGATAGGATTTTGGTTTCTAATCCACTCTGCTATTTGCTTTTGTTTTATGGATGAGTTCATTCCATTCACATTCAGAGTTATGATAACCACCTCTGTTTTCCCCAACATTTTGATATCCTCTCCTTGTTCTGCCCTTTTTCTTTAGCTATATCTTTTTAAATCAGTGGTTTGCTTTTAATCAGTCCCCCTAATTCCCACCCTTAGTATACTTCCCTTTCCACCCCCTCCCTTTTTGTTCCCATCTTCGTCTATTTTTTAGAGTTCTGTCCCTCAGCCCTTTCCCTCCTTTTTTGTACTCCCTGTCCCACCCCTCCCTTATTTTTTCCCTTCTCAATTTCCCTATAGGGTAAGATAGAATTCTATACCACAATGGGTCTAGATGCTCTTCCCTCTCAGAATTTCACTGAGAATATGGTTTAACTATTTCCTATTAGCACTCTCTTCCTCTCCTTATAACAATATTCTTCCCCTCTCCTTCCCATGCACCTATTTGTGTGATATCCATTATCCCATTTATCTTATTCCTTAAAATTTCTCTTGGTGCCATCTTCTATTCTCTTTCCCTTTTTCTTTTTTTGCATATCATCTTAGAACACTTATTACCCCAATCTTTATCTATAATTGATTCTTATAATTATTATAATAGTGAATATAATTTTTGAGAGTTACAAATAACATTTTTCCATATATTAATATAAATAATTTGCTCTTATTGAAACCCTTAAGGAAGAAAATTTAAATAAAAAAAATTTCCCCCCCTTTTCCTCTATCTTTCTTATTTACCTTTTCATGTTTCTCTTGATCTTTCTGTTTGGATATCAAACTTTCTGCTTAGTTCTGGTCTTTTCTTTATAAATACTTGAAAATCTTCTGTTTTGTTGAATGCCTGTACTTTACCCTGGAATTATATAGTCCGTTTTGATGGTTATGTGATCCTTAGATGAAGACCCAAATCTCTTGCCTTTCTGAATATCATATTCCAAGCCTTGAGGTCCTTTAGTGTGGAAGCTGCCATATCTTGTATGATCCTGATTGGTGCTCCTTGATATCTGAATTCTCTTTTTTTTTGGCTTCTTAGAAAATTATCTACTTAGCTTGGAAGCTCTTTTATTTGGCTATTACACTCCTGAGGGTTTTCTTTTCAGGATTCAATGTAGAGGTTGTTCTATGAACTCTTTCAAAGTCTATTTTGCCCTCTTGTTTAAGACATCAGGGCTGGGTTGACCGGTAGACCAATGATTCTCAAATTGTCTCTTCTAGACCTGTTTTCTTGGTCAGTCATCTTCTCAGTGAGATATTTCATGTTTCCTTCTATTTTGCCAATATTTTGATTTTGCTTTATTAATTCTTGCTGTTGTGTGAAACCATTGGCCTCTAATTGCCCAATTCTGGTCTTTAAAGACTGGTTTTCCACTATAATCTTTCGATTTTCCTTTTCAGTTTGGTGTATTGTTTTTTTCATGGCTTCCAGCTGTTTAATTTTGGTCTCTAATTTATTTATAACTTCTTTTGATTTCTGGGATTCTTTATCCAATTGGGAGTTCCTTTCTTTTAAACTGTTATTTTCTTTTTGAACTATTTTCCACCTTTCTTGCCAATATTCTTCCATCTTTTTCATAAGTTCTGATTTAAATTCTTCAAGAGCTTGTGGCCAATTTTCATTTTTTGAAAGGTTTGAATTAATTTATTTGTTCTCACTCTTCTGTTATTTCCTCTGTAGTCTGAATTTTTCCTCCATGAAAATTATCCAGGGTCAAAACCTTCTTCTTGTTCTTGGTATTGGGAAGTTGTTTTTCCTGGACATTTTTTTGCCATCACTATGCTGGTTTTTCCTTCCCTTTCCAGTCAGAAGTCTGAGTGAGGAGGGCAGGCTCCTTATGTAGGGAGCTAAGGAATGAGGTTTTTGCCTGATGCCACCTCTTGAGTCTATGGAGCTTCTACTGTTTGCAACCCTTCTCTGTGCTATCTCCTTGCCCAAGGTCTGCACTCTTCCACCTGTTGGGGTCTCAAGTCTAGCTGCTCTCAGGGGTAGGTCTTTGGTGGTCTTAGTCAGCTCCCACAGACCTAGGGGGCCCCTCGATTGCTCACTGATTCTAGTTTGCACTGGTTCTGAGTCTAGTGCACGGCATCCATCAGTTGGGTGGGGGAGGATAGATCAGCTCACATTTTGGTGGAAGTTATTTCACCCCATAGTATGGAAATGCCCAAATTCCCTGTACCTTCAATGCTGCACCCTACTGTAGAGTCCCTTTGTTCATATGAATTCAGTTTTTTTTGGCCTTTTGAGGTGGTCTATATTGGTAGGCAATGAGGAAAGGTAAATTCCTGCTTCTAAGCTGCAACCATATTTGCCCGGAAGTGGTATTCTTAAAAATTCATAAGCAAGGGAATGCCATAGTCAGTGAGTATTTTAATATACAAACCAGATAAGAGGTAATAAGGGTCTGTTCACTCCACTCTAGGCTCCACTTCTTACACAGTGAACTTTTCCAGCTACTCCCCAACCTCTCTCTCACCTAGAGATTCCTCCATTATGTGACCCTCTTTCCAGACTGGTGGGTCCTTGGCTTTGTGGGGCTTTCCCTTAATGGACTTCCCTGACCAGCAGGGTCCCACAAGGGAAGGGGCTCACCTTTGTGATGGGACCTGAGGAGAGGTAGGAACCGAGAACCAGGGTGGAAATGAAAGACACGGACAAGTCAGTGTTTGAATAGGGCAGGCAATCCCTATGATACTCCCTTTGATAGGAAAGTATGAGTACAAAGGAACACGAGGTGGAGGAGGAGATTAAGATAGGAAATGCAGGCCGAGATGGTTACAGCCTCAGGGAAGGAGAAGGTTAAGAGGAGAGAGAGACATAGTCATTGAGGAGCCCAGTGGAGCTCCATGAAAGGGGAGAGAAAGCCATGAGGAAGTTCATGGGTTTGCCTCTGAATTTATTCCTGTCTTGCTTGGGCAGTACTCCCAAGCATATAGTAACCACATCACAAAGTATAGACAATTAAGATTGGGTGGCAAGGTAGAGGGAACACCTTTGGGCGTGTAGATTGCAAACCTCGCTTTCCTGGGGAATTGAGTCCGAGCATGTTAATGAGTTTGTCTTAGCCAAGGGCTGTATGGCCAGTTCAAGGTTACATTCACAAACCTCATTGGTATAACCTTATGCTTGGAGACACAGTAATCATACAGTCATTTATATTTCATAGATGTGAATATGCTTGGGATGCTACAGGCTTGGACCATCAATTCATGATGTACTTGGACTATGGTCAGTTACTTGACTCCTTGACTCGATACTCCACTTCATGGACTTTTCAGTCTTTTTTTAGCAGCCTTTTCATTTGAGGTATGCATCCAGCCTGTGGACCTCTCTGCTAACTGATGAACCTACACCACCATTTCCCAAGTTTCCCTAGCCATGCTCACTTCATGCTTAGCTTCACTTCTCATTCCCTAAATTATTCCACCTACTTCTCAGCAGCTGCATCTGCATGTGAATACCCTGCCCTCCTTCCAGTGTCCTTTTTATGTGTTTTCTTACTGTATTAGAATGTAAGTCTCTTGACAGCAAAGGGCTCTATTTTTTGCTTGAATTTGCATACCCAGTATTTAGCACAGTGTCTAAAATATGGTAAATATTTAATATTCTTCTTTCATTCCTTCCTCTTTCTTTTCTTTCTCCCTCCTTTCCTTTTGTTTGTCTTTATCTATCTTTCTTTCTTCCTTTCTCTTTGTTTCTTTGTTTCTTCCTTTCTTCCTCTCTCTACCTATTTGTTTGCCTCTCTATCCATTTGTCTTTCTGAAGTAAGACAATGAGATGGATATAAAAGATGCTATGATGGAAGAATTAATGAGACTCCATCTAATTAATATATATAGGGATAAGGAAGAATTAAAATAAAAGATGACTAAACTTGTAAAGCTCAAGGACTAGAACAACTTTCTCTTCCCAAGAGAAAAAAAAAATTAAAGAAGGGGTGGGTGTTGTAAGAAAGACTTTCATTTTAATGACTGGGTTTGAGCTGGCAATGGGATATTCAGGAGGGCATGCCTAATAGGCAGTTGGGAATGTGGGACTAGACCTCAGGAGAGAAGTTAGGGCGGAATATATTCAGCATTGTGGTTATCTACTTATAATATTTATATATGATAAAAATATTTATTATAGTTCATTATGATCAAGTTTTATCAATCAAGATTTGTTATCAAGATTTATTAATATGTATACTCGTATCAGTGGAGTCAATTGTAAACCATTCTATGTAACTCTCATTCTTTTCTTTTCATACGACTTCCAAAAGAAGGTGGCATATTAAAGCCTTTCTCTGAGATCAGTGTAGGATTTTGGCTATCAACCTATCTCCTTTTCTGAATATTCTAGATGTTAACTTTAATACTATTTCCTGAATTGAAGCCATTATTGGCATATGCTACAACTTACTTATGCCCACAAAATGTCTCTTGGTTGACCTCTGGATCACCTAAACTAAAACTTGGATTCTTCAGAAATCATTATTGTCTGCAGCCATGTAGCATTACCAGGGAAAAAAAAGTTTAAAAGATGTGTTTCATTTAGGAGGTTGCTGGAGTTCATTGAAAATACTATTCAACTTTGTCAAAGCAATCAAAATCCTACTCTTATTTTATACTTCTATGTCTATATCATTGTTTGTCTGTAGCATGTGTCCAAAATATGTATGATATTTATGAATTATTCTTCCAATTTTATGTAATAATCTAAAAAAGAGGTCATTTCCATTCGCTTCTTTTATCTGAGGCGACTGATTCAAAATTTTGAATGATCCATTTCATTTAAGAGAATCTAGAACAATTTGGGGCTTAATATAATAATCCTGATTTCATATACAAAGAAGATCATTTGGAAAACCTCTTCATTTATAGGCACTTCCTTTTCCATTTATAATGAACATCTTTCATTAGAGTGGCACACAAGTTTGGTAAGCATGCATCTTTTTGTTTTACGCCTGGTATGATACTGAAAACCAGAGGACTGACACTATTTGGAGCATATTTAAGGAAAAATTTTGTACATTGGACTCCTGAATTCTCTATAAGTTTCAGTCATTTGTGTGAAGACATGTTAAATGCCACTGAAGAAAAGCCTGCCTGTTCCCTTCTCTTATTTTCATCAAGGATACCTTTGAAATATTTGTGAATACATACACACATACAAACACATGATTCTCATAAAGATTTTATAGGAACAAGAATATCAGCATATAGATCATCTTGAGTGATTTCTTTCAGTAGTAATACTTCCCATAATATGTTCCAAAGGTTTGGCATTTTACTGTTTTTCCAATATATCATTGTCTTCAAATTTGTGTCATACAGGCCTTTGTTGAATTCCTGGTAAAAAGACTTGATGTTTGCATATACTTAATTTGGTCCAACTGGTTTTCCTCTGTTTTTAATGTCATTTTTACTTCCTCATTCAACATATATGGAACTAAGATGTTGAAGTCTAAGTATGGTGGTTGCACTGTCATTGATGAAAAAAAATAGTTTGCTATTTAAATACTGATAAATCCATTCAATTTTTTGTCTGTTTATTGTTTTCTTTCCAATTTCACCTTTGAGTGATCTTAGGATGATAGGGCTTAACTAGGTCCTATGCCAAGATATCTGTAAGATTGTTTTTCCTCCACATTTCTCACTTTTATTAAGCAATACTGCTCGTAGTCTTACTCTATCCCCTATGAATATTATAATAATATTTTAACCTAAGTTTTATTTTTACATTCATTGATAAATGTGAGTATTCAAATATATTAATAAAAATATTAAAAAAGAAAATATTTAAACAGACAACTGAGTTGAAATTAAACAAAGCAAGCTCTAATATCACTAATAATTATATATGTCTATGCCTTCTGTTATTTCTCATTTATGACCTTTACTTCAAAAGATGTACAAGAGGTGGAGTCAAGATGACTGCTTAGAAGCAGCAAAAGTCAAGTCCTCCATGTAAACCCTTCTACACCAATCAAAAACAAAGTGCTTCAAGGGGATATAAAACCAAATCTAACAATAGAACAGAGCCAGGGGACCCTCCTGCTCAATTCAACTTAAAAGGTACACAGAGAAGGTTGAATTCTCAGGTTTAAGGAAAAGAAGGAAGGTCCTAGGACCCTTCCCTCACCTACTATGCTGAGAATCAGGTGGTTGCTGGTATCTCTGGCCAGGACACTGGCTCAGAGGGAGTGCCTTGCTACCACAGCTATATAAGGCTCAGGGCTCTGACACAGCTGGCAGGGAGACAGCTGGAAGAGAGGGGCAGAGAGGAGGGCAGCCTGGTAATAGCCTTTGGCCACCACTCTCCATCTTGGGCCTCTGACTCTCGAGATTTTGGCCTCAGGGTACATCTAGCTCTGCAGATCAGTTCACCTGGCTTAATGCTGTCTATTAATAGTACAGATAAGAAGCCTTCAGAGGGCAAAGAAACTCAATCTCCAACACTCCTCCCCTACCAACTGTGGTAAGACCTGCAGTAAGAATCCATTTGAATGGGATCCCAGGGCAAAGGCTTTAACTGCTACAGAGTACCTTGGTACCACCATGGAAAGCTCAGAGCTCTGACTTGGCAGCTGGCAGGGAGGCGGTTGGCAGAAAGGAGCAGAGAAGAGGATAAGGATAACTACCTTCAGCCTCCACACCTTCACCTTCACCTTGTAAGGGGTAACATTATGATTGGACTGAATATTTAAGAGTATGGTTGCTAGGAATTAATTACTTAATTCCAAATAAATTACTCAAGTCAGAATGACTATTATAGTAGTTTATTTACAAATAGAGAGAGTGAAAGCAAGGAAAATGAGAGAGTGAGATAACTACTCTGGTCTCGTCCAAACCAGACAGGGCTTCAGAGGCCTCAACAAAGGAGGGGATAGAGGTTAATTAAACAAGGCTTCTAGCCACAAGGCCTCCTCCAAGATGAGGGGACTCTCCAGAAGCTAGTGCCTCCAGAAAAGCCAAGGAAAGTGAGTCACTCTTTTTCACTTACCTAATCTTAGTCCAAAGGGAATCAGTCTGAGGTCTCAAGCCTGAGCTCCTCCAAGGCCAAGTTCAAGGGGATTAACCTCCTCACAGGAAGTTACCACCATATTTAAAGACAGTTCTTTGCATCACTTCCTGTGCCTTTGGTCCACTTTTACATGGACCAATGATGGCTTTAACTTTGCTTCAGATTGCCCAGGTGGCAGTCAGTTGTTTTTGATTTGTCATTTGCTAGCATATGTGGGTCATAGCCCCCCCTTCCCCACTTCCCAATTAAGGATTAAGTGGAGGTGTATACATTACTAGTGGCTAAAATCTAGAGAATAAATAGGGGAGAGTTAATCCCATCTTCACAACCTTTAGCTTCT
Source organism: Monodelphis domestica (assembly GCF_027887165.1). Classification (NCBI taxonomy): domain Eukaryota; kingdom Metazoa; phylum Chordata; class Mammalia; order Didelphimorphia; family Didelphidae; genus Monodelphis; species Monodelphis domestica. Next base: position 202,169,928 of record NC_077232.1, on the reverse strand, counting down.
CTTGGCAGCTGAGGAGGATCTGCTCTCAGTGCTCATTAATACAATGGGTCAGCTCCATCAGCCTAATCTAGTTAATCATCAGAGCAGAAAGAAAGATCTTTAGAACAGAATAGCCCAAACCCAGAAATCCAGCAAATAAACAGAAGAGTAAGATTACAGCCAATGACAGGGGGAAAAGAAGGAAAAAAATATGAGTAAACAATAGAAAAAGAAAAAAGAAATTACAATCAACAGCTTCTATCAAGGTAATGAACAAAGAACAAATGGAACAGAGGAAAAACAAGGAACACCAAACAAAATTTAGGAAGTCTAGCATATTGGACACAGGCTTTGGAAGAACTCAGAACACAATTCAAAAAACAATTAAGAGAGACTGAAGAAAATTGGGGAAAGAACTTAAAAAGCAAAATAGGTCATCTAAAAAGAGGCACATGAACTAAAACAAGAAATTAGTGTTTTAAAAGCCAGAATTGACCAGCTTGAAAACAAGGCAAAGAAAATAAAAGATGATCTACAAAGGAAAACAGATCAAAATGAAAAGAATGAACAAAAAGCCAAGGATGAAATTTAATCTATAAAATTAGAATCCAACAACTAGAAGCAAATGACTTCAAAAGGCAGCAAGAATTTTATAAAGCAAAAAAGAATGAAAAAATTGAGGAAAATATGAAATAACTCATTGATAGAACAATAGACATGGAAAATAGATCCAGAAGAGACAATTTAAGAATTGTTGGACTTTTGGAAAATCATGCCAAAAGAAAAAACCCGGACATCATTTTATAGGAAATTAATCAAGAAAACTTCCCTGACATTCTTGAACAAGAGGGTAAAGTGAAGATTGAAAGAATCTATAGATCACCTACTGCAATAAAAGATATTCATTCTGACTTTAACATCATTGTGCCTATATGGACCTCCTTTTGACAATTTAGTTGGAAGAATAAAAAATTTACTTTTACTTTTGTGATTGTAGTCATCATATATTCTTTTAAATATGCTTTCTCTTGTCTAAAACACTTTATACAAGTTTTTCCATATTTGCCTTTACTTAGGGTTTAATGGTATTGCATTATAGTTATAGACTATAATTAATTTAGTCGTTTGTCAATTGATAGTTTGTTTCCAGTTTTTTGCTATTACAAATAGTGCTACTATGAATATTTTTATCCAGGTAGGACTTCTTTTTTTCCTTTCAATATTCTCCTTGGAGATATAATCATAGTAGAAGAATTATTAGGTCAAAGGGGTATGTGCATTTTAGTAACTTAACATATAATTCCTTACTACTTCTTTAAAAGATTGGACTAATTCACAAACTCAGCAATGTAATAGCATAATCTTTTTTTTTTTATCATAGCTGTTCTAGTTTTGAACTTTGTTATGTTTTTTATTTCTGCGAACTTGCTTGGAGACTAGTAAAACTGAAAATTTGTTTTAATGTGAATTTTTCTCTGATTATTAGAAGGGTTTAACATTTTTTTCTTGTGCTTTTAAATAGTTTTTATATCATTTATCAAGAAATACTTCATATCATTAGACCACTTCACAATTAGGGAATGCCTCTTAATGTAATCAGTTTACATTAATTCCTTATATATTTTATGTACTGGGTAGATCAAAAGTATTTGATACACATTTCCCCTCTAAGCTTGTTTATTTACTTCTTCTGGATGTGTTATTTATAATTATATGAAAACTTAAATTTATTTTCAAAATAAATTTGTCTATTCGATCTCTCATAATTTTTCAGAGTTCATAAAATATATTTTTTCCAAAGTTGTAAAAGATTTACAATTATTTAATTTTATGGTATTTTAAAAATTATTTAGGTTGTTGATCTTTAAGGAAATCCTTATGGTTCATAGTGTGACATTTTGGTCTAATTCCAATTTTTTTCCTCATTAAACTGTTTTTCTATATTCCTATTATCCTCTTATTTCCTAACAACTAATTTCCCCCAAAGCTTTTTTTTTTAATCTCAGATCTATTAAACACTATTCTACACATCTAGCTATAGCTCATTATTGCTTAACCCATTCTACTGAGAAGCAAAGTTTTTACAGTGTGAAGTGCTGTTTATAGAGTAGGAAAAGATCCAGGAAAAGTCCCAACCATTTGCCACCTTTGAATTCTTAGGCAAACAACTTTAACTCTCTGCTTTAGTATCCTCCTCTGTAAATGGAGAGCATCTGATTTAAGGACCTCTATGATTCCTTTAAGTTCAAAAGATTAAATTTCCTTTAAAAAAATCCAATAGGTTGCTTTAATAATTAGTTTCACATAATTAAAATAAAATTATAATAATATTAATGAAATCATTATAATTTAAAATAAGCTAATAATAAAAATTAAAATAATGATTTGATATCTTGGAAGCATAACTCCTCCTTAAATTTTTCCCTTGACTATTTCTATATTTTATTCTCCCATATTAATTTTAAAATATTATCATGTATAATTATATAAAGCATGACATTAGTGTTTTGATTTGATATGCTATTAAATCCATAGATTTATTTTGGGAAAGGTCAGTTAATTTGATTTTGTTATTAGTTAAAACTAATAATACAACGATATCTTAAAATTCATGCAACATTTCACATTTACAAAATCCACATATCTCAAAAAAAGATAACAAATCCCAGAACAAGTATTTTCTTTTTTGCACATCTTCCCAACAGACAAGCACAAGTCATTTGCATGGGGTAAGAGAAAAGACAAGCAAAGAAGCCATTTCTTTTTAAATTATACCTCAAGACTATTTTAATAATTGTTTTGTAACATCTTCTAATCTATGTCCTCTTTTTTCCCCCACCCCTCTTTATTGCCAAAGATGACAGGAATTATGATATAGATTGCACATGTGTTATCAAACAAATACATATGTCCATATTTGTCATGTGAATAACAAATACCACTTACCCTAGAGAAAAATTAATGGAAGAAATAAAGTGAAAGTTGATCTGCTTCAATCTGCATAGATTCCATCAGTTCCTTCTATGGTGAAAGATAACATTTTTCGTCATGAGTCCCATGGGGTTGTCCTTGATCCTTGCATTTCTAATAATATCATTTGCAGCTGATCATCATAGATGATTATTGTTACTGTGTCTAAAATTCTCCTGGTACTATTCACATAGGGTCTTTCTGGGTGTTTTTGTGTATGTCTTGTTCATCATTTCTTATGATAACAGTGCTCAATGACAAGCATATCCTATAACTTGTTCAGCTATTCCCCAATTGATGGCCATCTCTCCAGTTTCTAGTCTTATGATACCACAAAAAGAGGTATTATAAATATTTTTGTACAAATTGGTCCTTTTTCCTATCTTTGATCTCTTTGGGATACATACCCAGTAGTGATATTGCTGGATCAAAGGGTATGCACAGTTTTTGACCTTCTGGGCATGGTCCTGTAATAATGAAAAAAATATTATGCTAAATGTAATATTTAGAAATTGGTTGGAAATATAATATTAGTTTAAAAAAGAGTGTTGTGGTCTCCATTTATAAGATAATTAACTCTTAAATCACAAGGATGATAGTAGCTTTTAACAATGTAATTTTAATATAAATATAGTCTAAGAAAGAAATAAGGAGGGAAGGAAATAGAAAAATATTTCCTAGCCTACCACCCTAATCTTACCTGCTCATGAGAATGTCTTCCCCCTAAGCCACCAACAACAAATTGCAGAAAGAACCCCAGCCAATGACCTCCGGAGAAGCCCAAATCTCTACGGTCTCATTTTTTATAGTCCTCTTTCTTCACGTCACTTCCCTTCCATGTGCAGTGGTCTATCACATTTCAAGAACCTATCAAAGTCTTTCTGACCCAGACCCATAACCCTTAGTTCCAGGTCATGTTCCTAGGACTCTTACACTGTGACCTCTGTTTGGAGCATTACAGCCATGCTAATGGGCTAATTTGGACCAGCAGAAATTTCATAATCTTTACACAGTCCCAAATTGCCTCCAAAATGATTATATAAGTTCACAGTTCTATCAACAGTGTATTAATATTCCAGTTTACCACATTCCTTCCAAAATTTGACATTGTCCTTTTTTTGTCATGCCAGAATGATAAGTATAAGGTGGTACCTCAGATTTGTTTTTATTTGCATTTCTCTAATTAGTAGTAATCTGGAGCATTTTTTATTTGACTAGAGACATTTTTAATTTCTTCATCTGAAGATTTCTTGTTCATATACCTTGACTATTTGTCAGTTGGGGAATGCATTGTGTTCTTATAGATTTGACTCAGTTCTCTATTTATTTCAGAAATGAGTCAGAGACACTTGCTATAACATTCCTCCCCCCCCCCCCATTTTGTTGTTTTCCTTCTTATCTTGTTTGCATTGCTTTTGTTTGTGCAAAAATACTTTTTAATTTAATGTAGTCAAAGTTATCCATATTATATCTTGCAATGTTTATATTTCTTATGTAGATATTAATTGTCCTTATCCATAGATCTGACAGATAAACTATGCTCCCCTAATTTGTTTATGGTATCATCCCTTTTTTCTAAATCATGTATTCACTTTACCTTGGTATATGGCATGAGGTGTTGTCCTATGCCTGGTTTCTGCCATACTGTTTTCCAGTTTTCCTAGGAGTTTTTGTTGAATAGTGAATTCTTCCAAAAGCTTGGATCTCTGAGTTGGTCAAACACTATGTGACTATTGTTATTTACTCCTACATGTTGATTGCCTAATTTATTCCATTGATCCACTATTATAGTTCTTAGACAGTACCAGACTGTTTTGATGCTTGCCACTTCATTATACAATTTGAGATCAGGTATAACTAAATCACCTTCTTTCATATTTTCCCATTAATTTCCTTTATATTCGTGCCCTTTTGTTCTTCCAGCTGAATTGTATTATTTCCTAGCTCTATGAAATAATTTTTGAGTAGTTTTATTGGTATAGCACTGAGTAGGTAAATTAATTTAGGAAGAATTGTCATTTTTATTATATTGATTCAGACTACCCATGAAAAATTACTACTTTTCCAATTGTTTATCTAACTTCATTCATGTAAAAATTCTTTTGAAGTGATGATCATACAGTTCCTTGGTTTGTCTTAGCAGGTAGATTCCCAGATATTTTATGCTGTCTAGCTATTTTAAACAGTATTTCGCTATCTGTTCCTGTTGAACTCTATTGGTAATATAAAGAAATGCTGATGGTTTTTATGGGTTTATTTATTCAGCAACTTCACTGAATTTGTTTTTTCAGTGAATTTTGTGGTTGATTCTCCAAGTATGTCATCATATCTGTAAAGAATTTTGTTTTGCTCATTATGTATTCTTATTCTTTTAATTTCTTCTTTTTCTCTTATTGCTATTTCTAGCATTTCTAGTATAATATTGACTAGTAATAGTGATTATGGGCATCCTTGCTTTACTCCTTATCTTATTGGGAAAACTACTGGTTTATCCTCATTATAGATAATGCTTGCTGATGGTTTTAGATAGATGCTACTTCTCATTTTGAGAAATATTCCAATTATTCCAGTGTTTTCTAGTGTTTTAATGGAAATAGCTGTTATATTTTGTCTAAATCTTTTTCTGCATCTATTGAGATAATTATATGGTTTCTGTTGATTTTATTATTGATATGGTTAATTATGCTGATAGTTTTTCCGAGTATCCCTGCATTCCTGGTATAAAACTCACTTGGTTGTAGTATGTGATCTCTGAGATATATTGCTATAAACTCCTTGCTAGCATTTTATTTATAATTTTTACATCAATATTCATTAGGGAGATACTGTTTTCTCTCACTTTTTCCCTCCTCATTGCTTAGGTATCAACAACATATTTGCATGAAAAAAAAAGACTTCGGAAGAGTTCCTTCTTTGGCAAATTTTCCAAATAGTTTGTGTAGTATTGGTATTAAAATCATTTGTGAATACATCTAACCTTTAAGATTTTTTCTTAAGGAATTCATTTTATTTTCTTTTTCTATGCTGAGATTAAGGGTTTTATTTCTTCTTTTGTAATCTGGGCCATTTGTATTTTTTAAATATTCATTTCTTTCACTTGTATTACCAGATTTATTAGCATATAATTGGATAAAATTACTTAATTGCTTTAATTACCTCTTCTTTAATTGTTAATTTACCCTTTTCGTTTTTTTGATACTGGTTATTTTATTTTCTTCTTTTTTATCAAATTTATTAATGCTTTATATGCTATTTGGGTTTCTTATAAAACAAATTCCTTGCATTATTTATTAGTTCAATGACATTCTTACTTTCAATATTATTAATCTCTCCTTTGAATTTCAGGATTTCTTATTTGGCATTTTATTAGAGATTTTTAATTTTTTATTTTACTAAAATTTTTTTTTAGCTGGGCACCCAGTTCATTAATCTGTTATTTCTTTCTTTTATTAATGTAAGAAGTGAAGATAGACATTTTCCCCTAAGTACTTCTTAGTCCACAAATTTTGTATGTTATCTTCTTTTAGTCATTCTTTTTGATAGGTAAAGTAGTGGAGTAGGAGATGCTTGGGGCTTGCCAACCAACCTCCAGACTACCTCTTGAAATAAAAATGTCACAGAATGAATCCTGGAGTAGGAGAACCAACAGAATGCAGGGTAAAATTGTGCTTCAGCCTAGAACAGTGGAGAGGGACAGCAAGGAAGGCCAAATTGCAAGAGTAGGAAGGGAGAATACTTAGCAAGTTGAGCTTGAGGAGGAACTGACATGATGCAGCAAAGTGGCTAGGAAAAGAGTCAGCCTGGAGGGGAGGGGAGAGATGAAGCCAATGAGATGCAGTAGAGATGGCAGTGGTAAGAAGATGGTACTATCTTGGAAGAGGCTGGGCATGATCCAATGGAGGCTGCAATGGAAGGAACTCAGCCCATTGTGCAGCCAGTGTGGAAGAAGATGGAATCCAATATTATCTAGCATCAAAGGCATCTGAACAGAAGAGTTACAAACCTCCATTCAGCAGGTCAACCAGGTTGCCTCTCCTGAATATTCAATTCAGGACACAAAATGGCCAAGCCAACTCCAGGTCCTTGAATACACTAATGTATAAGCTGAGGATAATACTCCCTCTACCCCAGAATATAGGCAAGGACAAGAAAGAGACCTCCAAAATGAATAAAAGACAGAGAAAAAGCCTAAAATTAAAAACTATTTCAGCAACAGAGATGCCCAAAATACACCTCAAAAGAGGACAGCAATACAAAAATAAAAACATGTGAAGCCTCGAAGGAAAATGTAAAATGATGTCAATCACAAAATGATCTCCTGTAAGAGATTCAAAATGAAGATTAAAAAGAAAACACAAATCATAAGAGACTTAGAAGAAATATTAAAAATGGAAATAATGGAAAAGTTATTAGCTTAGAACAAAATCTAAATGAAGAAAATATCTCTCTTAAAAGGAAATGTAAAACTTCAAACAGGAAAATGATTCTCAAAAAAAGGAAATTCAAAGTCTCAAAGGAGAAAATGTCTCTCTAACAATTAGAACTGGACAATGAAAGCTAATGACTCCATAACACAGTAGGAAACAATAAAACAAATTCAAAAGAATGAAAAAAAATAGAAAAACTGACCTAGAAAATAGATCCAAGAGAGCTAACCTAAGAATCCCTGGACTTCTTGAAAGCCATGAGCAAAGAAAAAGACTGGACACCACATTCAATATTAATTAGGGAGAACTGCCCTTATATTATTGAATAAGGGGGTCTAGGGAAGAGAAATTTAAAAATCCACTGATCACTTCTTGAAAGAGATCCTAAATTTAAAAAATACCAAGACTCAGAGCCAAATTCCAACACTCTCAGGCCAATGAGAAAATATTGCAAGCATCTAGAAAAAAAATTCAAATATGATAGAACCATAGTCAGGATTATAGGAGAACTTCTATATTAAAAGACAAGAAGGCATGGTATTCTACAAAACAAAGCATCTAGAACTACAACCAAGAATCACCTACCCAGCAAAACTGAGCACAATACTCCAGAGGAAGAAACAAATATTTAATTAAATAGAGAATTTCTGGGCATTCCTGACTACCTGACCAGAGCTAAAAAGAAAATTCAATGATCAAATTCAATACTCAAGAAAAGCAAACAGAGGAAAGCAGAAAAGAAAACTCAAAGGACTCAATGATGTTAAAGTAATCACATTCTTGCAACAGAAAAATGATAACTAGTATACCTAACATAGCTATGGTGCAAGAGATATCTAAGGCACATAAGATACTTAAGGTAATCAAGGGAAATAATTGGATTAAACTGATTATATTTCTGTCTGGGAAGTATAATTAGGATACTTAAGACATCTTTGATACTAGAGATACTTAAGTTAATCAAGAGGAACAAAGAAGTAAAATAATGAAGTTCAATTAACCATATTATTACATACAAAGGTGATAACTAAGATGCTTAAGATATCTATGCTATTTGAAGTACCTAAAGTACTTAGGTAGTAGTTAGATACTTAAAAGCTTTATCACTAGTAGAGCAGTGAATAAGAGCATAGATAGAAAGAGAGAAGAGAGTAAATTGAATATTATGGGATGATATCCCCCCCCCAAAAAAAAAATCAAGGGATAAGAAAGAGAAATACACTGGGAAAAGAGAAAAGGAAAGAAAATTGAGTGTAAATTATCTCACATGATGAGACATATAAGAATCAATATAGTGAAGGGGAATATGAGGGTGGGGGACAGGACTCAATGCTTAAGCATTACTCTCATCAGAACTGGCACAAGATGGGAATAACATCTAAACTCAGTTAACTATAGAAACTTACTTCTTCCTATAGGGAAGTAAGAAGGGGAGGAGAAAGAAAGCTCAAGAAAGCTCAAGAAAGAAACTGGGGTGGGTGGAGGGAAGGGAATAGACAAAAGGAAGGATGAATTCAGGGTGGCAGTAGTCAAAAGCAAAAAACATGTGTGAAAAAGGAAAGGCTGAAAACAAGAAAAGTTGTAAAGTGAGATAAAGACCCAGGGTAGAACCTGGGGAAACACCTACATTTTGTTAGGAAAGGATGATTATCCCACAACAGACACTGAAAAGGAATTATCAGTTAGGTAGAGGAGAACTAAGAGAGCAGAGTCACAAAAACATTAGCCTGCTCCACAAATTTCTTGATTACTGGAATGGATTAAATAAATATCCCATGCATTTTAGGCATCCTTGTGAGGATGCCTGAAGTTAATTTTCATGAAAAAACTAGTCATTTTCCCCTAGAGGTATATTCATAGTGAAATTATGGATTCATATTGAGCAACCAAGTAGAGAAGCAAAGGTTTTTGTTTTTTTTTTTTAACTTAAAATTGCTATGTTAAAGGGTATAGTTTTGTTTAATATGGAGTGTTGCAAAACAGTTTCTCTTTTAAATAAGTCAGTATTCTTAGGTGTGCTGTTAGTTGGCCATAGACAGCCTGAGGGTGGTAATTAGAAATAACTGGAACAGACTTAATGATATAAGTCATATGGTTACGAATAAAAATTTATCATTGTAAAGCTGTAAAGTAATGCTGTCATACTTTGTACTTAGAAACTTTGTTTTTATTTATTCTACTTGTTACTATGTGGTTTGCTGTTGAAAAGTGAATTAACCATTTCCTATTGTATTATTATTATAAATGGTAGTCTGACATGGAATATCTTTGATTTTATTGAGTTCCTTTCCCCAGAGCCATCTATCCAGTTTAAATATTCAGTTACAGTATCATTAATGACATGCTAGCAAGAACTAGAGGTAAAAAATCTGTCTAGGAGGAAACAAATGAACTCCTTGGCAAATTCTTTAAAGCAGTAAATTCTTGTGGCTAGAGCCAAGATGGTGGCTGTTATCAGTGAAAGTTGGAACTGCCCTGTGAATTCTCTCAAACCATGAGAAAGGAATTCATCTCCCTTTGTTTTAATTTAATCAATCAGGGACTTGGAATTCCCTTCCCTTTTAATTTAATCAATCAGGGACCTGGAAGTCCTTTGAGATGTTCAAGGATACACATTCCCACAGTGAAAGGAAGTTGAAACTAAAGAGTCAGGAAATTGATCCCACAGGCACTGCCCCCCTGGGTGATGTCAGGCAAATTAAGGAACTATGATTAGTTCCTGAGATGTGGCATGGTAGAGCTAGTGGTGTTGGAAACAGCTTATAAAGGTGTGTCTAGAGGTCTGAACACATATTATTGGGTTGATGGCACTCTTGCTGGAGATACTACAATGCTGGTGACTCTTGCTGAAGGGAGATGCTTACTCTGGGGACTCTTGCTGGAGAGACTCTCACTGACTTCTGACTGGAGATTGGACTTTGTCAGAGGTGAACTTCATTCCATTAGAACTCAATTAGGGTATTTTGCTAAACTGCTCCCTACCTCTTTCCTACATTTCCTTCTCTTTACCATTTCTACTTTGATTAAACTAAATTGTTAAACCTAGTAACAGACTCATAATTTAATTTTAATTTAATTATTACCATTTCTTGACCTTTTAACTCTTACAAAACCAACCTTGAAGTAGTGCTTCAAAATGACTGGAGTCACAAAGCTGGGGGTGGGTAGTGGGACAGAGTGAAGTGGCTCTCCTGTGATGGGGATTTTGGAAAGTAGGCAGAGAGGATCTATCATCACAGGATAAGGGGAAATCCGAAGTAAAACTGCACACATTGCAGTGTAGGCCATCTATACCCTACCTACTGTACTAGTTTCAAACCTGAGGACAGATCAACTTCAGGACCCCAGACACCTGTGTAGGTCAGCAGCAGAGTGCCCCATGCTTACTCCTTTAAGTCCAAATCCCTGGAACAAGCCTGAAATGAGGCCCCAAACTTCTTAGCATTTGGTCCATTCAAGCCTGTAGTGAACCCCCTAGCCCCAGGGTAAAATAGCTTTCAGTACTCTTGAGTCCTTAAAGATATCAGCAGTTCCTGGAGGAGACAGAATTAGCAGCTTTCAGAGTGCCCAGATCATGGGCTGTTGTGCCACCTGGGCAGAACTGAAATTTACAGAGAACCAGAACTGAAACTGAGGGTAGTATCAGGGAAAAACTGAAGTTTAAGAGAGTACACTCTCTAATCATAAAGGAGACCACCTTTTAGAAATAAACAAAAGTAAAAAAAAAGTCTAGGAAAATGAGAAAGCAGCAAAAGAAACATCTAACCATAGAAAATTTCTATGGAGATAAAGAAGAGCAAGGCACAGATTCAGGAAACAGTGAGATCAAAGCAGCTATATGCAAGACTACAAAGAAATAAGGGAACTGGTCTCAAGCACTGGAAAAGCTCAAAAACAAATGCAAAAATCAAATAAAAGATGTGGGAGAAAATGGGAAACAAAAGTGAAAGTAAAGCAAAAATAAGAATAAAAAGTAAAATTAGTCAAGTGGAAAAAAAGGTATAAAAATCCAAGGAAGAATAGACTTCCTGAAAAAGTAGAAGTGACTAAATGGAAAAAAAAAGTTAGAAAGTTCATGGAAGAAAATCATTCTTTAAAAATTGAAATTGGTAGAACAGCTAGGTGGCTGAGTGGACTGAGAACCAGGCATAGAGGAAGGAGATTCAAATCTGGCCTCGGAGACTTTGTGGTTCTGTGACCTTGGGCAGGTCACTTAATCTGGATTGACTAACCCTTACCACTTTTCTGCCTTGAAACCAATATACAGTATTGATTCTAGGAGAGAAGATAAGGTTTCAATAAACAAATTAAAAAATTAGAATTGGGCAAATAGAAACTAATAACCTCATAAGACATCAAGAAACAATAAAAACAAAATCAAAAGAATGAAAAAATAGGAAAAAAGTTAAATATCTCATTGAAAAAATAGATTTCATTGGAAAATAGATCCAGGAGAGAGAATCTAGTTATTGGATTACCTGAAACCCATGATAAAAAAAAAGCCTAAACATCATATTACAAGAAATTATCAAAGAAAGCTTCCCTGATATCCTTGAACAAGAGGATAAAATAGAATTTGAAAGAATCCACAGATCACTTTCTATAATAATTCCACAAATGACAACTTCCAGGAATATTATAGCCAATTTCAAGAGCTCCCAAGCCAAGGAGATATTACTATAAGTAGTTAGAAAGAAATAATCCAACAATCATGGAGCCCCAGTCAGGCTTACACAGGAACTGGCAGCTTCTATATTGAAGGATCTGAGGGTTTGGTATGTGATATTCTGTAACACAATGGAACTGATTTGTAACCAAGAATCACCTACCCATCAAAAATGACTATATTCTGTTGGGGGTTGGGGAGGGCCATTTAATAAAATAGAAGATTTCTAAGCATTCCTGATGAAAAGACCAGACAGACAAAGAAATTTTGATACCCACATACAAAATTAAAGAGAAGTATAAAAAAGTAAATTAAAAGAAGTTTTAAGGGACTCAATAAGGTCAAATTGTTTATATTCATACATTTATAATTTAAAATTTTTAGCATTAATATAATAGAAGAAGTATACATAGACAGAGATAGTAAATTGTTTAGATTTATATGCAAAAAAATCAAGATTGCACTGAGAGAAATTAGAAGAAAGAGGTAAAATGGGGTAAATTATATCACATAAAGTGATGTGTGGGGGGGGAACTATTATAACGGAAAGGAGGATGTGATTTGTCATCCAGCAATACTGAAAACGTACTCTCATAAGAATTGGCTCAGAGAGGGAATGACAGCCATACTCATTGGGGTACAGAGTCCTATCTTACCCTATAGAGAATTAAAAGGGGAATAAAAAGGATGGTAGTGGGAAGGGGAATAATATAAGGGAGAGGGAAGGTGGTAGTAAATGATTAGAAGCAAAACACTTGTGTGGAGGGACATAGTAAAAGGTGAAAGTGCAGGATTGAAAGGGGGAAAACAAGATGGATGAGAATACACAGATGGTAATCATAATTGTGAATGTAAAACTGATATATAGCAGAATGGACTAAAACTAAAATCATATCATATGTTTTTTGCAAGAAACATACTTGAGGCAGGTAGACACACACAGAGTAAAGGTAAGGGGATGCAGCAGAATCTATTGGGCTTTGACTGAGATTTTTTAAAAAAGCAGGAGTAGTAATCATAATCTCAGACAAAGCTAAAGCAAAAATATGTGATTAAAAGAGACAAAGAAGGTAACTAAATTTTGATAAAAGGTAGTATAGACAATAAATATCAGTACTTAACACATATGCACCAAATGGTGTAGCCTCTAAATATTTAAAGAGGAAGTTAAAGGAGCCTAGGGAGGGAACAGACAGTAAAATTATACTAGTGGAAGATCTCAACCTTCCCCAATCAGAACTAGATAAATCTAACCAAAAAGTAAACAAGAAAGAAGTAAAGGAAGTGAATGACATTTTAGAAAACTTAGATTTAATAGATCTCTGAAGAAAATTTAATGGAAATAAAAAGGAATATACCTTCTCTTCAGGAGCACATGGTACATTTACAAAAATTGACGATGTATTAGGTCATAAAAACTTCACAACCAAATGAAGAAAAGAAGAAATAATAAATACAATCATTTTAGATCATAATGCAATAAAAAACTATAATCAGTAAGGGTTCATGGAAAGACATTAAAATTCATTGGAAGCTGAACAATCTAATTTTCAAAAGAGTGAGTCAAAGAACAAGTTATAGAAACAATCAATGATTTCTTTAAAGAGAAAGACAGTGATGAGACGACAACATATCAAAATTTATGAGATATAGCCAAAGCACTACTTAGGAGAAAATTTAGATCCCTGAATGCTTATATCAGTAAAATAGAGGAGAGGTAGATCAATGAATCTGGCATAAATCTAGGGGGAAAAAACAAACTAAAAATCCCCAATAAAAGACTAAATAAGAAATCCTAAAAATCAAATAAGTAAATAATAAAATTAAAAGTAAGAGAAACATTGAATTTAAAAATAAAACTAGCAGTTGGTTTTATAAAAAAAAACTAGATAGAGCATTGATAAATTTGATATAAAAAAAGAAAAGAGAATCAAATTACCAGTATCAAAAATGAAAAGGTTGACTATTGTATTTTAATTTAAAATCCAAGATTTTTGATTTTTTGTTTGAGATTGTATTTTTATAGAAATCCAACATTTTGATTTTGTTCAAGAAATGATCTTCAAGTAAGAAGCTTGTTAACTCCTAAATCCAGAGAATGAATTATTGCAGAAAGATGCCAGAAAACCCACACTACATCAAGAAGATCAAGAATGAACTTTGGATATGGTTGATTGAACTGAAGTTTGATTGAACATTTATTGTAAATGTACACATTTATGCCAAAAGGGACTGTCCTTAATTTGGCTTTCTGTCAATGCGCCTAGCAAAACATTGGTTTTGCTTTCTTTCTTTTCTATTCCTCCCTCACTACTCTAATTTCCTCTTAGAAAATTGAGTATTGTATCCATGGGTATTTAGAAATGCATTTAGGTCTACAAGATGATTATGTTAAATGATCAATGGGAAGACTAGTCTCCCAATGATCATCAGGAGGGATTGTGAATCTTAAAAATTCTCAGACTCTACTTCAGAACACTTGGTTAAGACCATTCCCCATTTTAAACAATGAAGGGACTTAGTCAGGAATGTGAGACCTCTACTCCACTCATACTTAAGCATACTTTAGGGGAAGATAAAGTTGTAAACCCTTTACTGAACAATGAAAAAGTACTTAACTCATACTTATAGTGGAGCAAAAGCCTTAAGCTAAGTCTATTTTTAGGAAGGTGCTAAGTATTTATGAAGGTCAGGCAACTTGCAAACTTGTAAGGGACAAGCCTGAACAAAGGAGGTGTGAGGTTTTAGTATACGCAGGTGTGAATTACTCAAAAGTTTAGTCTGCTCAGGTGTGAATTAAGAATGGTCTGTCCTTTGGAAAATGTCTACTGTGATTGGTAGATGTGAGAACTTAGGGGAGGTGACATAGGAGAAAATTCTCTTTAAAAGGAGGTCAGAAAAGGCCTCTGGGAATTCAGTTTGCCAAAGCTGAATTGAAGGACTCGGTGGCTGAACTTAGTTGAGCTGAGGAGCTGAACTGGTGGGTGTCTCTGAACACTAGAATCTTGCTTAGGACAAATCTTGTGGTGAGTGGATTAAAGTCTGACTGATCTCTCTCTTAAGGCTTAAAGCCTAGGCTGGCCTAGCCCCTTTCTCATTGTTTCCCCTTTCTCTCTCTCTCATTAATTCCTTATTTGTATTAATTAAAATCTCCACAAAAACCCAGCTGACTTGGGTATATTTCATATTTGGGAATTTTTCCCTGGTGACCACTTTATTTTTGATTTAAACCATATTTACATGGTCACAGTTTAAGCCAACCATATCTGTAATAGTTTATGGAAAACACTCTTTTAATTGTTACAATTCACCTCCAATGAAGAAGAAATTAAACAAACATTAGAAGCTATTTTGCCTAATTATATGACAATAAATCTGGCAATCTATGTGAAATGGACGAATATTTACAAAAATATAAATTACCTAGATTAACAAAAGTGGAAATAGAATATTGAAATTTCTATGATTATTATTCTTACTTAGCCCCAGGAAAAATAGATGAGAGCAACATGCTTGCAGGATTAATACAGATGTCCCACTCTGTCCGCCTAGGATATTACCAGGAAAGTACACAATTCAAACCTAAGGATTCTTATATACCCACTTAGATAGCACCCTCTTGTCTAGGCATAAAAACTTCTGGAAAATCTGTGGTCTGAATTCCCTAACCTTTATCTGGGTCATGTTGATTCTATCCTCTGTTCCTGCACTTAGCAATGATGTTTCATTGACTGTCTCCATAGGATTCCTGTCTGTTGTTAAGTTCCATGGAAACATGTATGTTGAGAATGAAACTGTCTGCCAAGTAGATATGTGATCATGAGGGTATAAAATAAAGCCAGGCCTCAGCCATGGTGGAAGAGTGTATCCTGTGAAACCTGTGCTGCGGGTTGAATGCAGAAGCTGTGTCCCATCCATCATTTTGCTGACACCGTCCCACCTCCAATACCCCATCCCCTGTGGGAGGCTTCCCCCCCCCCCAGCAGAAAAACATAACAAAGTTCATTTGGAAAAACAAAAGATCAAGGATATACAGGGAAATAATGGGGAAAAAATGTGAAGAAAGTTGGCCTAGCAGTACCAGATCTCAAACTATACTGTAAAGCAGTGGTCATCAAAACAATATGTAACTGGCTAAGAGTCAAAAAAGAGGATCAGTTAAATAGACTTGGGGTGAGTGACCTCAGCAAGACAATCTATGATAAACACAAATATCCCAGCTTTGGGGACAAAAATCCACTATTTGAAAAAAAAAAAAACTGCTGGTAAAATTGGAAGACAGTATGGGAGATATTGGGTTTGGATCAACATCACACACCCTACACCAAGATAAACTCAAAATGGGTGAATGCCTTGAATATGAAGAAGGAAACTATAAGTAAATTAGGTGAACATAGAATAATATATTGGTCAGATCTTTGGGAAAGGAAAGATTTTTAAACCAAGCAAGTTAGTAAAAATTACAAAATGTAAAATAAATAATTTTGATTACATTAAATTTAAAAGGGTTTGTACAAACAAAACCAATATAACCAAAATTAGAAGGAAAGCAACAAATTGGGAAAAAATCTTCATAACAAAATCCTCTGAAAAAGGTCTAATTACTCAAATTTATAAGGAGTTAAATCAATTGTACAAAAAAAAAAATCAAACCATTCCCCAATTGATAAATGGGAAAGGGACATGAATAGGCAATTTTCAGTTAAAGAAATCAAAACTATTAAAAAGCAAAAGAAAAAGTGTTCTAAATCTCTTACAATTAGAGATGTGCAAATCAAAACAACTCTGAAGTACAACTTCACACCCAACAGATTGGCTAACATGATACCAAAGGAAAGTAATGAATGTTGGAGGGGATGTGACAATGTTGGGACATTAATGCATTGCTGGTAGAGTTGTGAATTGATTCAACCATTTTGGAGGGCAATTTGGAACTATGCCCAAAGGGCACTAAAAGACTGTCTGCCCTTTGATCCAGCCATAGCACTGCTGGGTTTGTACCCCAAAGAGATAATAAGGAAAAATCTTGTACAAGGATATTGTACAATACAAAGACTTGTACAAGGATAGCCTTGCTCTGTGTGGTGGCAAAAAATTGGAAAATGAGGGGATGCCCTTTATTGGGAAATGGCTGAACAAATTGTGGTATGTGTTGTTGATGGAATACTATTGTGCTAAAAGGAATAATAAAGTGGAGGAATTCCATAGGAACTGGAATGACCTCCAGGAATTGATGCAGAGCTAAAGGAGCAGAACCAGGAGAACATTGTACACAGAGACCAATACACTGTGGTACAATTGATTGTAATGGACTTCTTCATTAGTGGCAATGTAGTGATCCTGAACAACTTGGAGGAATCTATGAGAAAAAACATTATCCACATCCAGAGGAAAAACTGTGGGAGTAGAAACACAGAAGAAAAACAATTGCTTGATTACATGGGTTGATGGGAATATGATTGGGGATGTAGACTTTAAATGTTCAATATGAACAACAGGGAAATAGGTTTTGATCAAGCACACATGTAAAACCCAGTGGAAATTGTGTGTCGGCTATGGGAAGGGGTGGGGGAAGGGGTGGGGGAAGGGGAGGGAAAGATTCTTGTAACCAAGGAAAAATGTTCTTAATTTACTAAATAAATTTTTCAAAAAAAAAAAAGGAAAAAACATAAATTGTTCATGGGTAGGCCAAGTTAATACAATAAAAATGACAATCTTAACAAAATTAATTTACTTATTCAGTGCCATAGCTATTAAGCTACCCAAAAAAACATTTTATCAAACTAGAAAAAATGAAAATAAAATTCATCCAGAAGAACAAAAGATCAAGAATATCAAAAGAATTAATGAAAAAGATCATGAAGGATGGTGGCCTCAGAACCAGATCTTAAACTGTACCCAAAAGCCATAACCATCAAAACAGTCTGGTACTGGCTAAGAAATAGAAGGCTGGATCAATGGAATAGATTAGGGGTAAATAACCTTAGCAATCTATTGTCTTAAAAAAAAACAAAAATACCAGCTTTTGGGATAAGAACTCACTATTTGACAAAAACTGCTAGGAAAACTGCAAAACAGTAAGGCAAAAATTAGGTATAGATCAACATCTCACAACCTAAATCAAGAGAAGGACAAAATGGGTATATGATTTGGACATAAAGGATGATAATATGAGGAAATTAGGGGAACATAAAAGCGTTTACCTGCCAGATCTATGGAAAATGAAAGAATTTGGGACCAAAGAGATAGAAACCATTATAGGATGTAAAATGAATGATTTTGATTATATTAAATTCCAAAGGTTTTGTTCAAACAGAACCAATGTAACCAAATTAGAAGGGAAACAACAAACTGGGAGAAAATTTTTTTAACAATTTTTTTCTGATAAAGGTCTGATTTCTCAAATATGTAAAGAACTAAATAATTTTATAAGACTACAAATCATTCCCCCATTGATAAATAGTGAAAGGGTATGAATAAACAATTTTCAGATGAAGAATTCAAAGATATCAATAAACATATAAAATGTTCTGAATCACTCTTCATTAGAGAAATGCACATTAAAACAACTCTAAAGAACAATCTCACACTTATCAAATTGACCAGTATAATAAATGTGTTAAATTTAAATTAGTTTCTCTACTAAAATTATTATATTTTATCAGGTTTATTAAAGATTATTAGAATTAAGAAATAAAGAAAATACAAAATAAGAAAAGCACGTACCTATGCCCAGAGCCCATTCACAACCACTTAAATCTTGCCTGCATGTGCTTAGAAGAGGAAACAGAGAGAGCAAGTAGGCAATACAGTCAGTTTAAATATCCATTTTGTTCTCAGCACAGGTGGGTATCTCCCATGAGATTTTAGGGAATTCTTGGAACTACCAAGGACTTCTGGGAATTGAAGTCTGGGGTTCAAATCTCCATTTTTACAAATGAAAATGATAAATGTTGTAAGGGATGTGGCGAAATTGGAAGATGAATGCACTGCTGGTGGAGGTGTGAGGCCATCCAACCATTCTGGAGGACAATTTGGAACTATGCCCAAAGGGTATAAAATAATGCATACTCTTTGATCCAGCAATACCACTTACTAGGTTTGTATCCCAAAGAGATTAAAAAAAAAAGGGCAAGGGCAGGGAGGACCTACTTGTACAAAAATATTTTTACTGTTCTTTCTGTGGTGGCAAAGAATTGGCAACTGAAGAGATGTCCATCAGTTTGGGGAATGGCTGAACACATTGTAGTATATAATGGTGATAAAATTCTATGATGGAAATGATGAGCAGGATGATTTCAGAAAGAGCTGGAAAGATCTACATGAACTGATACACGATGAAATAAGCAGAACCAGGAGAGGATTGTACACAGTACTAGCAACATTATGGAATGATCAACTGTTATAGACTTAGCTATCCTCAGCAATACAATCATCTGGGACAATTCTGAGGGACTTATGACAAAGAATGCTATCTACCTCCAGAGGAAAAGAATGATTGGAGTTGAAATGCAGATGAAAGCATGCAAGTTTTCACTTGTTCATTTGGGTTTTGGTATGTGATATTCACTTATAAAAATGAACAATGTAGAAATATGTTTTGCATAATGATACATATATAATTCAGATTAAATTGATTGCCAGCTCCAAGAGAGAGTAGGGAAGAGAGGAAGATAGATAATTTGTATCATACAGCTTTGGAAAACTTTGCGGAAATTTGTTATTACATGTAATTAGTTTTTAAAAATTACAAAAATCACCAGTAAATTCTTAAAAAGGAAAGAGAATTCAATGTGGGATAGTGGGATGATTGCTGAATTTAGAATTAGGCAAGATCTCCATCTGTCCTCCCCATGGAAATAGGTGCATGACTTGAACATGTTGAAGCCTTAATTTCCTCACCTGTAAAATGTGGGAAATTATGCTTATATTTTGAATGAAGACCAGGTAGACCAGATTCCATTTGCTGAGAGATGGGGACACATATGGATAGGTACAAGTAGAATATATAGATGTCCAGGAGACCAGCTTCTGATGCTGAAGCTATTCATCCACTTTTGTGTTTAGTTTTATCTTTTTACCCCAAGATTGGTACATTTCTAAAAAGTTCTAGCTCCCTCTGAGTACCTCAGTATAAAAATACTTGGCCCTATTATCTTCAGACCATATGTTGGTTGGATCATTATTGTCTAGACAGAGTTAACTTTCTGAAACAGATCTATATGTGGCTTGATTTCCCTAGGTCAAACAGATTCAACAGTATACCTATGTGTTTTGTATATTACACAATAAACACCAGTGTCAGCTTACTGAAAGCTGATTAGACTGTATCTCTGATCTTTGAAATTCTCAATCTGATAAGTGCCTTGAAAGTCAAATTCCCATAAATCCAGTTGAAAGAGAATGAACCCCTCCACCCCAATTAGATTGTGAGTTCCTGAAAGGTAGAACTGTTTTTTGTCTTCCTTTGTACGCTCAGTACTAAATCATAGGACTTAGCATAAAATTGGTCCTTAATAAAAAGTCCTTAATAAAAAATACTATGTATTGGTTCCAAGGCAGAAATATGGTAAGGGCTAGGCAATGGAGGTTAAGTGACTTGCCCAGGGTCACACAGCTGGGAAGTATCTGAGGCCAGATTTGAATTTAGGACCTCCTGTCTCTAGACTTGACTCTCAATCCACTGAGCTACCCAGCTGCCCCCATACTTTCCTTTAAAAAAATGTATTTGCTTGTTACATTGAAGTTCTCAGGTGTCTTCTTTCTTCATTCCCTGCCCCATGCTAAAGAAGGCATAATTTGACCTAAAAAGTATACAATAGATGTCTTATTTGTTTCTATCTAGCAATCCTTTCTCTGGAAGTAGGCATAGGCAAGTTATTCTTTAGCAATATTTCTGTTGCTATACATAATGTTCTCGTGGTTCTGTTCATTTCTTTCTTCACAATTTCATGTAGGTCTTTCTGTGGCTTTTAAAAAATAACTTTCCCAAAATTTCTTAGAGCATAGTAATATTCCATCACAATCATTGTGATGGCACCCTTGTGTTGGCAAGGGTTTGGAGACTGAGGGGATGCCAATCAATTGGGGAATGACTGGACAAGTTGTGTTGTATGATAGTAATGGAATATACTATTGTAAGGGTTTTTTTAACATACATCTTTTTATTGTTAAGTCATAAAGAGGTATCAAAATTAAAAGAGCAAAATTACAGGATACTTAATGTAACTACTAGGAGAACTGAAGGAAGTGGGAAAGGGACTAGGCACATTAATGAACATGGGAAGGATAAAGTCGGGTACAACAGTGAGCATGTGCTGAAAGATGCTAAGGGAGAGTATCTGGTGGAAAGTTTGACAAGCATCTAGGTAAGGAAACACAGCGAGCAGGATGATTTCAGAGAAGCTGAAAAGACTTTCATGAATTGATGAGGCAGTGAAGTGGCTAGAGCCAGGAGAACATGGTATACAGTAACAACAATATTGTAAATGAGCAATTGTGAAAGACTTACCTACTCTCAGCACTACAATGATCTGGTACAATTTGGAAGGACTTAAGACAAACAATGTTCTCCACCTCCAGAGAGAGAACTTGTTGGAATCAGAATGCAGATCAAAACATATGGTTTATAAAAAAGATGCCACATACATGTTCCATAACTTATTTAGCCATTGTCCAATTGATGCTTTGACAGTGTGGAGAAGAAGTGAATTGATGGATTGCTGGAATTTCAGGTGAGAAAGATCTGGTTTCTATCTCCAATTCTTCTTAGCTATTTGGTCTGCTCAAGTCACTGGATGATAATTATACTACTGGTAATTATCTTACAGGGTTGTTTGGAAAATCAATTGAGATAATAACTATAAAGCACTCTTTTAAAAATGCTATGTAAATATTAGTTATTATATGTGTATTTTCCTTTTTGCTAGAATATCAAGATAGGTCTCATTTAAAAAATTTGTATACCGTGAAAATTGATTTTAAAACATTCAGCATCCCAGATTTTATTTAAAACTATGAGTTCTAAAGACTTTTAAGCAAGGGAAGAAGTTTGGTAGAAAACAGTTTGCATCAAGTAGTGGAAAAATTTCTTGAGAAAATCAGACAAATGCAAGTGATGCACTTTTGTGGAATCTGACTTTGGCGGAATCCTTGGATAACTATGTCCAAGATTCTGCCAAGTGTTACACAAGAGATTCCTCCAAAACAAATATCTCAAAAGCAATATTTTTTCACAAGCAGATTGAAAGATGCTTCCAACAGGAAAGAAAATGGATAGTCTGTTGAAAGACTTCACCATGGGGAATAATCTCCAGGCAAATACATATATCAAAAGAAACAAGCAAAACATTTTAAGAATGAAAAGAAAAGGCAGAACTACAGCAATCTCCGATGATGCAGAAGAGTTTTGAAGGCAGAAGACTTGGGTTTAAATCCCTGGGTCACTTAATCATTTAACCCACCCGAATCTCAATCTCCTCAGCTGTAAAATGATGGAGTTGGACTAGATGACCTCTAAGGTCCCTTCCAGCTCTAAACCTATGATATGAGAAATTTAATCCAATCTAAAAAAGAAGTAAATTTTGTCTTGGGAAAAATCTACATCTTTGTATTTGCCAGTTTTCTTAAAAAAATTTTTTTTTTTTGCCAGGGAACTTAACAGATTCATTTATGTCATTAAAAATTCCAGGTATAGCTAGAAGCCACAGTGGATTGAGTATCAGACCTAGAGTTTAAAAGATCTGGGTTCAAATATGACCTTGGGCACTTCCTGTGTGACCCTGGGCAAGTCACTTAATCCCTCTTGCCTACCCCTTACTGTTCTTCTGGCTTGAAACATACTAAGACAGATAGTAAGTGTTAAAAAACAAACAAACAAACAAACAAAAACCTTTCTCTTTTTATTCCTTTCTATCCCAGGCTGGAAGTGCAAGGGTTATGGAGGCCAGATCTCACTACTAATGGACATGAGAGATTTGACCTGCTCCATTTTTGACCTGAGGCAGTTCATTCTTCCTTTGGCCACTTACCCTTCACTCTCCAGCTTAATTAATTAATTGATCCCCATATTAATGCCAGAAGTAGAGTAGATACTTAATCAGCATAGTTCTTCTAGCTCAAAACTCTTGAGCTCAAGGAATCCACCAACCTCAGGCTCTTCAGGGGCTGGGATAAAAGGTTTGCAATACCATACTTGATCTTAAAAATAATTTTTCTTTAATGTGCATCAGGATTCAGTGAAGGAAGAATTTATTGTGATAAAAGTATCCGTTTTTATAGTATTTTAAGCTTTTCAAAGGTGTTTTTCTCACAAGACGAAGTCCAGTGCTCTTTCTTAAATATCATCATACAGCACCTAGGTGACCTAAGCCTGGAATTGGAATCAGGAAACTCTGTAACCCTTAGCTTCAGTTTCCTCATCTATAAAAGGCCATGGTAGAAATCAACTCAAAAGACGGTTTTAAGATTCAAATGAGATAACATATGTAACACCGTTGCAATGATTTGCTCATTTTAAACCTAGGGGAAATATAATAAATTCAATTGGTTCCCTCCTCTTTGGATCTAAGGAGTTTAGGAAAATTTCTGAGTTTGGCCACAATTGCCATTAAGAAAATTCATAACATTTAAGAAGATGTTAGGCTCTCCACCTAACTTTATATTTATATCAATTTCTAGTTAACCTCTAGTTTCTTTTTGGTTGAGGCAAAAATCAGTTTATTGGAAATATTTGAGTAACAAAAGAGCAGATGAAATTATAGTGGCTATGGATAGACAGGCACCTGGAGGAGAAATTAAATAGAGATGAGTTTTTCTTGGGAATTCTTTCAGTGTGGGTCTTTCTCTTTGAGATGCTGGTGGAGGCAAAGACTGTCCTGATTACCTCTCTTCCCTGACATAGGTCAGTCCCTCCTTTTCTTCTCAAGGAAATGTTAGAAATTTCATAAGTAATTCAAACTTTTGAAACTTGACCCTCAGAATTTCTCCATCCCACTCTGAAATAGTCTTTTCCTTTAGACAAATTCCTTAGGAATGACTAATATCACAGAATTTTGATTGACTAAAGCAGGTATATAGGCAAATGTTCATAATCAGTTGTGATTTCATGATTCAATCAAAGTGTTCTTAGTTCCAAAGGAAATTACTTTTAACTTCATGAAATCACAAATGAATATTTACCATTTACAGAAGTAATATACTTTGAAAATCTTAAAAGCCCATATAAATGTTAAATATTACTATTATGTTGACTATTTCCCCCAAATCTAAACTAAACAGATAATTTCATTATAGATGCAGCCAGACTCATCAAAGGGTGTCCTCATATGTGCATTTTTGGGTGTATCAAGTATGTTCTAAATGTTATCAACAAACATAACAAACTCTCCAAATTTAAAAAAAAAAATCTCCATTTGTTGAGTTTCTATTCCCAACCTTTTGGGAGTCCTTGACATTTGAAGAAATTCAAACCCAAAGTTTCAAAATCATTGGGAAAATACAAATCTTTTCAGGATGAAAGAGAATGCAAGTTTGGTTCACTAAGAGAGGAAATGTAGTAGGGAAATCAAAAGACAATTCATTGGAGTTCTTGATTGCAAGAGTTTTCCTCATAGGATGGAGGGAAGAACAAACCATATAGTCTAATGAGAATCCATATGTGTCCAGGAAAGGTCAGTTTGAGTTCTTAGACTAGTGTTTATTAAAAACCCCATACAAGTTTCAATTTTCTGAAGTCAAAAACCTATAGCCATTGTATCATAGACTAGAAAAGTTAGAAGGAACCCAAAACACTATCTCTCATCCTATAGATAAGAGAATTGAGACCCAAAGCCACATAACCAGCAAAAAGGTATTTGAAATCACATCTTCCAGCTCTGAAAGAAAATAATTTTTGTATCTTTAAAATTTAAACCAAAATAGGAATAATATAGCTTGTATTTTGTAGCACTTAAGGATTTTTGAGTTATTTGTGTTACTCTGTAAGGTGGCTAGTGTAAATATTTTATGTCCATTTTACACATAAGGAAACTGATTATCTAAGAGAGTAATTTTCACATGACTACACAGTCAGTTAATAAGTGTCTGAGGCATGATTATGAACCCAGCACTCCTGACAGCAAGTCCTATATTTTCTCCATTTTGCTAAGCTACCTCTCAAACACCTGAAATAGAATATTGAGCCCTAGTACAATTTACAGGAAGGTAAGTACACTAAATCAACAACAAAAAATCAGCTGACAAATATTTATTAAGTGATACCTACATGCTGGAACCTGGAGATAGAAAGACAAAAATTAATCTTAATTGTGCTTAAATTTGCCACTGAGATTTACAACTTGTACATAGATAAGCAAAGGCAATAGAATATGAAGAGGAAGACAGTAACCACTGGGGAATCAGGCAATCTAAACTTATTTCACTTCTTTAGCTCAAAAAAGGTCTTCACATTTTAAAATAGATTTTATTCTTTTGGAATAGGAGTTCTTGACCTTTTTTTAATTTCTTAGGCAATCTGATAAAATCTTTGGTTTATTTAAGATAGTGATTTAAAATGCATAAAATAAAAAACATAGACTTAAAAAGGAAATATAAACAAAATTATGTATATATTATATGTAATGTATGTATAATAATATATATACACACATATAAATGAAGTTCACACACTTCAGGTTAAAAACCTTTTTTTAGGCCAATTTTATTAACTATTATATACTGCATTTATAATCTATATGTTATCTTTATGTGCACTACATATAAGTATAAGAAAATATGTACAGGCAATTCTACTATAATGTTTGTTTTGAAAATACCAATTTGTCCAAGGGAATTGATATATTTGGAGGCATTTTTATCCTAATTTGAATTTTGAGTAGGTTTACATTTGATTTCTTCCCCAAGAGGCAGATAGAATGCAGAAAATAGCACCATTTCACAATAATTCACAAACTGCAACCCTTTCTAATGGTAATCACTTCCCTAAATAAACTTCAGGTCTTGTCAAGGTAAAACGCTATATTTATTCTTGCATATTTTTGTACAATATGAGCTGTGGGCTAAAGGGCTGGTCAATTTCCAACATTTGGGCCACCCAACTTTTAGGAGATTTTGTGAGCTTGAGCAGCTACTCAAAGCTTTGGACAGCTGAAAGGTACGGACACTGCCACTCTTTATTGCACTATTATGATTTTCTTTACTATTTAACATATAAAAACTATACTACCATTTCTTTTTCCTTTTAGCAGTTTCCTATCATTTAAAGAAATTTTCCACTGATGAGTGTTGTGCTCCAATCCCAATTTCCTTATACGTCTTATGATTTTTACTGTGTTATTTTGCATAATGGGCACTTTGGAGGAATATCTTGTTATAACAGAACTAACTGCATATTATATATCTATACATATACATATCAACATATAGATACTGTACATATATGTACTGTTCCACATGGAAATTTGTACACACACACAAAGTCAAGAGATTGAAAAGAGAGGGGGAAATTTGAACTATCTCATAAGAAAAAACAACTGGTTGGAAAATAGATTGAGGAGGAATAATTTAAGAATTATCAGACTACATGAAAGCCATGAGCAAAAAAGGAACCTAGACATCTTAGTTCACTATAAAGGAAACTATAAAGGAAAACTGTCCTGATAGCTTACAACCAGAGGGCACAGTAGAAATGATAGGAATTTCCACTAATAATTTACAGAAAGAATTCCCCAAATGAGAAATTCAGCAATATTATACTCAAAGTCTATAACATATAGGTCAAGGAGAAAGTACAAAAAGCAATTGGAAAAAATGCTTCCAATGCCATAATAGAGAATCACATAAGATTTAGCAGCTACCATGTTAAAAGAGGGTTTGGAATACATTTCAGAAGGCAAAGAAGCTTGGATTACAAAAAAAAAACAACTATCCAGAAAAACTGAGTATATTCTACTGGAACAAAAATGGATATTTAATGAAATAGAGGTTTTCAAACATTTCTGATGAAGAGACTCAAGCTAAAAAAAAAATTAACATTCAAACATAAGACATAAGAGAAGGATAAAAAAGGTAAATAAAAGTGAGAAATTATAAATAACTAAACAAGGTTAAATTGTTTACACTGCTATATGGAAATTTGTTACATGTTAAGAATTTTACTATCACTAAAATAGTTAGGAAGAATCTACTTAGAAAGTATGACTTTGATTTTATTATATTGGATGATATTAATAGAAGAATGAAAGGGTGAAAATAAAGGGATGTGCTAAGAGAGGCAGAGAGACCAAGAATGAAGAGAGACTAAGAATGGTAATAATTATATCACATAAACGAGGTATGTTCAGCAAACATCTGTAATGGGGACAAGTGAGAAGCCTTCCCAGTAAGTTCAAGGGGGTGAAATAAAGATGCCCATTATCACCACTATTAATACTGTACTACAAATGCTAGCTATAGCAATAAGAAAAGAAATTCAAAGAATTAGAATAGGCAATGAGGAAACAAAACTATCACTCTTTGCAGATGATCTGATGACTAACAAGTTTAGCAAAGCTGCAGGATATGAAATAAGACAACATAAATCATGAGGATTTCTATATATTACCAAGACATCCCAGAAGCAAGAGATAGAAAAAGAAATTCCATTCAAATTAATAGTGGAAAATATAATATACTTGGAAGTCTATCTGCCAATAACATTCAGTTGCAAAACAGTTTTTACACAAATAAAGTCAGATCTATACAACTGGAAAAATATAGATTGCTCTGGATAAGTCAAGCATATATATTTAAAATGACAATTTTACCTAAATTGTCTACTTATTCAATGCTATACCAATCAAACTGCCCAAAAGCTATTTTATAACACTAGAAAAAATAATAACAAAATTCATCTGGAAGAACAAATGGTCAATAATATCAAGTGACTAAGTGAAAAACAATGTGAAGGAAGGTGGTCCAGTAGTACCATATCTCCAACTGATTTACAATGCAGTAATCAACAAAACAATCTGTTATTGGTTAAGAAATAGATTGGTGGATCAGTAGAATATACTGGGTACACAATAACTAGTAATAAATGACCACAGTAATTTAGTGTCTGATAGATCAAAAGATCCAAATTTTGGTACAAGAACTCACTATTTGACAAAAACTATTAGAAAAATTAGAAAATGGCATGGCACTTTGGACAGATCAAAATCTCACAACATAGAGCAAGATGAGGTCAACAAAATGATTGATGGGAAGCATGGGATAATTTACCTGAGAGGTCTATAGATAAATATTAATGACCAAACAAGAGAGAGAGAACATTATAGGAAATGGCTAATGTTAATTAAATTTAAAAGGTTTTGTATCAACAAAATCAATGTAACCAAGATTAGAAGTAAAGTGGAAAGCCGTGTGTTGGGGGAGGAAAAATTCATAACAAATATCTCTGATAAAGGTCTCATTTCTCAAATATATGGAGGACTAAGTCAATTTTATACAAATACAAGTCATTCTTCAATTGATAAATGGTCAAAGAATATGAACAGCCAGTTTTCAAATTAAGAAATCAAAACCATCTATAGTTATATGAAAAAATGCTCTAAATATTTCTTGATTAGAGAAATGCAAATTAAAACAACTCTGAGGTATCATTTCATGCCTATCAGATTGGCCAATATGACAGAAAAGGAAAATGATAAATATTGGAGGGAATGTGGGGAAATTGGGATACTAATGCTCTGTTGGTAAAGTTGTGATCTGATTTAACCATTCTGGAGAGCAGTTTGGAACTATGCCCAAAGGGCTCTAAAATTGTGGCTTTGGACTGTCTATCCAATAGGGAATGGTTAACCAAGCCATGGCATCTCATTGTAATGAAATACTATTACACCATAAGAGATAATGAGCAGGTTAATTTTAGAAAAACGTGGAAAAAACCTACAGGAAATTAAGAAGAATGAAATGAGAAGAACCAAGAAAATGTTATATACAGCAGCAGAAACATTGTTTGAAGAATAACTTGTATATGTTGACCTCCAGAGAAAGAACTGATAAATAGAAAAAGTACGACATAGTTTTCTATACAGTGGCACTTTGGTACTATAAATGAATATTTTGAGAAGTGGCAAATGTATCTGCAAAGAGAAAAGGAGCTCAGAACTGTGTGAAATGCCGATCAACTGAGATGAGGAGAAAGTTCCATGGAGCCTTGGAAAAAAGCAGTTAAGCAGCTTGGAGCTGGCTGAGAGAATTCCTTCTCTGGCTGTTGAACCAGAAGGTGGAAGATAAACTCTTTCTCTAGCATCTATCTGCCTTATCTATAAGACTGTGTGCTAGAAAAGACTTTTGGGTTTTTAGCCCAGAAGAAACCTGTCAGCATTGCTGTCACATCTCCCCTTAGGGAAAGACAACTTTGGTTCCTGAATTTGAATATATTTTGAAATCTTCAATCAACAGGGATAACTTAAAAAATTTAGGGAGACCTGTTTCCTTCTCACTCCTATCTTCTCCTTTACCTCCTCTACCCAAAGAATAAAAGACCTTTTAGTTGAGAGATTTGATTGTGGGATTTGGTTATTAGGGAAAATCTTCAAGCTTACCATCAGTGAGAATAGTTGAAAGGGAACAGGAAGAAGTGTAGGGGGTGTGGCATTTAAAAGAGTGGATGCCATAAACTGTAAGAGTTAAAATGGTTGAGGTTGTAAACTGTAGTGATTAAATAGTGGAAGATATAAATTGTAGTAGATATAAGAGTGGGTGAGTAAATTGTGACCGCAGAAAATATGTTTTCACTACAGTGTCTTGTTTTTAAATCAAATATAAGGTGGTCACCAGGGAAATATTCCCAATTATGAATATACCCAAGTCAACTGGGTTTTATAGAGAATTTAATTAATAATACAATGAGGAATCAGAGAGAGAGAGAGAGAGAGAGAGAGAGAGAGAGAGAGAGAGAGAGAGAGAGAGAGAGAGAAAGGAAATAAATGAGAAAAGAATAGGCCGGCCCAGGCAGCCCTGTCCAACCCAGGCCTAAGCCCTAAAAGAAAGGATCAGTCAGTCCTTAATCACTCACCATAAGATCTGTTCAAGCGAGGATTCAGGGGGACAGAGTCTCCCAGAGGGAGTTCCAGCCAGAGTCAGCCTCCCTGAGAGACCTCCTTAGAGATTGTCCTTCTCTCAACAACCTCCTTAGAGATTGTCTTTTGAGAGCTCCAGAGAGATCCTGTTTTCAGCTTTACCTTTCCTTATAAAGGGAAATTTTCCTTTGTCACCTCCCCTAAATTCTTACATCTACCAATCACAGTAGACGTTTTTCAAAGGACAGACCATTCTTAGTCCACACCTAAGAAGGTGTGGATTTTTGAGTAATTCACACCAGGAAAGCTCTGAGTAAGTTTCCCAGCTCTTTGTCCCATGTAAGTTTGCCTGACCTTTATAGGTACTTAGCAACCTTTGTATTAATTCTAAAAATATGCATGGCTTAAGTATGGGTGTAAGTATTTTTCATTGTTCAGCAAGGAGTTTTCTCCCCTAAAGCAGTCTTAAGTACGGGTGGAATAGAGGTCTTCCCATTTCTGATCTAAGTAGAGTTCTCACTTTCCAAATGGGGAATAGTCCCAGTAGGGAATTGTTCCAATGGAGAATTCCCCAATGGGGAATTTTTTAACATTCACAAGTCTGAGAAATTTCAAGATTCACAATCCCCCCCCCCCCATGATCATTGGGAGACTAGTCTCCCCATTGATCATTTAACATAATCAATTTGTAATCCTAAATGCACTTCTAACTATAGATATACACAATATTCAAATTTCTAAGAGGAAAATAGAGTAGTGAGGGAGGAAATAGAAAAGAAAGAAAGCAAAACCAACGTTTTGCTGGGTGCATTGATAGAAAGCCAAATTAGGGGCAGTCTCTTTTGGCATAAATGTGTACAATTACAATAAATGTTCAATTAATGTTCAGTTCAATCAACCATATCCAAAGTTCATTCTTGATCTTCTTGATGAAGTGTAGGTTTTCTGGCATCTTTCTGCAACAATTCATTTTCTGAATTTAGGAGTTATCAAACTTCTTTCTTGAAGATCTTTTTTCGAACAAAATTCAAAGTCTTGGATTTTTATAACAATACAATCTCAAACAAAAAATCAAAAATTCTTAGATTTTAAATTAAAATACAGGGGAGGGGCTCAGAATCCAGTCTTCTCCCTGGCTTGCTTTCTGGTGTTACCTCTCTAACATTTCCCCATTACCATAATTCCCCTACTATCCATATCTACTACAGTACTTGTCATTAATTTGATCCAGAAAGCAGGTCAAATGCCAGAAAGAAAAAGTAACAAATAATAAGGAATAATATAAATTGAATTAATCTTTTCCAACCTCAGATTGTATAAGGCATTATATACATTAATGGAGTTGTACTTTACTAATAAACATTAATAATACATAGGCATAAAAATAATAATTAGATAAAATAAAATAACTTTTACTTAATTTTACCTGTATGGAGAGGATTTCATGGTCTAAAGGAATGGTAGGTAGAAGAAATGTTATTGTCTAGAAGTGGCATCCCCTTCCATAATATGTATGGGGAACTGCCCTTCTAGAGTTCTTTCTCTTTCTCTTTTTTGTCTTATTACCACTGAACCCTGCTTGAGATTCACCTGGTCAAAACTTCAAAAGAAACCAAATCAGTGATGTTTGCTTTTTTTTCCTGTATTTAAAAACTCCTCCAATGTGTGAAATGGTCTGGTCATTTAATAAATTTGCAATTCTGCTTGCAAAGCTTTACAGGGTGATATTTTTCAACAAAGTTTTGCATTTCCACCCATCTTGCACACATTTCCTTGTAGGGACATTCTCCTTTGCTTCCTACTTACCTGAAGAAAACTCCCCCTCCACTAGCTGTTTCTGCTCCCTTTGAAGTTCTGGAAGCTTTTCAGTATTGAACTCTTTTTATTTCCCTGAACTAATACATGATCCCATGTTTTGACTGGAGCAGGCATGCAGTTCTTGAAATTGGGATGCCAGCAAGTTCTAGCAAGCTGTTAGAGTGCCAAGCAAACATCGATACAGCAACAATTTTATCTTGTCAAAATATGTGGAATACCAAATTTAACAAGTTCAAAAACCGTCAAGTACCAAGGTTTGACATGTATACACATTTCTTATTTGTAAAATGATTCCTTCTCTAAAGGAGGGAAGGGAAGGAGGAAGTTAACTTGGTATTTTAATGTATAAACAAATACATTTATTTTTTATAGGAAAAAGAACCTATTTGTAGAAAAATACTTATGGCAGCTCTTTTTTTGTGGTAGAAAAAATTGGAAGCTGAGGTTATACATCAGTTGGGGAATGGCTGAACAAGTTGTGGTATA
This sequence comes from Monodelphis domestica, assembly GCF_027887165.1. Taxonomy (NCBI): domain Eukaryota; kingdom Metazoa; phylum Chordata; class Mammalia; order Didelphimorphia; family Didelphidae; genus Monodelphis; species Monodelphis domestica. The sequence continues at coordinate 202,137,517 of NC_077232.1, read as the reverse complement.
CTATTGTGCTATAAGAAATGACAAGTAGGATGATTTTGGAAAAACCTGGACTTACATGAACAGATGCAAAATGAAGTGAGCTGAAGCAGAAGAACATTGTACACAGTAACAGCAATATTGTTTTTGATGAATAACTGTCAATGATTTAGTTATTCTCAGTGATGCAATGATCCAAGCCAGTCCCAGACTCACAATGAAAAATAGCATTTATCTTTAGAGAAAGAACTAATGTAGTCTGAATACAGATCAAAACATGTTATATTTCATACTTCTTTCTTCTTTTTTTCTGTTTGAGATCTCTTCCACAAAATGACTAATAGGGAAAAATGTTTTACAAGATTGCACATGTAAAATCTGTATTAGATTGATAGCCATCTTAGTGAGGGATTCGGAGTAGGAAAAAGAGTAAAGGAGAGAGAACAGAAAGGAGGGAGAGAATTTGGATCTCAAAATAAATTAATGAATGTTAAAATTGTTTTTATGTTTAATTGGAGAAAAATAAAATGTTTTTAAATGTTTTTAAATGAGGCATACAAGGTTTATTCTATGGAAGGGAAAATGTGGTAGGGGAAATAGATAATGGTGAACTTCACTTTCATCTGAAGTCATTCAAAAAGGAAAGAAAGTATATACACATATCAGTGTGTATAGAAATTCATCTTACCCAGCTGGGAACTTGCCTAAGGTAGGAGAGGAAGGGGCTAAGAAAAAAAAGGGGGCTAATAAGAGGGTAAATTAAGGGAGGCAGAGGTCAGAAGCAAAATAGATTCCAAGAGAATACAGGGTGGAAAAAAGAAGGGCAAATATATTAGAGGGAAATACAAAATGAACAATCCTAACTGAATGTTTATGTGGCAAACTAACATAGGAAGTAGAAGATGAGAGCAGAATGAATTATGAATCAGAACACAATATATTGTTTATAAGAAATACATTTGAAATGGAGAGATACATAAAATATTAACATAAGGACTGGAGCAGACTGCTATGCTTTAGATAAACTAAAAAGGAAGGGATAGCATTCATGATCTTAGGCAAAGCAAAAGTAGAAATAGACCTAATTAAAAGGGGCAGAGAAACTACATTTTGCTAAAAGGTACCCTAGAGAAAAAAAATAAAATAAAAGGTACCCTAGACAATGAACTAATATCAATCCTGAACCAAATGGCATAACATCCAAATTCTTGAAGGAAAAGCTAAATGGAGGATGTAGATAGTAAAATTATACTAGTAGAGGACCTTAATTTAGCCCCTCAGACCTATATAAACATAACCTTAGAACAAAAAAGAAGTTAAACAGATTAACAGAATTTTGGAAAACTCAGATGTGATAGCCCTCTGAAGAATACTGAATGGTAATAGAAAGGAATATACCTATTCCTCAGCTGTTTGTGGCACATTTATACAAAAAATGACCATATATTAGGTTACAAAAACCTAACAAACAAATGCAAAAAATATTTATTTAATATATCCTTTTCTAGCCATAATGAAAATAAAAAAACACAATAAAGAGCCTTTGAGTCATAAGTTAAAAATTAATTGGAAACTAAGTAACTTGATTTTAAAGAATGAGTAGAAAGAAGAAATTATAGAAACAATCAATAATTTTGTTAAAGAGAATGACAACAATGAGATCATTTACCAAAATGGATGAGATGCAGTCAAAGCAGTATTTAGGGGGAAAACTTCTATCTCTGAATCTTTTCATCAATAAAAGGGGGAGAGCAGATCAGTGAATTGGTTATACAACTAAAAAGAACCTAGAAAACCAAGAAAAACAAAATTAATCCTCCTATTAAATACCAAAATAGAAATCTTGAAAAAGAAGGAATAGGTTAAGAAAGTTGAAAATAAAAGGAAGATATATTTAAGAAATAAAAACTAAATGCTGTTTTCAAAAATAGATAAATCAGCTAATCTGATTTTTTTATCATGTTCTTTCCCTCCCTTCCTTCCACCTCCTGCCATAGCAAATATGCAATTCCACTGGGTTTTACATGTGTCATTGATCAAGACCTATTTTCATATTATTGATATTTGCACTAGGGTGATCGTTTAGTCTACATCCCAAATCATATCCCCATCAACCCATGTGATCAAGCAGTTGTTTTTCTTCTGTGTCTCTACTCACAGTTCTTTCTCTTGATGTGGAAAGTGTTTTTTCTCATAAGTCTCTCAGAAATTCTTGGATCATTGCATTGCTGCTAGTAGAGAAGTCCATTACATTTGATTGTACCACATTGTATCTATCTCTATGCATTAGGTTCTCCTGGTTCTGCTCCTTTCACTCTGCATCAATTCTTGGAGGTCATTCCAGTTCACATGGAATTCCTTTTAGTACAATAGGATTCTATCACCAACATATACCACAATGTTCAGCCATTCCCCAATTGAAGGGCATCCCCTCATTTTCCAGTTTTTTGCCACCAAAAAGAGCGCAGTTATGAATAATTTTGTACAAGTCTTTTTCCTTATTATCTCTTTGGGGTACAAACCCAGCAGTGCTATGGCTGTATCAAAGGGCAGACAGTCTTTTAGCACCCTTTGGGCATAGTTCCAAATTGCCTTCCAGAATGGTTAGATCAATTCACAACTCCACCAGTAATGCATTAATGTCCCAACTTTGCCACACCCCCTCCAACATTCATTACTTTCCTTTGCTATCATGTTAGCCAATCTACTAGGTATGAAGTAGTACCTCAGAATTATTTTTGTTTGCATTTCTCTACTTATAAGAGATTTAGAACATGTTTTCATGTGCTTATTGATAGTTTTGATTTCTTTATCTGAAAATTGCCTATTAATGTCCATTGCCCATTATCAGTTGGGGAATGGCTTGATTTTTTGTGCAATTTAATCTGATTCTTTTAAAAGAAAAATTAAAATAAAAATTACCTTCCTCAAAAATGAAAAAGGTGAAGACAAAACCAATGAATATGAAATAAAAGTAATTATTATGAGCTATTTTGGCTAACCAAAAAAACTGATAATGAAACAGAAATATAAATTGCTCAGATTAACCAAGGAGGAAATAGAATAAATAATCCTATTTTAAAAAAAGAAATTGATCAAGCCTTAAATGATCTCTGTAAGGAAAAAAAAAAAACCTCAGGACCAGATGCAATTAAAAGACGACTCTACCAAATATTTATTTAAAAAAAAATTGTCAGTGACATTTAAAGCTTTGAGTTTTTTAAGTTTTAATTTTAATTTTCCATTTCTCAATTACATGTAAACAATTATTTTTAACATTTGTTTTCTTAAATTTTGACTTCCAAATTCTCTTCCTCCATCCCTACATTCCCCTATCTGTGAAAAGGCAAGTAATTTGATATAACTTATACATGTGCAGTTGTGCAAAACATCTCTCTTGTTGCAAAAGAAATTGCAGATCAAAAAAACAAAGAATAATTAAGTTTAAAAGGCATGTTTTGATCTGTTTTCAGACACCATCAGTTCTTTCTCTGAAGATGGATAAAAATTTTTCATTATAAGGCCTTTAGAAGTGTTTTGGATTATTACATTGTGAAAATAGCTAATTCACTCACAATTGATTGTCATATATTATTCCTTTTACTTTTTATTGCCAATTACCTTTTTATTTCCATGCAAAACACAATTCCATATTGGTCATTGTTGTAAGAACAAACTCATAAACAACCCCAATCCCAAAATAAAACCATAAATACACTGTAATAAATACATAAATACACAGTACTTTTTCTAGCATTCACCATAATGTTTTTCAGCATTATCCTAGATCAGGTCATTACTGAGAGTAGTCAAATTTTCACAAATAATGATCATCCAATATTGCTGTTACTGTGTACAATGTTCTCCTAGTATTGCTTACTTCACTCTGCATCAGTTCCCACAGATCTTTCCAGCTTTTTCTGAAATCATCTTGCTTATTATCTCTGATAGATCAATAGTGTTCTATTACCAACACGTAACACAATTTGTTCAGCCATTCTCCAATTGATGAACATCCCCTCAATTTCCAATTCTTTGCCACCACAAAAAGAGCTACTATAAATATTTTTGTAGAGATAGATCCTTTCCCCCTTTTTATCATCTCTTTGGGTCATAGACCTTGTAGTAGTATTACTGGATTAAAGGTATGTACTGTTTTATAGCCCTTTGGTTATAGTTCCAAATTGTCTTCCAGAAATGGTTGGATCATTTATTGTTACTTTCTACATTGTTCTCCTGGTTCTGCTCATTTAACTTTTCATTAATTCACTTACATCTCCCCAGGTTTTTCTGAAAGCATTCAGCTCATCATTTATAATATTGCACAATAGAATTCCATCACAACCATACATCAGGTATTCAACTATCCCCCAATTGATGGGCATCGCATCAATTTCCAATTCTTTGCCATCACAAAAAGAAATGCTATAAATCTTTTGTTACATAGGGCAAAAATGGGTTCATGATTTTGACACAAATGGTAATATCATAAACAAGTTAAGGGAACATGGAATGAATTACCTGTCAGATCTATGGAAAGGTGAAAAGTTCATGATCAATGAGAGATAGAAAGGTTCAATGGTAAACTGGATAATTTTGATTCAATCAGATTAAAAAGGGTTTTCACATCCAATGTAATAGACCTTGCTACTAGTAGCAATGCAACAAGCCAGAACACTCCTGAAGGACTTATGTGAAAGAATGCTATCCACATTGAAAGAAAGAATGATGGCAGTAAAAATGCAAAAGCAAAACATATGACATCACTTATCACAGGTACATATGGTTTTGTGTTCTGGGGAGTAGACTTTAAAAATCATTCTATCGCAAAAATGAATAATATGGGAATGGGTATCAAGTAGCAACATTTGTGCAACCCAGCGGAATTGCTTGTCAGCTCTGGGAGGGGGCAGGGAAGAGGGGAAGGAAAGAAAATGAATCATATAAACATGAAAAATATTTTTAAAAAACTAAATAATTTTAAAGGGCTTTCACAAACAAAATTAAATGTAACTAAAATTAGAAGAAAAGGATGAAACTGGGGGAAAATTTTTGTAACAAGTTTTCCAGATAAAAGTCTCATTTCTCAACTGTATAGGGAAGTAAGCCAAATTTATATGGGCCATTTCCCTGTTCAGAAAATTTTCAAGGGACATAAATAGGCAATTTTCAGAAGAAGAAATCAAAGCTATCAATAGTTATAGATGTTCTAAATCACTAATAAATTAGATAAATTAAAATAATACTTAAGTTCTACCTTACAACCATCAGATTGTCTAAGAAGACAAGTAAAGAAAATGGCAAGTATTAGAAGAGATATGGAAAAAATAGGTACATTAATACTACTGGTAGATCTGCATAGTCATTCTGGAGATAAATTTAGAACTATATGCCCAAATTTATAATGTTAAATATATTATTGACCCAGAGGTATTACTACTATGCCTCTACCCCCAAAGAAATCCAAGAAAAAGGAAAAATGCCTCTTTATATCAAAAGACATAGTAATTCTTATTGTGGTGGCAAAAAATTGGAAATAGCATTGTTCCATCAACTGTGGAATGGCTGAACAAGCTGTGGATATGATTGTGATGGAGTACTGCTGAATGAACTGTTGGAAAGTGAAGTGAGAAGAACCAGCAGAACAATTTATACAGTAACAGCAACATTATAAAGATAATCAATCGTGAAAGACTAAGTACTCTGATCAATACAATGTTCTACCACAGTTCTAAAGGTCTTATAATGAAAAATGCTATCCACCCCAACTTAGAAAACTAATGGGTTCAGAGTGCAGACTGAGGCATATTTTTTTCCTCTTTCTTTGTCTTGTGACTTTTTTTCAGAACATGGATAATTCAGAGAAATGTATAATTTTATAGGTATAATGGATAATTGCATTTCTCACTTTATCAATGGGTGGGGAAGGGTGGGGGGAAGGAGAGAATTTGCAATTAAATAAAATTGGATTAAAAAAAGAAATCCTGGTTAATTCATTCTTTCACTCTTTCAACTCATGGGCCCACAAAGATCTATAGAAGAAATATAGATTTTTTTGAAATACAAGTATAATTTAATTACTTTTGGGTAGTGCATACATCATCAATGAGCAAGTGGGTGCTAATAAATAAAATACACTTATATTCCACAAAAATGTATTATAAATATAAAAGCCCTTAATAAATTATAAGGTTTTATTTAGGATATAAGGATATAATGTTTAAATAAATACAGTCAGAATTCACAAAATTTTACTATATATAACATTTCAATTTGACTTCTACTTAATTTCACATGTAGTTAAAGTCACAAAAATATTTAAAATACATTAGTAAGTGAAAATGAAGTGGTGAGCCATTTTTACAATGTGTGTCATTCAGGTTAGAATATCAGGCTAGAAACTTCAAAAGCTATTACCTGGTTGGGAAGGGGGAAATGTAGGAAGAAGAGTGAAGGAAGATGATCTTTTTTTGTTTATGAGAGGGTGTTAAAGAAATATAGAAATATTAATTCTAAGACAGAAGGTAAAGTTTTGAGTATCTTTCATTTTTATTAAAAATTTTTAAAAGAATGGTTTGACTCCTTCCATTTTATATAAATCATATCTGTTAAAAATTTTTATAAGGTGGGAATTGTATCTCCTCCCTCCCTTTTTTTTAGAGAGATTTAAGTCTTAATGTAAGGGGCAAGAGGAAGAGACATTAAGCCATGAGCTGCCTGATCATATGTGCATTCATGAACCAGGAAGGATTTGTCAGTGTTGAAAGATGAACATCATAGTTAACAGAGATCCATATAAGTACCCAGTCAATGCATCTTTGAATGTTTATAAGTTAAAGACATTTCTTACCTGGAGTAGATTATCTATAGGGTGTATTCTAGATAGGAATCATATCTAGCTATTTTTATGTGTTCTCAAAGATGTTTCTATATAATTAAATGTTGTCAGATATCCCTGCTCTATCAACAAAACCCACATAGAAAAGATTCAAGAGATCATTTCCCAGAGATTTTTAACTTGAGTTTTGGAAGCTTTAAAATAAAATTGATTTTAATAAATGCAAAAAATCAATAATAAAAATAGGTAATATTCATGTTGCTTTATACTCATGATGAAATTTGATCCTTACAACCAGACTGTACAGAAAGAACTATATTATTAGCTCCATTTTACAGATGAGAAAATTGGGGTTTAGAAAGGCTAACTGATTTATCTTAAGTTACTCAAGAGTAAAGATGTTGGCTTAGAAGCAGCAGAAGTTCAGACCTCTGAAAACCATTCCTTACCAATAACAAACTGAATGCTCCTAGGGGACTGAAAATCAAACCTAACAACAGGACAGAGCCAAGGAACCCTCCTGCTGGACTCAATCCAAAAGGTATGCCCCCCAAAAGCCAGAATCTGAACACTCGGGTTTAAGGGGAAGGCAGAAGGAAGGTCCCAGGACCCATTCCCCCCCCCCCCACTTAGAGCGTTAAGCCTCCAGTGGCAGCTGGAGGGTGTAACTTGTGGGCAGGGCTGTGCCAGGCTCAGAGCATCGAACATAGGCGTTGGGGAAGGAGCTGGAGAAGGAGCACAGAGCTAGCAGCCTGGACAGAGCTATGGAGACCTTCCATATTGCTCCAGCATCCCAAGAGGTTTTGGCCTCAGAGCACATCCAGCCCAATCCACCTGAACTTAATCCATTCAAAAGTCTCCAGAGGACAGGGAAGCTCAAACTCCAACAACCCTCCCCCACAGACTTCTGGACTTTAATTTAATCCAATAAAAACCCTCCAGAGGACAGGGAAGCTCAAACTACAACATCCCTCCCCCACAGACTGCAGGAAGAGACTTTCTGTCAAAGCTCCAAGAGGGGAGACTGACAGAAACCCCCAAAACCAAAAAAATGAGAGGAGCAAGAGCACAGACAAATACAGGGAGCAAAGAAGGGGTAAATATGAACAAACAACAGAAAAAGAAGAAAGAAATTACAATAGACAGCTTCTGCATAGGCAATGAGCAAAGAGCAAACAAAATGGAGGGGGAGGGATCAGCAAACGATAAATCAGAAATCCCAGCAAATTGGATACAGGCTTCAGAAGAACTCAAAATGAAATTCAAAACACAATTAAGAGAGGCTGAAGACAACTGGGAAAAGAACTTAAAAACTAAGATAAGTCATCTGGAAACAGAAAATAGTGTTTTGAAAGCCAAAATCAACCGGCTTGAAAATGAGGCAAAGAAGATGAAAGATAAGGCAAAGGAGATGAAAATTGAGGCAAAGAGGATGAAAGATGACCTTCAAAGAAAATCAGACTAGAAGGAGAGGGATGACCAAAAAGCCAGGGAAGAAATCCAGTCTTTAAGAACAAGAATACAACAACTAGAATTAAGTGACCTCACAAGGCAGCAGGACATTATAAAAAAAAAAACCCAAAAGAATGAAAAAATTGAGGAAAATATGAAACATCTCATTTACAAAAGAGATTTAGAAAATTGTTTGAGGAGAGACAATTTAAGAATCATTGGTCCACCAGAAGGCCATGACAAAAGAAAAAGCCTGGACATAATACTACAGGAAATTATTCAAGAAAACTGCCCCAATATTCTAGAACAAGAGGGGAAAATGGAGATTGAAAGAATCCACAGATCACCTCCTGTACTTAATCCCCAACTAACAACACCTGGAATGTTATAGCCAAATTCAAGAACTATCAGACCAAAGAAAAAATATTACAAGCTGCCAAGAAAAAGTCATTCAGATACCATGGAACCACAGTCAGGATAACACAGGATCTGGCTGCATCTACACTGAAGGACTGAAAAGCATGGAATATGATATTCAAGAAAGTAAGGGATCTAGGTCTACAACCAAGAATCAACTACCCAGCAAATCTGAATATATTCTTACAGGGGAAAGTATGGTCATTCAACAAAATAGAAGAATTCCAAGAATTCGTAAAGAAAAGACCAGACCTGAACAGAAAATTTGATGTCCAAGCACAGAACTCAAGAGAACCATCAAAAGGTAATTTAAAAAGAGGGAAAAAAGAAAAAAACAAAAACAAAAAAACCTTTTTCTTAAAATGCTCAATAAGTTAAAATGATATTTATCCCTATAAGAAAAGAGGTCATTGGTAACTCTTAAAAACTGTTGTTATCACCTGGGCAGCTAGAATAATTAAACTTAGAGGGAACAGTGACAAACTGTATAGGATGAAATAACAAGACATAAATAGGTATATAGATATATGTATGCATAAATACTTATACATGTATATATATGTACATATATACACAACTAGAGCTAAAAAAGAGGTTAGTACTAAAAGAAATGAGAAAAGAAACAAAAGGGGGTAAATTTATATATCACAAAGAAGCTCATGGTGGGAGAGGGGAGAACATCAATACACTGGAAGGGTAAAGAGGTTGGAGAGAGGAAATACTCAACTCTTACGTGCATTGAAATTGACCCAAAGCAGGAAGAATAATCCAATGCATTGGGGCAGAGAATAGACTCGGGCCCTATAGGGGAGTAGAAGGGTAACAAATGGACTGATGGGGAGGGAAGCAGTATAAGGGAGGGAGAGGGTGGGGGTAGTTTTAAAAAGACTGCAAATAAAATAAGGAGGGAATAAGAAGGGAAGGGAAGGGGGTAGAAAGGGAAGTAAAATAAGGGAGGGAACTAGGGGGACTGATTAAAAACAAACATTGGTGTAGAAGGAAATAGTGAAAGAAGAAAAGGCAGGACTAGGAGTAGAAATCAAAATGCTAGGAAATACACAGCTGGTAATAATAATGCTGAATGTGAATGGAATGAATTTACCCATAAAGCACAAGTGAATAGCAGAGTGGATTAGACTCCAAAACCCTACCATATGCTGTCTACAAGAAATACACATGAGGAAGGTAGATATGCATAGGGTGAAAGTAAGAGGATGGAGCGAAATCTATTGGGGCATCAACTGATAAAAAGAAGGCAGGAGTCACAATCATGACATCTGACAAAGCCAAAGTAAAAATAAATCTACTTAAAAGAGATAGGGAAGGTAATTAATCCTGATAAAAGGCAGTATAGACAATGAGGAAATATCAGTACTCAACATGTATGCACCAAATGGCATAGCATCCAAATTTCCAAAGGAGAAACAAATGGAGTTCAAGGATGAAATAGATAGAAAAACTATACTAGTGGGAAACCTGGACCTTCCTCTATTCGAACTAGATAAATCAAACCAAAAAATAAATAACAAAGAGGTAAGAGAAGTGAATGAAATCTTAGAAAAATTAGAGTTAGTAGATATATGGAGAAAAATAAACAGGGACAAAAAGGAATACACCTTCTTTTCAGCAGTACATGGTGCATTCACAAAGATTGACCATGTATTAGAGCATAAAATATTGCAAACAAGTTCAAAAGAGTAGAAATAATAAATGCAAACTTCTCAGATCACAATGTAATGAAAATAATAATTAGTAAGGGTACATGGAAAGGTAAATCAAAAATTAATTGGAAATTAAACTCCAAAACCAGTTAGTCAAAGAACAAATCATAGAAACAATTTAATAATTTCATTGAAGAAAATGACAATGATGAAACATCCTTTCAAAACTTATGGGATGCAGCCAAAGTAGTACTTAGGGAAATGTATATCATTGAGTTCATATATTAACAAATTAGGGAGGGCAGGGGTCAATAAATTGGGCATGCAAATTAAAAAACTAGAAAGTGAACAAATTAAAAATCCTCAGATGAAGACTAAATTAGAGATCCTAAAAATCAAAGGAGAAATTAATAAAGTTGAAAGTCAAAGAATTATTGATTTAATAAATAAAACTAGAAGCTGGTACTTTGAAAAAACAAAATAGATAAAGTACTGGTCAGTCTAATTAAAAAACAGGAAAGAAGAAAACCAAATTGATAGTATCCAAGATGAAAAGGGAAACCTTATCTCTAATGAAGAGGAAATTAAGGCAATCATTAAAAGCTATTATGCCCAATTATATGGCAAAAAATATGGCAATCTAGGTGATATGGATGATTACTTACAAAAATATAAATTGCCTAGACTAAAAGAGGAAGAAATAGATTACCTAAACAACCCCATGTCAGAAAAAGAAATCCAACAGGTCATCAAAGAACTCCCTAAGAAAAAATCCCCAGGTCCAGATAGATTCACAAATGAATTCTATAAAACATTCAAAGAACAACTAATTCCAATATGACACAAAGTATTTGACAGAATAAGCTAAGGAGTTCTACCAAATTCATTTTATGACACAAATATGGTACTGATTGCAAAACCAGGCAGGTCAAAAACAGAGAAAGAATACTATAGACCAATCTCCCTAATGAATATAGATACAAAAATCTTAAATCGGATACTAGCAAAAAGACTCCAGTAAGTCATCACAAGGGTTATTCACTATGGCCAGGTAGGATTCATACCAGGAATGCAAGGATGGTTCAATATTAGGAAAACCATCCACATAATTAACCATATTAACAAGTAAACCAACAAAAATCACATAATAATCTCAATAGATGCAGAAAAAGCCTTTGATAAAATACGATATCCATTCCTATTGAAAACACTAGAAAGTATAGGAATAGAAGGACATTTCCTAAAAATAATAAACAGTATATATCTAAAACCATCAGCAAACATCATCTGCAATGGGGATAAACTAGAAGCCTTCCCAATAAGATTAGTAGTGAAACAAAGATGCCCATTATCACCTTTATTATTTAACATTGTACTAGAAACACTAGCAGTAGCAATTAGAGAAGAAAAAAAAATTGAAGGTATTAAAATTGCCAATGAGGAGACCAAGCTATCACTGTGGATGATATGATGGTCTACTTAAAGAATCAACTAAAAAGCTAGTTGAAATAATCAACAACTTTAGCAAAGTTGCAGGATACAAAATAAACCCACATAAGTCATCAGCATTTCTATATATTTCCAACATATCTCATCAGCAAGAATTAGAAAGAGAAATTCCATTTAAAATCACCCTAGACAATATAAAATACTTAGGAATCTATCTGCTGAGACCAAAGCAGGAACTATATGAACACAACTACAAAACACTCTCCACACAATTAAAACTAGATCTAAACAATTGGAAAACATTGATTGCTCATGGGTAGGGCAAGCTAACATAATAAAAATGACAATCCTGCTGTAAAAAATAGACTCGAATACAGGACTACAATGCCCACGAGCCTTTGCTCCACTTCCCCAGAATGCCTTGTAATCTCACCTGGGCCGAGATCAAGAAGGTATTTAAGCTGATTCAAAGGCTTTTGAGGTCTCTCTCTTGGCTCTTTTTGGACTTCCGTTTTGGAGCAGGCGGTCTCTTGCATGATGTGAGGTTATTTTGTCTAGGCCTCTGGCCTAGGCACATGTTTCTTACTTGTATATTCTTTAATCTTTAACCTTTAATAAACCTCTAAAAAATATAATACTCCTTGCAGAGAGAAACTAATTTCTACCTGCCTCAGTCTCCCCATCTCCCCTAAATTTTAATCTTTACACTGCCCAAATTAATTTACTTATTTAGTGCCATACCCATTGAACTACCAAAAAACTTTTTTTTACTGAATTAGAAAAAACATAACAAAGTTCATTTGAAAGAACAAAAGATCAAGGATACCCAGGGAAATCATGAAAAAAAAAATACAAAGGAAGAAAGACTTGCAGTCCCAGATCTCAAACTATACTATAAAGCAGTGGTCATCAAAGCAATTTGGTACTGGCTAAGAGACAGAAAGGAGGATCAGTGGAATAGACTAGGGGTAAATGACCTCAGTAAGACAGTCTATGGTAAGCCCAAAGATCCCAGTTTTGGGGACCAAAACCCACTATTTGAAAAAAAAACTGCTGTGAAAATTGGAAGACAGTATGGAAGAAATTAGGGTTGGATCAACATCTCACACCCCACACCAAGATAAACTCAGAATGGGTGAATGACCTGAATATAAAGAAGGAAACTATAAGCAAATTAGGTGAACACAGAATAGTATACTTGTCAGATCTTTGGGAAAGGAAAGATTTTAAAACCAAGCTAGGGCTAGAAAAAAATCACAAAATGTAAAATCAATAATTTTGTTTAGATCAAATTAAAAAATTTGTGTACAAACAAAATTAATGTATCCAAAATCAGAAGGGAAGCAACAAATTGGGAAACAATCTTTCTTACAAAAACCTCTGACAAAGGTCTAATTACTCAAATTTATAAAGAACTAAACCAATTGTACAAAAAAATCAAGCCATTTTCCCATTGATAAATGGGCAAGGGACATGAATAGGCAATTTTCAGTTAAAGAAATCAAAACTATTAACAAGCACATGAAAAAGTGCTCTAAATCTCTAATCATCAGAGAAATGCAAATCAAAACAACTCTGAGGTATTACCTCACACCTAGCAGATTGGCTAGCATGACAGCAACAGAAAGTAATGAATGCTGGAGGCGATGTGGCAAAGTTGGGACATTAATGCATTGCTGGTGGAGTTGTGAATTGATCCAACCATTCTGGAGGGCAATTTGGAACTATGCCCAAAGGGCAATAAAGGATTTGTTTCTGCCATTTGATCCAGCCATAGCACTGCTGGCTTTGTACCCCAAAGAGATAATAAAGAAAAAGACATGTACAAAATTATTCATAACTGTGCTCTTTTGGTGGCAAAAAAATTGGAAAATGAGGGGATGCCCTTCAAGGCTGAACAACTTGTAGTATATGTTGGTGATGAAATACTATTGTGCTAAAAGGAATAATAAAGTGGAGGAATTCCGTGGGGACTGGAACAACCTCCAGGAAGTGATGCAGAGTGAGAGGAGCAGAACCAGGAGAACATTGTACACAGAGACTGATACACTGTGGTACAATCGAATGTAATGAACTTCTCCATTAGTGGCAATGCAGTGATCCTGAACAACTTGGAGGAATCTATGAGAAAAACCACTATCCACATTCAGAGGAAACACTGTGGGAGTAAAAACACTGAAGAAAATAACTGCTTGAATACATTGGTCAAAGGGATATGGTTGGGGATATAGACTCTAAATGAACGTCTAGTGCAAACAACATCATTGAAATAAGTTCTGATCAAGGACACAAGTAGTACCCAATGAAATTGTGGGTCGGCTTCGGGAAGGGTAGGTGGATGGGAGGGAGAGAAATAAAGTGAGTATTGTAACCAAAAAAATAAAATAAAATAAATTATCTTAGGTTACTCAAGAAGTGTAGGGATCTAGTGAGATTTTCCTCAAGTAAACTGTAGTATCAAAGCTATTCAGGAATGTAGACCACATAAGTAGAGGACATTGATGTTTGTTGTTTGTTTTAACTTGAGTTACTTTTTGTTATGGCTCATTCATAATACTTACAGCACTCACCTTAAGGGATTTTTCTGAGAAAAATGCCTTGTGTGATTAAATCTATATAAATGTGAATTATTAGCAATGAATGCAATCTACTGTCAGCTATATTTTGAACTATTAGAGTTTGTAATCTTTAATATGTAAGCTTTATATCAAAAGTAGCCATTTTGAGATGCTTATGAAGACCTGACTTCAGAGTCAGGAAGACCTATGCTTAAGTTCTGACTCTGACATATATTGACCATATGATCATGGACAAGCCACTTAAGTTCTTAGTACCCATGAGACTTTCAAAGACTGTAAGCTGCAAATCAGATAATAATATGAATTTATTGTTTTTTCTCCAAATTTGTTATTTTTTTAAAACCCTTACCTTCCTTCTTGGATTCAATTCTGTGTATTGGCTCCAAGGCAGAAGAGTGGTAAGGGCTAGGTAATGGGGATCAAGTGACTTGCCCAGGGTCACTGAGCTACCCAGCTGCCCCCCCCCAGTTTGTTATTTTTAACATTTTAAAATTTTAGATTTCCAAATTCTCTTCCTCTTGCTAGCCTCTTCCCCATCTCATTGAGAAAGCATGCAATATGATACCCATTATACATGTGAAATCATACAACACATTTCCATTTTAGTAATTTTGCAAAAATAAAATAAAATGAGAAAATTATTCTTCAATTTGTACTATGTTGATTCATTCTTTCTCTAGAGGTAGATAGCAATTATCATCATGAGCTTTTCCAAATTTTCTTGGATCATTGTATTGATCAGAATAACTAAGTCTAACAGTTGGTCATCATTACCCTAATTCTGTTACTGAATACAATGATCTCCTGATTCTGCTTACTTCACATTGCATCAATTTATATAGGTCTAGCCAAGTTTTTCTAAAAGCATCCTGCTTGCCATTTCTTATAGTACAATGGTATTCCATTAAAATCATAGCCACATGGGGAGTTTTTCAGCCATTTCCCAACTGATGGGATCCCTTCAACTTTTAAAATTTTGCCACCATAAAAGAGCTGCTATAAATATTTATGTACATACAGGTCTTTTTTTTTTACTTTGATGTCTTTGGAATGCAGACCTATTAGTGGTATTCCCAGGTCAAAAAGTATACACAGTTTTATAGCTCTTTTGATGTAATTCAAATTATTCCCCAGAATTGTTGAACCATTTCACAACTCCACCAACAGTTCATTAGTGTATTTATTTTCCCACATTCCCTCTAGCTTTTGATTAGGTAGGTCCTACCTCAGGCTTGTTTTAATATGCATTTCTCAAATCAAGAAGGATTTAGAACATTTTTTTCATATGACTGGAGATAGTTTTGATTTCCTCTTCTGAAAACCATCTGTTCACATTCCACTGACCATTTATGAAATGAGGAATGGGTCTTATTTTTATAAATTTCCCTACATATTTGAGAAATGAGACCTTTATCAGAGAAACTGGCTGCAAAGACGTTTCACATTACTTCATTGTCCCATTTACACATACAGTTATGATTATTGTGTATTTCTCTCCATCCTATTTTCTTCTGTTTGTCATTCTTTCTCTTTTACTCTGTCCCTCTTCAAAAGTGTTTTACTTCTGACTGCAGTCTCCCTTAATCCACGTGCCCCTTTATCATCCATTATTTCTCAACCCATTCCCCTCCTCTCTCTAGGGCAAGATAGATTTCTGTACCCAACTATGTGTTTATGCATATTCTTTCCTCTGAACCATTCTTGATGAGAATGACTTATATAAATATTGCCTGACACTGCCTTCATTTTCCCCTCCACTAATAAGCTCTTCCTTGCATGCTTATTTTAGTGATTTAATTTTTCCCATTATTTTCCTTCCCTGTTCTCCCAGTGCATGTTTCTTTCTCATCCCTTTTTTAAAAAATCATTCCAATATAACTAATTCACATCCATGTACTTTTTCTATGTAGACCCCTTCTAATTGCCTTAAGAATGATAATATTTTGGGGAGTTATATGTATCATCTCACTATAGGAATATAAACCAGTTTAAGCTTACTGAGTCTCTTATGATTTCTTTCATGTTTAAATGTTTATGCTTCTCTTATGTGTTTAGATGTTAAATTTTCTATTCAACTTTGATCTTCTCATCAGAAATTCTTAAAAGTTTCTCTATTTTATTAAATATTTATTTTCTCCCTGAAGGATTACACTGAGTTTTGCTAGGTAGGTTAATCTTAGTTGCAATCCTAGCTTCTTTGCCTTCCATATCATATTACAGGTTTTCTGCTCCTTTAACATGGAAACACCTAAATCTTATGTGATCCTGACTGTGACTTCATGTTATTTGAATAATTCCTTTCTAGATGCTTAAGAGAGGTCTAGAATTTAGCTATAATATTATATGGATTTTTAATTTTGAGATCTCTTTTAGGAAATAATAGTTGGTTTCTTTCCATTTCTACTTTATCCTCTATATCTATGATATCAGGTCAGTTTTATTTTATAATTTCTTGAAATATGATGTCTAGGGTTTTTTTTTGGTCAGGGCCTTCAGGCAGTCCAATAACTATTAAATTCTCTCCTCAATATATTTTCTAAGTCAGTTACTTTTCCAAAGAGATATTTCACATTTTCTTCTAGTCTTTTGACTTTGTTTTGTTTCGTGATGTATGTCTCATGGAGCCATTTGTTTCCA
This sequence comes from Monodelphis domestica, assembly GCF_027887165.1. Classification (NCBI taxonomy): domain Eukaryota; kingdom Metazoa; phylum Chordata; class Mammalia; order Didelphimorphia; family Didelphidae; genus Monodelphis; species Monodelphis domestica. The sequence goes on along the minus strand of NC_077232.1, from coordinate 202,120,508 downwards.
TTTCTAATTTTTAAGATATAACTTTCTTCAGTGAGTTTTTGCACTTCTTTTTTCCATTTGGTCAATTATTCTTTTTGAGTATTTCTTTTCTTCAGGGAGGTTTATGGTTTTTGTTTTGTTTTGTTTTTGTTTTTGCTTGATCTTTAGACCAATTCTGTTTTTAAGACATTATTTTCTTCAGTATTTTTTGTGCCTTTCTTACCAAGTTAAATTTTTCCCAAAATTTTCTTGCAACACCCTCAATCCTTTTCCCATTCTTATTTTTTCTTTAGTTCTTTCAGGAATTTTTTTGGACTTGTGTCCAATAAGCATTTTTGCTGAGGATTTTCCTGTAGATACTTTGACATCATTTCCTTATGAGTTTGTGTTTTGATCTCTATTACCATAGTAGCACTTTATGGTCAAGTTATTTTGATGTTCTTGTTGTCTGCTCATTTTTCCAGACTATTTTCTAACTTTGAACTTTATGTTCAAGTTGGGCTTTGCTCACCTTGGGATGGGGAGGCACTATCTCAAACTTTAGGCTTTTTTGTCCTACTACTTTCAGAGTAGCTCTGGAGATTGCAAGTTTTTGCTGCTGCCAAGGTGATATGATCTGGGAAAGGAGGTGATCACTGCTTTCATGGTCTTTGTTCTGGTCTTTACTCAGGAAGGGCCCCTTCTCCTCTGTAGCTAGAAGTACTGGTGCTCCTCTCAACTTTGAAACTGAGGCCAGGACCCCCACTTTCTGTAGATAATCCCTAACACTCCTCTCTACCCTATAATTGTACCCCAGAACTGTGTATAGACAATAGAGTTGACAATAACAAACCCAATAGCATGCCCTGCACCCAGGGTAGCAAAGGGTTCCCTGTAATCTCTTTCTGACAAATTGTCCAAGCCCTTAACTGTATCTGGACTTGGAGCTCCCAAAGTTCCTGCTACTGCCGCTACAACTGCCTCCAAGTTCCATCACTGGAGTTGCTTCCAAATATACTCTGGGCTAGTCCATACCCTGGTATCACTGACTTCTGCTGATCTCAAAACTTTTTTTAGATTGGAAAAATGCCTTATCTCAAGCTTTTGTTGGCTCTGATGCTCCAGAATTTAATTTGAGGCATTATTTTAAAATTATTTGGAGGAAAATATTGGGAAATTTAGGCTGTTGCTTGCTCTATTCTACCATCTTGGCTCAGATCTTGATAATCCACATTTATTAGAAGGAGTTTCATATGATAAATACAACAACATAAGTCCAATTGAAAAACAAACTTAAAAAAGGAGACAAAAATATTGATGTAAAAACTGGCACTTTTAATAATACTGGCAGTCTCTGAGTCAGAAAGACATGAGTTCAATTCCTGAACTTGACACATATCAAGCTCTATGATGCTAGATAAGGCACTTCAAGTCTCCATGCCCTGAACAACTCTCTAACACTCCAAGCTATGACTGAAAAGCTAATCTTCACTTCTTAGTTTGTGGAGAGAGTTTCTGAACTGGTCATAGATGAACTGTACATAGATGAAATTATTGTTCTAGAACTGTGACCACAGCATTAATAATAGAAGTTTATATCTCACAAAGTATTACAAAATCCACAGTCTTTTCTTAACACCAGCCCTATATACTATTACACTCATTTACAGGTGACAAACCTGAGGCCAAAAGAGGCAATGACTTGACCAAAATCACATAGCTTCAGAGTTGAGGCTTGAAATAGTTTCTTTTTACACTGCATCATCTTCTTCTGTCTCCCACTCATACAACTCTGCTTTTCAGTGGGAGGTGGATCTGTGAGAGATAAAGGGCTTAGATCTGGGCTTGGACAAGATGGAGACTGAAAATTGTGAGAAAAAGAAATTGAGGGAGGGCTCTGTGAGACCCAGCTGAGACTATGTATTTTACTGAAAGGCACCACTGCTTTTGATCAAGACTTTCTAATGAAAACAGGGTTATCATGTTCAACCAAAGGACAAACTGATAACTTTTCATTATCATGTTCTTGCAGGAACCAGGGAAGTAAGTGCTCTCTGGTGAGAGTCTTAGTATTCTTTGAGGAAAATCATCAAAATAAGGGCAGGGGGCAATCTATCAAAGTTCTAATCAAGATACAAAAATAAAAAGAAAGAAAAGGATGCAGGAAAAGTACCAAAAGAAAACAAAGTCAGTGATGCAGTTTGACTCCCTAGTATGAAGGAGTCTAACCTAGAATGAGATCTGAGAAACTCCAGGTCTCAGGTTCTAAATGGAAGACTGGAAGCAAAAAGTCTTGTCAAAAAAGACCAAATTTTAAATTAGAATTTTTCTGACCAGCCCTCCCCCACCTAATTCCCAAATCACTTAAAATTCTTACCTCTTTAGTGCAGATATGCTAATGATAAAATTATTCAAAGAACCCAATAAATTGTTAACTATAGAGATTTTTCTCCCTTAGTGTAATCATAGCTACTGATGATGTTTTTTTTTAATTTTTATTTATTAATTAACTAAATAACTTAGTTAATTAAATTCAGTTGGCCAAATAGTTATTAAGCTCCTACTATGTGCAAAGCACTGGAAGATAGTGTGATTAGCAGGGAAGACTGTATATAAAACCCCCAAATTCCATTTTAGAACTGGGCTTTGAAAGTAACTGTGACTATGGACAAATCATAGAATGTAAACCTTAGGTGCCTTAGAGATCTAATCAAATATCCTCTAATTTTACAGATTAAAAAAAGTGAAGTACTAAAAAGCAGCTTAGGATGGCATAGTCACAAGAGCCCTTAAATTAGAGTGAGAGGAGCCAGTTTTATATGGATCATGAAGTTAAAGATGGATAGATGGAAGGAAGGAAGGAAGGAAGGAAGGAAGGAAGGAAGGAAGGAAGGAAGGAAGGAAGGAAGGAAGGAAGGAAGGAAGAAAGAAAGAAAGAAAGAAAGAAAGAAAGAAAGAAAGAAAGAAAGAAAGAAAGAAAGAAAGAAAGAAAGAAAGAAAGAAAGAAAGAAAGAAAGAAAGAAAGAAAGAAAGAAAGAAAGAAAGAAAGAAAGAAAGAAAGAAAGAAAGAAAGAAAGAAAGAAAGAAAGAAAGAAAGAAAGAAAGAAAGAAAGAAAGAAAGAAAGGAAGGAAGGAAGGAAGGAAGAAAGGAAGAAAGGAAGAAAGGAAGAAAGGAAGAAAGGAAGAAAGAAAGAAAGGAAGAAAGGAAGAAAGGAAGAAAGGAAGAAAGGAAGAAAGGAAGGAAGGAAGGAAGGAAGGAAGGAAGGAAGGAAGGAAGGAAGGAAGGAAGGAAGGAAGGAAGGAAGGAAGGAAGGAAGGAAGGAAGGAAGGCAAGCATTTATTAAGAACCTACTATTGATTCAGATAGTGTGCTAAATGCTTTATAAATATTATTTTATTTACTCCTTGAAATTCTGGGTGGTGTGGAATAGGCATAAAGGAAGAGAGAATTTTATGCATGCAAGACAGAAAGTGAGGGACCTCATCTGCCAATCAAAAAGTGACATTCCAGGTGGAATGTTCCCAGGAAGAGGCAATTGGAAGCTAACCCCACAGTGGAACTGAACTAAGTCTTGGGGCTTTTGGAGAGGGGAAGCAAGAAGAACACTTTGGTGTGGCTGATGTTGGTGAGTGATCGTTATATACTGGGCTGATTAGAAGAAGACAGAAGAAAATCAATTCTCCTCCCATCTTCTTGACAGACTTGTGTCACAGTTGTGACAGGATTGACATTTCTCAAAATCCTCCTAACCCTCATAGATTAGGGATAACTCCATCCCTCTCACCTCATATTCCATCCTTGTCCTTGTTATTCCCAATAAACCCCCTTAAGAAAGGAAAAGAAGAGTATTTTCCTCATAAATCTCATAGTCCACTCAGGGAAGGAGGGGGAAGGGGCAAAGCTAAAGAGGGTGGTGAAGGGTGGTATTGAAGGAGGAGGAGGGTAGGAAAAATATCTTAATCTATTAGCCATCTAGGGAATTGATAGATACCCTCAAGTATTCCCCTAGTAGTATATCTCTCTCTATTACAACTAGTCACCTTGAGTTTTCCCCTCTAGTAGTATCTCTCTATCTCACAGAAGTATCTGTCTCCATTCCAACTAGGCACCCACAGGTTTCCCCTAGTATCTCTAGTCAAGCAAGAGTATCTCATTTATTACAAGTAGAAATATCTCCTCAGTATCCTTTCTAATACAGTAGTAAGTTCTATAACTATTCCCATTTTACATCTGAGGAAACTGATGCAAAGGCTAGATTAAAGAATTTACCCAGAGTCACACAGCTAATAACTGTCTGAGGCTATTTTTGAGCTCAGAACTTTCTGACAACAGGTCCAAAGATCTATCCACTGTTCCTCCCTCCTCCAAGCTTCCTCCAAGGACTCTTAGAGATTATTGAATCTAATCCAATCATTTTAAGGATGAAGAAATACTAAAAGCCCAAGGTAATCCAGCTAATAGATATCTGAGGTATAATTCAAACCCAGCACTCTATTGACTTTACCATGATAACTCTCCAACCTTGGCTCACCTATTTCCTTTTATTTTACTAAAATAACTTTGGGTCATCTAATTAATCTCTCTAGAACTATCCACCTTTGCAAAATAAGGAGGTTGCCAAAAGAAAATCTCTAAGGTCCCTTCCAGTCCTAACCTCTAAGCTTTCCTAATTTACTTATTTGACTACTGTGTCTAAATAAGGAGTATAAATTCTATATTCTCAATTTGAGTGAAAAGTGAGCACTTTGGAATGTTAGACCAGAGTTCAGATCCAACTTAGACATATACTGACTACATATCTCTTAGCAAGTTCTTAATCTCTCAATAATCCTGGTAACTCTAAAAGTACAAAAGTTACTGATCTAGAGGGAGTTTCTTTACCTGATAATTCCTTAAATGGATGAAATCACAGTTCCAGGAAAAAATGGTTCCATCTACCTATATATAAAATGAGGATAAAACACTAGTATTCTCTGTCTCAAAGGTTTGTTTTTAGGACAGTATCATAAAAAGATGTGGCAATGCATTGATCAGAGAGTGACTAAATAAATCGTGGTACACTAATATAATGGTATATTACTTTGCTATAACTAACAAATGACAAAAAGTATGGTAAGATTTACATGAACTGATGTGGGATGAAGTAAGCAGTCAAGAAAACAATATCCACAAAGACTATAAACAGGAAGAACAACTGCCAAAGAAATCATAAGTTGTTGCGAAATTATAAAGAATAAGCATGACTTGAAAAAAGAGAAATGAGATCAAAGTCCATCTCCCCTTTGCAAGATCATAAGTAGATCTAAGAAAATGATATACACAATGACTACGACAATATAAACAGAAAGAACAATCATAAAAATGCATATTAATGTTGCAAAATTATTTTTTTAAAGCATCATTCAAAAGAAGAGATGATACAGCACCCCTTTTGCAGAGGTAGGATGCCACACATGCTGTGAAATACACACATTTTCAGATGTTTTTAATATTTATCAATATTTGGACTTATTTATTATATTTTGACAGGCTTGATATATTTTTTATATAATGGTTTTGTTTTCCTTCTTTTTCTTTTTTTCTTTAAGATATTATTTGTTAAGTGGGATAGCTCTCTAGGAAGAAAAAGGGGGAGGGATACTAGGAGAAATTATGATTATGTGAAAAAAGATGACATCAGTGAAAACTTATTTAAAATGTGGGGCAATATAATTACAAAGATTAATAAGACAGCCCATATTCCACAATGAATGAGTATTCTGTAGATTGGTATATCATTGAAAGTGGACAGGATGAATTGTAACCTGCTTTCTATAAAATGGAAAGCAATCCAAAGTGAAAGCTAAATTAAGGAAGGGAATGGTTTCAACCTCCTCAGTTTTGGAGACTTTCATGGCAGCCTTTAACCTAGCTGGAAGCTGAGGAAAAGGTCTGGAAGGCAAAGCTGGAAGAAATCATATTGGTTCATGAGTAGATCAAAGCACAGTGTTGCCCAACGGATAGAGTCTTGGGTTGGGAGCTAGAAAGTCTAGAAATTCACTTACCCTTTCTCCTTGTCAGTTTCCTCCTCTGTAAACGGAGGAGAAAAATACTTCTAGCACTTATCTCATAGGGATGCTGTCAGCATCAGAGGTGGTAAAGTGCTTTGAAAACACTTTGGAGAGAGAATTTATAAGACCCGTGACTTCACTGGCTTAGGGGAAGCCTCAAAGGAAATTCTCCCTACTGATATAGATATACTGGCATTTTCTCTGCGATTCACATTCTTAACGAGTTACCTGGGATGCTGACAGGTTAAGTGACTTGCCCAGAGCCTCACAGTCAATATGTGTGGGACAAAGAACTCCTTATTCTGAGACCAGGTCTCTACCCTGTCAGCTGCCTTGTTTTGAGAATTTAAAACTCCATATAAATTTCACTTATTATTATGTAATCAGAATCCTGACAGGAGATGAGAACTTAGCTTAGGAGAATCCTTTTGCAAGCAATAAACATTTTTCATGTCCAGGCAGCTCATCTCTTCTCCTGTGTATGCCAGTGAAATGATGACACAGGAAACAACTGTCATCTAGGAATTTTTTTATCTGCTGGAAGTACTGCAAATTGTGCCTGGTACATGCATGGAATGGAGATAAAGGCAAAGAGGAGGGACATTCGCCTCTGGAGGAGGATAGGGCCATTGTGCCTCAAACCCAAGAAGGACTTGTACTCTTCATGTTCTGCTAAGCAAGCACTCAGTGCCAAGTATGAAAAGAAATTCCTAGATTTTACATGTCATGGTCTACAGACATCCTATTTAAAAGCATATTTGTTTACATTTTTCAATGATCAATTAAATGTACTTCTCAGATGATTCTATAGTTATTAAAATATAATGGCAAGGTAGCATTACTCAAACAGAAGTTCAAGGATGGTTTTTCCATGAGATTAAGGATTGCTTGTTTTATTGCCTAGAATTTATGAGACCTTCACAGAATCTAGAAATTCATAGTCTTTTACATTCATTGCTTTACATCACTATCCTGGCTACTTTGATATTCCTTTCTTTGCCAACTCTGCCTTTTTACCTTCTCCATTTTTCTTGTCCTTGTCCTTCTTGTGTGGTCATCCTTATATTCTGCCCCCACTGAGTTATTGTTAACTGTGGAAAGAACATTCTTCAGACTTCTACATTTCACATTCTTTCTGGAAATGGCTCTTCAGGACAATATGAGGGTCCTAAAAGAACTATAGGGACTATTCTGTTCTTTGAAGTTCAGGTATGCACCCTCCCAGGACAACAGTTGCCTGTAGGACATTCTACAATATATGGGAGACTTCTCAATCCATACCCCCCAAATGAATAGGATCCCCATTCAATTTGCCTAGCCATAGGCATCTGAAAGGCTTCCCCACCTGAATGCCAGGTCATGGGGAGCACAAAAAAGGATGCACAGAAGGTGGATCCAGTAGACCTGGAGCATATCTAGTTCCCATTCAAGGGTCATCTACAGTGAGAGTCTTTAGAGTTATTGTTGGGTTGTTTTAATTTTTTTGTTTCTTTAATGTATGAAAGATAATACAGAGTAGTAGATAATGAGTAGGCCCTAGAGCCAGGAAGATGTGGGTTCAAGTCCTACCTTTGAAATAATGATTTTCAAACTCTTAACCCCTCATTTCTCTACTGGCATTGGTGATAATCTCCTCTTTTCCCCATACCTTTGGTGGACCAGGAGGAAGAGCTTTGGGAGGCTTGAGGAAGTATGGAAATGTTTGGAAGCCTGGTCCACCACAAGTTTATGCTAAATAACTTTAGCTGGACTCTCCCTATTATGAAGCAATTCTTTTGAACCTCCCTAATAAACTCATTTATCCAACTCACCACAGCAACTCTTCCAAACATTTCCATTCTTCTTCAAGCCTCCCAAAGCTCTTCTTCTCAGTCCTCTCAGCTGAGGTCCTCGTCTCATATTTTATTGAAAAATTAAGGCCATTCACAAAGGGCTCCTTCTTCTTTTCTCTCTTTTCATGTTCCCCAGATATCTCTTGACACTATCTCCTCCTTCACCCCTATAACACATTAAGAGGTGGACTTTGTCCTTGACAAAGGTAATCCCTCTTTATGCGCAAGTAATTTTATTTCAGTTCTTCCACAACACACTGCCTCCTCCATCCTCATTTTTAACTTATTTTAAATCTCTTGTTCTCTATTGGCTGCTGCCCTATTCCCAACAGATATGCCCACATCTCCCTCACCTTAAAAAAAAAAAAACCCACACTCCATCCATGCATCCCCACTAGCTATCATCCCAGATCTTTCTTCCCCTTGGCTGCAAACTCCTTGATAAAGCAGTTTATAATAGGTGTTCCTACTTCCTTTTATCTCACTTTTTTCTTAATTTTTTTAACTAGAGTCTGGCTTCCGACCTCATTCAACTGAATGTTCTGTCTAAAGTTACTTTCTCTTGACAAATCTAAGGGCTTTTTCTCAATCAGCATCTTGACCTCTCGGTAGCCTTTGATACTTTTGATCACATTTTTTCCATATAATACTCTCTCTCTCCTCCTATCTGACCATTCCTTCCCAGTATCCTTTGCTGGATCTTCATCATGAGCATCCTTACTAGTTAACTAGTGGATATCTCTCTTGGCTCTGTCAGATCATTGCTGTAAACCACAGATGATTCAACAGGTATACATTTCATTCAGGTTTGGATATATCCAGTAAATTATGGGATCAGATGATCATAGATTGGGTGCTAGAATGAAATTCTAAAGTCATTTAGGATTGCTCCTGTGACTTAATTGACAATGCTTATCCAGACTTTGTTTTCAGATAAATAATTAGTGGGAAACTAATCCCAAATGCATCTCCTTCCATTGCAGATAGCTCTAATTGTTAAAATATTTTCCCTCGTTTTCAAATTGGCTTCTTTGCGGCTTCTATACATTGGTTCTAGTTCTGACCTATGGGACCAAGCTAAGCAAAATTAATCCCTCTCCCAAAAAACAGCTCTTTTAAAAAGTTAATGGTAAATATCTGGTATTAGTCTCTTAGCAGCTCAATGTGTGCTAGAAAGACTATAGAACTGGGTTCCAAGAAGATGTGATAATTAGGAATTTCAATCTGGCCACCAATTTGTTGATAATGGACCAATCATTTTACTTGTCTAGACCTCAGTCTCTTCATCTAAAAATGAAATCAGTTGGATCTAGTCTCCAAAGTTTCTTCAAATTCTGAAATTCTGTATTTTTTATGTGAAAATCGAATATCTGCTACAGGTAATGATATTGGCATTTTCTGAAATGTTGCCTTATGTCAGGGGTTCTTAACTTGGGGTCCATGAACTTAAAAAAATTTTATAACTGTATTTCAACATTTTTTATTCCTTCTGAAATACTATGGATTTAAAATGCATTTTAAAATATTCTTCTAAGAAAGATTGTATAGGTTTCATGAGAATATTGAAGGGGGCAGCTGGGTAGCTGGGTAGCTCAGTGGATTGAGAGCCAGGTCTAGAGACAGGAGGTCCTAGGTTCAAATCTGGCCTCAGACACTTCCTAGCTGTGTGACCCTGGGCAAGTCACTTGACCCCCATTTCCTAGCACTCTATTGGCTCCAAGAAGGAAGGTAAGAGTTTTTTTAAAAAAAGAATACTGAAGGGGTTAAACACACAAAATAAAGTTAAGAAGCCCTGCCTAACATTGTTACCTTTTCTAAGGAATTTCTGGTGAGTAGGGGAAATGGCTTTGGTTCCATCTCCCTAGAGCAGTGATAGTAAACCTATGGCATGGGTGCCAAAGAGGACACACAGAGCACTCTCTGTGGGCATGTGTGCCATCATCCTCCACCAGAGTTCATTACTAGAAAGGCAGAGGGATTCAGGCAAAGCTGCTCCCTTCTTCTTCTCCATATACCTGACAACATTTTTTCACTTCACCCACCCTTCTGCCCAGCAGCCCAATGGGAATGTTTTCTCCCTCCCATGTGTGGAGTAAAAGGTGGGGGGCTGCATGTGGCATTCAGTCTAAGGGGGGACATGACACAGTACATGGTCTCTGAAGGGGGTGGGGTGGCATACAGCATGCAGTCTCTAAAAGGTTCATCACCACTGCCCTAGAGGATGAAGACTGTTGTGCTGTGAGAATGTAGAGAAAGCAATTTTTATGAATAGACTAACCTGAATGTGAATATTAAAATTAGGGTAATGATACCTGTATAGAGGTGCCTGAATATCTTTCCCTTTTTAGTCATCTTGGAACCAAAAGATTTAGTCATTTAAACTCTAAACATCCCCTTTCCATCAAAATGGCTGGTGTGGAAGACTAGAGAGAAGCAACCAAGGATGCAAGGAGAAAAGAGCTGTGATATTGAGCATAGATATGAATTCCCATGGGGAATCAGTCTACTCTTATTTGTCAAGATAAATAGAGAGAATCATACACAGAGACAAAGACAGACAGACCTAGAAAGGGATAGAGAGACACAGAGATAAAAACAGGTACACAGACAGACACAGAGTGATATAGGGACAGGGAGACAAAAGAAAGAAAGACAGAATAGCCTTGGGTTTCCAAATCACTGCCCTGGGCTGGACAATGACTCACTGGGATATCTTGTTAAAATTAGGGATCCCCAGTGTAGATGCCATACTTTCTCCCTACAAGGGAAATGGGGAAGAATAATTGAGATCCTTAATATTTCACCTTACTTGCAGAAAGAGAAGATGGACATCTTCTGAAGAGGATCACCTGGGTGGGAGGGAGATGCTTGCACTCAGTGCATAAATATGTGACTTTTATTCCCTTCATGTATTGTGATTAAAGAGTTGTATAGAATAATGTCTTTGTAGGTGTCCTTAATTGAAGCATGGAAAGGACCAGGGATAGTTATTTCTTGGAGTAGAATGAATACTAAATCATAATCTATTTGGGTAAAAGCACATCAGACCCTCAGATAACCCGAAAGGAGAGTTGTCATTCACAGAATTGGTAGATGTAAAGGGCAAGAAGCTAGTTCTTTAAGAATCAGAGAAAGCTTAATGATCATCCCAGGTGTACCCTTTGGTAATGGAGGGGGCCAATTTTTTTTTTAAATAAGCATTTAAAATTTTTTGGTTTTAGACTCTACTTTCTGTCTTAGTAACAATTTGAAGACAAACAGGCTAAGACTAGGCAAACACAATTAATTGACTTTTCCAGGGTCACACAGGGAAGAAGTATTTGAGGCCAGATTTGAACTTACATCCCCACTATTCCAGGTCTCTCATTCTGTCTCCTGAATCGCCTACCTGCCCCTCAGCATTTGTTCTATATCCTAATGGATGAAGGGATTTGAGTGTTGCTTTCCAGAATCTGCTTGTGATGTATCTCTGGTGTTGATTTTGAATTAGGAATGAACCCTGAACATTTTCCTTAATGGCTTAGGTCTATTTCTTTTAAACTTTTATTCATTGCATTTGTTTGTTCCTTTGAAGGATAAGAAGGATTGATCTAATCTTTCTTCAATATCATAGACTTTCAAAAACTTGGAGACAGTTATCAAATTCCCCAGAGCCATCTTCTTTGTAGCCCAAGCATCCCAAGTTTCTTTGACTAGTCTTCATGCAGTGTGGTCTTGTGACCCATCATTATCCTGGTTACCTTCATCTGGATGCTCTCTATTTCCTAAAATGTGGTGCAGATGAAAGTTTCTAGCCATCCTTCCCCTTGCCACTCCCTCACATTGTATACTTGTGAAACTAATTTTTCTTAAATTCAAATGTAAGATAGACTATATTTCTCTCTAACAAACCTCAGTATCTCCTACCCTTGAACTGGGACCTCTCTTATTGTAATATCCTTTCTTTAGGAGGGGGCCTGGTACAGCCATTTCATTATTGCCTACCCAGATGCAGGTCTCAACAAGCCTTCATTCCCCCTCTTCATTTTTTAGCTTCTTTTTATATGTCATTTCCCATTAGATTATGAGTTACTTGAGCCTGGAGACTGTCTTTCACTTCACTTTATGTCCTCTTGGCATGTAATACACTCAATAAATGCTTATTGTATTTTATTGTGAATAACCTCCAAACCTTGGTTTGTCTAATATTTAGACCTTTATACCTAATTTATCAGTTTTATTTATTTATTTTAATTGTTAGTAAGGAATAAAGTGAACTAGTTTGAATTTCCTTTTTAGATGTTTCTCCTATAGATTCTTCATGAAGGTTTGAATAAACAAAAATCAAGGAGGGTACAAGAAAGAACAGAAAAGGAATGGGTGGTCAAATAACCTTGAATTAACTGGGTTTGATTAAACATTAATTTTGAACAAAAATTTTAAAGAAATTTCTACAACCTGTTTTAGCTGACTTGACTAAAAAGGTGTGTGACAAGGAGAAAATTGAATATTCATCTTGTTATCTAAGATCTCCAAGACCCATTTCTCTTCAATTCTTGGATATTTAATTTTTTAGGTGTTTCTGGCTATAGAATTTAAGTAAATTTCTGATATTAAGAAAATTTAAGAGTTCTGGACCAATTAATTTTACCACTCTAGTGAAACTTATCTTGTCATTCTCCATACAACTACCTGCTTTGGGGATCTCTGAAAGTGATCAATGGCATAATGATAGGCAATGGCACAGGATAGTGAAATTCAGTGGGGAACAGGAAGTCTTTTTGACTTTATAATATCATGTTCTCAGAAAGAAAATCTATTTGTCTTTTATACAACATCAAGATTGTATGAAATGTACCAATGGTTCTATATGTCTTAGGTCAAGCAGGAAAATGCTTAAGCTAACATGTCGCAGATCCATTGGATGTTTGAATATATCAGCTGTGTTTTGCTTTGAACTACTTGAATCAGTGAACTTGTAGTTAACCCTGAGACTGGAGAATAAAAAACACACATGAAACCATAAGATGCATTGCAGTAACATTTAATATTATATTTCTATACAGTTTTAGCCAAAGAGTTTTAGTCCATCTTTAGATTACAACATCATTTTGTTTTAGAACATAAGGTCAAACTAACCATCTGACACAAACATAAGCAGGGGAGAAAACATTTTTCCTTTTGGGTCTGTCCCCTAACTGACAATACAATATACCATATCTTAAAGCATAACTCTTTGGGGACAAGGAACATTTTTCCTTTTTAGGCATTTCCACAGCATCTCCTGTCAATACAATGTACCATTCCTTAAAGTATGGACTTCTCATTTAGCTATGATTCAACTGGCAAGAGTTGAATAGTTTCTGTATTTTCACAGAGTAGACACAAAACACATACACAATCTTTAGTTGTTACATCAAGAAACACACAAACAAAAAGTCTTATTTAAACATCACAATAATAATTAATTCATTTTTTTTTGTCCATTAAATATTTTGCAGGTTTCCTTTCTTCTTCAATTCCTGGAATGATGACAATATTCAGCTGCTTGTGAGGTACAGATGAAATAATACACAATAAGACAACATTTTACAATGAAATTGCAGTTTGATTGACATTCATGATTCTGTCACACAATATCTACATGAAATGGTCATATTATATAGCGGGTCAAGAAATGGTCTTTTACTCATTAGGCACCAATGAATTCATATCCAGAGCGTCTTTTCTCCTGCATAAATAAATCTGCATGCAATAAAATATATTTGTTGTAAAGCAGCCATAAATATATATATATATATGTATGTATATTTTAGAAAACTGTAGCTTTTGTTCCTTACTCATTCAACCTTTGGAATCGCAGATTCGAAAGGCAGCAGATTCTAACCGCAGCGCAGAAGAGCCATCAAATCTGCTTTTATGCCATTGTTAAGGAACCCATACAAAACAGGATTAAGGCAACAAGACAACATGCCAAGCAAATGACAAATACAGTACACCAATCGGAAATGCCTGTTAGACAGAAGGCCAGCATTAAAATCAGTAACAACATGGAAAAGATGCAGAGGCATCCAGCTGACAGCAAACACGATGATCAGAATGGTTAAACGATAGACGACTCGTCGAGATCTCTTTCTGATCCTGGAGATGGAGCGGGATATGGTCAACATTTCCGGCTCTTCAAGCTCCTTTTCTTCAGGTTTCAGCACAAAGCAGATGGGCACCCCCGGTATGATCTGACTGGCATTGGTCAGCTTGCACCTCTCAGGTTCAGCCGGTTCTTCTTCTTCTTCAATCTCTTTGGCTGGAACCTCTTGAGGAGGAGGATGTCGCAAAACAGGTACAACGCATGACTTCTTGTTGTACATCTTGCGGTGTTTTCGGCTTAGTGTATAGCTCCATCTTTGGAACTTGGGCAGTTGGATGTGGTGTCCGCTGCTCTTGGCGGCATAGCCTTCCATATCATCCAAACCGTCATCGCCATTATTCGGATCACTCAGCTCACTCAGCTCGTGCATTTGCTCCATCTCTTCCATCTCATACATCCCGTACATCGAACCGAGCTCCTTCATCTCCTCAATCTCCTCAATCTCTTCAACCTCGGTTTCCTTCCTTCCCCTCCTTCCCCTCCTTCCTCTCTTCCAGCTCCTTCCTCTTTTCTCCTTGGCACCTCTCATCTCTCTCCTGTCCCTCACATCATCCCTCATCTCTCTCCGGTCCCGCATCTCATCCCTCATATCCGTCGTCTCTCTCATGCCTCTCACCTCAGTCCTCATGCCTCTCACCTCTCTCATCTCTATCCCGTTGTTCGGATCTTCAATGTCGTCCACATCTCTCACGACCCTCACGACACGCATCTCTCTCATTTCCACCACGTTCTCGGAATCCTCCATGGCATTCGGGTCACTCATATCTTTCATTTCTATAATATCACTAACATCCATCACTTCTTCAACGTTCTCCATGTTCTCGATGTCCTTCATTTCCAGCATTTCCCTCATCCTCCTCCTCCGTCTCCTACCCATCCTCTCTCGACGGTCCCTCCTCTCTCTCAGGTCCCTCTTCAGTTCTCGCCATTCCATGATGTCCTTCATGTCCATGTTACTCTCTATGGCCGCCAGTTCATCCAGGTCTTCATCCAAGTAGTCATCTTCCCGGTCGCTCGAGTCTCTCATGTCTCGGTCCATCATCTCGCTCGTCTCTCTCATGTCCTTCATCTCCATCTCGACCATGTCCTTCTTCCCCTTCTTCTCTCGCTTCTCTCTCTCCTTCCTCTCCTTCTTCTCCTTCTTCTCTCTCTCCTTCCTCTCCTTCCTCTCCCTCTTCTCCTTCTCCTCAAGCCTCTTCTTCATGTCCCGGGTAGACATCTTACAGGTAATGCTCCTGCAAACACTAGTATGACTCACAATCAGACAAATCAAGGGCAGTATGTACTGAACCACCAGCAAACACAGAGAAAAGGAAATTCTGTATGACTCCTTTGGCCAGGCCTCAACACACACATACTTAGGGGCCGTGGTATTTGTCCCATTATTCCCATTGGGTTCTACAAGCCTGTAGAAGATGGGAAGAGGGGAACAAATCACAAAGCCAACAGCCCAGGAAAGGCCCACCAAATAACAGCCCTGTCTGACGGTCAAACTTTTAGAAAGGGGATATTTTATCCTTTGGTACCTGACAATAGCAATTGAGATTAAGATTAAAGTTGAAACCAGCACCGATGTACATTGGAGGAAAGGCATAAGACGGCACATTAGTTCACCGAGCACCCACTGATCAAGCAGGAGAGCAGACAGTGTGAAAGGTGAACAAAATAGCACAACCAAGATATCAGAGAAGGCCAAGTTTCCAATGAAGAAATTTACAATCGTCTTTTGTTTACATTTTTTCATGAGGGCCATAAGGATAAGCATGTTTCCCATAAAACCAAGCACACTTATGGTCGAGTACAGCCCAATCACAAAAACCTGTACATCATCTAGTTGGGTCTTATTCCCACTGGTTTCAACCCATTCAGGATCGTAGTATGCCATGGCCATCTCGGTGCCGTTCTCATTCGCGAGAGTTCGGTTATCATAGTCCTCGGGTTCTAAATCCATAGTGTAGCCCTGCTTAAAACCAAAAAGATATTGATTAGTGATTTGAGGGGAGGGGGGAAGCTCACGGCACTACAAATCTTAATCCACAGAGTGAAACAAAACTTTATGATTCAATTCTCCTTTCAATACTTTGTTAAACTTGCAGGCAAAATCACTGATGACTTTTAACTCATCTTAAGTGTAGCACTACATATGACAAGAAAAATCATAGTAAGTTCAAGTCTTTCATCTTTTCTAATGTGTGACACTGTAGGATACATTGATGTTTTTTTTGAATTGTATAGGAAATGACACTGAGTCTGTGTGTGTGTGCATATATGTAGGAAGGAGAGGCAAAAAGATTTTTCAGCACTTTTTTCTATTTCTCATACATAGTTCAGGGTCAATGGAACCAACATTTATAGGTCTCTGATAAACTGAATTTTAGAAAATTAGCAAATCTTCCATTTAAATCAGGACCTCGCTCAGATATCACCTCCTTGCACAAAACTGGTGCTTGAGAAATGTTTGTTGCATTGAATTCATGAAAACTTTTGTGATCCTCTGAAATCAAATATGATCTTTCTCTCCATCAAACTCATAGCACTTGGTATTTCTTACATGGTATTTATCACATTCTACATTGTATTATAGCTTTTTCATGTGCTTGTCTTCAACCCCTTACTAAAATGTGTAAGCACTTTGAGGGTAGGAATAACATCTTGTTCGTCTTTGTTTCCCCCAGTGCCCAACAATGTCTTGTGCAATGAATGGATGGATGAATAGGTGGGTGGATGGATGAATGGAATCACAGAAATACCAATAACATCAACATTATCAGATTTAGGCTGTGTCAGTAATAAGGTCTGAAAAACATTGCAAGATGGCAAAACCATTCAGTGACTGGTCTACTTCAATCCATCTTGATGTGTTATAATCACATAACATGTTAGTATGATCCATAAACAATAGTTTTGTCATACAGTAGTCTTTTTGTTGTCTATATATCAATTTTAGTCATTCAAAAGATTGCTAAATTAGCTAAGTCTAAGGCCTTAGAGGGCCTTTAACAAACTCTGCATATTCCTAAGATGTATTCCTATGCTTTTTATTTGAACTTGGCATAAGAAAACCAGCCCACCATGAAAATTGGATACAAAATTAACACCAATATGAGATTCCAATATTTTTTTTTAAATTCCAAGTTAATAATGGCACATTATTAAAATATGTTCCTTGAATTTTCTATACATTATTTGTATGAATAGTCCTGATAAATAAAGGAGTAAAACTACATAGAACATATAATTCCAATATGAATAAGAGTTGGGGGGGAGGACAATTCTCTTTTGATAACACCACGACCTTGCTAGCTATTAACTAGCATCCATCTCCAAGGACCTCCATGTTATTTACACTGAAGTCACTCGATAAACATTGAACAAACAAATGAATGAGTGATTTGCTCTTACAACATTTTTGATACATATAGCTAGTAAGAACATTTTATAAGAGACTTGTGAATCTGCTAATGTAAGTGGTCTTGCTCAAGTTATAAAGCAAGCCAGTGATGAATCTATAAAGAGAACAAAACTCTTAATACAATAAAGTCTCCCTGATGCATAGAAATATCCATAAACAAATGACATAGACTTCTGTATTACACACATTATTTTGAAACTTGAGTGGATCCAGGATTTCATCAGTGTGGATACTCCCTTCAACTGTGAAGATCGTAACCTATTCATGCCTTCTTATCCTGTATGATCCTTGTCCATATGGTGCACTGGATTGGAGGAACTGGGTTCAAATCTGGCTCTACCATTTACCACCTGTGTACCTTAAGCAAATTACTTACTCATTCTGGGCCTCGGTTTCCTCATCTGTAATATGAGGGGGTTGAACTAGAAGACTTTTAAAGACTCTTCCAACTCTGAGTCTGTGATCTCCTAAAAACCCTCCAAAGAGAATTTCCAAAACAGGGAGGAGGCTTTCTTATAAACCTTTTAACCATCCACATGTACAGCACAGCATCTGAGCTATTTTTCTGGTATCCCTCCCTCTTTCTTTCTTGGACAGATAATACTTTTTTGCCATCTGTGGGTTGATGTGATTTCCCGGACCCCAGATTAAGAACTCCTGGACTAGATCACCTCCGAGGGTCTCTTCTAACTATGAGATTCTATGATTCTATTAGAGATCATTCTCGCCAAGATTCTATATAAAGATGAGAAATTGGACAAATGGGTCAGCTCCTGTTGTTCTCTGGAGCACTCTTTAGGGAGAGGGGGTAAAAGTCCTATTTGGGGGGATTAATTGTTTTTTTTTTCATCCTATGAGACACCTTGAAAACTGAGTCAAGAACGTTAAAACTCTTTTGTCTCCAGCACAGATTTCATCTGTATTGTGTGTACCTGAATCTGGTCCAGTCATTCTTCCTGAATTCATCTTCTTTAAGAACCACTTCTACTTCCTTATATAGTCCTTCAAGTACTGACATATTTAGAGTCCCCTTGTGGTAGCCCCACTGTCATTGAGAATAACAGATCACTATAGAAACACTGACAAATAGGTTCCATTTTCTATGTGGTGCTGTCCTTCCCATTCCATCTACAAATGTTCTTGAGAGGGCTGTCTTAATTGGCACTCATACCCAGCTTTCTGCCATCTTGTTTTCCTCTTCACTGCTTTTCATTGTTTTAGGAGGTGATACTCCTTATAACCTTGGGCCTTCCTCTTTATAATATTTTGCAAATGAATGTATATGTTAAATTGTTGTTGCCCTTGGCTACAATGTTTTTCAACTTGGCAAGAGCAAGGGGATCATAGATTTAGAGATTAAAAGGGACTTGAAATAGTCCAACTCCCTCATTTTACAAATGAGGAAACTGAGGTCCACAAAGTTAAAGTAACTTACCCAAGGTCACATTGGTAATAAGAGGGTCAGATAATTTCTAGGCAGTTTAGGTGCCTTCGTTGTGGCTACTGTGTTAGACGGGTTAAACTTCTGTAAGAAAGGATCATTATCAAAGTCTATATTTTTACCCCTATCCATTTCCTATTTTTCAGGGTCAAACACTTGCTGGCATAGATCAGGTTTGAGTTGTCATAATTGCATGCACTGTCTTCTTGTCCTTTTCAATCCCTTCACTAACTTAACTTAATTTAGCATTGATCATGACCCTTACTCCAACTGGTTGCTGATTTGACTGCAAAGATATCTATATACCTGATTCTAAAATCATTCCCATGTTTTGCAGTCTTTTGGTCTTTTCAATTTCTTAATCTTGAACCATATTTTTCTAGCCTATTTTGCCACCAACCTCCCTTGTGCCTACCTTCCCACTGACTTTACCAAGTATCAAGGTATATGTGACTTGGTTTGGAGGGTCCTGTCAAGCTCTTCATAGAATTTCTCTACCTCTTCATCCTCTGCAACAGATGTTGGTGCAGGAGATGCAATTATCTTCACGATGTTCTTGTTTACACTCATCATGAGCACTGCAAGGCAAGACGATCAAGTTTCCCATGAAATGGTGTTGTTCACGGCCTGTGGTGCACAAAGAAACCAACTCCACCAACTCCTTTATTTTCCTCTCCAAGGAAAATCTGTACATCATCCTTCCATTTAGCTGCTATTTCCTTACATGTCATGATTTCATTTAAAGTGAAAATGTCAACATTGGTGTTTCAGTTCCTCCAGTAGTATATCAATTCATTGCTTTTATACACATACCTTACAATTGGAATACCAAAAGTTAAATTAATATGATTCTTAGCACTCTGCCTTCTTTTTCTACCATTCCACCATCATTACAGAATTTTAAAATGGCTTACACAGACTGAGGGCCATTTTTTTTTCATTTCATGAACCAAGTTGTGGCCAAGGAATTCATTAGTTAGCAACCAGCTTATTATGATGAGCCTTTCTGGAATTAGTTAGTCTGAGTCTTTAAAGCATTCAGGATACCAGTGATAGATTGCACATATAACTTAAGAGGAGTTATTCACAGAGAAGGATATTGAGAGAAATTGGTTTGAGAACTTCTAATAGTCCAATGACATTCAACTATTTCTACTGATTCTCTGATGAGTTACTTTCTGCAAGTAAATTGCTCATGGTCAGAGACAAACTAATTCATAGACACATTGAGTGCCATTTCAAACTGAGCAATATTGTCACTGCTTCAGTGGAAGAGAGGGAGGGAGGGAGCAAAAGAGAGAGAGAGAGAGAGAGAGAGAGAGAGAGAGAGAGATCGCTTGAAGGGTAAGACTCTCATTTTCAAAGGCACTTAATAAGCTAATTGTTTAAAAGTACATTTTACTCACATACATCCAATCTAATGTAAAGATTGGTAATCACTTTTATTTGAGTTTTGAGATAGTCTAGGTCCTGGTCATTAACAATATGTGAAACTGCATTTTTGTTCTCAATTATGTAATGAAATTCATTGAATAATTCTACCACTCTACTTCATTTTTTGGCCAATTAAATCTAGTTTTAGTCTGTGCAATTTCTTTACTCTATAATCATTTACATGTCTTGAGAAAAAGACAAACTATATATGTAGTCAACATTTCAGAATCTCAGTTTCCTCACCTGTAAAAAATATCACTAATAATCATTTCTGCCTGCCTCACAGAATTTACAAAAGGATCAAATGGGATAGTCTGTCTTGATGTACTTTGAAAATCAAGAAGTATTATGCAAATGAAAGCTATTATTATTGTTGTTGTTTTCCAGCCATCCTGAGCTAGGCTGAAAATGGCTATTCTGAAATAGCTGCAGAATTCAGATTATTTTTAGAAATTTAGAAATGTCAGACAACTCTACTTACTTATTTAACTCCCCCCCCTTTTATTTTACCCCCTTTTATTTTACCCCTTTCAGTACGGGGTAGTAAAAAGAATGTACTTTGAAGAATGAAGGTATGGGTGCAAATTCCAAACTATAAGCTATGTGACCTATGATAAGCCACTTACCTCTATGATCCTCAGTTTCCACATCTGTAAAATGGGGATAATAATGCTTACACTATCTACATCACAGAACTGTTGTAAGGCAAGTGCTTTGTTTTCCTTAAAATCTGGATTAACGAAATAGTAACATTAAAAATGAAATAATTCTTAAATGATATAATTAAAAATTTTTAAGTATAAACCACGTGATCCAGTATACTACCATAAGTCTTTGGAAACATAATTATGGAACTGAACCAGATGTCAGATACTGTTAACATAATGCTTTAAAGTGTGTAAAACATTATGAAAGACATTATTTGATTTACTTAATTTGATTATTTTCCCAACTCTTTATTATCCCCCACCTAACTATCTCAGAGGGTGGTTCTAAGGGAAATTTTTTGTAGACTCTGAAGAGCTACATTAATGTGAGCAATTATGTTTCCCCTTTTTGAATCTGCTTTGGAATAATTTATTTTATATTCAAATGATTATTTTAATAGCTTGTCTTCTTTTTCAATTTGTAATGGTGTGGTAAAAAACACTGGATTTGTTATCAGTAGGAAACCTGGATTTGAATCTGGATTTTTCTACTTATTAGCTGAATGACCTTGGCAGAGAGACCACCACTCTCAAAGGTGGGTCCTTCCTACTCTAACTCCTAGTATCTTATAATTTTTGAGGTTTCCAAAGATTTCCTTTTAAACATGCGTACTAGGAAAAAGGAAAATGGGAAGGAAGGAGCACATTCAATTTTTTTAAAATAGGGAATATTGAATATTCTCCACTAAAGTACTCTTCTAGGGCCTCACTGTGACTTGAAGATGTGATGGACTTTTAAAGACTGTGACAGTAGAGCACAAGCTCTAAAGCCTAAATCCTACTAAGCTGAAAAGGCTTCCACTATGCAAAGATTAATATGGCTCTTGTCCAAGGACCAGCCTAGCTAAGTTGGAAAACCATAGGGGGATGAAATATTTTTAAAAACCAAGTTCACTGACTAGTTTAAGAATATCTGCATAAACTCATTGAGCAAAGAGATTATCTCAATTTAGAATTTGTAATTCTATTGCCTAATAAAATACCTGACATATAGTAAATGCTGGTGTATTCAAGAAATATTTTAAAAGCACGCATGTGTGTGTGTGTGCGTGTGTGTGTGTGCGTGTGTGTGTGTGTGTGTGTGTGTGTGTGTGTGTGTGTGTGTGTGTAATTATCAGTCTTATCACCATTGCCAAACAATTTGAAAACTATTCCTTAAACTTCAAGACTTTAAAATTTAAAATGGATTGGACACGGGCAAGAAACCTATTATAAAGTTTTCAACATTTAGATCAGGGAGGTGTTTATCATTAAAAAGAAATCTTAGACCCCCCCTTTAGTAATCAATTAAAGCCTATGGACTGCTCTTCAGAATATTTTTAAATGCATAAAACTAAATCCATCAAATTACAAAGGTAACCAATTCAACTAAAATATAGTTGCCAAAATATTAAAAACAAAACATTTTTTCAGACACCAGGCTAAGAACCCCTGGTGCCAACTAAAGAACATTAATATTAAATTAATATTACTATTAAACCTAATCATTTCTTCTTAAACCAACTAGTACCTGGAATTTTTACTAATCATGAGAAATGATCTAGATTATTTCAAATTATAAACCAGACTCACTAGTTAAAAATCAGGAATTATCTCATTCCTGTCAATAGCCTGGTAGTTATGGAATCAAATGATCTCTGTGAGGTCATTAATAGCTTCTTTTATGATTAGGTCATAGACTATAAAGCTAAAAGGAAGTATTCAATCTAATCAACTGTCTTCATTTTACATGTGAGGAAACTGAGGCACAAAGCATAGAATGGCTCACCAAGATTATTTTGGCACAATATATGCAAAATTACAGATAGCAAGTAGAAAATACATTTGACATTTGAACCATAAATTTTGAGCCAATCCAAAAATCAGATCCAACCAACCTTTTCATTTTATAGATATAGAAACTGAGGCCCAGTTCAATTAAATCATTTGCATTAAGTAGTTGAGGACCCCTAACCACAAATATCATGTTCTTTGTATATCTTTGATTGGCTTGTCAATTATTCTTTACATTCTACATTATATTACCTTTTTGTGTATGTGCATCAACTGTTAGCTCCTGGAAAATAGGGGCTATGCTATTTCATCTTTGTATGAAGAACACATAGCTAGGTACATTGAACATAATAGGTGCTTAATACATTTTCAATGAATATTCTCAATGAAGGAATTATACTACTAGAAAAGTTTCAAATCAAGTCCTTCATATTTTGGAATGCATATATTTCAGGTCCTTGGGATTATCTGTAACAAAACCTACCACATATTCAACAATTTTTCACTCTTCTAGAAGCCTTCCCTGATTAGTCCCACCCAAATAATTAATCTTTTGAGTTTGTATGTTTGTTCAATATGAACTTTATTCAATTTTTAAGGTTTTTTTTTTCATGAAAGTCTTTTCATTAATCTTTTCATGAAAGTTCATGATCTTAAAGTCCACTTAATGTTTACTTAGAAATGGACCTTTTAAACAAGGGAAATTATATCATATGGAAAAGATTTTTTTCCATTTGTTTTCAAAACATAGAAATACTTAAAAGTTTCCCCCCTTAAATTTGCATCATTCTTTTTTTCTTAGAAATGCAATTTTTAAAAACCAATATGAGAAAACTCATTTTGGTTTGTTTGTTTACAAAGTCCTCTATACCACTATCCTATGATCACCACAAAGTGACACAATTATTGGGGTGGGGGCATTTTTGACATATAAAAATACAATTATGATGAAACAAAAACTATTTTGTAGGTAATTAAAAGATTGTGATGAGCATATCAACTTTTTTTCTATACAATTTGGGATTTAAAACAAATCAAATATCACTTCAACAGCTATTTGTCACAAATTCTAGTACCTTCATGTATATTGACATACAATTTCCAACTTCACCTCTCATATATACCTTTTATTACCTCTATTCACAATCTCCAGGCTGAGAAAACAAAGTCAAGACAATCATAGGCTATCACTTTATTCTTCAGACAGTCTTCACAGCTACCTTAATACCAGGACATGGCTCAGTTTACATAAATCCTTCAATATTGAGGGGGGAAAGTCTCTTAGGCATAGGAAGAGATCAATACATAGTTGATGAATGAATGAAAGTGAAAGAAGTATTTAAAATCACCTTTAAACTGTGGCTTCCCACAGTTGTATTTCAATATTTATGAATGAGTCTATATATGATATTGAGATGAATGGGGTATTCTTGATCAGAACCTGAAAAAGCTTCAAGTATATCATAAGAGAAGTTAGCACTGAGAAAAGAATCAGACTTGAATTTACTCAGAAACTCTGATTAAGCAGGTTCCTATAATTGAGATTATTATTCACTAGATGTAATTAGGTATTAACATAAAGAATGTCAAACATGCCAAAGTAATAAAATCTTTCATTATTTCCCTTTTGATAATTACCCTCCATTAATAACAAAATATCAAACATTAACATTTTTTTGTATCTGTCTACAGAACTCCCTAAATCTTTATTTAAACTATTTTTTATTTTAAAAATTTATTAAAACATTTAAACTGGAAAAGAATTAAGATTCAGGTTACCAGCCAACACCTCCTCTTCACCTCCCCCCTCCAATTCCCCCTCCCCATTTCTAATTGCGTCTTTCCATTCTGACAGTTCTTAACAGCTACTTTCCATTTTTTAAGTTATATTTGACATTTAAGAATGATTTTGAGGCTGTAACATTTCCTGCTATAAGAAGAGCCTCAGACTACTTTGTTAACCTTATTCTCATGGGCTCTTGCCTCATTCCATTTAAAAAAATATTAAAAAGCTCTGAAGTTTTTGCTTCAAGTTCCCTGTTTTACACTTGTATTCACCTACTTGCCAACTGCTTAGTAAAACAGGACAGACATCTTATAAAATCCCCTTTCTGTCCTGCTCCAGCTGCTGGACAGGTTTTCAACTGGACCTACTAAAGAGGAACCCCCTGGAGACTTGGCAAAGCGGCACGAGATGACATTTTTACTTTATGTGGTAGAGCCAGCCTAGGGGTTAGGGGGAGGCTAAGTAAATATAGACTGTCATCTCATTAAGAGCTGGACATAACCTTAGGGGTCCATCTAGTCCAACGCATTTATTTTTATGATTAGGAAACTGAGGCTCAGGACCTGTTAAATGACTTGCCAACGTCACAGATATAGTAAAAGTCAGATCCTCTGGTTCTAAAGACTGCGCTCTTGTCGCAGATAGCCCGCAGACCTCTTTAGAGGTACTTTACATTTAGACAGCAAAGAGGGACTACTTTCTAGCCTCCCCGAGGCTATTTTCTGTCAATATCCCTCTTTTTCCCCCGCGAAAAACTGCTACCTGCGCTAATTCCGCTCTCGGAACTCTGACGCTCCCGCCCAGCTATCGCAATTGGTGAGTTTGAGGGCTGGTGCGATCTTCCCATACTGGGAAATCTGCGAACTGCTTACTTCTCCAGCCGTTTCTCGCTCTCTCCTCATTTGCCTCCCTGGGCAGTCACATCCCTCTTTTTTTTACAGCTCTTCTTCAATCCCAATCTTCCCTCTTGCCGGAGCCCTCACACCCGCCCTCGGACCCGCAGAGAGGTGGGAGCTCCTTCTGCCCCTCCCCGACCAGAAGCCGTTTTTCCCCCGGCTGCTGTGCGTGCTTGCTCCCCCAGTGGTCCCGGACTCTCTATTCTACCACCTTTCCGGAGCCCGTCTCCCCAGTCTTCTGCCTGACTGACTGCAAGGTGGGTAGCTGGGTTGGAACTCACAGGAGACTGCACCTCCAAGCGCCCCCAGCCGCTCGCGAGGTCTTCCAGCTGCCCGGGTACTGGATCCAGTGTGTCCAATGCGCCTTCGCTCCCGCGCTCTCCAGGAGCGGAGACAGCTGGAAAAGAAGCCGGAGAAATAGGTATTGGGAGGGGAGGGGAAGGGGAAGGGGAAGGGGAGGAAGGAGAAGAGGTAGTGGTGATGGTAGGAGAGGGAGAAGGATGTGGAGAGAAGGACGCGGAGCAGGGGATGATAAAGGGTAGGGGGAGGAAGGGAGGGGGGAAGAGGGAGGATAGGAGGGGGCGGAGGGACGAGCGGAGTGGAGAAGAGAGGACCAGGAGGAGGGAATGAGGAGCCAGAGGGGAGGGGGAAGAGAGGAGGAGGAGGGGGGAGGGGGGAAGAGAGGAGCGGGGGGAAGAGAGGAGGAGGGGAGAAGCGCACGATTTGGAAAGGTGTCTCTGCGGGCGCTATCTTGCTGCCCTGCCCGGGACCCCCAGAGACCCTCTGCTGGGCGCCCTCTCTGCGGTAAACAGTTCCCAAATCCCAAGCACTTTGTGACCATATCTGCCACGGCAGCCTCCTGAAAGCTTGGGGTTCTGGAGAGAAGATTGATGAGCCCGTCGCTGGCGAGCCGAAGCTCCCCTTAATCCCGCTCCGGGGTTATTCACAGGGGCTTCTGGGCAAGGGGAGTGCTAACCCTTCAGGTGGTCACCTACCTAGGGCGACCCGCACCGCGCACTGCGCTTGCCTCTGCATCGCTGCGCTAAGTAGTGTGACTAGCCTAACTTTTTGGGGCGCTTGCATTAAGGGGCTGTTGTGTCACCCCGCATTTCCCCTGCCGACCCAAGGTCTGCGTAGGGTACCGGTGCCAAGATGGGATCCCCTTGCGCTTTCATGCATCGAGCGCGAACGCTCATGATTCAGACCTTTTCTCTTAATTTTAAAAAGACGTCAGTATAAGGACCCCGCTTTTTTTTTGTTTTTTTTGTTTTGTTTTGTTTTTTTGTCTAGCCACTGTTTGAGTAGAACTCACGGGGGCAGAGGGCAGCGGGGTATAAGCCAAGCTTTGGCGAGGGTCCGGGGTCTGCAAATTGCCGCAGTTTCCCCACACTAGGATAAGCAGTCAGAAAGTGCCGCCAAGGTGCAGTAAAAGCTTGCCGGGACTATTTCCAAGCGCAAGTTTCAGGGTAGGAAAGCGAACGCAAAAGAAAAGGACCAAAAAACAGAGTTGGGGGTTTCGATGGCGTCCGCCCGCCTTAAAAACTCTCGCCTCTCTGTGGGTTTACTGTTGCGGCTAGGCACGTCTTGGCTGAGACTTTGGGATAATGTTAACATGCGTCGGCCAGTGCGCAAAGTGAGGAGAGGGGGTCTCGGAGAGGCATCCTAGGACCATGGGATTTAGAGTTGGAAGAGACCCCGGAGATTCTCTTTTCTATTCTTCACTTTACGCTTGAGGAAACTGAGGCCGGGGAAATGAAGTAACTTGCTACCACCCCTCAGGTGGCGAGTGATAGTATGAATATCCCTCCTCTCAATGAGAAAGTGTGACTTCCTTTCCCCGTTAACTTTTTTGCCGAGCGATGGTAACTATGTAGTACCTAAGTATTAAAGCACACTATACACCATATGCTTATGCGGTCTTTATGTGCCCTCGGATAGGGAGGGCATGCTGACAGACTGTCAACCCCGGCAGACACTTCACCGGGGGAGAAAGCAAAGTTCAAAAACTTCTTTGGGGGAAAACAAACTGCTGCGGCAAAGCGATCTTACCGAAGAGTCGTCGAAGCATAAGGAGTCTCTTGTTGCTTGGTTAATTGGTTACCATTCCCCAGATCATCTGTGGGGACCTGTCAGATAAACGACGTAGAAAAATCCACCTTTATGACTTGGTATCTGGTCAAACCAAAGGTATGGGAGTGAACTTTTAAAGACCTCTGTGTGACACCCCCCCCCCCCCTATAAAGTTTTATTCCGATTAAGCTCCTCGTCTCTCACAATCTTAGCCATAGATCAGAACCAGTTGTGAAAATTGGCTTGGTGGTCTGACAGTGATAAAGCCACCTGCAATAATCGGTACTTGAAAAGCAGTCAAAGAGTAATAGGAAACCGGTAGTCTCTCATTAAATTAGACTGATTTCAGTTTGCATCCTTCTGCCTAGCCCTGGTTTCAGTAGACTATGTTCCCTTTTATGTAGATTGAGGGGGGGGGGGAGTTGGAATTTCATTGTAAATATCTTCATATGTAACATATGTAACACTTTATCATACATAAGGAATAATTTTTACCCCACTATTTTCCCAATAAACTTTATCATAATCACCTCCTAAAAGTAATATATCATATAAATTAGAATATTAAATCTATAAGCTAAAATTTCCTTTTTTCTCATGCAACTTTTATTTTGCTGGTACCTTAAGATAAAGTAACTGTTATTAATTAATTCAATTCAATTAATATTTATTAAGTACCTAATTTGTATCAGGCACTGTACTAATTAGAGAATTAAAAGGAAAAAGTCAACATAATGAAAATATAAATTAACTTACCCACTTTCCCCAACACAGTTATATATTCTTTTGAATGATTAAAATTATTTAAGTATTAATTCCAAATTCAGTCTTTAAATGGACACTATAATTTGGTTTATTTATTTTACATAAAAATCAAACTGTTAAGAATTCTGTTTCAAAGAAATTTGAAATTTGTGAATTGCAAGAATAAGCCCAATAACTTTTTTTTACTTCTCTTCATGTTTTCTTAAGGATTGCAAGATAATCTATAGAATTCAGTTTTTTAAAATTTTATACAGCAAAATTCAAATGAGATAAAAGGTACAGAACTAATAATATTCACATTTTCTGCCCTTTATGTCCACTTAAAGACAATTTTTATTTGAAAATTAATTTAATCCTGCTTGTCCTGCAGGAAAAAAAAATAGTAGCCCTTTTCCAGTTGTTCTAATTTCTCCTGAGATAGGAAAGTAAACTTGGAAGATCTCTATTACCTTTGAAGGTAGCTTTGGACCCTTAAGAAAAGTAGAAAATATTATCAGTATTTTGGATGCTATTCAACAAAACATGCTCAAAATCTATATCTGAATTAAATTTATAACTAATAGGGCCCACAGTTTTTGCCAAATATTTTATTGCACTTTAATACAACTTGAAGACAGACAGAAAGACCCTCAGCTTGGATAAATTATGTGATCAGAAGCTAGAAAGAATAATATGGCACTCTGAAATTATTTGGCAGGCTCAGAACTATTCCTAGAGGGAAAGTCTAGAATAATGGAAAAGAGCAATAGACAGTAGAAAACTGGGTTCCAGTTCCTGCTCCAAGACTTACCAGCCCTAAAACCTCGGTAAAGTTATTTGACTTCTTAGATTTAGTTTTCCCATATGTAAAAATGAGAGTTAAAAAGATTTAGACTAATCACATAACATGAAGGGTATTTTAAAGGCATTACATAAATCAAAATTTTACTTATACAATAATTATAGCATTGCCAAATATCCTTAGTACTAAAAATAAATAAGGAAAAGGTCAATTAATAAGTAATCAAAAGATGGTTTTTATGAGGCATTTTGCTGTACTTACTCCTAGGAGGCATAACAATCTGTATTATAAATATAAAACATATATAAACATACTTATAAATATATATAAATACTTATACATACAAAATAAAACTTCTAAAACTGATAACTATTCTAGCTTCATGAAATAGATAGAATTTTCTTAAAGTTGCACTCCCCTCCCAAAAGTCCTTTTTTTCTTAATATTATTTTTCTAAGTAATCCAGTGTCAATTCTATGGATCTAACTCAGTATCACAAATGCTGCATTATCTACTCCCAAAATAATAATAACCCAGCAAAAGATTACCTCTCCACATTTATAATCTTTTTTTACAATTGTAAAAAAATTAAAACAAAACAATAAAGAATACCCATATATAAATTATAAACCCTTTAAATCCAGAAATCCCCAACTTCAAGGACATATTATGGTATGTATTACATAATATATACATCTATATATATATGCATATGTGTGTGCAATTAAAATTTGGAGAGAGGACTAGTCGGTATGTATGTAATTAAGCATTGATATATTACTTTGTCTGCATATGACTATGTATATATAAATATACTTGCATTTATTTCCTATGCATTTTAAATAAAAGCATATTAATATACACCTATGTATATAAGATGAATCTCTGTAGTACTGCCTTTTCTAGAATTTAAGATTAGTACTAGACTAGTTATTTGATAAGGGGGATAATTGCTTTTCAGATCTCTCTGCTTTTCCCCTTTCCTCCCTTTCTCTGGTTTTGCAAGATGTTTCTTTTAGATGAATTCCAAAATCCTCCTTAAAAATAGTTACTGTTACTACTGAGAAACCAAAAATTTTGTTTATTTTTCAGATTTTTTAATCAGTTTCCTTAGCTTGTTAGTTTTCCAGGGTTTACATTTATATTCATGTTTTACAATTCTGGTTACAAGTCTAAAATTTTCTGCCAGCCTAAAAATAATTTAGTTATTTATAAGTGAAAAGAGAATTTTAAAAATGTCTTTTTCTTGTGTTTTAGTTTTGAATAGACTAATAAAAACAAATCTTGAGCAAAGATAAGAACTGTTGAAAAGATAAGCTAGAACCCAAAATTTAATATTGTTAAAAATAATTTGAACTTCCAGAAATATATTGGGTATATAGCTTTACTCATATAAGGCTAAGATCACAAAGTTAGAAGGGACCTTGGAAATCAACTGGTTCAGTTCCCTTTACTTTGCAGTATATTGTGCACTTTAATTAAAAGCAAGCTTTAAGAAGTTTCCCAGTGTCACAGGGAAAAAATAAGAAGAAACATATAAAAATAGAAAAACTCAAAGAAACAACAATGAAAATGTATTGAGCTATATTGTTATAAACACAGGGAAAAACCAATTACTGCTTTAAAGGCATTCAAAATGAGGTCCTTGAGTAAGTGAAGCAAACAGATCAGATTAATATGGGATTTAGAAAAACTACTATCTGTCTAGTAGGGATGATATTGCATTATTGTAGGAGTAGTTTGGTACAGAGGACAGAGCACTAGAATCAAGAGACTTGAGTTTTGGAGTGGACTCAGACTTTCTGTTAGAA
The DNA here is from genome assembly GCF_027887165.1 of Monodelphis domestica. Lineage (NCBI taxonomy): Eukaryota > Metazoa > Chordata > Mammalia > Didelphimorphia > Didelphidae > Monodelphis > Monodelphis domestica. The sequence goes on along the minus strand of NC_077232.1, from coordinate 202,089,664 downwards.
GATATGACCTTGGCTAAGTTGCCGAACCTTTCGGAATCTCAGCTTTTTTATTTTAAAAATGGAGCTCAAACTTGGACTTGCAAAGTAGTTGTGAGTTTCATATGAGATAAGCTAAGTACTGTTTATAAAAGGCTTTATAACTCTCATAGAGTGCTGTAGATGCAGATTTTTATTATTACTTTTCTCTTTCATGAGCACTGAATTTGGCATGACTACCTTGGAAGTCTGACTTCTGACTAGTCCATCATTGCCTAAGGATGAGATCTCTGAGATAGCTGGAGGTAACTTTCTTCAGTGCTTTGCATCAATGAGAAGGATTATATGATATTTGCCATAAAGAGAAAAAAAAAAGTAGCAAAGTCAAGTAACTGGGCAGAGGGTAAGTCTTGGTATATCCCATGCCACATCTAGTCCCTTTGGGGACTTCATTCTATTGGTATACAAGACATTACCCGGGATTAATTTCAGTATATTCTTTAAATGGACATCCTAAGAGACAGTAGCAATATATAAATATATCTATTGAGCCTTCCTTAAGGGGATTGGCACTAGGCTGGTTATTTGGTAAAGAAAAAAAATATGCCAAGGCTACCAAATAAACTTGAGTTCCTAATACAGGCTAAAACTGATAACATTAATTTGAACACATATAGAAGAGAACAAATGATGCCCAAACATTTGGTTGTGAGATATGAAGATGTTTGGATTGTTTCAACTGTAAATAACTGTTGGCTTAGAAAAAAAAGCCAACAAATATTATTAAGCCTCTCAAATACATAAGAGAGATGCTTTTGATGTTGTCTATGTGACCATGGATGTGCTTGATGAATCATTTTGATTGAACTAACTGACTGGTTTAGCCAGGTTATTAGTAAAGTTAGTTAAAAAGTCAGTCAAAGCAGTTTTTGACTGAAGCAACTCAATCAACTCAGAAAAAAATCAGAAAGATCTATCGGTCATTATCAGGTATACTGATATAGCCCAGATTAGCTTCTACCTCAGAAAAAAATTTCCAATATCAATACCATCAATAGCTTCTTCATGAATGGTTTTTACTTGAGATAGTGACTGTGTGGCTCCCTTGACTCCCTATTTCAAAGCCTAACACCATTGTAGTCTTTCATCTCTTCCTCAGAGATCCATCATTAAGAACCCAAACCAACAAAGTTAAAGGGAGAAATAATAGTTGGGACCACAGGAGCAAACTTTCAATTAAAGTGGGACAGCCCATCATCAGGGTAAATTAAAAATGGTTAGATTCTTGCCCAAGATAGGACATTCAGGCTGGTTAGATTCAACTTAAAAAAAAAAAAACTGCCCAGGAAAAGAAATTTTCACAGAGGATAGACCAGTAGAACCTGAAGCTAATATAGAAGAAAAAGTCTTCTCAATTAAGGCTATTAATGCCTACTTTGGTCTAATTCAATCATTAGACTGAATTATACTGCTGTATAAAGTTTGGTGGTCAGACTCTTATTAACATTGCAAAGGAAATTCTCTCTAGTTTTATGCAGAGGATTTAAGATTGGTTTTTTCCTTTCCTTCACGGAAGCACCAGGAGAGTTTTTTATTTAGCTTGTAGCTCCAGAATGTATGTTGCTATACCCATTGGAGCTACAGTCTGACAGAGGATTTTCCTGAATGTTTCTTCAGTCTTAAAGAAGTGAATAATTTTGCTCTAGAAACAGAGGCTCTATCTAACAGCATGTTTTTTCCTGATATCAAACTCTCCCATACTATCTCGTGGTATAGATATACTGTGCTGTTCTGCATCAGGTTATTGAATTATTCCTACTTAGCAAACGAGAAGTCTTAGGTGATTGATCTCTCTTGAAGATCATATTTCCAGTGGAGAAAGGAAAATGAATTTCAAAATACTTCAAAAGGCTAATTTTTTCATGAAATGAATAAATCTTGTGGTTGAGGATATGAATGAACATCTCCACTTCCACCACAGAATTTTATTCTGAGAAAAATCACATTTTGGTACTATGTATTACTTCCAAAGCTTAGTGATGGAGTCAATCTCTAATATCAATACTTCAGGAATATATTAGACTTTTGTTTAGTTGTGAATGTAACTTATAAATTCACTTTCAGTGAAATGGCAAGATAAGGTCAACATTGCAATTATTTTTCTGTCCCTCTCAATATCATTGGAATGTCCAGAAAGTCACCAAACTATCTTCTTAAATCTCAAACATTTCTCAAAATATTGCAACATATCACATAAAAAGTTACATTCTTATTAAATAAGTTAATTGCTTCCCTTGAAACTTATACTCTGGGGCTGACAGCTACCAGGTTGAAATAAGTTTGCCTTTTAATGATATAGTAAGACTGCTCCAAAATCTAGAGTTAAGGTAAGAAAGAATAAATGAAAGAGAAAGACTGGAGTATCTGGTCTTAGAAAACTGAAGGGTCCCCATATACTCCCTGTGCTTTCATCAGCCATGAAGAGTTTTCTGGCTACAGCTAGGAATCTGTCATTTTTACCTGTTTAACCCTTGCTGGCATGTTTTAAGTTCCTGTTTTATCTCTAGAATCATGTACTTTTATTCTCATATATATGTATACACATATACTATTTTTGCTCTTCTTGTATACAATCCCAATCTCTACTGCATAAAAAGATTTTTTCAACTGCAAATGTATTTGTAAGAAAGATTCTTATGAAGAAACACATACACAAATACATATAGATATCCATGCATGCATATACATCATTATCTACATAAAGATATTTACTTACTGAAAATCTTCAGTACATCAAAGATGGGAGCTTTTTCCACGTGAGCACAAATCGAAGTTCCTCCATGCGTTATTAATACATATCATGAGATGCTTTGGATAAGAAAGGTCATCACCCAAGGGTCATGAACCTTCTGTTGAAGAGCCTTTATGAACTCTGTTAGTTAGGCTGGTACTCCTAAGAGAGATCCAGAGTCCGTGGCTGGGACCACAAGCCTTTTGCTACCTTGATAGGGACCTGTCTGAGTTGGTACTATACTGACTTAGTCTTTGAAAATATATATACAAGCTGTGAAACTTCGAGAGCTGTTTGATGATTGACTGGACTTAAGAAGAAGACATAGGATGTCTTTCTGAGCAGTGCCAAGCTATAAGAGTCCCCTATCTCTTAGAAAGCTCTTTTCCCCCCTCTTGTTTGAAGACAGAAGTGGAAATTTGATGTTAGAGAACCACTAAAATTGAGAGGATTTTTTATAACAGAGCCAGCCCTTCAAGCTCAGGGTCTGGAAAGCCTCTCTGGGCTGCAATGTCTTTATCAGCCAGCCCTTTCTGACAATTCCGTTTCCTAGCAGTTTGTTTTAGTCATCGGGCATTAGGGCTTGATTTTCGGCAAGGCAGACATAAAGAGATGACTTTTCCTACTGAAATCAAGACTTGTCAAAAGCCTGCCGTGGTTGCCTCAGTGATAAGTCAGAGTTCTTAGGCTGCACTAGAGGGGTCTTTCCGATTCAAGTGTCTTCCAAGGACAATCGGCTAGGTTCTACTCAGTACTTGGTGGCTGGAAACCCCGGGAGGAGAGTGTTAACCCTTCCTGCCCAGGGATTGACCCCTCCTGTTCACAGTCCCCCCCCCCCCCAAACCCCTTCGGAAAAAAGCACCTGTGCTATGGGGCAAAATCGAGTTGGTGCCCTATCTGTCTTTGCAGCTAAGAATGTACCCTTGGGTCGATTCGGCCTTCTTGGTCTAAGGGAAAAAGAGGTGTCTTGTCCCGGATCCACTGCCCTGACTTTTCAGGGTCCGTTTGTTTTTCTCGGCTAGGGAGTGGCGGTCACAGTGCCTGTGAGAGCCTTACTGACCTTGACCGAGAGGTTGCCTTAGAGAGCAAAGGCGTTTGAGGCTTGACAGCCGGGGTGCGATTGCAATCAATGATATCTTATTTACTATTATCCGTCTGATAATTCCCCTTGATTTTGCGGTCGGTAAACACTCTACTATGCGCATCAAGTTGCCCAGCTCTTCATAATTTCGGCCACAAGGTGGCATCGACCTGCAAACAAAATGGAAATACAGTAGAATTGATTAAAAACATAAATTTTCTTCCTAATAATTGCCCGGCTGTCTCTGAGTCAGGGGGATGGGGATGGCTTGTGCCCATTTCTCCTACGTGTATTCATGTATGTTCGTAACTGACATCATGTAATTTCTCTACAGAATTGCATTTCTTTCAGAATTACTAGGCAGAACCCCCCCCCCCTTCCCAGATATGTACTTTTAAGGAGGGTGCTTGTTGCGGGTTCTTCTGGCACCACTCTGTTGGGTGCAGCATCATGTGATCCTTTGGCTAAGGAGGAGTTCAGCTTTAAGGGGGCGTTCCCAAACCTGTCCATCAATCTCCCTCAGGCTCTCGAACTGAAGAAATACCCCCGGCTCCCTACTCCCTTCTCCAGTCCTCACCATCTTCTTTTCTTGGAGAGAGCTGGACAGATCTTCTTCAGAAGGAGGTAACTCTCCCCTAGCTCCCGTCTCCCTTCAAAGGGGATTGATGGAGAGCGGGGCAGACGGGCGGGATAAGCAAAGGCAAGAGGGGGACTGGGGAGGAGGGGACTGGTGATCTCTGGGGACCTTCCTCTGGGTAGCTAGAGTAGAATGCAATTGGGGGTTCGGGTCTCTTAGAGCCTTAACTTAGGGGGTCTGCTTTGTTGCTTTTAGCTGCGTGTGTCTGACTCCCGGGCTTGGGGGTTCCCGACGCTGCTCTTGGTCCCGGCTGGGACCTGAGCTGTCCAGCCTGAAGGTTTGTCAAAGTTGTTCAAAGCCTCTTCTGATCTCCGGGGATGGTGGGGAAAGGGGTCTTGGTGAGGGGTGGGAGGACTTAGGGCAACACTGCCCAGCGCAATTAAAGCGGGGCTCTTGGTTTGCACTTCAATTTCTCCTTTGGTTCTCTAAGACCAGAGGGCAGCCTCTTTGACCTCTTCTGGGGAAATTGAGTCTGTGGTCCTTCCCTTTCTAAGCAATTTAGCAGATGTTTGAATTGGGGGTGCGTGGAGGGGCTTCTGCTTTGGGAGCAAGTCTGGTCACCTGACATAACCGTAGTTGACATAGAGTTTGGCTGAGAAGTGTGTTGGTGTTTCTACAGATTTTCCTGAAGGCTGGGGGAGGGAGGGGGTCAGTACTTCTGTCTAGCCTCATTCATCTCCACCCCACCCCACGGGGGGGGGGGGGGGAGGGGGACTGTGTCCTCCTGAATGGGCCAGGTTAGCACTGGCATGAGGGATGGGATAAAAGTGGGAGTGACGTAATAGGAATATTAAGCCTAATGGTTTTCCTTTTCTGATGGGCTGGTGGGCCTGGGTGTTCTCATGATTTATTTTGGCCATATAGAGAGAACTTAATTCTCTTTCTTGCTAGATCTGACATCCCTCCTGATTATATCCTTGACACTGACTGGTATTATCCCAATCATCACAGCAACCTGAACTCTCCAGAGATAACCAGAACTCTCAGGTGAGTTGTTACCTTTTTCTACCTTTTGATGGGGGAGTGAATTATTTGTGTTCAATGTATTTGCTTTTTTTGAGGATGAGGTGATGGTGAGGAAAGAGAATAAGGTGAGGAGTTGGAAGATTGGTACTGTAAGAAATGTTTCCCTTCTTTTTACGGCTTGGAAATGAATCAACAAACTTGCAGGGTCTAGGGATACAATTTAAATTGGGGAGGGGGTCACATAGACAAATGCCCTGGAATTTATAGAGTTCAAGGTTCCAGATAAAGAACTATAATTTGTTAGACAAAGTTCATGTGTTTTTTGTTTTGTTTTTTGTTTTGTTTAGTCTAAATTTGTTTAGTCTTAAATTTCAGCTCCAAAAGATTGAGGCTGTTTTCTGGTTTTTATCTGTTTCTGGTTGCTACAGTAAATACTTGTCTTTTTTGGTTGTTCATGACCAACTGTCAGCTGAGATAGTTCTCCCTCCTACAGTAAAGTAATAGATTACATAACTAAGAAAATAGCCCCAATTTTGCATATTAATTTATTTTTTTTGTATTGCTGTTGTTGTCTTTTCCTTTCCTAAATAAGTGAATGATGAACTGTCCAGCTTGAGTGTTCATTAAAAATGGCCCCTGTAAAATTCTGGATGACGATTATATGTAATTCTTTTAAATTTGTCAGGGATTAATTACACCATGAATTTTAATTGATTTAAAGTAATGGATTCTCATATAGTTTCCCTCCCACTCCCTCTTTTCCCCACCCATTCCCTATTTCTCTTGTTGTTTCTTTTTCCTTAAAAGTGTGTGTTGTTTCCTTTCAGAAAGGTGAAATATGTCCCCTCCCCTCCCACTCTTTCTGCTTTTCGTGCTCATTCTCTTGGAAATTATCCTGGGTTGAAGATCCACTTTTAACCCAATATCAGTGCTGGTTCAACAAAATGGGCAAATGCTAAAAGGTACAGTATAGCAAAAATATTCTCATTGACATACACTTCCATTCAATACAAAAACAATTATTCATCACAGAACATGCCACATAAACTTCCCATTTTACTGACAACAGTCTTAATAGAAGAGTAATACACTTTATTTCTTCCACTTTTGCCATTTTCCCCTAAAGACTTAGGAGGAGAAAGGGACCTTAGAGGTTCAGCCTCTTCACATTATAGATGAGAAAACAAAGGGCCACAGACATTAGTGCTTTGCCCAGATTTCACATGATCTAAGTGGCAGAAATGGGACTTGAATCCAGAGCCCAGAATCTACTGTACCCATACCTAATAAAACCTAACAAACAAAAAGACACGGTAAAGTTATGGCCTGAGTCAAAAAAAGAAACACAAGTAGGTTGCAAAAGGCAAACTCCTATTTGAAAGAGTATGGGTACAAGAATTTACATGATCTTGGCTTACTTAAACATAGATTCCAGAAAAATAATTAAACAAAAAAAGCAGAAGACATACTTTGGCAGAACTACCAACCACTAAATTCAAATTAGTAACAAATTTTGCATACTTTCTCTTTACAGGTTATTCATCTCAAGGAAAATGAAGAGTTCAAAGCCAGTTTTTGTAAACACTTTACATGAAGATTAAACTTCTTGAAAGAAAGATAACCAATTAGCGCCAAAATGAATTACACATTGTATCCCTCTTTTTTCAATGAATCATTTCTCAACCACACAGACACCCACCCCCCGTATGCCCCCATTGAAGAGAACAAATGCCGTGTACCAGTAACCATGGTGTTTACCATGGCCTTAGCTTATGGCATTGTCATACTCCTGGGGGTTTCTGGAAATCTGGCCTTGATAGGAATTATCCTAAAGCAAAAGGAGCTGAGAAATGTAACCAACATTCTGATTGTCAATCTGTCCCTCTCTGACCTTCTGGTCTCATTTGTGTGTCTGCCCTTCACTTTTGTCTATACATTAATGGATCACTGGATCTTTGGGGAGGCCATGTGCAAACTAAATCCTTTTGTACAATGTATCTCAATCACTGTCTCCATTTTCTCTCTGGTTCTCATTGCCTTGGAGCGCCATCAACTGATAGTCAATCCCCGGGGATGGCGCCCAACCAATGTCCATGCATTTTTAGCCATTGCCCTGATCTGGTTCCTCTCTGTGGCTGCCTCCCTGCCTTTTGTGATTTATCAGGTGCTGACTGATGAGCCATTCCACAATGTCACCTTCCCAACCTTCAAGGACAAGTATGTTTGCTTCGATCTGTTCCCTTCTAATGTGCACAGGCTATCTTACACCACTATTCTCTTGGTGCTGCAGTACTTTGGGCCTCTGGTGTTCATTCTTGTCTGCTACCTCAAGGTAATAATCCTCTTAGCATTTATTTTATCTACATTTTCCCTTAATTCCACTAACTGGGTCTTCAACCTGAGCTGGAGAACATGGGTATGTTTTTGTTTTGTTTCCTACAGATCTATATGCGACTGAAGAAGAGGAATGACATGATGGATAGGATCAGAGAGAATAAGCATCGAGCCCAGGAAGCCCGTCGGATCAACATGATGCTTTTCTCCATTGTGGTGGCCTTTGCCATCTGCTGGATGCCTCTGACCATCTTTAACACGGTGTTTGACTGGAACCACAAGCTGATCTCCATCTGCCACCACAACCTGCTGTTCCTCCTGTGCCACCTGACGGCGATGATCTCCACTTGCGTCAACCCTGTCTTCTATGGGTTCCTTAACAAGAATTTCCAGAAAGATCTGCAGGCTCTCTTTCGCTATTGTGATTTCAGGTCCCGTAATGAAGACTACGAGACCATTGCCATGTCCACGATGAATACGGATGACTCCAAGACGTCTCGTCGGCAAGCCCATGGTGAGGCCTCCCAGGCACCTGGGGAGGATGAAGAAGTCTGAAGAGGATGTGAAGTGGGTGAGGGTTACAGAACCCAGGTGACAGCTGTTTTAACACTAAGCACAACCTGTCACACAATTCTGTAACCCTCTCCTCCTCTAGGATGTGTAGCTTTGCCTAGATTGTCTTGAGGTTTTAGTTGTGGCTCTGTTTGCAGGAAAATCAAAACGTACAGACTTTGGATTTACTTGTGTCAGCCGTTCCTATCCAAAGTCTCAATACTTACTGTTGTATAACGTATTTGTGAAACAAATATAAGAATTCATGACATATACAATATATTCACTTAAATGGAATATTTAACAAAAACTTGACTATCAACATACATGCTAATCACATTCTACTTTCATTAATGATCCTACACCCTGTAAAGGAGATAAAAAAATGAGTATTGACTTTGGAACCAGATAATGTAGACTACTGCCGAGGAAATGCAAAATTTGCATCCAGAATGTAAGGTGTTTTTTTTTTTTTTTGAGGGAGTAAAAAGATTATTTCTTGCCAGTTCAGACTGGTCTTAGTACCCACCTAAAAACCCAGACCTTTAAGAGAGGATTTAATTTGCCACTAATTTGATTTGAATCTGATGCAACATTGCATGTAAAAGAAAATAAAACTACTTCTCAGCTGTTAGCATAGAAAATGAAGACATTGACATACACATTAAATGAAAATCTCTTACCATGACTCAAGACTATTTCTGAGCACGATTACAAAAACTCTTCAGAGTAATTAGAATAATACCTAAATTCCTTTTACTACAAATAATTCAAGCATATACATTTGTTTGGAAAATTAAGAGGTTTCCTCCAGCAGAACCTGTTTGGCATTTTCTAAAAAGCCTAGAATGTTTCAAAATGATATGAAAGGGTGCTACCATTACATTGAAACATCAAATATCATGTAACACTAAGGGACAAGTAAAGGACACCCGAATCTAGTAATTACATTGAGGGTATATGATAGCTAGATACCTTTAAAATTCATCATATCTTATATGGACTTATAAACTATATTATCTATAGAATATTAAGGTGTTAACAACTGATAAATAAATATTTAATATATGTATACCTAATTAATATATATCTACTTGATGTATCTCTATGTTGGAATGATTATTAAAACTAATAAATAAAGATACTAAGAAACCAAGAATCTAAGAAACATGTATATCAAGAAACCAAGAAACATTTACTTGAAAAAATACAGCATGTCCTAGGTTTATTCTATAGCCAACCTATGAAACATCAGAATGTTTGCTTTTAAAATCTTTGACAATTCCTCTAATAAAATTGGTGTTGCATTCACGTGATAGTTTGTCTCTTTTATTCAGATGGCACTTTGATATTTTTCCCCACCTAAGGAATCAAAATTCCCTTTATTCAGAAACACATGGATCTCACTTTCTAGAGTTTCCATAGGTTCTTCCCTTCCCTTTATTTTTATCTTTGCCAAAGAATCAAATGTCTCTTTTATTATACCACATTCATATTCATCCTATGCAAGATAGCCATGGAGATTTGGAGAAACTATATATTGCCTTATGTCATAATGATTTTGGAAACTTTTTTATCCCCATCAAAAATAATCAATCCAAAGTTTAGTCTTTGGATAAAATTTTGGATAATTTCATGTTAAAAACCTAGTACTGACTTAGAAATGTTAATCCTAGTGGAGCATATTATCTTTTTTCCTACCCAAGTCTAGAATTTGAAAGTACTTCCTATAATTCTAATTTAGAGCAGTGATAAGGAATTCTTTCCTTTTCTCTGATGAAAAATTGCTACTTGAAGGTAGCACTTACAGTGTGGATATTTATCAGCTCACTTGTGGAGATGATCTTGTCTAGGATTCTCATTTCTAGTTATACATTATAGACAGAAGTCCCCTTAACTTTATATGGATAATTAGCTACCAAATATTTCCAGTAATAAGGCCCAAGGACTTAGCAGATTCATCAACATATTTAAATTAAATATGATCAACATTATTATCATTTCACTTTTATAAACATACTTTATAGCTTGAAAAGCATTTCCCTAACACGAATCCTGTAAAGCAGAATGGAGAGTACAAAGAGTAACTTAGCCACATATGGCACCCTATATGTCTCCTACCCAGTTTTTCTAAGTGGGAGAGTGAAGACTAAAATGATCATCTATAAATCTAGAGTTCTTTCAAGGATACCATGCTAATCACAGGCTATCAAAGCCAAAGGAGGAAAAATTAGACTTCGGCAATGATAAATTAAATTGATAGTAGCTTCCTAAGTTAGAGAATTTAACTCAAAAAGTTTGGGGGCATTCACATTCCTCTTACTTCAATATGATATGGGTTGGATGGAATATGGTCACTGAGGTCCCCTAGAATTTTTTAAATCTATGATAAGTAATAATCATTACTAGCTCTTCACAGTAGCTTTGAGATGCATTCTTAGTGGGGAAGCCTATTCTATTGTACAGCACATGTCAAAAATGGGCTGCATTTTCCTTTACACAATTGTCCTTCCACAACATTTTGTGAACCTGGGGGAAATTAGGATAACAGGAAAAATAAATGTAATTAATGGTTAATAACAAAAGCGTTGTCAAAATAAATGTCTATGTGTAGATTTGTTTTCACAAAAATAATAGGGGTCTCATTCAGGTCAAGAAGTGGAAAGGATTTCAAAGTTAAGACTACTACTTTGTGCTAATGACATTTGGGGGCCCTCTGAATTCAAACTGGTTTTTCATTCCACTTACAGCTGAATGAACAAGGCTATAGAGTTGAGTATATTTGAAGGTGGAAATAGATTCTTTATATTTTCCTGATCTAGGCTTTCTTCATGAGCAAAATTTATCCTTGAATTTTTTCAAGTGGGATCATGCTCTGTTTTCTATATAGTTCTATAAACTGGTATTCTCTATTTATGTCACCCCCACTGTCCAATATATCAAGGGAAGAGCCTTAAACTCATGAAATGAGATCCATTGACTTAAAAAATCTTATTGAGACTTCTCCACATGAGTTGGCCAATGACACTTCTTAATAATAATAACAGTACTATGGAATATCAAGGGACTGAGAATATTTTCCTTTCAGATGATGGGTGTTCATTTATTTTTCCCTTTTTGCCCATCCCTGTGATTACATCAGTGTGGGGGAACTCCCATTGTGGAAACTTCCTCCACAAATACACCTGTGCAACTCCTTTTTAACTTATAGTATTAGAAAGTTGCCTGATGTCACACAATCAGTTTGTGTCAGAAGCTACTCTGTGTGAATCCTGGTTTTCCTAATTCCAAGTCTAGTTCCTAATATTCTATACCAAGCTGTCTCTTCTAACAGCTTAACCAGAAGAAAAAAAAAGAAACATGATAGGATCTTGTCATGAAATGTTCATTTTTCCATTTTGCTTGCTTAGAAAACTCACAGTTTGGTATTAATTTCTGATTCTCCAAAGTAACATAAGTACAATCATAAATGGAACAAATAGTCTTCTGAAGCACTGAAAACTAATACAATGGAGTTTACTATTTAGTTTAGTCCCCCCAAAATTAGTGAAATCTAATGATCAATCAATTGTTCAAACAGCAAGCATTTATTAAACATGTACTGTGTACCAGACACTCTGCTCAGTATCAGGAATACAAAGACAGAAGTAAAACAGTTCCTGCCATCAAGGAGCTTACATTCTAATAGAGAAATAATGGGTATACACACAAGCATATAATGAATATGTACAAAATACAAGGTTATTTTCAGAAGGGGTGCACTAAGAGCTAAGATGATCAGGAAAGACTTCTTGAAGAAGGTGGTGCTTGAGCTGAGTCTTGATTCCAAAAGGCAGAGGTGAGGAGAGAGTTCATTCCAGGCTTGAAGGACAGCCAATGCAAAGGCACAGAGATGAGAGATGAGAGATGGATGGAGTGTCCTGTGTGTGGAACAGCAAGGAGGCCAGTATGTCTATATCATAAAGTGTGAGGCAGGGGATAAGGAATAAAAAGATTTGGAAAATAGGGAGAAGCCAAATTGTAGAAAACTTTAAATGTCAAACAAAGAAAATTATATTTGATCCTTAAGAGGGAGCCAATGGAATGAGTGAGGTGTGTGTGTGTGTATGTGTGTGATGACATCTACACTTCAGGAAAATCATTTTGGCAATGGTATGGAGTATGGGTTGCAATGAAAGAAGGTTTAAGATTAGGGGATTTGGAGAAATACATGCTGGGACTTACAGGAAAGGAAGAAACAAGCATCTATTTAATGTCTACTATGTGCCAGGCAATATGCTAAGCTACAGTTGTGCTACAAATATCATCTCAGTTAATCTTTGCAACAATCCTGTGAGATAGGCACAATTTTATTATTCCTATTTTACAGATTTACACTTTGTAGGTAGGTAGAAGTTAAGAGACTTGCCTACGGTCATACAATCTGTACATATCTGAGGCTGAATTTGAATCAGATCTTCCTAACTCTAGATTCAGCACTCTGTGTACTGTGCCACCTAGTGAAACAGCTTAAGGGGGTTTAAATATATGTGTGTGTGTGTGTGTGTGTGTGTGTGTGTGTGTGTGTATAAACACTTGAGGAATCTATATTCTTTTTATTGCTATTATAATAATTTAATTTCTATTATGACTGCTGGTAATAAGAAACTAATCACCTTACAAAAGAACTCATTTGTTTGGGGACAACCCTAATTGTTAGCAATTTTCTCCTTAGATTGAGCTAAAATCTGGCCACCTGGAACTTTTGTATTTGCTCCTAGCTCTACCCTTTGAATCTGAGCAGAATCAGTCTGATACTTTCTTTTACATTTTAGGACAACAATCATGTCCCTCCTATAAGTCCTCCTTTCTCCAGGCTAACTTTCTCTAGTTCCTAAAATTGAGCATTCTATAATAGAACTCAGTCTACTTCATTATTCTACTTGCCTTCCTCTGGATATACTCTAATTTGTTGATCTCTTTCCTCAAATGGAACACACAGAACTAAACCTGAACTCCAGAGGAGGTCTCAGCAGGGTAGAATATAGTAAAGGATAATGGTTTGCCTCATTCAGAATCCTTGACTTCTCAATACAGATTAGTTGGACTAAACACCATATCATGTAGTTGACTCGTTTGGGGAATTTCAGTAAGCCTCTTAGAATCTCTAGGTCTTTCTCTCATCATTAGTTCTATAGCTCATCTTTGATATTATACTTGTGAGGTTGTTGCTGGGGTTTTTTTTTATCATCATCATGATCATCATTATTATTATTACAAATAAAACAGCATGGTATAGTGGAAAGCCCATTGGCTCTAGAATCAGAGGACCTGGGTTCAAAACTCACCTCTAATTCTTACTGCATTGTGATTCCTTGAAACTCATATAACCTCCCTTGTTCTTAGTGTCATCAGCTATATAACAGAGCAGGTGCAGAGAAGGTAACTGGCAAGGCCTCTGAGATTTCTTCTAGCTTTTGATCCATGATCCTGTGACTTTGTATTTATCTTTACCAATTACTATCATGGATTGTTAAGATCTTTTTGGATGCTAATTTTTGTCATCTGTTAGTTATCCCTCCCAGTTTCACTTAATCTGCACATCCAAGTAGTATATTATTTATAACAAGTCATTGATTAAGAACATACACACACACACACACACACACACAGAGAAAACAAAAGCCCAAGAACCAATTCCAGTCTTACTTCTCAAGAGATTCCTCTCTCCAAGGCAACAGCAACTCAAAATTATTTTTACTTTGGGCCTGAATTCAATTATGTACCTAACCCTACCCTTACCTAGGCTATATTCTTTTATCTCATACATAAGGATAGAATGAAAGTCATTGTTGAATTATCAAAATCCAAGTGCCATTGCAGTATTTCCCTGATCTATTAGTCTAGTTATTAAAACAAAATAAGCTTAGTCTGTCATGACTTGTTCTTGATTAATGCTTGCTATTTAGAGATTACTGGTTCTATTTTTAGATGCTCATAAACTATCCATCTAATTATACATTCTAGAATTTTGCCAAAAAGTCTGAAATAAATCTCACTGTTCACTACTCCTTTCCCTTTTCTTCAAATCAAGGCCTTACATTTCTGTGATAATTCTTCTGATCTCCACAAGCTTCCCATATCATCTGAATTCTTTCAGTACTCTGGGATGAACTTAAGAAGAATTAACTAGGAATTCTTATACCATTTCCTTTACTTGGGATATGAACTGCCTACCCAATTTGAAGCTCATTTTCCTTGGAAGAGAAAGCAGAAGAAAAATAGGAGTTGAATAGTTCTACCTTTTCACTGTTGTCTATTGGCACATCCAATGTACATTGAAGAGTGGTCCTATCCCTTCTTTCATCTTCCTTTATTGCTGTCTTTATCATTCACAACCAGCCCCATCTTCCCCTAGGCTTTATGTTTGCAAATGCTTTTATAATAAAGTATTATTTCTTTTATTCATCCTCACTTATCTGTTTTTACTTTCATCCTTTATACATATCAATTAAAAATCTAAGCCATTCTATGCATTTGCAGTAAGACTCCATCAATCTCCTTCAAAAGCTCTCCCTTTTCATCCTCCTTGCAATCATTTTTGTTGCTATCTTAAATTTTTCATTATTGAGGGCTTTCAGAGCTTGACTTGCCTAGCATAAATTTGGACTATTGAATCTGACATATATTTTCTCATACGTCCCGTAAGTCCTCTCTTAAGGTAAGCACAAAGCAATGCCTGCTTTGTTTTCTCCTTCTCTATCATGAAGACAATGTGCTATATTTGATACCAGGAAAACCTGGTTTCAAATTCCACCTCTGATGTCTACTGGCAAGTCATTTAGTCACTCCAAACCTCAGTTTCTTCATCTACAAAATGGAGATAACACTCTCTGTAGTATTTCTCACCCAAGGTAATTGTGAGGAACAAATATATCAATCCAAGATCATTAATTAAATAACTACTATCATACTGGGGATAAAAAGATTTTTTAAGCCCAAAATGTTCTCTGCTTTAAGAAGATAGAAGGCTTACAAAGTACTGCATAAGTATTAGTTCAATTACAATTCAAAGAAAGAGCAGTTACTTCCCCCCAAATAGCACACCATTGTTCTTCTATGTTGGTAAGAATCAGGTTTGGAATAACAGTTTTCCTAGTCTCACTTCACCTTTTAACAGTTGGAATTATCAGATGCTCTACTTAAAGCAAAGAGGGCACTACAGCACATGCCCAAATAATAATATACCCAGCATATGTGTGTATAAACATTTATGAAACATCTATTATGTACCAGGAATTATGCTAAGCATTGGAGATACAAAAAGAAGCAAAAGATTCTAGCTTACACAGATTAAAATGTAAATGGGAAATGCTCAACAAAATAAAAGTATAACATAACATAATGTAAATTTGTGGTTTTCTATAGCAATATGTGAAATAAAAGCATGGGTTTTATTGTTTTTGTCTTTGGATACTACCACCTTTGAATAGCTAGTCTTCTCTAATATCATTTGTGAATTGCTAGACTTCTCCTCTACTCTTATATTATATTCACTGCTCCCTAAGGTACTCTGGGACCCTTCATGCTCCATCTCTGGAATTCTACCATGATTGGGTTCATCCATCCACTTATTTAACAGACATCAATTAAGCAACTAGAGACTATACCTTGACTTGCCAGTCTAGTAACTCTATCTAAAAAGAAATATTTGTCTGTTATTTTTTATTGATGAACCTATGCTGGTTCCTAGAAATTCTCTCTTTTTCTTTCCCTCCTCTTTTGAGTTCTTGCAAGCTGTTTATTCATTCCAGAATTTTTATAGAGATCGACATCAACCTCATGAACATATTTGTAGGATATATATATTTTCCCTTTCAGAAAATTGAGGAATTTTTCCTATCTCTAATCCTGAGGCACTTCTTCCATCCTCCAAGATTCTTTAAATATAGCTAATATAGATCCAGTAAACATATTTAATTTCTTGAAGATCACTAGGATAGAATTCAAGCAGGACAGATGGCTTGAGATCATTTAGGGGAGGTGCATTCTTATTATCCCATCATATCTTTATTCAGTGCCTTGATATAAACATATTCCCATCTCTCAAAAATACAAATGAGGTCAGGAGTCCCTATTAAGATTTCGGGCTAACCCCCTGATGTAGGACCACTGCATTTTCAGTTACATTTGCATTTCAGCTTTTGGATATAGAAAATACATTTTCTTTGAAGCTGATTTAAAAAGAAAAGTGGGAAAAAAGACTCATGCTAGGAAAGTTCAACCATAGTCCAACGTGGAAGTAAATAAATGCTCTCTCTTTAATTCCTTTGCCACTCTGACTAAACCCTACAAATGACATAATCTGGTCCTTCATATTAACTCATTCTTTCCATGAGAAAAATGCAATTTTGTTCCATTACAAATATTCTTGAAAAGTTTGTGAGCATATAATTTCCAAATCTGGGTGATAAATTCATCAAGGGCAAGGATTTTATCTTCAATCTTTTATATTTCCTCCACAGTGTCTTTAGAGTTCTTTGCATAAAAGACAGTCAAAAAAAGTTATAGATTGCCTGAAAATGATGAGTTTTCATCCATCTATTCATTTATCAACCTTCTTATTGAAAAAAAACAATAAATTATCAGATATTCAGGTGAGGAAAAGGCAAGAATGATACTAAGGATAGAAACCTATGTGAATAAAAGGATGGAAGCACCTTCAAATAGAAATGAAGAAAGTCAGAGTAAGGGTGGATAGGAGAGAGAAAATGAAGAGTTATTTTTCTTTTCCTTTTTTTTTTTAACATAAGTTCAGCTTGAGTTGTCAGTGAGGCATCCAAAAGGAGGGTCAGAAGATAGCTGGCTATATGGGAATGGAGTTCAGCAGAGAGATTAGGACTTCCTATATAAATTTGGGTGTCATCTTCATAAAGATGATAGTTGAACCCATAGCAGTTGATAAGACCTCTTAGGAGGTAGAGAAAGAAGATTTAAGGGCTCAGGGCAGAGAATTAAGGTACACTTATGCAAAAAAGACAAGAGAAAAAGGGTGAATCAGGAAAAAGAACTGAAGAGAAATGGTCAGAAGTATCAGGAAAAAATAAGAGAATATATAAAATTAAAGGAGGATCAATTATTCAGGAGGAGAAAGAGTTCATCAAAAATGTCAAAAAATCAAGAATGGATACATAAAATAAGGACTGGGGGTGGGGGGGAGGAGAGAAAAGCCATTTGCTTTAGCAACTAAAATATCATTGGTAACCAAAGGAAAATTTTCATTAGAGTAGTGGAGTTGGAAATCAAATTAGAAAGAGCTCAGCAAGGTGGGGGGGGGGGGGTTGGCTCAGTAGAAGAGAGACAGACTTGGAGACCAGAGATGATCCTGGGTTCAAATGTGACCTCAGATACTTCCTAGCTATGTGTGACCTGGGCAAGTCACTTCACCCCAGGTGCCTAGCCCCTTGGAACTGACACTTAATATCAATTCTAAGACAGATGGTAAGGGATAAAAAAGGTTGAGAAGTAATTGAGAAGTAAGGCAATGGAGGCTAAAAGTTTAGATCATCCTTTCTAAGAATTTGGTTGTGGAAGTGAGATAAGATCCAGGATGTTCATTTGTAGAAATTATGGAAAAGTTTAGTGAAATGTCTTCTCTTTTTTTGGTTAAGATGGCAGTATCTGTGCATGTTTCTAGCCAATTGCTGAGGAGAGATATTGGAGATAGGTGAGCGGGTATGTATGATAGAAAGACATAGAGAAGAGAGATGGGAAGAAGGGGAGAGAGGGATGGAGAGGAGAGAAGACAGAGGGGGAAGATATTTATGTCACAAATAAAACTGAATTTACCTTGGCAAGAAAGGTCATAGCTTCCTTATTGCTTGGAAGAAAAGAAGTGAGGGGTAGGGGCAATAGCTATAAAGGAACTTTTAAATGTAGAATAAAAGAGAAGGTATTTATGACAGCTCCCCTCTTTTCTTGGCAAAGTAGAAGGCAAATCTTCAGATGAGAAAGAGGGGTGGCATAAGAAGTTTGAACCACTGTGGGCAGTGTGGGAGAGAGTCAATTAGGGAATAGTAAAATAATTGCCATGCCAAAATGAGGGCCCATTTTGATAATTTCTACCTGAAATATATAGTAGTCATAGTCATCATGGTTGGGTGACTTTTTCTAGTCTCATCTAAAAGTAGATATTATGCTAAATGACCTAGAGTTGGGGTTCAGAAAGCATCTATTGATGCCTTGGTGATGGAATAAAGGAGCTAGAGATGTTGTACAGCTGGGTCAAGTGACTTGAGCTCATTGAAAGCATCTAGGTGCTTTCTGACACTCTTTACATATTTATTTCCTGTTGGTAATTTTTTTCCCTTTCCAGACCAAAGAGCATTCTCCATGGCACAGGAAATAAGAGGAAAATAAAAACTAAGCAATTCTGCCTTCTCTTCAGCATTATTATGAATTTATCTACCCCAAGCGATAGTCCCTTTCCCTCATGAATCTTCCTCTTATCTCTTATCTAATGTTAGATGTTAGAATGTCTAACAAACAGTAACACCACCTTTTACCAGCCCTAACGTTGCTTGCCTTAGTTCAATCCAAGATGTAGTACTTTTGACAGTACTCTTAATTAGATTATTTTTTCTTTTGTATTAATTCTCCAGTACTTACCCTTGAATCCATTTTCCATCTTGATTCTGTTCTGGTTTACTATTTATTATTGTTTAACGTCTTAGTACATTCTGCTTTCCTACTAAAGTCTCCAGTATTTCATTAGGTTTTATCTGAGGAAAGATTAGGAATTCCAATCCAATAAGTATTTTTAAGAACTTGCTACATGTAAGGCACTGTATTTTGCACTGGGAATACAAAGACAAAATGAAACATCGTTCTTGCCCTCAAGGAGCCTATATGTGACTGTATTGATATACACCAATTAAAGATTTATAAAAAGGAGTACTAACCACTGAAAGGATGGCCCTATAGCAATAGACTTAGCAAATTCAGAAATTTGCTTAGACCTTATGTACATCGGTTTAGCCTTTTATTTTTTAAGCCAATAGAGTGGCTTCTGCTTTTCATCTGTTAGCTTATAATTAGCAAACTAACATAATTATGGAAACAGTTGAGCTCAATAAATACTTGCTTATTGATTGATAAAAGCTTATTTGTTGAGCTTTGATTGTCTTTGTAAAAGATAAAACTTGTGAACTTCAAGCACTTTCACTTATTACAAGGAGAAGCACTTAATCTAAGGGTTTTATCTGTCACCTCCTTTCAGGTAGCTACCTCGTCCCTACCTACAGCTTTAATTCAATCAACATGGTAGGAGAGAAACAAAATGCAGACAAGTTGACAATTTGTACCCTCATGGGCTTAAAATCTTATAGAGGAATAAGACACATGGATTACAATATAATAGCTGGAAAAGCACCAGTCAAGGAGGAGAAGCTAAAGATACATGAGAAAGATGTTTATTGGAGGGAGGTCTTGAGAAAGGCAGGAACAAAGAGGATCAAGATTTAAGGAGATAGATTAACCTTAGTGATTTGGAAAGATATTAATTCCACGTTTGCTGACCTCTAGATTGTTGAGGTATTCATTGCGACCATATGTAATAAACTTTAGCTGCCTCGCCTCTTTGAGGCCAGCTGCTGCTCCTTTCTACCACTGACTGGGTTATAATGGCCAGAATATCTAATCCTGACTGAGAGAGCATAACTCTTTCAACATCTAACTGGTACTAAGAGCTACCTAACCCAATCAGGCAGAAGCCAACAAAAGCTAGCGGAATGAAACAAGCTAAAATAGTTTATTCTTTTAAATGCTATATGTGGTGTTGATTCAGAGCTCTAGATAGCTCTCTAATTTAAGATGAGAAAATTCCTTTTAACTCCTATCACATTCTTAATCAGGATCCTATACCCACAAAACCTATTTCGAGGACTCTACCTTTCAAAAACCCTTTGGTTGTTGTATGGAGGCTGGGGAAAGCCCACTTCCTTCTAAAAGTCACTTTGGGCATAGAAATAGATTTGCCTAAGAAGTCAGGGGTCCACATCTTTACCTCCATGATGCTTAATGACCAGCAGTACAACTTCACTGGTCCACAGTTGTTTGACCTCTGAGTAGCAGAGTCATGTGTATTGTCTCCCTACAGTAAATAGAATAGAGCATCAATTTTCCTGTGACTAGTAGAAAAGAAGTGAGAATATTCCCATCTCAATCATAGGATCATAGATTTATATTCAGAGTCAGAAAGGAGGCACAGGGTCAAATTGTCCAACCCCTTGTTTTACTTCTTGCCCAAGTTTACACAAGAATGCAAATAGAACAGTGTGTTTTTCACACTCAAAGCCTTTGACTCCAAATACAGTGCTTTTTCTCCTCAGTAAAATAAGAGGCAGTAATTTCATAAGTGGGGGACTGAGGATATAGGAAAAAAGGTTGGAGCACTTGCTGTGAAGAATTAGATAGTCAATGAGAGTTTAATAGAAAGATTGCCTTGCTGCAGCAAGGGCCCCAAAGAAACTGAGTACCAGAAATTTGTATTGATTGAAATCAGTATCCATTTCCTGATTCCTCCAGTAATGCTAAATGGTCCCAGAGGAGCTAAGAAACCAGACATTTGGGATTGCTGAATAGATTGGGAACAGAGATAAGCCTAAGGAACAAAAGATTACAAGGCAGGGATTCTTAAACAATTTTTGTATCACGGATTGCCTTCAGAAGTCTGGTGAAGCCTAAATTTTCAGAATCATGTTTTTAAATGCATAAAAAGACCAATTATAGTGAAATAGAATGATCATTTAAAAAAAATTCATAAACCCAGATTGAAAACCCTGGTTCTCAGGTATTGGCTAGTGAAACATTATAATTATAGATCATGGAGTCAAATCTAGGCATGAAGGCTAATAACAGTAGTGTATAAAATATATATTGGGAGAATAGACAGGGCAAGATACCAGAGGCTTCTCCCTTTTCCCAGTAACTAATGTTTCCTATTGTCTCTCTCCAAAGGTGATTACTTTTCCCTAATGAATAATCCTAAACATAGAACTTTCTCACATAAAAAATTCCATTGACTTCTCATTCATTATGCCTTTAGATATAAATTCCTTACTTTGGCACATAGTATGCCAGACATATAATATAGTCCCAATCTACCTTTCTGATTTCTCATTCTACTTTCCTTTCACCTATCCTACATTCTACCTGAAATGGATCATTTGACATTTCCCAAATGTGTCCTTTGCTTTCCTACATTTGTGCCTTTTGCCATTTCCTAGACTTGGAACATGCCACCTCCTCCTCCCTTTTCTCCCCAAATCTTCTCTTCCATCATCCAGTTTCTAACTTTTTAAAATTCTACCCTTTTTGAAGGCCCAAAACAGTTCCTACCTCTTCCACGAAACTGACTCTAACCAACAGGTTAGATGTGATCTTTTTCTAGTTTGTGTTCTTTTTATTCACATATAGGTCATCTTTTCTACTAGAAAAGTGTTGGTAAAGGCATGGCATGAGTGGCCCCGCATGCTGGAGGGGGCCATTCAATTCCCCCCTCTCCACTGCACCTGAGGACAATTTTTGAAAGCCTCCTGCCTCCCTCCCACACTTCCTCCACTCTCTGGGGTAATTTGGGGAGCTCACAGGCAGCTTGAAGATGTAGTTTGGGCATACAATCTTAAAAACATTCACCAACACTGTGCTAGAATATAAGCTGATTGAGGGCTAGGTCTGTACCTCATGGTGGTTAGCACAGTGTTTTGCATTTTGATAGGAACGGGCTCAAAAAATGCTGATGAAACAATTTGATCTTTGAAGGTCTAGATGGCAAAATAATCAGCTCTATAGGGGCCAGAATTTGCTCTCTATGTCACCTTGCTCACTTTTGTTCAAGAAGAACTTCCCATTTGAAAAGTAAAAGTTCAAAATCCCTGAAATGGAAATTTCAATAACCCTGAGGTATCTCTTCATATGCATTAACTAGAAAGTATTCTAAAACATGGAGAATTTCATTGATAGATGGGTTGTTAAAAGATAGGTCTACTTCACTACTGGTGGAGTCATGAATTGATTCAGCAGTGCTGAAAAATAATTTGGAACCATGTAAGAATTACACTTTGGATTACTGTATTACACAATTTGGATGGTACCACATAATTATGGCATTTGGATAGTACCACCCTGTAAAAGGTAAAGAGTACTTTGGAATTCAAAATTACAATTTGAGATTGATTACTAAATTGTTCTGAACATTTGGCTTAGAGATTTCACTCCAAGTTGTCATACTCCTAAGGAAGCTCCTGGCAAGCAGAAAAGAAATCCATATGTACAAAAATATTTATAGCAGAATTATTTGTGATAACAAAAATGTAGAAACAAAATATATACCCAAAGATTGGGGATGAGAGAGGGAAAATACTATAAAGATACAAAGATAAAATACTATAAAGATACAAAGATAAAAATACAAAAAGAATTCAGAGAAGATGGGAAGGCTTATATAAAACAATTCAGAAGGAAGAAAGCTGAAACAAAAGAATAATATACAGTATGACTGCAACAATGTAAATAAAACCAGGCATGAAAGGCAACAACACAGACACAAAATCCAATATTAGTACCACACTGTCAAAGGCAAAGGGTTTGTCTCATCTTTCAGTTAAAAAATCAAGCTGATTGTTTTCAGATACATATGAGAGGTAAGGAATGTTTGAGTATTTTTCAGGAAATATTTGTTGTGTCCAAGCAAAATGCACAAATACATTAAAATAAAGAAAACCTTCCATCCCCAGAACCCTCCATCTGCCACCACACAAATAGGTCTGTCTGCTTCTGTTGGTCCATAGATGCTTAGGCTTCATTTGAATTAAGTTGTTTCCATTTGTGATAACAGGTGAGATGGGGTAAGCAAAATAGTTACATAGAGCATACCCCTGGAATTTTCTGAGAAAAGTCAATAATATGAATGGAATTTAAGTAAGATTGGAATGAACAGGTGTCCAATCAGGGCAAACTACAGAAATGGTCACTGCTTTCTTTTCCAGTTGCTTTATATATTACTCACCTATATCTCCCAACAAGTGGCTACTCTTAATAACTTGATGGTGATTTAGGAGCACATCCAACTATTAGAAGCAGAATATATGGTAATGATAAGAATACTGGGTTTCAAGTCAAGAGACTTACGGTTTTTTTCTGGGCTCCAACACTTACCCAGCTATTGGACTCTCCAAGTCACCTAATCCTTTCCAAGCCTCCCTTTCTTTCTTCCTTTGTATAATGGAAATAATCATATTTGTACTACCCTTTTTACTAAGTTGTTGTGAAGAAAGCACTTTGAAAACCTTGATCCACTTGTTATAAATATGAGTAATGGTTCACATTATTGTTAGCATCATTCCCTACTAGCCCTCATACATCTGTTTTAATGCTTTACTTATACCTTGCTCCAAGCTATTTGGTTTCTCCCTGATTTTCTGTTTGGAATGAATCCAAACAAAATTACCCAAAGGACTAGGTCATCATCCTTTTCAATGACCCCCTGTTCCTGTTGTCACTCCTCCTGAAAGACTTAAGTGGATTTCGACTGGCAGCTAGGTCATTTATTATCTATAAAATGTGATTAATAATAAATTTGATCCAATCTTATGTTGTCCACTCTCTAACTCCCTCAATGAGCTTTTAAATCATCATCATTCACTCAATTACCTTGCAGCCAAATCTCATGGGAGGTGTTTATTCCTTTATCAACCTTGAGTCAAATATATTTGTCTGGACTGCCAGTGAAGTTGATTCAAACCATGCTCCCGGATACAATAGTGAAAGCAAATAGATTACAGAACTTTGAATTATTGCTAGAAAGATATATAGATTTATAATTTTCATTACCCACTCCCTGAATTCCGGGTATTCTCCTCTGTGGAAAACATGGGTTCTGCATCATTTATTTCCCCCTTCACTATCATAGAAATGAAAATATTGGTGATTCAGGGGGACTTCTGACTTTAGTCATGACCTAGACTCTCAAATCACAATCACAAGAAATTCTGGAATGTCCACTGATGAATTGACTTGCTAAGAGATTCACCCCCAGAAGACTGATCACCAGATTTTGATTTGCCTTTTATTGTTGTTGTTGTTTTGTCACAACTCAGGGCAACCACTCAGTAAGGTATAGAGGGAACTGCAATAATGGCTCTTTTGGAATTCTGAAGCAAGAATACTTAATCATAGCATAATGAGATTCTATGGGACCAAAATCAATGATGGAGGGACTTGATACAGGTTATGGTGAGTTGAGTTTTTAATTAATCAGAGTGTTTATTTTAGTATAAATTATACTCCCACAACTTCCCTTGTTCAGAGTCTATGATTAATATTTCTATGGACGAAGTCTTCTCTTCCTAAATTCCTCCCCTTTCCTTAATGGCTTAGGTACTCAGAAGAGACCTATCACTTGACTTAACCTAATTCTCCCCTTAACCATTTCATAGAAAGAATCTGAGATTTTTAAAATATCTCAAAGGATTGTTGTTAAATTATTTTAAAAAATAAAACCATGAGTAGCATGGCAACAGATCTGGCCATAAAACTAGGAGCACTCAATATCAAAATTAAAATGTATTTATACATCAAACAAGAACTTTATGAACAATCACATGGAAAACAGATTTTTCAAAACATTGTAAATGAAAACCTGACCTTATCTTATTCAGTACTTCATGGGCATTCTTAGAGAACTCCACACCATTTTACTCAGAAGAAGAATTAAAAAACAGAAACAAATAGAAACATCCTATTTGACATCTTGAGATTTTTCTTTTTTTGCTGAGAGATAGACTTACCTTTTTCTATTTAATGTCCTACTTTAAAGTTACCAAACAAAACTAAAAGCATGATTTTCTTGGCCAATGAACAGATTTAAACTCTGTGGCCATCTGTCTTTGTGTATGTTCTCAGAACTACAGGTAAGTCAAGAAAATATTCCTAGTGCTATAGGGCATGTTTTGAGGAGCTATGTGACTCAGTAGATAGAGCATGAAGGACTTAGAATAAGTAAGATTTGAGTTCTAATCTTACCTTAAATACTTACTTATATAACCCTGGGAAAATAACTTAATCCCTCAAAGCCTCAATCTACAAAATAGATATAATGATAGTACCTACCTCATAGGGCAATTGTGGTGATGAAATGAATTATCATATGTGAAATATTTTGTAAATCTTTAAGTACTATGAAAATGCTATGAATGTTATTTTTTGTTATTATTATCAAATATTTCCTGATTCCCTCCTCTTTCTTCTCTGCCAATTATTAATGTTTTTTTCTCTCTTGACAATGCTTCCTACTATTTTGTGTAGAAGTTGCATTTATTTATCTGTGTATCTCTTAAGAGAAGAGACTTTCCTTTTTTTTTTGTCTTCATACCATTCCCAATGCCTAAAATGGTAGACAGCATGCATTAGGCACTTAATAAATATTTTCTAAATTGACTTAAACAAAGTTACACAGCATCTGAAATACATAACTTTTCTGCCATCAAAGAAACATTTCATTTGAAAGGCTTAGTGTCCAAAGAAAAGCCTTCAAAATTGCTGGGGCAATAAGTAGATCACAGTAAATGAAATCAGAATTGAATCTTGGCTCTGTTAGTTGTCGTCTGTATTACCTTGGGCAAGTCCTTCAATGATAATGGGCCTCAGTTTCTTCATTTGTCTAAGATCCCTATCAGGTTTAACTCTATGAACTATGAGTAAGCTTAAAAGTACATTAAGAATATGTCTGTATATCTAAAAAGAAGGTTATTGTCAGAATCAAATGCTGTGGGTTCAAATTCTGGTCTAAATCCTTAACATCGATATAACCTTGGGTAATTCCCTTCACTTCTCCAGACATCAGTTTCTTTGTCTGTAAAAATGAGGGAGTTGAACTAGATGATTTCTAAGGTTCTTTCCAATTCAAAAGTTATGATACCAAACTTTTTTTTTAGATCAAGACTAAAATCTAAACAACTATTTGGCTAACCTTTCATTTAGTTCATGTTTTTGCTTAAAAAAAAAAAACAAAACAAAAAAACCTTGATTGTTTAGCCTCATACTTTTTTCTCTTTTCCTAGGTGAATTATTCTCTGACAACACCAAAGGTCCACAGAACTCATGACCCTATTTCATAGTTGTATTAGAGAAATCATTTCCACTGCTCTCGAGGGTGAACAAAATGATTATCTGAATAGTGGTGATGAATTTTCCCCACCTGAGAATTAGGCATGAAATGGAAAGAAAGTGAGGCCAATGACAGCATGGAAAGAAGAAACCTTTTTTTTTTCTTTTTGGAAGCCCAAGCAATTTTTGATGGCATGAAAAGTGAAATACAGCAGAAGAGTCCTGTTTGGGGAAGAAAGAGAGTTGGAACCATTTGTCTGAGAAAGTTATATCTTTTTCTGTAGAAAATTTTAGTTCAACCTAGGCTACAATTATTTCTGAAGTTAGGTATTCTCATCAAGTATACTTACGTATTTGGTTTAAAAATGGGCCAGAGCTCCAAGAAGCATAACCAAAGCTGTGTGAACAATTTCACACTTCATGAAAGAGCAGAAAAAACAATAATATGTCTCTGAAATAGATAAAAAAAGAGGAGGAGGAAAAAAAAAGACTGACCATGGCATTTTTTTCAGAACTTTTGGTAACAGGAAGTAGGAATTTTATTTATTTGGGGGGAGGGTTGGGGATTGAGGAGGAGAGGAGAAGAGAAATACCGTAAAATCCATGGCAGACCTAGAAAGTAAAAGTTCTCCAAAGATCCTTCTTCATGAGTTTCTGTGTTCAGGAGTTGGAGCACCTCCACAAATCAGGTCAGCAAATCCCATTGTTGACAAACTACTAGACAAAGTTCCAGGGGTGATTAAATTGATAAAGATGATAAAAGACAGAAAAAGTCAATGTTGGAAGGGCTGCAAGAAGATAGGCACACTAATACACTATTGGAAGGGCTATAAATTGGTCCAACTATTCTAGAAAACAATTTGAAATTAAGTGAGAAAAGTAGCTAAACTATCATACCCTTTGACCCAGTGAACCTACTGCTGGACATGTAATCCAAGGAGGTCGAAGACAAATGAAAAGAACCACATATGCCACAATATTCCTAGCAGCACTTTTTGTGGTATTCAAAACTAGAAATAAAGTGCTCATAGATTGGGGGGAAAGCTGAACAAATGGTGATATATGAATGTAGTAGAATGTTAATGGGCATTAAGAAATGACAAATATGAGAAATTCAGAGAGGATAGCATATATGAACTGATACAAAGTGAAGAAAGCAGAATCAGGAGAATAATATATACTGAAACTACATTTATGTAAATAATAACTAATATTAAAATGCATCTGAACTTTAGATTAAATGCATTGCCAATCTTGGCCTCCAGAGAAAACAGATGATGAAATGTGCTTTCTCTGACCTTGGTAGAGAGCTAGAGGACTATGGGTATGGAATGTTGCATCTACTGTCAGATGGTGGTTGTTTGGCTAAGTTTGGATGTTTTGCTCTTTTGCAAGTGAGGATTCTATTAAAGAATGTTTATTGCAAAATGATTTTTGTGAGAAAAAAAGTCCCATCAATAAAACTAAACTAAAATGAACCTAATATAAAATTTCAGAAGTATCAGATTCGCCTCTCATTTTTCCACTCTGCATTAAGAAATACATACCCAAAGTAGGTTAGACTACTATGCAAGTTGGGAGGTAATATTGTATTGTAAGTACATTTGAGCTGGAGTCAGAGGGTCTGTGTTCAAATCCCATATCTGCTATTTGTTAGCTATATGACCTGTACAAATTAATTGACCTCTCCAAATTAATTGACCTCTCTTGGTCTTGGATTCCTCATCTGTAAAATGAGGACGTACAATGGATCTGTAAAATGAACTAGAGAAGGATTCTGAAGTCCTTTCAGTTCTAAATTCTAGCATTCTATCATTTCCTTCTATAGACACTATGGCAATACTGCCCTCCATACTTACTTCCCAGGACCTCGGTGTGAGGTAGTCTTTCTCCATGCATCAATCAGGTTTTTATGCAGGTCTCAGGCTTCTTTCTGGCCATGATCAATATTTGTGTGCCCAGGGATAGAATAAAGTAGTCACCAAACAGTCTCAGCCTGAGGATCAAAGTTCACCAACCTTATTTGCTAGTTTTTCTTGCTGATATCCCAGAATATGTCTGCTTTTATAGTTCCTGTTTCCTTTCCCCTGAACTTGCCCCCATGCTTGTCTACTCTCTCAATGTCTTACAATTTGCTCTGTTTGACTGGATTTCCATTCCCCACTCCTCCTGATTAACCTAGTCCCCTTGCTGTCTGTGTGCCAGTGTGACTCTTGCTGAGCTTTCCTAAGGGAGTGATAGAGTTTTAGGGTGTAGAATACCTGGTTGAGGAGGGTTGGGGAGAAAAAAAGGAGAAGTCCAACTGTGGCCAAATTGTAATGGTTCAGAGCTCTGGTAATACTCCTGTCCCTCATCTATAATGCACATAGCTCTTTCATGCCAAATGACTATTACAACTCCAAAAGCATAGAACAATTTTCCACTTAGATTCTGTGCAGAGAACACAGAACACTGTCATGGACATCTTCCCTCCAGTCAGGTATATGTTATCAAATGAAAAGGATCACATAATTTGAAAGTTAGAAGGAACCCAAGAGATTTTTTAGTCTGATCCACTCATTCCACAGATGTGTAAACTGAGATATAGATAAGGAAAGGGCTAGCTATAGATGACTTGTCCAGAGTCAAGTAGCTTACTAAAATTTAAGTGAGTTTTCTGGCTCTCCAATCCCCATTCTTCCTATTACACCAAACTCGCAATGGGTGGGATTCCCAAGGCATGACCTCACACTTTCTATTCTTCTTTTCATGGAAAGGAGAGAACTCAATACCTTTCATACTTGAGGCTGATTTTGAGAGCAATCAAAAAACAGAAAAAGATCAATTCAAAGGCTTCTGAAGCATGCTAAAGCAAGAACAGTGGGAAGGAATTATTGGCTCCCATCCTATAAGAAAAGATTTAAAATGTGTAGATTTTATAGGACCTGAATTTCCTTTAGCATGAGCAATCTCAAGTTCTAAACCTGCTTCTTTCGATGGTTGCTATTAGGTTGTAAACTCTTCAAGGGTAGGAATTGTCTGATTTAGTGTTTTGTGACTGTTCCCTAGAAAGGGGGACTTACGCTCACATTTTAACACTTGAAAGTTTCAGTGATTTCATTTGGGTAGGCCATTTCTTCTACTTTCATAGCAAAGTTTCTAAGCCAATGAGCAGACAGCCTTTGTGATTTGCCAGGGCAAAACCTGCGAATCCTTGGGTGGGAAACCTTTCCAGACAAGAACCTCTCCAAACTTAGAGCTCATCTTCAATGGACAGCAGTCTGTTTTCCATTGTTACCCCAAGACTTCTCAGCTTGACAAGGACTCCAGAGTTTGCATTCTGCTACTCTAGTCCTGGGGCACTCAGAGTCTGCTCTACACCACAGTGAAGCATTAGAACAGGATTTTAGTAAAGGTCTTGCACAAAGGAGACAAGAGAAGTCCTTATTAGGAAAATTGATGCTGAAGAAAAACACTTGAACTGAATTCACTTAAAATGAGGAACAATATTTTACAGCAATAAGTGAATAAAGAGGTTAATTAGGACACTCTTGAAAAAAAGAAATGAAAAACATTTTAAATAAGCATATATCCTCTGACAAATTTTACTTTATAGTTGCAACTATGTACCAATTCTTAGGATGAGCAAAGACTGAAACAATTGTTGATTTGGGGAGAATCATTTTTCTAAAGAAATTGTATGATAGCAGAATAAGGCGTTCTTCACTTCTCATTTGACATCAGAAAGAGGCTCATTGTTGGAAAAATATTCAAAGGCTTTATCAATTTTCCCAAGGGCCTCTTTAAAACCTTTGATATTAAAATCATTCTCTTTTGAAGTGCTTAACAACAATCAGTAAGAAACTGATGGGCAGGGCTAGATGCTAGAATTAAGTGGGGAAGGATATTTGAGTGAGGAATTCTTGGATAATAATTCATTCCTTAATTTCTGGGTGTGTGTGTGTGTGCCTCTGTGCACATGTGATGATACTTTTGCTTGTCTACACTACTTTTTGCAGGCCAATCTCCAAGACTGGGAGTTATAGTGCAACCTCTGACATAGATTAGCTGTGTGATTTTTTTTTTTAAACCCTTACCTTCTGTCTTGGAGTCAATACTGTGTATTGGCTCCAAGGCAGAAGAGTGGTGGTAAGGGCTAGGCAATGGGGGTCAAGTGACTTGCCCAGGGTCACACAGCTAGGAAGTGGCTGAAGCCAGATTTGAACCTAGGACCTCCCATCTCTAGGACTAGCTCTTAATCCACTGAGCTACCCAGCTGCCCCCTAGCTGTGTGATTTTGAGCAAATCGCTTTAAAGTCTCAGTATTTCCTGCAATGTGCTCTAAAACTAGATGTTTTAAAGAAGGTTCCTAACTGTTTGTTACCCCAATAAAATGACAAGCCTGGACCAAACAAAAACTCAGACATCTATATGATGAACATTGAAGTCAGTTGCAGAATTTACATGTATTCTTGCTACACTTCTTGATCTCTGAGCAATATGACATTTGGATGGAGGTATCTTTAAGTTAGAGTCATGTGGGAATCTTGGAGTTAATGTTGACAGTGTTAACATGATAATTTAGGTCCATTGTTCAATAACCTTTTATTTAAGAATTTGGCCACCATCCTAGATATACATGGTCCAGCCATTACGCATACTGTAATTCTATTCTTGTTTATGTCGAATGATGAGTATGTTTTCTTTTGAATTTTTCAATTAACTCATCAAAATGTTAACTAATGGGTATATTGGAAAGCATTCATTTAACAGTTACAATTGTTTATTAAATCTCTAAGATCAACTTTTATTTTGTTAGTGGACAATCAGTGATTTGTTAAAGCTCAATTTAATGCCTATTTCAGGACTATTTTCAGATTTAAGCATTATCTGGAAGCAAAGCCCATTTTTCATATCAGTAAAAGAAAAATGCATGATGTTAAGAAATATCAGCATAGTAAACTGCTTCTGCTTTTTCTATCCTAAACCATGACTCCAATCTAAAAAAGTATACAATCCCAGAGATCATAGATATGTGATTGTCCTATAGAATAAATTGACCTTGATTCTTTCACAATTTTAATTTGCCAATCTAATCCAACAAGTAAAGACATCTAATGTGTAAGATGAAGAATAACTTGATATAGTGGAGAGAAGGCAGGCTTCTGAATCAGGAATAGCTGAGGCCAAGCCCAACCTCTGAAACTATAGGCTTTGTGACCCAGGAATGGTCACTTAGGTTCTCAGTATATTAGGCAACTCTCAAATACTCTGTTATGGGACATCAGAGAATCTGCAGTGGTAGAGGGAATTTTCTCACTGAGAATTCCTTAACTTGATCAAATCACAGGTCCAGACTTCCCTCACAAATAATAGGTATGTAGAGCATTTGACTAGGTATCAGGAATACAAGGAGAAGAAGAAAAAAAGTACCTGAGCCAAAGAACTTACATTCTACTGTAAGAGTTTACATTCTATTGGCCATATGCAATGATTGAAAAATTGCTATGATTTGAAAGTGACAACTACTTTCTGAATATTTATTTTGCATAATTTTCCTTGAAGTAATTAAGCATATTTCTTTCAAAAATGCAAGGTGGACTTTTCAGAGATGATATTCAGTCTTTCTCTTTTATGCAAGTCACTGCTATAATTTTTATACATAATCATTAGCTTTAAGATTATCAAATAATTTGTCTCTTCATTCCCTACTCTTCCATGACATTTTAATTGTACTTACTCTACAACCAACTAGCACAATTTTTGCAACCTCCAAACAAACATGACTCACAGGGTCACAGACTTTGAAGGGACCTTTGAATCAACTTTGTCCAACTTTCTCTTGATTTATTTATTTTTAAAGTTTTATTGATATTTTCAAATTTGCCCTATCAGAAAAGATGGGAAACAAATTGAAGGCATCTTATAACTACAAAAGGCTCTGTCTTGGGGGATTCTTTTGTAGATATGTGAGGACAGTTAGCTACTGCTGTCCCTTATAACTGAAATTCTGTGATTTCTTGAGCATTCCTAGTTCTGCCCTCTAGATCTATCCCAAATAAATCAAATCCCTCCCTTAGACTATCCTTCAAATGCCATGTTCATCCTATGTCTACTCTTCTGCAGGCTATACATCCTGATTTCCTCCAGTTTGTTCTTTATATGCAACGAATTCAAGGACTTTCCCTATTCTGATTGCCAATCTCTAGACACTCTAGTTTATCAATATACTCCAATGTTCCCAAAGAATTAATGATTGTATTGATATCAGTATTCAATTCAATGATGCAGATCCCAAACTATCCTTGCCTGCCTATACTGTGGAACTCTCATCCATGCCCTTCCATAAACTTTATTTATCGTACTGAAGGACTTCCTTGTGTTCTCTTGATATTATTGGTATGCCAGTGGAGTACCTGGGCTATTCATTGACTGTTTCTCACACGTGTTTGTGACCAAATTATCTTTGTTTCCCACATTTCAACATTGTTCTGATGACATTCTGTACACCATTTCCCCAGTGTAATCCCTTACCTGCATTGTACTGTTGCTTCTACTCTATTGCCCACTGGAAAATCCTCAATTTCAATTTTAGAGAGACAGTAGATTTTTTTATGATTTGGAGTTAAATAAGATCACTGGAATAAACCAGTGCTTAAAAGATAAGCCATTGATTCAGGAACAATTGGTGTGGGGGTAGGAAGTCATTAAATATTGTCTAGTTTTCCAAAGAAAACCCAGTCTACTCATTTCCTTTTTTTTTTTTTACATTTCAGGACCAGCTTACTGTCCATTTGCAATGACTGTCCAAGTTATGTGTACCGATGAATGAGCTCTACAGGTTGTCCAATCAACTGTATAGCATAGCCTAAACAATATTCATTCTTCATCTATTTGTGGATGAAAGTTGCCTCAGAGAAAGTTAGATCAAACTCTTTTTGGTAACAATGAATAAAATGCATGAGGCTCTGAAGTATTTCTCATCTTTATATATTCAGTACAACCTCATTCATAAGTAAGAGCATCTAGAGGATTTCAACTCGAGGGAATATTTCTTGAATTTAGACCCTATAGTAGATTCACTCCATGATAATGGGAAATGGACTTTATTTTGAATATTTCACTTATTCTTTTCAACTGATATTAATAATCAAAGGGTTAATGTGACAAAGTGAAAAGAGGGTTAACCTAGAAATCAGAAAGACAAAGGCTATCTCAAATAATTTAGCTATATGATTTTAAGCAGTTCACTTAGTCTCTCAGGACTGAGAAATTCACTAAGATTGGTTTTCTAACCTATTATTGGTGTCATGGACTCCTTTGTAAGATTGTTGAAGACTGGGCTCATTCTAAGAATAATGTTTCAAAATGAACAAAATAAAATAGATTATAAAAGAAACTAATTCTATTGAAATATAGTTGACAATATTTTTAAATTTTTTTTAAAATTTAAAAACAAGTTCTTGAGTCGTAAATTAAGAACTGCTTTAGGACTGTGATGTTAGAATTCAAATATGGTATAGCTCTATTGTCCTCAATGAGGTAAAGATCTTGTAACAACAACCTTTACATGTCCTTTCCATTTATTATTTTTTTTTGTATATTAACATCCTTGCAGTTATATCCTTAGATGCCCTTGGAATGATTTTACCAAGCTTTCTTTAAGATAATTTTCCCCTTTATGGCTCTTTGCTGTTCTATCGAGGTAACCTTTTTCAGGTGATCATAATTTTCTAAAATCCTTTTTTGTAAGATTTTTACAAAAAAGTTTATATTCTAATTGGACGTTGCCTTAGGTATTATCTGTCTATATCTGCTCCTGTGGGCAAGTGTTGGCTGACTGAGATGAGTTTTACAGCAATTGGTTGGTTAAATTTATTTATGCCACTTTTATTATCTGTGTCAATGGTCTTTCCTCTATACTTGTCCCTCTTTGGCAGTGTCAGAAAGTTGATTAATTAGTTCAGATTGAAATTGTTTTTTATTGAAAATCATCTTTTCCCCTTTTTTCTTCAGTTCTATCTTTACATTAAAAAATCTAACTACAAAAAGATAGCTAATTTAGGTACAACTACCCATCTATATCAGTTTGTAAGTTTTTTGTGCCCTATTAATTAAAATGTAATATCTTAATTTTTTGTCATGTGTCTTGGTACCTTATGTACTACTTTCTGAAATTTTCTGATTTAATAAAAAGCATTTATTTATAGGCATGAGATTTCTGCATAATCTATAACTCATTACCCTTTCTGATTAAATGAATAAGCATTTTTAAGCACCTAACATGTGAGAAATACTGTGCCAAGCCCTTGAGATTCAAAGAGAGGCAGAAGACAGTCTCTGTTCTTAAGGAGCTCATGGCCTTATTTAGCAGATAGCAGATAACAACCAATCAACCAAAATACATATATAATCAGGAGAAGGGAAACATTTGCATTAAGGGTGACAAGGAAAAACTTCTCCTAAAAGATGGGAATTTAGCTGGGACTTGTAGGAAGCCAAAAGGCAGAAGTGAGGTAGAGTAATTCTAGCATGGGGGAACAACCAATGAAAATACATGAGTATGGAAATGCTTGGACAGTATTGTTCAAGGAACAGGAAGAGGCTAATTTAACTGGATCAGACTATATGATAGGGAAGGGAATAGGCCTATTATGTGCCAGGAAGTATGCTAAGTACTTTGTGTATAAGTCCAATCCTCCCAACAATTCTGTGAGGTAGTTTTTATTATTCTCATTTTCCAACTGAGGAAACTGTGTTTGAGGTTAAATGACTTACCCAGGGTCACATAACTAGTGAATATCTGAGGTTGGTTCTGAACTCAGGTCTTCTAAACTACAAATCCAGTGCTCTATCCACTACCCCATCTACTTGGGGTGGGGAGTAGAGGAAAAGTATAAGGTATAAGTAGGATGTATGTATAATGTGAAAGGTTTTGAATACAGATGATTTTCTATTTGATCCTGGAGATTATAGGTGACCACTGGATTTTATTTAATCAATTTTTATTTAATTGAATTTAAGTTCATTTTTATTTAACTGTTTAATTGGAGGGGATTGGTATGATATAATAAAACCTACTCTTTAAGAAAATTAATTTAACACATGAGTGGGAGATGGACGGGAATGAAGAGAGACTTGTGGCAGATAGACCAACTAGAAACTTATTGAAGTAGACCTGAGGTAATGAGAGCCTGTGCCAGGGTGGTAGTAGTGTCAAAGGAGAAAATGGGGTTCATATAAGAGAAGTTACAAAGGGAAAATTGACAGACTTTGGCAACAGATTGTGTAGGGGGCAGGTAAAGGAAAGTGATTGATTAAGGATGATACCTAGTTTATGAGCCTGGGTGACTGGGAGGATGGATGGCGATGCCCTCAATAGGAATAGGGAAATGAAGAAGCAGGGAGCATTTAGGGGAAAATATGAGTTCAGTTTGGGAGCTGCTGAGCTATAAGATACCCAGTTTGAAAAGTCTGATAGGCACTTGGAGATGAGAGACTAGAAGTCATGAGGGAAGTTGGTGCTAGATAAGTAGATCTGAGAACCATCGTCACAAGATGATCATTGAAACTATGGATTCTGATACAATTATCAAATGCAATCGTATAGATAGAGAGAAGGAGTTGGGGAGATGTGGGAGGTTCTCTACTTCTGAATATTGTTTTCTAATCAGACTTTTCACTGTCTTCCCCTATAGCTTCCTTTACATTGAACTTCCTGAACATCAAAGTATATACCGATTTAATCTATCTCATCAGTGTACTTCCTAAGATGTTACATATGGAAATGGACCCACCAGAGGTGGATTGATCAGAGCAGAGTATAGCAAGAATAGTCTTAAGAGATTAACAGATTACCTAGACCAATCTAATCAAAACTCACTCTTCTTCTCATCTTTTCTTTTTCTTTTTAATAAAATGTGGAAACTGACGAAGTGATAGGGTTGGCAAAAATTATCTAGTAGATGACCAATATGAAGGTATAATTTCCATGATAATACATGCATAACCTAGATCAAATTGCTTACCATCTCCACAAGGGAGAAAGGGAGAAGGAGTGAGGAAGATATTTGGATCTTATCATTTCAGAAAGCATGATGTTAAAAAGTATTATTACATGTAATTGGAAAATGAAATATCTCTGGAAAAACTATCTAGTGATCCAATGAGGTCTCCTGATTCCCATTTGGAAACTTTTCCTGCCATGTCACCTACCATTCTCTAAAAACCTATTTTCAGCTAATTTGTATACAATAACAGATCGACTTGTAGGAAGATTCAAGAGAATATCCATAAGATCATTGGTTAGACACATATTACAGCCAATGCTAAAAAGTAGATTTTGTATACATACACACACACACACATTATCTGTCTTTAGTAATGAAGAAAAATGTATAGGTATTTAAACCATTAGAGTGACTAATCTGGCTTCAGACAAGTAGGGTGAACAAACATTTGACCCAAACAAAAATTTTTTTCTCTGTTTCTCCTTTATTTGGTTCATAATAGGTTCTTCTAGGCTGACTACCCCAGAAGTATTTTCCAAAAGGATTTGATTGTTTCTTTGTAGGTTTCTTATTCTTTTAACTTATTTTTCTTCCTTTCTTTCTTTATTATATATATTCACAAATATAGAGGTGCTTATCACCTTTCTGAAATTTCACATTTGCATGGCTAATAGATATCTTTCAAAATTTCTCTTTCTATAGGATTTTGATTACCTGATGTTTCTCTACATTAGAGTAAGATGTCTATTTGTAAACAAGGAAGTCTTGACTTATACTAAAAAAAAAAAGTCATTAGACCACATTGATAGCATTATTATGCCTTCAGAGAATGCCCACTAAATATTGATGCTGATTTACTGGTTAGAGAATGTGGATCAAGCAGGCAATATGAAACACAGAAAAGCCAGAACACAATTTGGGGGGGGGGAGGCTGGGAGAAGGGAGCAAATGAGCATTTATTTAGTGCCTACTCTGTGCCAGGCACTGTGACAAGTACTCTTTAAAAATATTTTATCACTTGACCATGAGAACAACCCTGGAAGGTAAGTGCTATTGTTATTCCCATTTTAGAGTTGAGGAAGTGGAGGAAGACAGACTCGTGCAGGGTCATACAACTATTAAGTGTCTGAGGCCAGATTTGAACTAAGATCTTCCCCCAACTCTTTAACTATGGCATCCCCTACCTTCCTGGGCACCATTTTGTTGACAATGGTTTTATGAGTTAGGGTTTTCAAGATTTCAGTACATAGGACTGATTATTCTCTCTTAGGCACTTTTGAAATGCTATCTATTAATGATATATTTTTTACAATTACATATTTTAGTAGCATTTAGTAAAAAGTCAACAGGAAGGAATGTGGTCTAATTGAAAGGACATGGGAATGGGAACCTTCATAAATTTGAATTCAAGTGTCAGCTTTGTCGCTCATGACCTTGAACAAGTCATTTTCCCTCTTTGGAACTTAGCTTTCTCATTTGTAAAAAAAAAAAAAAAGTATGTGTGGGGAGGTAGAAGGAAGATGGGTTAGATGATCTTGAAGGAACTTTTCTATATTTAGCAGTCTGATCTACAACCATAAATAAAATCGTTGATTCAACAAATATTTATTGAATGCCTCCTGTTTATGAAACACTATGTTTGGTAATATGAGAGATAAAAAAATGTATGATATTTTTTTCTCAGTTTGTGTCCCTGTCCTTTGGTTCCTGTGGCTTAGTATTTTTTTCTCCAATTAGTTAAATGTATTTCACTAAATTTCTTTACTAAGTCCTGAAGGCTTCTTTGTGTTTTTTCAAGTCTTTGACTCACTCTTCTTAAAGAGCCAATGCCTTCCCCACATCTCAACCTTAACTAATAAAAACACATTCAGGCAGGATATAATAAAGTTTTTCTCCAAAGGCAGGGAGAATTCTCTAAAAGATCATGATTTTGAAGCCCCTAGTTGGCTCTAAGTATTCTCAGGAATTGTGCCATTGCTTATTTTTACTCCAAGAAAATTAGAATCAGTAAAGTTCTTGCCATTTTCTACCCAAGGGGTGGAAATCAGCCCCTGCTGAATAAGAGTTTTGTTTCCATGCTGCCCCAGAAGGCTTACAATAGAAATGGGCTCTTAGCACCAGTCATCTTCACTGAAACTCCTTCTAGGAAGCTTCAAAAAAGGAGAGGGCTTAGGGGAGACTGCCAATTGAGTTGATTCAGGGAGAACTTTCTCAGGCTATTGGCATATGGGGAGTCCCGCCAAGACTGACTGACCACATTCTTCATCTCTTTTCAGTTGGGTGACAAGGGCAGCCATTTCTCTAGGGAAGGTTTTGTATAGAATTATAGATGCAGGAGCTAGAAGAGAGATCAAGAGGTCTTCTAATTCATTCCCCTGCCTCTGAAACCTTCTTTATTCAGACCATTCCTAAAAGAACATTTATAATTTCAACCTTAAAATCTACAGAGCAGTAGACTTCAACTTCCATGGAGTTTGAAACATCTTGTGAGGTCCCTCCTATTTCAGCTTTGGTGGATGTTGTCACTGTTAACTCTCCCATCCTTAGAGATAACTAATGTCACCCTAGAACCTTCTGTCATCCATGTTACATACAATTACTTCTTTTACCTTTTCTTAAGAGGCTTATTTCTTAATCTATTTGTCAGGATGGATGTTTTCTGTTCTAGTGCCTTACTCTCATGAATCATGATTATTGCAGAGCTGGAAGAGACCTTAGGGTTACCTCAGACAATTTTAGTTTGATATGTAATGAAAGCCCAGAGAAGTTGAAAGTTTTGCCTCAGGTCACAGAAGTAGTAAACAGCAGAGCTTTAAATCCAGAAACACTGATTATAAATAAACACTTTTCTCATTACACACACTGGAGAAGGGAGCCAGGATTGAAAAAGATTGAATATTCTTCCATTTTTCATAAAAGAGAATGAGGTGGGCATATTGTAAGCTACTATGCTTGACTTTTATTTCTGGTAAAATTCCAAGATGTATGATTCAAGATGACTAGTAAATATCTATTAAAAGAAGTGTTGATTATGGATTCAGCATGACTTTATCAAGAATAGGTTATGCTAGTCTAACCTCATTTCCTTTTTCATAGGAGTACCAGACTGGACAAAGCAGCTCATACTCATGAATAATATGGAGATAGGTGCGCTAAACAACAGCTGAGTTAGATGGATTATGAGCTTGTTGACTGTCTGAATACAAAAAGCACACATTAATGGTACAAGTCATTGAAAAAGTGGGAACTGGGAAAAAAGACAAAGCTATTGATTTTGATTATCACTATTTTTTACAAAAAGCTTAACTGATGTAAAGCTGTCATCACAATTTGGAGGCTAAAAGAACCAAGAAACTTTTTTAGTCAGAAAACATTTTATCTCATTGCAAGTAGAGAAAGTAGGTAACAAGAGCAACACTGGCTTAGAATTCAAACTTATTTGTAAAATATTATGTAAAACATGACGGAAGATGATTCCAGAAGGTATGAGTAGAGCTATCTCATTAAATAACAGACAGCAGCAGAATAAAAAACAAAACTACAAAAAGCTAGATGAATCAATCAATAAACATTTATTCAGTATCTATTGTGTACCAGGCACTGTGATAAGTGCTGGGGATACAAAAAGATGCAAAAGATAGTTCTTACTCTCAAAGAGCTCACATTCTAATGCAGAAATCAACTAATAAATAAATATATGCAAATATGCTATATATATGTGTATATATATATGATAAATGTGAAATAATTAACAAAGGGAATGCACTAGAATTAAGATTGGGAAAGCAACCTATAGAAAGATGGGATTTTAGTTAAAACTAAAAGCAATAAATGAAAACAAGAAGGGAGAGAAATCCAAACATAGGGCATAGCCAGAGAAAATTCCTAGAGCCAAGAGATAGAATATCTTATTTATGGAATAGCAAGGAGGCCAGTGTCATTGTATTGAAAATATGTGGTGGAGAATAAGGTGAAAATAACCAGAACGCTAGGATAGAGCTAGGTTATTAAGGACTTTGAACATAAAACAACATTTTATATTTGATCCTAGAGGCGATAGAGTGCCACTGGGATTTATTGAGTTGGGGAGATGATAGAGTCAAGACCTGCCTTTATAGAAAACCACTTCAATGACTGGACAGGGGATGGACTGGAATAGAGAGAGATGTGAGGCAGACAGACCCACAAAGAGGCTATTACAAAAGTTCAGGCATAAGCTGAGAAAGACTTGGTCCAGAATGGTGCCAGTATCAGAGGAGAAAAGGATATCAGAAAGATATTTCAAAGGCAAAATATCAACAGTTCTTCTCAATAGATTGGATAAGGGGAAGGCATGGTGATGGGATAGGTGATGGACTTGAGGATGATCCCTGGGTTGCAAGCCTGAAGAACTGGAAGGATGGTGTTGTTCCTTCAGTAATAGGGAAGGAGCACATCAAGCAAAGGTAAAAATGAAACAGGTTTTCTATAATGTTTTCTATAATTCTATAATGTTGTATTTTCTTCATTAGTGACAAAGGAATCATGACATTTGGATCCTAACACTTCAGTCAACTATGTGCTATACAAGGAAATCTTACAGGAAGATGACATAATTTTGAAACTCCTGAGAGGCCATCTTATAAAATATCACAGGGAAAGGAAGATACCAAAAGATGGAGGAAATTTCACAATGTTACTACTTCTAAAAAAAAAGGCATCCAAGAAAGGGACCATCAGTATCTACCAACATATATTCCTATTCTCATATTTTTCACCTCTTTATGAAACTATTCTACATGTGTATCAAAGAAATTTTAAATCAGAACAAAAGGAGGGAATAGGTAGGCTTTCAGAAAAGATTTTCTATAGCAAATTGCATCTTTGTACTCACACAATTGACTGAATCATTCTAAGAATGCATTATATTTACATTATATTTTTGTTGATTAGAAAAAATTAAAATTGACTACAATAGGGCAAAACATAACCTCCATAGATCCTCTTCCAATAAGGAGTAACTTGTGCACATGTGAAGATCATACAAGATTGTTTGATAAACACAACCATGGAGATAACTTTGTTTAGTGACCTTCTAAACATTGCTGCCAAGCAAAGCATAAAACAGGAAGATATATGCTCACCGAAGATTTTTGTTATTGTCATGGAGGATGTCCTGAGCAAGATTCAAAGAGAAGAGAGATTTCCTGTAGATGATGAAGTTCTGTACAGGTACTATTGTTTGTGGATAATATTGTATTGAATGCATCATACCCCAATTATTACAGGTCTTTCTCAATGAGAGAAGAGAACAGACTAACAATGCACACAAGAAAACTAAATGAATTAAAAATATCTCTTGTCCAGATTATGACATGCATTGGATGGTTGGTTTACTAAGTAAGTATTTCAGTGTTTATTTGAGATAGGAATTGCAGATGGACAATGGACTTGTTCCCCAGGATTG
The DNA here is from genome assembly GCF_027887165.1 of Monodelphis domestica. NCBI lineage: Eukaryota > Metazoa > Chordata > Mammalia > Didelphimorphia > Didelphidae > Monodelphis > Monodelphis domestica. The sequence continues at coordinate 202,047,748 of NC_077232.1, read as the reverse complement.
AGCAGGAGGAAGACAGCTGACTGGATTCCACTTAAGAAGTTGAACAGAGATTTCATGATCTCACCTTGTTCCCTGGCTTACAGACGCATATTTTGGGATATTTTGTCCAAATATTCTCTTGATGATGCTGTTTACTTGCATTCATTATAGCCCTTAGAGAATCAAAGTTGTGATGGGGGGATAGATAATTAGATACATTATGGGTAGTTGTAAATTGAAGTATGTTTGCAATGTCAACCCCATTTCAAGAAATAATGTAACAGATAACATTAAGGAAATGTGAGATCAGAAAAGAATGAAGAAGAACAACATGATGACAGCAAAGAGATAAAAGATGAACAGATGAACAGTTGCATTGGTAGGTATCATCCATCTCCTCTCCACTACTATATACAGTACCCTCATTCAAACCTTTATCTCTTTTCACTTGGACTATTGCAATGACCTTCTGATGATTCTACTTGCTTTCAGTCCCTCTTCTCCCCAATTCCTCCCTCATGCAGTTGACAAAGTATTTTTCTAAATACAGGTCTACCCATGCTGTGCGACTACTCAAAAATAACCATGGCTTCCCTCTTCCTCCAGATTAATATATACACTTTTCAGCTTAACCTTTAAAGTGCTTTCCAATATAGCTTCAGTCTATCTTCCCAGGCTTATTACAAATTATTTTCCTTTACATATTTTACAATCCAACCAAATGAATCTACTTGTTGAGCCTCATACCCAACATTCCATCCATCTCCCCTCATAGACTGTCTCCCATTCAGAGAATTTATTCTATTCTCCCTTCACCCTTTTAGAATCTTTAGCTTTCTTCACGGTTCAGCTTGAAACCTCCCTTTTAAAATAACTTAGATTTAGTTATTTGGTTGTTGTTTTTTTTTTTCATTTTTGCCTTTGCAGCCCTTGCACCTCCTTTTCAAAATACCTTATATTTAGTTATTTGGGTTTTCTCCCATTTTTGCCTTTGTAGCCCTTGCACTTAACACAGTTCATTGAACATTGAATTGAATAAAGTCAAATCTTCAAGACCTTCTTTCTAATATCTCCTTTGCCCATTTCAGTCCCTCTCTTAACATTTTAGTTAGTTTGTTGCCTCCACTCAGTAGAATGTGAGCTTCTTGAGGCTTGGTACATACTCTGTGCATTTCATAGAGCAGGGGTTCAATATACATTAGATGTAAATTTAAAATAATGGAAGGAATATTCACACTAGTGAAATTATGGGTTCTTGACCTGAGGATCATATATTAGAAAAAGTTATTACATTTGGGAGGGAATTTAATCTTCAGTGTTTTTTGTCAAGTAGACTTGCAACAGGTCCTGAGCACCAGGAATGTGCTAGGCATAATATAGAATCAAGAACTACGCCAGTGAGTGATGGAATGCATAGGTCCATATTCTCATAGGACCCAAGTTATTCCTTTTTATCAGTTAGACATCTTTAGAAGACACAAACTCAGCATATACAGAATTAATTGGTTCTAAACATATGTTTATCTGGAAGTTACCAAGTGATTTCTTGAGGGGAGAAATGGTTAAATTTCTACCACCTAAAATTATGACATGATAATCCTCCACTTATTTTCTTCATGTGATCAGAGCTTGAATCACAAGCATAGGACTAGTTCTCTACCATGGAAGTTATCGAGCTTTCTGTCCTGTGACCTAAAAGATTCTCAGAAAGAATACTACTAAGGACATCATGATAACTTTTCTCTTCTCCATTTTCTATTCTATTCTACAAGCATATAATAAGCATGTAAAATCCCATGGTTGGTTTTAAAGTCCTTTATAACTTGAACACTATCTTTCCAGGCTTCTTATAATTACTCTTTATATACTCTGTAATCCACTGACACAGGCCTCCTTGACGTTCCTCTCACTAGGTTTCCTGCTTCTGGGCATTCTTGTTGACTGTTTTTTTTTAATACTAGGAAAACTTTCTCTGTCTTTCCCTCCCTTGCCCCCATCTCTGGCTTTTATCTTCCTTCATATTTCAGCTAAAGTCCCAGCTTCTTCAGGAAGTCCTCTTTAATCTTGATGTCATCACTCTGAGATTATCTCCAATTTGTTTAGTATATATCTTACTTATACATAGTGGTGTGTATGTTGTCTTTTCCACAAGATTGTGGGTTTTTTGGAAGTAGAGAATGTTTTTTTGCCTCTCTTTGTATCCCTAGCTCTTAGCACAGTGCCTGGCATATAACAGACACTCAGTAAATATAAATTGACTAACTTACTTCCAGGTACTCTATGGATACAAAGATAAAAACAACACTAGACTCTACTTTAAAGTAGTTTAAATATTATTGGAAGGATAACAAAGTGGGGAGGGGGGATTGAGCAAAGAGAAAGAGGTAAGAGATGCCTATTCAATATATAATGGAATATTAAACTTTTTGCATTTATTTTGAATCTCTAGCACTAAAATTATTAACTCATCTAATTTTCCCCAGTTCTAGTAACCTTTCTATTAATCAATCCAGAATGGCTCCATTTATCTCTGCTGGACACCTACAAAAAAAGACTGCTTTCTTGGCTCTTTACACATGTCCCAAGACCACTTTGGCTTTGGCCCACAAAAACAGAGAAGGACCAGAAGTTCAACAGTAGGAATAAAAGCTTACAGTGACAGCCAAGTTCCCAAGTTTCAAGCCACAGGCTCTGAACCAGCTGCTCCAATCATGGACTTGTTAAATGGAATTGTTATGGATGGATGCTTTGTAGTCCCCAGATTCTATGTGCTCTGTCAGTCAAAATCTTCTTTAAACCATAGATTATAAGAAATAATCGATGGGTTTCATTCTTTACTAGTGTAGCAGATGACATATTCAGCTCATAACAATGGCAGTTTAATGAAATAGCAATGTAAATAAGTAATAGTAAAGGATTGCTTCTATAAACCCTAAAATGACTCTTCCACATTTAGTGGGAGAAATAAATCTTTATGGGAATTATACATGAAAGATCCACAGAGGTTGATCAAATGTGCATACACACCTGCAGAAAACACTTCTAATGCTTATCTCAAACTCTTTTAGAGATAATCTTTAAAGGACTCATGAAATAGCTGTACCTATCCCCATATTTTCCCCTTTACAGGCAAAATGCATGACTTACTTATGGCTCTTGAATTAATTTTCATAAGCTACTAGATATATTCTTGAAACTTTTGTAATCTTTCAAGCAGAATGCTGGAATTTACAAAATAATCTGCCAAGAAGCACAGAATTCATTTGATATAAATGATAGATGGGAATATAATTTCCCCCCCTAAGAATCACAGTAGTTTTTGCATCTAGAGAGTCACTATTCATAGAATAAGAAGAGTTAATAGCATAGACCAAGTCTTCAAGGGAAATATCTGTCCTAAGATCTGTTCATGTTTACATTGGAAAAGGGCAAGAAGTGTCATGTTTGAGAAACTGGCCAGAGCAAAATAGTTTATCTGGGAATACTGTGTCATTTCTCCAAATGTAGAATTATGAGTGTGATCACCAAACCAGTCTAAAAATGTTCCAGCAGGAAAAAGGAATGAATGCTTTTTTTTTTGCTGCTTAAAAATATTAAATCTGGGGGACTAGATTTATAGTTCTTTAAATTAATTATGCTTAGTAAATCATTAATACTGCTCACTGAATTGCTGACTTAAAACTACTGTGAATAATCTCAATTTTTTATATAAAACTCTACAGGAAGATTCTGGGGTTCCTGGTCCTTTCTCTCTTGGCTCATCAGCTTCTCTCTACATGTCAACTCACTATGAGAATGACTAAATTAGATTTGGTAAATTTCAAAATTTTAGAATTGGGAAAGACCTCAGCAGTCATCTAGCACAACTTATATCTGAAAAAGAATTACCACAACATACCTCTGCTTAAAAACTTCCCAATGAAGAGAAACTCACCATCTTCTAAGACAACCCATTTCTAATTATTAAGCAGTTGTTACATACTTAAGCTTAAATGTGTCTCTGCTCCTGGTCTTTCTGGAACAAATTCTTCTTCCAAATAATATCCATTTAAGAGAGCTACCATGTCTCCTCTGAGTCTTCTTCAGAAAAAAAATTCCCAATTTCTTTACCCAGTCATTATAGAGCATGGACTCAAGATCAATTGCTATCCTGACCTCTAAATATTTTTGAGGTTAGTTCTTAGGTCTTCCTAGATTATGGTGTCTAGAGCTAGACATAATGCTCTAGATGTGGTCTGACTGGAGCAGAGGTCAACAAGGTATGAACTTAGTCCATTGGGGAGCCCAAGTTGCTTTCTCTGAGAAGTACAAGTAACCACTTGGTACAGTGGTCTAGCAGCTAGACACATGGGTGAATGAATGAATGACCCCCCAAAGAAGGCTTATTATTAATTATTTCAGGGGAATGAGGTGAGTCGTTACTATGATTTTTGAATATTAAAGATGCCTGGGAATGCTCAATCTAATTATGTCCAACTTTATGACCAGGGTAGAAAACATAAATGCTACAAGCAATTATTTATCACCAAATGGCAGAAGTTCTTGGATATATATCATCCAATTCATTGCATCTACAGGAAATGATAGTTAGAGTCTGAACTCATAGTATCATTAGATGAGGAGGAGGAGGAGAAAGAAGAAGAAAAGGAGAAGAAGGAAGAAGATAGCCTGCATTCATAAGAAGAGGAGAGAGAGTGACTGGATAATAATTGTTTGCATTCATATAGTGCTTTTATGGTTTTCAAAGCTCTTTACATAGATTTCCTTATTTGATACTCATAACTACCCTGTGAGTTATATACTATTATCAGCTCCTTTAATGGTGAGGAAAATCAGACACTGAAAGGTTATTTGTTCAGGGTCATGTAGCTCTTCAGTAGTTAAGAAAAGATTCTAATTTATACCTTTCTATCAAGTTGAGTGCCTTCTCCATTATGCCAAGCTGCTGATATGTTATTATGAGCCATCATCCCACTGCTCAGAGACCAGGATTTACCTCAAAGAACACAGATTTCACTCCTCTCAATTACTTGGCATTTCATTTGTAAAACTTGTAATACATATTACATGACTGCCATTTTCTAATTTATCTAAATATGGAATAGAGCAGATATTACTTTGCGTGCCCTTCAAAAGACCATGGAGCAACCTTTCTTGGTTAGTGGGATGCCAGATGAAGTTCCACTCAGTTTGATAAGCATGTATTAAGCTGTTGTTGTTTGTCCTTCATTTCTGAAGAGGGCTCATGGCATCACAGATGATATTTTGACTTGCAAATGAATTGGACTTAAGTGAGGCAGAGTTGCACAAAGTCATCATTCTCTCTCCTGCTCTTAGCACTGGGAATATAATGAGAGAAATGGAAACAATATTTGCTGAGAAGGGGCTTCCATTTTACTGCAGCCCACTGAAGTGTAAGTAACTTAGAAAGGATTAGGGAGAGATACTTTCATCTATAACCCAAAGAGCACAGTTGCCCCAGATGTCCAGGACAATAATAATAATCTTGTCCCTTACTCAAAGGACTATGTAGTTCTTCAAACTATAATATATTTGGCTAAAAGAAATTGGTTAAGTAAAAGACATTCTGGCTTCCCCTAATTACTCACATTAAAATATAATTCATAATGCAACCTATGGTAGTGCCCAATTGTTAACAATAACAGTTTAATAGAAAAGTGCCACTCCGAATAGAGTAGCCATGGGCAAGTGATTCTTCTCTGACACTCTAGTGTGTTCTTTTAGTCAATGGCAAGGGAGAAAACAGAAAAAGGATAGTTATGGCAATTTATTTTACAAAATGTACTCAGCAAAGCACTGCTGTTTTTGGCAAAAGATTGTGCTTTGGAGAAACTGTTTTTTCTGCCTCAAAATCAGAGGGCCTTATACAGATCCAGGGATCACCAATGGCCAGTCTTCACTTTGGTCTGGCCAGAGAAGGCTAGCTGGCTCTTAGTTGAAATGAGCTATCGATGCATGAAAGATGAATGAATATGAAAGCATTTTCTTAAGCATTTATTGCGCCAAGCACTGTCCTAAATACTAAGGGTAACAAATACCAAAGCAGATGTCCTTGCCCTCAAGGAGCTTACATGTTAAAGGGACAGACAACACAAAGAGGGGAATGGTGGTCAGGGTGAGGTATTTCAATCTGAAAAGTTCCTGGGATGGTGAGTGGGGTCACTGGGGAGTGGATTCTTTCCAGGAATAAAAGTGGTAGGACAGCTCTGCCACTTGAGCTTCCAAAGGCATAGTGTCCCAATTGGGAACTGTTAGACACAAGACGCCATTTAACAAACCTGGGGTGAGCGGTATGCAAACCAATCTCAACTGAAGGGAAGTAGAGGAAAGATCACAGAATAGTGGGACAAGGTGGATGTTGTGTAAGCCATCAGAGTACTGGTGGGTGGGAGACCAAATACCATCTTAAGACAAGAAAGCAGAGACCTTCCTTGGACACTACTGCAAGGCTGCTGGGAAGGTCATAGAGATGAGGAAGAAATAGAGCATGGCAAGAGAGAGGGTAGTTTCCTGTTTTTACTAACTATTCTCATTAACTAGGTGCTAAGCTCTGTAGTTTCTAGCTCCTGAAAAAGAGTTAGTGCTGGCAGTGCCTTTAAATTTAGCACCCTAGGGCAAAGACCTAATGAATTTACCCTCGTTATACCCTCTATGAAGATTCTTAGGGATTTTCTTCTTTTGAAATGCCAAAAGATATCATGATAAACAGCATAAATACTCACACTGGCATAACAGAAAGTACTCAAACAAGGTTCTTTTTTTTTTTTTGCTGACATTATTTCCTTAGCAAATTCTTCTTTCTCATATTTAAAGACTTATTTTCAATTTGATTCAGCTAAACATCTATTAAATACCTATTATATTTAAAGCAATAGACTTCCCCTAATTATCTCCCTACCCAATTATTGTTGACAGAGTGTAGTAGATCTTTCTGCTAAGGAATTCTGGATATGTCTATGAACCATATACAAATACCCATGGATCTTTCTAATCCCTGGGAAACAGGAACAAGAAGTTGTATAAACTCTGATTATAATTACTATTAGATGCTATAAAAAGTACTGTCAGATGTCAGAAGAGATCTCCCTTAATTCTAGTGGATTGTCTCCTATTTGTCCTGTCTGTTGCTTATTTGAGTACAGATCTTCGCATGCTGCCTCTCCCATTAGACTGAGAGCATCCTGAGAGCAGGGACTGTATTTCATCTTTCTTTGTCTCTCTAGCCCAATAACTGGTACCTTGTAGGTACTTGATAAATGTTTATTGATTGACCAGCTTATTCTCTTTTCAGTTCTCCTTCCAATTGGAAAGGAGTTGCCAGCTTTCTATGAAATGCAGCTCAATTGCTAGCTCTATCATTCCTATTCTTGAGAGATGGAAAAGATGCAAGTCCTATGGGGGAAGAGGCCAAGGCAATAATTTCTGCCTTTGTGCCTCTCTTTTAGGTCAAAGAGGCTGACCAGAAAAATATGCCTACAACAGAAGAATGTAGTTGAACATATCCTAGATTGTGATGTGTCCCAAGAACAGTTTCTGCTTTAGGAATAAGGTAACAAATGGGATAAGATAGAGTAAAATACATTGGGTCTGGGATCAGATAACCTGGATTCAATTTTCAGCAACACACATTTACTAACCACATGACTATAGGAAAATCATCTAAATTCCATGTCTCGCTCTTTTCATGTACAACCTAATGATGACTGATACATAATCCTTAACATTTGCAAGTAACTTTCCCTGCACAATCTCATTTGATCCTCACAGTCCTGCAGGGGAGGATTATTACAGTGATTATTACAGGTGAGAAAACCAAGGGTCAGATTTGTCCATGGTCACTCAGTTGTGAGGCTGGATTCAAATCTGCATCTTATTTGACATTGAATCTTTCCCTCCTTCCATTATACTATAAGGGGTTAACATAAAGTGATCTCTCAATTCATAGGAAATATATATTCCTAAATATGAAAGAGACCAACTAACAATTTCCTTGCGAAGCTGAGTGCAGATTATATACACATATATTTATATTTTTCCTATATATTTCCAGAGAGAGGACTGAGCAGAGACCCAGAGGTAAAATCAACTAGACATGGCAACTGATTGGATAGAATGAGGGAAAAATCAAGGATGATTTTGTGGCTACAGAGCTGAGTGATTAGAAAGACAGAAGTATCCTTCAAAGAAACAAAATTGGGGGGGATATTATTAGAGTTTCTCATTTTTTACCTTTCTGCTTCTTCCTTACAACTCTTACCTTATCTCTTACTGACAGGTTTTTGGTTTTTGTTGTTGTTGTTGTTTTTGTATCTCATCTCTTTGGGTAAAATCGGGGGAAGTCTAATCTTTTTATGTGTGTAGGGAAAGTGAAGCCAATACAAGTAGATATGGGTCTCTTAGGAAACATGTAACACTTGCTGGTATCTGTTTCAAGAAATCCACAACATGACATTGATAAAGTCCCAAAGAAAAGTGCATTCCATTAAAGTTGTTCTAGTGACTCCAAGAAAGTTAACAAAAAAGGAAATGGTATTTACTTAACCTGTGAACTGAGCTGATCGCATAGCTGTGGGACATGCTGCTTCTCTCTATCTTTGTATATTCTTCCTTTTCTTTCACATGAGAAATTTGGTTTTCTGGTTTTTCCTTCCTTTAGTAAGCCTTTAAATTTGCGTTTCATTTTCTTATTTTTTCCCCCTTTCTTCCCTACAATATCCACCCACTTTCTCACCTACACACACAGTAAAATTGCTTCCCAAGTTGATTGCCTGAATGTGTCACAAGAAGATTCAGGAAGCAAATGTCAACTTCAGTATCATGTAATGAAGCCTTGTTTTATGTATTTATTTCAGATTCCCCTCATCCTTTCTTCTTCTCTGTTCTCTATTTCCACCATTCCCCAAGATTTTATTACCTCCCCTCAGCATATTTGTTCAAGGCCACTTTATCTAGTTATTGTACTTCTTTCTATCGTGGAACCATTTCTTAGGTCCTGGAATCCACCCATAATAATCCTTTCCTTCACTCGATCAGTTCTGAAATTCCATCTCCTTAAAAAAACAAGACTTCATCAACTAACTAGAACAGAAACAATATAGCCTTTCTTATCCTGTCCTGTCTAAACAAGTAACCATTTATTTATTTTAGGTGAAAGATCAATGTTTTCTTAATTGTCTTTTTTCTTCTTTTGGTTGACCCATGCCAGTACTGACCATCTTAATTTGTCAGCTCCTGAAAGTTAAAAACATGCCCACTTAGAATATTTTACACATAGGATTAAGAGCTCTAAGGGACCTTAGAGATCATATGATTAAGTGACTTCCCCAAGAACCCTGAAATTAGCAATCATGATTTATACATATATCTTTTAACTTCAAATATTCTTTTTGCTTCATGATGCTACACCTCAACACTAGAGTTGTAGAAGACATACAGACATTTACATCCTTTTTGGTGATGCTGGTGGCAGGCAATGGTGATGTTGGTCATAGGATGATGATGACAACGATGACAGTGACGATGATGATGATGATGGTGGTGATGATGATGATGATGATGATGATGATGGAGTGAGCCAGCCTTTGAACCAAAGAGCTTTTACATTTCTTCATTCATTCATTCATTCATTCATTCATTCATTCATTCATTCATCCATTCATTCATTCATCATAAGACCATAGGATTTAGGAACCTTAGAGATTACCTAGTCAAATGCTTCATTTTGCAGTTGAAGAAAATGAAGCCAGAGAGAAATAACTACACAACATCCCTTATGTAGCAAGTAGCAGAGTTGGGATTAGAACCCAAATTTCTTAACTCCAAATCCAGCTCTTTGTCCACTGTACCCTGCAGTCACTCATACTTTGCTTACCTGCATTTCTTTATTATAAGGTAGATTTTAATTGGTGGGAAGGGAGAGAGTGGAAGTGACAGTATTTTAAAAATTTGGATGTGACAGCACTTTTTAAAAAGCATCAATCATTTTCAAACAAAAAGAAGTGATATTTTGAGTATTGGTGCAGGTAGACTTTGGGGGAGTAGGAATAGCATGAGCAAGATATCTGAAAAGAACATATACAGGGGAGAGGAGGCTGAACTGCCTGGACCAGAGGGTTAATAATGAGGAAGAATGGGAGAAGTTGGAGAGGTAGCATGAGATCAGGTTCTGAGTAAGGGAAGAAAAAAGAAAAAAAACAAATGGGACTGCCAGATTTTTGAAACAAAGATGCTTGGCTCTTAAGATTGAAATGTTCTCCAAGTAATTTACCCATACAGACTATGTTAGCTTTTGACTTAAACTTTCTCTTCAACATGAAACTGAAAGTTACAGATTTAGTAGCTCAAGAGTTACTGTTAACCACTAAGAAGAGATTACCTTGCCTGGCCCCTGTGTTGCTAACCTCACCCTAGGTCACAAGATTTTTTCCCTGCCGTCTCTGGAAGACGGAAACCCCCTATTCAGGTGGCAGCCTCCGCTTGGATGCTGCTAGCGCTCTTTCATTTTTTTTCTCTATCTTTGAGGCTGAAAGAAACTCATGGTTCCCTCATGGGAAAAACCAAGCACAACTTCTCAAGGACACCTCGAAAACTTTTGTTCCACTGGCACCAAAATGATTTTTTTTAAATCTTTTGTTAAATGGACACGATTTCAATTCAGATCATGCAAGAACTTTCCGTTCATTTGCTGCAGATGTTAATGGCATTTTCAAGGCCAGACCTCCCTCAAACTCCCCACCATCCTCTTCCCAGGGTTGCTTAGGGAAAAAATAGAAGTAGCTGTCCATTTCAGATGAGTAGGGTAAAGAGAATCACTAAAAAAATATTTTTTAAACCACCTGCCACAAGGAAGTGTTTTACTTGTATGGATAATGGAAGATATTTTTCTGTCATTGCTTTTGGATTCCTAATATATGACCCTCAAGTTTGTTCATCAAAGCATCATGTAATAATGTTTAGTCTGTTATCAATTATTTTAAATGACATATTAAAGAGCAATTGATTAATGATCTCTTCTTTGGGGAGAATATTTTATTTGAATAGCTCATGGTTAGAAGGAAACTATCTGGAGTGTCCTTTAGAATTTAAATTAAAATTTAGTATTGTTCTGAAATTATTTATTCATCAAAAACATTTCAGATCATTATGGAAATATGTAAGAGTAAATCTACAGAAGATGAAAGTAATGAGGGAGTTTAACATTTTGGCATCAGATAATGATCCACATTTCAGAACAGATGATATGGAAGAAGGTGTCAAATGGTCTAGATGAGAGTCTAATAATAATTGTAACAGGAATAATTGACATTTATATGGTGCTTTAAGATTTGCAGGGTCCTTTATATCATTGGATTGTATATGAGCTCTTGAGAGCAAGGATTGTCTTGGAACTTTCTTCAAATCCCCAGGGCTTTGCACAATGTCTGACACAAGTTAGGTGCTTAATAAATGCTTAATGATGACACATTATTTCATAAACACTTTTAAGATTCTGTTTGTGTTGCTTGATGCAACTTATGGTGTTTTTCTTTAAAAACAGAAACAAAAACCTCTGCAAAAAACAACAACAATGCTTTTGAGGACCAAATGTATACTCTGATAATAAGATTGAAGAGCAAATGTCCAACTTTTATCTCCTGGAAAAGTTAATAATACAGCTGCTGGGAAGAGACCCTGTAGGAAACCAAATGCTTGGCTATGACCTCAGATGCTTGCAATAAGTGATGACCCCTGGAGGAAGGGGCACCAAGGCTACCCCAACAATGTTGCTACCCCAACAATGACCCTGGGGTGTATCTACAATCTACTCCAACAAAAATCAGAAAATGTTTTGCCAGGACTCTGCTGCTCCATATTTAATAGTATTTAATATCGACTCTATTGGATTTTTATTGTATATAATAAGTTCTATGTGTGTGTGCATGTGCACAGGCATGTGTTTATGTGCATCTATCTTTTGCTCTGAATGACTGACTTCACTGGGAAATTTTGCACATGTATACTTTGAGGCATTTAATGTATACTAATAAAAAGTAAATCTGCTAACATAAAAAATGACAGCCTCACAACAATGTTATGAAGCAAAGATTACTGGCATTATTATCGCTATTTTACAATGAAGATTCTAAGGAACAGAATAATAAAGAATTGCCCAGAGTCACACAGCTAGTAAGTGTTGGAAGGAAGAATGGAACAAGATTGACCTGAATTCTTATGGATTACATCATGCTTTTTTTTAATTGAGGGCTTGCAAGGTACTATGCCAGCCCTGTGGGGTTAAAAAATATGGGGAAGATACAGTTACTGTCTTGAAGGAGGACGTTCTACCTATTTAGGATAGGAGCTAAGACAGGCACACATATAATGATAAATCAATGCAGAATTTGTAATCCTATCCAATGAGAGGGATAGAGACTAGAGGGAGTAGGAAGGGCTAGAGAATAATTTGGTAAAGAAAGTGGAATTCAAGATAGGTCTTGGAGAATGGGAAGTATCTTGACATAAATAGAGGAGAAGGAGAAGGAAGAATAGAGACACCGTATTCATTTGAATGGAATACCATCAACAAAGATATGAGGTGGGAAAGAGTAGAGCATCTTCAGTGAACAGTTATTTCAGTTTATCTGAACTGTAGCGTACTAAAATAGTACACAGAACCTACAGCCTAAGAATTACAAGAAGTGATTTTTGCAGATGCATTTTGTATTCTACTTTAATGAAATTATTGCTCTAATTGGTATCTGCTGATTTTCTAAAATTTTCTTAGTAAATCATAATGATTATCAAATCGTTAGCAAACAGGAATAGTTTTATCTCCTCTTTCTCTATTATGTCTTTATTTAAAAAGAAAGAATTTTCTTTCTCTCATTTTATTGACACTACCAGCATTTCTAGAACTTTGTTAAGTAGTAGGGGGAAAAGGTATGCTTGCTTTAATTCTGTTTCTTGGCAAGTTTTTATTGTTTGCTCTTTGTATATAATGCCAGATTTTGTTTTCAGATCTACATTATTTATCGCTACAAATGGTCCTTCTATGCTCATACTTTGAAGGATGTGTAGATTGATACATAATGAAAAAAGAGGAGCTGAAAATATAATACAGTCATCCATTATCATGTAAATAAAAACAACTCTTGAATGTACCTGAATTCACATTAATTAATCAACAAACATTTATCATCTATCATTTAACATTTACATGTCTGGTACTAGATGCTGGGGATGCATATGCAAAGAATGCAACAATCCCTACTCTTAAAATTCTAACAAACAATCATGGTTGCAAAGAAGAAATGGTAAAGTATATTTCTCTCCTCTTGTAGAAAGATGGACTATGGGTGTGGAATATTCCATAAATGTTGGTGCCTGGTGAGTCAGTTTTTCATAACTACTTTTTTAGTTATACAGCACAAATCAATGTGAAGTGTGGGAAGGTGTATTGGGAAATAACTATTGTGATAAAAATGTATCTAGCTAGCTTACTAGCTAGCATTTATTATTATGTATTTATTTTTCTTCCTATCTTAGCAGCTAATTGTTTTATTTTAATCCTAAATATGAAAGTGGTTCCCAACCTGTGGACCTAGAACAACTGAGGAGCCTCAAGGTCACTATACATGGTCCACAAAACCACTTAGTCACCACTACTGAAATTTCATCTTTATTTTAGCCACAATAAAATAGGGACTATAAACCAATATGCTAAAAAATAAAAAAACAGAAAACAAAATGCTTTACACATAGACATATTACTATTTTTCAAAGGTATGTAGATTAGAGTTGCTTTTTTTGTATCATGAACCCTTTTAAAAATTCTGTTTAAGGGGGCAGCTGGCTAGCTCAGTGGATTGAGAGCCAGGTCTAGAGATAGAAGGTCCTGGGTTCAAATGTGACCTCAGACACTTCCTAGCTGTGTGACCCTGGGCATGTCACTTAACTCCCATTGCCTAGCCCTTACCGCTCTTCTGCCTTAGAACCAATACGTAGTAGTGATACTAAGATAGAAGGTAAGGGTTTTAAGGGAAAAAAAGAAATTCTGTTGAAGCTTATGGACCTCATTTCAGAATTTTTAAATAATTGAAGGAAATATTAAATTTCAGGTAGAGGCTAGTGAAAATTAAGACACCATTTCTCTTCATCTTCACTTGGTTGTCCCACTGGTATCTTAATTCAATAATGTATCTCCAACTAAGCTTGTTGAATCTTTCACCCTTATTGAAATAGTACTATATATGCATATCATGTAGATATGTATATGGTACATTTCATACCTTAAACACTACATAAAAGATAGCTATCATTATTATTAATCACCAAATCTTAGGTTATTCTCATTGCCAATAACTTAAGAAGTCCTCATTGCCATTTGCCAAGGCTATTGAAATGATTTCCAATTATGTTTGCTTACTTCCACTTATTGCTCCTTTCAATCATTTTGTCATGAGGCATTCCAACACAACCTTCCTTATATAGGTCTGGTTGTATCATTCCTTTTCCCCAAAATTAGGGATGTCTCCCTATTCAAGTTCAATCTTCTTTGCCTAGCATTCAAGACACTCTACAGTCAGGCTTCCCTTCTAGTCTAGCAGAATACCTAGTCAAATGGCAACTCTTCTCAGAATTCTTCCCTAAATTCCCAATCCATTACACCTGCTGTCTTATACTTCTCTGATGCATTTGTCATATAATATTGTGTGTGCTAGTTCTCTAGGTTTGTGTCTCCTAAAGAGATTGTAAGCTCTATGAGGGCAGAAACTCTCCCACATTAAAATATGTTATTGCCCAAGAGCCCAACACAGTGTTCTCTGCATGATATTACATGATATTAAATATTTGTTGAATAAATGAGCAAATAGTTTGGTGTATAAATGAATGATACTTTTAATGAAACTGAAAGATAACTTTTAATGGATATTCTAGAGAGAATTCTTGTTTCAATAACTGTGGGTCTTTCTAATTCTGACAAACTATGATTATGTATAGGGAAGCAATGAGTAACATGGCTGGAAGAATAGTTTGGGGACATATTCTGATGAGCCCTGCATGGTAGAATTTTATTCAGTAGGTAGTAAAGATCAACTAAAGTTTTGTTTTTGTTTTTAGCAGAAGATTGATATTAGAACTATTATTTAGAAAGCTTAAAATGATAGCTAATGATACAGAATATACTGGAAAGAAACAAACCACTTGTGATTTCATTGCTGTTGGTATATTTTTTATCAGGTTGTTAACTGATATTTAAATAAATTCTACTAGACTTTAACTGGACCTCTTCAATGCTCCAAAAGGCTTTTGCTTGCTACTACATTTTAAGAATGAAGAGGAAAAATGAAAAGCCACATTTATATGAGGGAAAAAAAATTATTTCTTGAGGTCTATCCATATAACTTGATTCAACAAAATGTCTTTATAGAGAGTATAGAGCAGCATATGTATAGTATAAGAACTGATACCTAGAATATGGAGTTGGGAAAACTATGACATCTTCAACATTTAGGAAAGATTTCATTATGTTTAGAATACTCTACTTTCTCTGTCATGTAGCCCACTTTCAATTCCTCACTGGTTCTGTTAAGTCAACATTGATGGAACATATACTTTGGCAAGTCCTACCAAATAGAAATGTGCTCAAATACAAATCCAGAAATAAATTGTGCCTCTGTTGCTTCAGAACTAGCCTAACTTGGTTAGCAGAGATGAAGAGTTGTCAATGAAGAGGACATTTGGCTCTGGATCCCAACAACCTTCCTTTGTGGTTCCTATCTGTGTGATCCTGAGCACATCACTTCATGTCTCTGAGTCTCAGTTTCCTCATCTATAAAATGAAAGGGTTTGTCTAAATGGCCAGTATGGTCCTCTTGAGCGAGGATCTTCTAGGAGAGACAAGCATCAGAGGGGCTGACCATTCTGATCTACTACTAAACCTCAGAGAGTTTTGATCTGTACTAACAAAAGAACTATTTCACTGATGGCATCATATCTTTCAGAGAATATCCCATTTAGCAAGCGAGAGAAATATGATATTTTATTTTTTAAATGTTTTTGACAAAGGACATAATTGGGGGGGTATTTGGCATTCTGATTGAGGTTTCAATGTGGTACTCTAACTCCCTGTCCTACTCTGATGGCAGAGGTCTGAAGATTCTCAAAGGCTTCAAGCATGGTCCTGGACTGTGGACCTGATGGACTGTGTCTGTTGCCTGAGAACCAGCTAAGATTTAAGTACAGGTAGGTTCATCACCAGGAAGATGACCATAGGAAGATGAACCCTATGCTTAAGGCAACACATTAAAACAGAGGTCAAATTTGAAATAGTCCTAAATCCCCTGCTTCTGCCCAGATCATGGAGAATTGACAGTCAGAGGGTACTAAGAATGCTACAGTTCTTAGACTGTCTATAAATGTTAATGATAGCTATCACATGATATATTAATTTTAAGATAACACATGTGACATTCTTGTCCAGTGACCTGTTGGTTGACATACTAGCCAAGCAATTAAACACAATGTCAATATTGTCATCTTTGTTAAATGGAAGCTTTTAGGTTTGCACAGCTTACCAATTCTCCTTGGAGAAGCAAATAAAGGGAATTCTTTGATTTGGAGCTGAAAGTATCCTTAGAGGTCATCTTGTCTGTCCCAGGCATTTTTATATATGCAAAAAATGAAGTACAGTGAGGTTAAGTGACTTAATGAAAGCCAGTGGGCATTTTCACTGCACTTTATAGCATGCCTTTATGAGGAAAATTGGAGTAACTAGGATGACTGCATGCCCAAAGCAACAAAAAATAGCATTTAAGGGGATAATTGGTTAACTCGCCTGGCAGTTGTAGCTTTGAGGACAAAAGGAGAAAGGTAGTTGGGGTAGAAGGGAATCCCATCAGTTTATTCTTTCTAAGGTCCTTAGTTAATTCATTTTATCTACTATAAATACCATCTGTGATTCAATAAAATATAAGTTTCTTGGGGACAAGAACTATTTCATTTGCCTTTATATCCCCAGTGCTTAGCATTGTGCCTGACACCTAGTAGGCACTTAGTTGATTAAATAAATCCTCAACTATCTAGTTAAAAAAAAACAAACAAGAAAGATTATACTTTCTTGAAGATTAAGTTGCTAAGTGTATGTCATTTTGTTTTTAAAGTCAATTTAAAATTTAAATAAGGTGCAAAACTAGAAAATTGAGGTAGATGCCATATAAAAAATATGTAAATAACAAGAGCAGAGCAGCACAATACAGATGAAAGAATGTTGGACTTGGAATCCAGTAGTCTGGGCTAGAATCTGACTCTGATGTTTACAGAATTTGTGTCCTCTTCTGGAAAATCAAGCTAATCAGAACTATAATATATGCTTATCATAATATATACTAATCAGGCTTATAATATATGGAAAGAGTTTGTTAATTTTTTTAAACCCAGTCACATCTAGATCACAAGTATATATATATATATATATATATATATATATATATATATATTGTAGCTTGGAGAGCTAAAAAGGAATTCTAGATAGTTGCTCTCCATCCCCCTTTGCCCTTCTTAAAATCATGTCATATCAACATCAGTTGAAGGAATTAAGCAAGTTTAGAGTGAAGAAGGAAAGTCTTAGTGGGGGCAAATGGCAACTACCTCTAAGTATTTGCAGAGGGATTGAACTTTATCTATTTGGCTCTAAAGGAAAGAATAAGGAGAAATTAGTGGAAATTTCAGAGGTGTAGATTTGGGCTTGGTTTAAAGAAACAATTCCTAAGGATTAGGGCTATTCCAAAAAGGAATGGGTTGCTTCAAAGGGAGGGACAGGGTTCCCTCTCTTTGAAGGTCTTTAATCAAAGACTGGATAACTATTTGTCAGTTATAGAAAAAAATATGCCTCATTAGATATGGGCTGGACCAAATTGCTTCTGAAATCACTTCCATCTTAGAGAATCTGTGAAGTCAGTAAAGATACTGGAGCCCAAAGAAGTTTAATTAAAAGTATGTATAGTAATATTATAACAATCACTGTCCTAACCAAGAATTTGGTGGGAGGGAGGTTACAGAAAGCCTTTATGAGTTTCTGTCAAAGAAACCTCACATTAAGGGTGGGATTTAAAAAAATAAAAGTAGATCCCTCAAATTCTTTTACAGTATCTAATTTAAAACTTTTTCAACATAAACTGTTTTTCTTTTTATCTACAAATGTAAGGATTCAAATATCCTAAAATTCTAGGATCAAGGGTAAGAGTATATAAACTACTTGAGGGCAGGGAATGTTTCATTTTTTGAATTTGTAGTTCTAGTACTTAGCACAATGACTAGCACAGCGTAGGTGCTTAATCATCAGGTGAATGGGAAAACAAGAAAACAAAACAAAAATTAAATTAATGAAAAAGAGGAACCATAAATGATTGACATGTGTCCACTTACTTCTGTTATTTACAGATGATTAATCCACAACCAAAATATGTATAGTAGTGACCAAAGTTCATACTTTAGTCTTTAACTTTCACAAAAAAAAGAACAAAAAAACTACATCCTATACTAATCCAAAGTATAGCAAGTATATGCACCTCGCGGTATATAAATGATACAAAGAATAAAGTTAACATCAAACACTTTGGATCTGATTTAGGGCAGTTAACCATAAAATGGTTAGGATTAATCCTCCAGACTACCTACAGATTAGGTTTCCTCATCTGTAAAATGGGGGCAATATCTGAATTGATGATGCTTAAAAATCATCATCAAAAATAGTCCTAAATACACATATATAGGAGCTGTCCAAGGGTCTTTTTAAATGTGCTTTTTTAAAATATGTGATCCTTAGACAAAATCTTGCTACTGTGGAGTAAACCTCCAAGATCATGTAATCCTCTGCTTCCAGAGGGGCCTACAATTATCCCAGAACAATAAATATTTATTCTCAAAGATCTAATAGAAAAGAGACTCTCTATCTTCTCTTAGCAAACCCTCAAAATCTAGAGATCTTATCTTTTTGGTCAGGAGAAACCCGAGTTCAAAACCTACCTCTCATTCTTAACTATGTAACCCTAGGCAAACTACTTAAGTCTGGAGCTTATTTTCATCTTCTGTAAAGTGGGGCTAACAGACCTGCCAAATTTACTTCACAGGGTTATGAGGCCAGTATGAGATCTAAGATTGTGTATCTAAAGCATTTTTAAAAACTTCTTGTTACTATCATGATCACCATTCTTCCTGCTCCTGTTTGAACACTTGCTTGGATTCTGTCAAGGAAAATGAGGACTATTTGGCTTTTAACCTTAGTTTTGTAAGTCTTGAAAAATAGCAGGGGAGGATATATTATCTAAAGGAGCATCCAAGAATTATTCAAAATGATGTCTCACTTTTCCAAACCAAACTACAAGTATATTTTTTAATATTATTAGGTTCTGCACTATGCCTGAAAAAACAGTGCTTGCTAATGGATGTATGTTTTTTAGCATTTTGTGACCCTCTTCAGTTTTTCTTTTGCTATTTGGATCATTAAAAACAATGTCATCCCTTTTACTTAGTATATCATCTATTATAGTTATAAAATGGCAGAATTTTTTCCACTATAGTTAGCTTTTTTTTTCCTTTTGGTAATCAATGGCATTTCTTTTTGTTCATGGTATAGTGAGAAGTAACCTGAATTTAAAGCAAGAAGACCGTCAGTTCAAGTCCCATCTCTTTGTATTGTGAACTGGGCAAGTCACTTAATGGTTAAAAGCTTCCGTTTCCTTAGCTTGAAAATGGAGATAATTACACTACCTACTGCTCATAGTTACTGTAAAGAAAGCATTTTATAAACCATAAAATGCTATATGAATGTGAACTACTATTACATGGCAAAATTTGTCAAAATTCTCATTTCCCCCTCGATTTGTTGCCCCAAATGCCCTCTGCGTAACTAAGGGAGAAGAGAAATGTATTTATAAACCCTATGTACTCAACTGGTTCAGAAAAGAGTTTTAGAGGCAAGCTCCTCTGCCATTTGGGAAGAAATCTGAATTGTGTTTGTGCTGCTTCCTGATTTGTTTTTCCTGATAAGTTCACCTCTAGCCCTCCCAACTCAACAAGTAAAAAAGAGTTATGCTTACTTCCCCACTCTTGGTAAGACTCTGGCTGTGTCTTTCCTACAGCACTATTCAGTCTTCTATGTTCTTCTCACCTTTGCCTTGAAGTGCATGACATCTTTGACTTATTCTTTGGGGGAATAAAGTAACCTCATTTTAACTCCAGGGAAACAAAAACCCCAAAGAGATGATTTCAGGACTGAAGTGTTTATCCCCATAAAACTCATTGGGTTTCTCAGATAACAGTGGCTTGGTCCACAAGTATCCCCATGTTTGGCTCATTAAGATGATTTCAAGCACAGTGCAGTTAAACAACACCAATTAGAAAACTGGAATTTAGAGAAAAGCCAGAAAAGCTATGGCAACCTATTGAAAAGCAAATTGAAGGGAATAAGGCCAAATTTCAACAAGCTATGCTAAGTGGAACATCCTCCTGACTGTCCCAATCATTTCTGAGCCTTCATTTTTGCCATTTGTTTTGACTTCCTTTTCCAATCAATCCACAAGCATTTATTAAATATTTACAATGTACTAGGCATTGTGCTAGGTAGTGATGACACAAATAACAACTACGTATATTTAGATAGATCTTTAAGAATTGCAAAGTGCTTTAGATACAAAGGAGAAAATTTCTACATTTTAGTTTACATGTTATCACCCCAAAGGTAAAGGACTGCAGGTAGAGTCAAATTAATTGATCTGAATTTCAACTTAATTCCCCTCTCTTCAGAATGAAAAATGGAATAGTGCAAAATGAAGAGATAGCATTCAAGGAAACAAAAGGTTTTAGTAATCTACCAAGAATAAACTATTTTGTTGCACAGGTAGGGCTGTTCTAGGAATTCAAGCACTTACCCCAAAGCTGACATTGCGATGGTGAAAATCATTAGTTATCCGCAGGTGGGGAAAGTTTGACAGCCCCCATACTTCATGATGCCTTTCTTCCAACACTGAATAAAGAGTTTCGTGAAAAGGGGTAAGGAGAGAATAGGAGACTGGCTGGCTGTGTACACTAAGGAATGAAGAGTAAATACCAAAGTGGGATCATGTCACTCCTGTATAATTTCATTCTGGTTCTCATTATCCCAGAATAATACAGAGAGAAAACCTTGAAGCAGAATATTTCAGGAAGAAAAGAAATGCATTAAGAGTCAGAGGTCCTGGGTTCAAATCCTATCTCTACCACCTACAATGTGACCATGAAAGTGTCACCTAATTACAATAATTCTATTTCATCTGGAGAATGAAGAGATTAACACTTGCCCTACCTTAAAGATTATTCTGAGGAAAGAGCTGCATAAAACTTAAAAGTCTAGAGAACTATGAGCTATTGTTATTTACTCTGGAGGAGAGGAATAGGAAGAGAAGATAGGAAGAACAAGGATGGAAGCCAGCTTGCAAGGTAAACCTATGCACAACCTCTGGCCTCTTCCCCCCAAAGCTCATAACCTCCTCAAAGTCTGAGGAGCAAAGTCTCTTCTTGATCTGTCATCATGGAAATTTTATTGGTTTGCTGGGCAGAGGTAGCACAATCCAGTATCTCTCCTTCTAACAAAATTTACCTGCCCAGAAGTCAAGAGGAGGGAATTAGAGTTTAGGTTACAGTCAAAATCTTTGGTGCCTAATACAATTATTATTTTTAAGCACACCTGTAAACCTTTAGCCTCATGTCTAGTGCCTAGTTCCTTATTCATTAAACAACCCATTTTGTCACATGGAAATTTCTTGGCATCTTCTAGATATTTCTAGATACTCTCTTTAAAAATGGAACACAAATTCTCTATCATCCCCTGTTATTGAGCAACATGTGAGTTTTAATAAATATTATGCAATACAAAGAAATAAAACAGTATGTTCTGGTTGAATGTGGATGGGAAGGTGGGGGTGTCAAGGGTGATGGAGATGGAGAAGTCACAAGTTGGCTTGTTCTTGCATGCTGTAGGAAGGTCCAGCTTATGTGCTGTGTGGCAAGACAGGCTCATGCACGTCCAATCATGCAGTGAAATTCTCATTGTGTGGCAGACTGTTCAATCAGTTGGGTACCAGGTGTCATTTGATAAACATCATTATTTTTTCTAATTCCATTGTCTAAGAGAGTTTGAAGATGATGATATGCATTCCTCTCACAAATGTATGCCTCACAAATGCATTAATCATCTGAATTGTTATATATATTTACATATATACACATACATGTACATATGTATATATGCATATATGTACACATATACCATAAACTAACTTTTAACTCCAGAGATGAAACTTTATTCTTCTAGTTAAGAAAGCATATGAACTTTATTTTGGTGATAAAATAGGTGCTCAGGATAAGGCTTGAACCCCTCACTTGTTCTGTATCTCTTGTTAGATTACTAACTGGCTGGATACATGGATCTTGTCACATGCCGTTTGTAGTTCCTATGATTTGGAAAGAACAGAAAAACCATTCAACAGATTGCTATATTTGCTTAATGAATATATCAGGAATTCCTCCAAATCTAAACATATTATACAAATCCAAATCTACCATAAATTCTAAGATCTCTATCTACATAGTGAAGAACTATCCATATTGAGTCCATCAGAAACTTGGAAATTGGATGAAGATAAAAATTGATGATTTATATTATACTGATGAAGCTCAGCGTGAGCAGCAATGTGGTGATTCTCCCATTTGAAGTAACCTTTCCATCCTCAGTTCCTCATTGAATAGCTTAAGCATACCTAAGGGATTCACTCATATTCTTTACTAATTAAAAAAAGCTAAACTTTTAGCTTCTATAGAAAAAGGATAGAATCTCCTGAAAGAAGGCATTTCTCTCAAGGAAGATTAAACTTAAAAAATATTTTTGGCATATCAGTGGAGAGCTGAAAGTGACTGCTATTTTCCTAGGATTGTGGCCTGGGTATGTCTAACACTGCTGCTTTGTGAATGGGAGAGCAGTGACAAAAAAATAACCACTAAGTTTAAAAAATGGCAAAAATACTGGCCCCAAAAGAAGAACCAATTTCCAGAAAGGAAAAATGTGGTAAGTTAACCACTGGTTAGTCCTGAAAAAATTTTCTTACCACTATTGCCCATTAAACTTGATTTTAATGAAAAATTTTGTCAAGACGATGGATCGAAATGATGCAGGTTTTCTTTATCTGAAAAATAAATTTCCAAGAATCAGTGAGGCTAAAAACAGTGAGGATATTTGTGGGTCCTCAAATAAGGGAAGTGATGGAAAGCAATCATTTTGAAGAAAAGCTGAATAAAGTTGAAGGAGATGTATGGAAATCATTTTAAAAAACAAACTAAAACTGTTTGGGAAAATGCAAGATAGCTAATTACCAAGAAATTAAATGGTCTTCTTAAAAACTACAAAGTTATGGACTATAACAAGTTGCTCAAGGCCCATTTCTTAGATTTAGATCTAAGATTTCTTCCCTGAAAACCTAGATGTTTACAGGTATGAACATAGGGAAAACTTCCATCAAAAAATCTCCACAATGGGAAAACAAAATCAGGGCATCCTGGATGAATACTACCAGATGTTGAAGAAAGACATTTCATAAGTGAAATATCGGAAGAAATCTTCAATAATTATATTTTAAGTAAGTGAAATGAGTAGGATTTCTAGGTGTAGGGGGAGATTTTTAAAAAAGATTCCTGTGAAAAACCATGGGAGAAAATCTAAAGTCATATTTTCATTCAAAAAAGTTTCACCTATTTTTTTATGGGTGTGACAAAAAACCCTAAAACAACTTTGTTGTTGTCATTGTTGTTTCATGTAATCCACTCCTTCATCAACAGGCTGGGCCAAAGTCCTGGGATAAAGGTGAAACTTTGGCTGATCTAGACCTCACAGGGTTTGTGCATTGACAGTTTTTAGTTATTGTCTGATAACTACGGTGGGGATGTTGTTTTCTAAACTCAATCACTATTTTAGTTGAATGGCAACCACAGGTAGTTACTTTTGGGTGTGGGGATCTTAAGAATGTCCTTCCATATGAATGGTTACCCTGGAGGGGTAGATAGCCACAAAGACTTCTTTGTTCACAAAGATTCATCATTTAACATGTAGGACTCTGCCCTTCTTAAAGAGGATAAGTCAAAGAAGAGGCTGGGAGAAAAGAGGAGTGGAAGCTTTCTTAAGCCACAGCCTTTGTATCAGTTGGCTGTGAGCTGTATCAGACAGGCCAAAGAGCTCATAACATCCAAGATTTAAAGCTATATATTTACATCCTTTCAAAACAGGCAGCAGTCATATCCTGGACCCCCAGCTTGCTATTCTTGGGATAAAAAGGCTACCATCGTGTAGCCCAATGAGCCAAGAATCCCACACCTGACTGGGGTCTGTCTGGTGGGAGCTGTCCTGCCACTGAGCCCACCTATGGAAGACTGCCTGGGTATCGTAACTGCTTCAGATACCCAGCCCTGCCACTTAGGCTATATAACTTTGGGTAAGTCGCTTTCTTTCTCAGGATCAAATTTCCTTATCTGTTAAATAAAGGGGTAAATAATTTTAGGTCCCTTCTAGCCCTGAATATATAAGTTCATATTTGGGGGGTGGGAATGCTTCAGGGAATTTAAACATTTTTGTAGACTCCTCTCTTGTAATTTTCAGCAGGTAGGTATTAGTTTGGAGATGTGAAAACTACATCCTTCTACCCATAGAATTTAAAATGCTGAGGAAAAGCAAGAGAGGTGTCCAGGCATGGTGGATCAGAGATCTGGCCTCAGAATTAGGAAAACAGGTTCTGATCCTATCTTAGCTACATATAGTACTAAAGGGTCCTTTGCAGGTCTACTAAATTCTTAATACCCTCTAAGCAACTTGAGGGGCAATGAAGATTTGTGAATCGCAGAAGGGATGCCACCAAGTGATTTCCTCACTGGCAGCTTTTCCAGGGGGGAGGGGGGAAGGAGGGGAGGGAAAGAAAAAAAAAACTTAAACTGAAATGGCTCAGATTCCGCATATTTTTAATATTTGCCCCAAATACATGGTGTAGTATGCTGCACTTGGGGCAGAATCCTGGGTATGACTCCCTGCTTCTACATTCAGCTGCTATGTAGCTGTACTGTACAAGCCACTTAAAATCTCAGTTCCAACATTCTCATTTTCAAAATAGAGATAAGAATCCTTGCACAAACTACTTCACAGATCTGGAAGGAATGTTCTTTGAAAATCTTAGGAAGAAATAGTGGAAAAAAGGGAATTATTATCTAGAAGAGATCCTATTCCAAAGTTATAGGTAGAGTGAAATTCCTATGGGGTGTAGTGTATGTGCCATTTTTTATGGTACTTAAAAAAACAAACAACCCAACATAAACTTGATTTGTTTATTCTCTTGGAAATGATTATGATGCAAAATCTACCTGTGGAAAGTTTTATTAGAACAAAATAAGGCAGCACTGTTTTGTGGA
Source organism: Monodelphis domestica (assembly GCF_027887165.1). NCBI lineage: Eukaryota > Metazoa > Chordata > Mammalia > Didelphimorphia > Didelphidae > Monodelphis > Monodelphis domestica. The sequence goes on along the minus strand of NC_077232.1, from coordinate 202,022,287 downwards.
GTTCTTAGACTTTGGGGGCTCCAAATCCTTATATAGTTTTATAAACATAGGAATCAGGTTCTGAAAACCTAAGGCTAAGTCCCAATTCTGCTACATACTTGCTGTGTCACCTCATATAACTCAGTTAAATTCTCTGAACCTCAGTTTCTCAATTTGTAAGAGAGCAATAGGGAGTAATATTTATAGTATTATACAATCATGAGATTCAAATGGACTACAAAGGGGTTTATAAACCCTAAAGCAATATGCAAATAAACATAATCATATATAGATATATATTCCCAATAATTATAAAAAATCTTGCAAAAATAAAGGATATCCATGTAATGAACAAGCCAAATCTTTAGAAGTGAGAGTCAAAAAGGGATTAGAGCTTTACTATCTTACGTTTCTTTTTATAATTTTTTCCAGTTTCCCGAAATCTCTTCCTTCTCTGGTAAGCTTTATAGCCTTCGTTTTTGCTTTGAAATTGAAGGCTGTTTGTTTTGTTTCCATAAAATAGTTTATCTGTTAGGGTCAATATGTTCTACCAAATTTTTCCTCAAGAGTCACAGCTAGGAGACTGTCATTTCTATATTCACATAGATTGGGTCTTTCAGACTTAGGAAATTTTCAAGTTAACCTTTTTATTTATAGCAAATAGCCACCTTTTCTGTTTGTTTTTTTCTTTCTTTTGTTTTTTTTTTATTCACTCATCCACTCTCACTGACCCAGATTCTCTATAGTGAGGCCAGAACCAGAGGAAGTGGAGGGGGAGGGAGGCATTGAGTTCTATGGGAGGGAAAGGAAGGGGAGAGAAATGGACTAACAGAGACCAGGACCCAGACAGATAGAAGACACAGTCTAAGTGGTAGGTCAAAAGTGTGTCTAAATGTGGTTTTAGGTTTAATGCTGACCATTTAGCAAGTCAGAATTCCCATTCCAGAGGGTTGGGGCTTGGCTTTAAGGTTCACATAGAAAATAACTTAAAAAAAAAAAGATGTTTTAACTTTCTAGTCTGTATTAGCACTCCTAGATAGTTCTAGAGGAGGTAGGTGGTGCCATTGGGAAAAAAAAAATCTACTGGACTGGGAGTCAGGTAACCAGAGTTCTAGTCTTGGTTCTAACTTGCCATGGACTTCACTTCCCTTCACTTTCTCATCTATAAAGTGACCATTCTCCTAAACCACATGTAAAAGGTTGATCAGGAGAGCCCTATCAACTGGATGAGACTACTGGGAAGAGGCCATTTGTTGGGGACTTCAATTTAGAAGGAAGGTACCCTAGTTGTTTCCTAGATAGGCCAAACATCCCCATGGAGAGATTTAGCATCAAATAAGCCAAAAATCTAAGGGCAAGGGCTTCCTCAGGAGGGTGGGGTGGAGATGGGGGGAGGATTACTAGAGACATACCCCATTTCCCACCAGACGGAAGAACAGCTGTGTAGAAGTGGATTGCAAAATTCACCTTTGCTGCCTGGATCCCCTCAGGCCTTGAGAGCCACTGATTGTTTTATTTGGGGGGAGGGGAGGTGGGGTTAGGCTTTTCTTTTTCCTGCTCCACTAATGCTAAAGGATTCTTTCTCAGCCTTTCCAAAACTGCATCCAGGCACTTCTCTATTCTCCTGATGAATATTTAGGCTTTTTTTCCCCTTCTCTTCCTGCCTCTCCAGCCCTGGGCATCCTTCAGGTCTGCTATGTAGTGGAGGACATGTTTAACTGCATCTTGCCTCTTCCATGTCTTAGAGAATGGACTCAATATTCTCTAGGTGAAGAAGCTTTGATGTCACTGCTTCATCATGACTATGAAGGAAGCTTCTGCAGCTATCTAAGAACCCCTATTCCAAGGGCCTACATCTAGTCTTGGCTCCAGATTGGTTCTGGCAGGTCTGTATACCTGTTCATTTAGAAGAACACTAGAGAAGAGTCTCTGTTCTGAGAAGGGGCTGGAAGCCATCAAATTGGCCTTAATGCATAAAGATTCTTTCAGTGAGGCTCTTCCTACCTATCAAAGAAATAGCATCATCAAAATTCTTTGCCTCCTCAGTCTTTCCTCAGGAAACTGGAGGGAAATCCAACTTATACAATGAGACTCAACCTTATCAAGTTGATCAGTTTCTTCTGATCAGATCAAGCCTCTACATATAAAATGTAAAATCCCATGTCTCTTCTCCTCTCTCTTCTCTATCACATGAGCATAAGATCATAGGCATGATGCCATTTGTTCTTGAACAGTTGACTTATAAAATCAAATATATTATTTTGTGTTTCACTAGCACATAATTTCTATTTCCTAGGTTTGGGGCAAGTAGAAAGACTCCCCTCTCCCAGGTCAATTTTGCCCCTGTCCCCAGTTCAATGGCTTCAGAGATTTCTGCATTAGATTTTTTTTCTACAGTGACTATATTTTCCAAAAGGGCAATATCAAGAACAACGACGACGAAACAATAACAACCACCACCACCTCTACCACTAAACAAGGACACAGCCTGACGAGGGATGTTCCTTTACAAAACTTTAAGTTAAGAGGTTGTTTCTCTGTTTTGTTTTTTTTTAACTGGGGCTATCCTACACAATCTAAGGTGTAGAGACCCTCTAGATAACTTTAGAAAGTGCCAATATGGCAATAATGGAAGAAAGCTTGATCATGGATAATCTATAAAATTATAATAAACACAACTTGAACATTTCTTCCTGAACCAAAATCAGGATACTTGACCCAACAAAGAGTATTCCTTTTTATAAAACGTTTTCCTTTCTTGAGTTCAAGGATAGTCCTTGAAAATACAGAAAATAGGGTCATCAGAAGTATGGATGAATGACTTTGGAACAAAGTAATTTTTAAATTATTATTTCAGATTTACTTTTCTAACTATGTTTTGCTTAGGCTAATGTTAAAATTCATTTTCATTCCTTGAGCACACACTGACTGGTAAGAGGCCAGGGAAACAACTGGGTGTATGCTAGGGAGCAAAGGAAGCTGTCTGGGAAAGAGGCAGTGCTGTTTGGTTACCATGCCATATGTCCCAGATTTCCTGGGACAGTCCCAATTTCAAGGAGAGAATGGGTACTTTTAACTAGGGCTTACCAAGTAATATCCTTTGTCAGACCACAAATTCTGATTTTGGGCATGGGAAAATGTGTTTCCAGTAGGTATAGAAGAAGAAGCAACAAAGCAAGAGCACATTGATCTGAATTCTAGTCCCCATTCCGCCAAAGGTTAATTTTACTGTTCAATACACAATTTGCTACATTGGGGATTTTAAGTTCTCTTCATGCTAAATTTTTTAAATTGCAATTGATATTTCTCTATCACCCGCTATTGAATGACACATGAATCTTGATATATATAAACCATGCAATGGGAGGCAGTAGTAACACAGTGTGATTTTTGGAAGGGGGCTGCGGGGGTGGAGGAGGAGAGAAGTCACAAGTTGGCTTGTTCTTGCATGCTGTAGGAAGGTCCAGCTTATGTGTTGTGTGGCAAGACAGGCTCATGCACGTCCAATCATGCAGTGAAATTCTCAATGTGTAGCAGATTGTTCAGTCAGTTGAGTGCCAGGTGTCACTTGGTAAATATTATTTTTTTTTCTAATCCCATTGCCTAAGATGTTTTGTAGTTTGAAGATGCTGATATACATTCCTTAAATTCTTACAAATGTATGCCTCACAAATGCATTGATCCTTTGAATAATCATAGAGCTATCTTTTAAGTCCAGAGATGAAACTTTATTCATCTAGTTAAGAAAGCATATGAACTTTATTTTGGTGACAAAATAGATGCTCAGGATAAGGCTTGGACCCTTCACTTGTTCTGTATGTCTTGTATTAAGTTACTAACTGGCTGGACACATGGATCTTGTCACATAACATTTGTAGTTCCTATGATTTGGAGAGAACAGAAAGACTATTCAATAGATTGCTATATTTGCTTAACAAATTTATCAGGAATTTCTTCCAAATCTAAACATACTATAAAAATCCAACTCTACCATAAGCTTTTAAGATCTCTGTTTTACATAGTGAAGAACTACCTGCATTGAAACTACCAGAAACTTGGAACTTGGATGAAGATGAAACCGATGATTCAGATTATACTGAAGAGGCTCGGCATGACAAGGTAGGAGACCAGCAATGTGGTAATTCTCCCATTTGAAGTAACTTTTCCATCCTCAGATCCTCATTGAATAACTCAAATAGACCTCAGGAACCTTGCTCATGATCTTATCCAAAAAAACATTAAGGTAAACCTTTAGCTTCTATAGAAAAGGGATGGAATCTCCTATAAGAGGGCACTAAAATATGTTCCAAGCATGACATTTCTGTCAAGGATAAAGCAGGGAAATATTCTTGGTACATCTGGGGACCTGAAAGTGATTGCTCTTTCCTAGTATTATAACTAGTGTACCAAATACTGCTGTATTATCTGTGAATGGGAGAGCAGTGACAGAAATAACCACTCGGTTAAAAAAAAAAAAACTAGCCTCAAAAGAAAGAACCAATTCCCCAAATGAAAATTGTGGTAAGTCAACCACTAGTAGTCCTGAACAAATTTTCTTACCACCGTTGCACATTAAACTTGGTTTAATGAAAAATTTTGTCAAGGCGATGGATCGAAATGGTGCAGGTTTTCTTTATCTGAAAAATAAATTTCCAAGAATCAGTGAAGCTAAAAACAAAGTGGGGGTATTTGTGGGTCCTCAAGTAAGGGAAGTGATGAAAGACAAACATTTGGAAGAACAGTTGAATAAAGTTGAAGGAACTATATAGAAATCATTTTAAAAAGGAAACCAAAACTTCTTTGGGAATCTACAAGGCAGAAAATTATCAAGAAGTTATCAACAAATCTTCTCAAAATCTATAGTTATGGGATGCAACATGTCACTCAAGATCTATTTCTTGGATTCACATTTGGATTTTTTCCCAGAAAACCTACATGCTATTAGTGATAAGCACAGGTAAGGCTTCTATCAGGAAATCTCCACAGTGGAAAAGTAATACCATGAAAGTATATTGGCTGAGGAGGAATTTTCCTCAGGTGAGATGAGGCGCAACAGAAAATCATCAGAAACTATATTTTAGGTAAGTTAAATAGCATAGTTGTTTAATAAAAACTATTTTCAAAAATATCCAAAACTGATTCCTACGAAAACTAGGTAGAAGACAAAATCTGAGGCCACTCTTTAAACAAATACTGATGATACTGTATACAGATCTCATGATTTATGAGTATGACAGAAAAAAATGCCCAATTGATTTATTTTGGTGGTTTGGTTTTGTGTGGTCCCAGGTTGGACACTTCACTGCTCTAAGGCAATACTTGCCATGAAGGTGTTGAGTGAGATGATCTCAAGGATTCCTTCCAGCTTTAAATAAAGTCTTTTGTCTAACATTTTATCAGATGATTTGTGTGTGACTAAAAGTTTCCTGTAGTTAAGATGTGCAATGCCACAGGAGATCTATTATAGACCTGGGGATTTTCAGAAAGCTATGCAGTACCGAATGCAAAATTTGAAGTAAAGCATGAGGTCTCCCCTTTCCTCTTTTAATCCTCACAACAACTCCATGAGGCAAGCACTGAAAGTATAGTTATCTTGATGTTCATATGATTTCGAGGTCATCTGGCCAAGCTTCTCACATTTTATAGAACAAAAAGCCAAGGACTTAGGATGTAAGTGACTTGAGGTCTCACAGACAGCAAAAAGCAGAGTCAAAGTCAAATATAAAACCCACATGGGGAAAATGAGGCTGGAAAGGGCAATGTAATTGTTTTAGTTCACACAACTAATAAAAGACAAAAATGTGAAACTGAGAGCTTTTTTTTCAATTCATTAAAAAATAATGATAAGAAATTTGGAGTCTCTCTCAGCCAAGCAGCTGATAGCCCAGTGGATAGAGTGCTAGGCCTAGAGTTAGGAAGTCCTGAGTTCAAATTCATCCTCAAATGCTTACTAGCTGAGTGATCCTAGGCAAGTCACTTAATCACTATTTGCTGCAGTTTCTTCAACTATAAAATGTGGGTAAATAATGGTATCTACCTCTCAGGGTTGTTGTGATGCACTCTATAAATGCTGATTCCCTTCCTCTCCATCCACATTGCCTGTCACCTGCTGTCTCCTCTGGATAAATCTTTTCACAGCCAATAAGTCAGTTGTAAGGTAATACTCAATAAACTAAAAAAATTTTAAGTGCTAATCTTCTAATTTTATCATTGCTTTAATCAGAAATTCAAAAAGGAAAACCTTCTAAGATTCAAAGAAAAAACTGTCTGAAGGCAGCATTAAGGCTGATGGCTACTTTTGAGGAGGAAGCTCTTCCTGACGCTTCCCAACTCCTATCCCTCCTCTCCTGGAGATAATAGGCTGCTGTTCATTTGATTTCTGTCTCTGCCATTGCCAACTGTGTGATCTTAGTCAAGGCACTTTTTCCTTTCTTCAACTATGAAGTGAATGGACTAGCTGAACTCTAAGAACTCTTTATTTTGGGTTTATCCTTGACACCATTTTCTCCTCCATCCTTTGCTGAACTCTTTAGCTAAAGAAAAAGGAAGGCTGATGGAAAGAGTGGGGAAAATGATGAATGTAGAGCTAGAAAGCCAGGTGATCCAAGGTCCTCATCTCACAGATGATTAACCTGAGGACTGGAGAGGTTATGTTTACATGTATGTTAAGTTTATGACTTACCCAAGGTCATAGTTGAGGTCTGACTGAACCCAAGCCTTCTGACTCCCAATCCAATACTCTTGATGCCAGGTTACCTGGAGTTTTATCCCCATTCTGCCACTATCTCAGACTCCCCCCACTCCAAATCTACTCCTACAATTGTGGTTGCTACTACCCTCCTCCTTAGCACTCTGTATATATTTGGTATTTACTCATCTGTATACTTGTTCTTTTCCTTCAATAGAATATATACTCCTTGAGGGCAGAAATTATTTCATTTTCTTCTTTCCCCAGAGAGCCTGCCACATCTGAGGTACATAATGTATGTTTATTGAGTCAGTAGTAAATGAATGTTTCTATCCTCCAACAACAACTGTCTTCTTTAAACTGGCCAAAGTATCAGGACTGTAAAAGGAAGTTCCTTATACCTAACCAATATGTCTCTGAAGGCCCTGCCTCAACTCACACATCCCAAGCTCAGAATGGCAGCATAGTAGATTCCAGATTGGCTGTTCAGGGTTAAACAGAAAGAGCATTCAGGGCTTCATTCATAAAGTTTAGACTTTAATATCTCCCAAGGCCTTATCCTAGCACCTGTTATTATTATTTTTAACCACAGTTAACTTGCTTTCCTTATGCATTTTTCTTTTGCTTCCATCACTTTTTTTCCAGCAAAAGATATATATTTAAAATAATTTATTTACAAAACTGTATCTTAGCAACAGTGGCACAGTGTTATCTAAAGCAAACCAAAGCACTTGGTCATAAACTATATAAGCAAAGCCATTTAATGTGATCAGCTTAGTTTTCCTGAGATACTAGGAGTCCAAGGTGTTGCTGAAGATTAAAGGCAAATTTTTCAAACCTAAAATGTTTCATCATTGAACCTGATATTCAACAGATGGTATCTATCCTTCGTAATCTTAAATTCATACAATTTTAGGGTAGGGCAAGACCTTAGGGATAATCTGATGTTGGCTCTTCACAGTACAGATGAGAAAACTGAGGCTGCAAAGGATGGATCTGACTTACCCAAGGTCACACAGATAATTAGAAGCCAAACTGGAAGTAGAAGCCTGGACTGCTCACTCTTCAGACCAGTTACCCCAGTGGCTATTTTGTATATATCTCTTACTTCACTGGGCATGGGGTGGGGGAAATATCTTCTTAAAAGGAGGCTTCTAGGAATTTAACTGTTAATTAATATGTCCTTAGTAAAAGCTTTAGTGAATCCATTGTTAAGTTATGAGTCTATCTTCTTTTCTTCCTGAGAACTTGTAGTGGGAGGCCCAAACCTCCATCTCTCTGTCCCCATTCTACTAGTGAGGCCTGACCCACTCCATTGCAGGCTGACCCACCATTAAGCACCCGCAATGGATTTTCACTGATCTATGCCAATTTCTCAGGCTTAATCCCCCTTGTGACCAAGGGCACACATTTTTTCGAACTTGAGTTCCAGCCTATATCCACTGAACAGAGTGCAACTAATTGTCCCAGGTGCTGATGGGCTGATGGATCCCATGCCCTCAGCCTCATTAGAATGACATTCTAACAAACTTAGCTAACCACTTTAAACAAGAGGCTCAACAATTATTTCATTATAAGTACAAAGGAGGCGAAAACCCAGGTCCTGAGACGGAAACCACTTGCTCAAAAAGTCATAGAACATCAGACAACAATCTCACACTCACTAAAGCAGTGACTGACAAGGGATTAAGTCTCTGAGACTGAATTTTCAGTTCATTATTCTGACTACTCATCCCGCCTTGCTCATGTTTTTGTAAATATATGTGGCAGGCAAGATTTGAAATCAAGCATTGTCTGTTATGGCTATTAGGCAATCTATATAATGACTGAAAGTCATAGATAATATGAAAAATATTGATGATGTGATCAAAGCATTTCATGCAAGGAATGCTTGGTTCTTTTACACACTATTGATAAATGGTTAGGGAGCCTGCACTATCACTATAGAAACTGTTGTTTTATTTTAAGAAAAAATTAATTCATATGAAATCACAAGTAACTTTAGGTACTAACCAGAATAAAGGCAATATAAATAAATAATTGTAAAATAAAAGCAATTTTATCATTTTCAGTGTTATAGGTATGAAGTGACTGAAAAAGAAAGTGAATTATTACAAAAAAGACAAATTTAGGTAGTAGTTAACATCAATCAAAACTTCTACACTTTAGCCTTTGGTTACATTCTGACCATGTCAACCCCCTGCTAAAAAGCTTTCATGGCTCCCTATTACCTATTTCTGGGATAAAACACAGTCTTCTGCCTAGAATTGGCTTTAAACCCCTCTGTAATTTGGTTTTAGACTATCTTACCAGACTGATCTCACATTTTCCCCCTCACAAGCAATATTACAAACAAACTGACCCAGTTGACCCCTGAATTAGACATTCTTCCTCCTACTTTCTTGCCTTTTGTACAGGCTGCCCAGGACCTAGGCAGTTTTCTTCCATATCACCTTCACTTCTAGGAACCTGTTGGAATAGACTTCTTCAAGGCTCAGCTTAAGTAAACCATCCTGATACATGCTTTCCTGATCTCTCTGCTTTTAGATCTCTCTCCCCACCAAATTACTTTATATTTTGCATTTCCTTATTCATATTTTTGCAATGCCTCCACCAAATTCCTTCTCCCAAGCTTCATCATGGTGTGGTGATAACTTGGGATTTTTGAAACTGCCAGTAGAGCACTAACTTTTGGAGGGCCTACCAGCCTGGAAAGACTTCAAATATGGCCCTTCATTGGATTCTTGGTCCATGGAGACCCAGCCTGGCTAAGTTTGGAGAGATTCATTAGTGGAAGGGCTAGATACCATGTAATAAAGTTTGGATCATGGCAGCAACTTATTATACCATTCTATATCAGTAGAGGTATGGTAGACTCAACCTGACTCAGGCCTGTCCCTAATTAATTTAGGTCTGATACTAGAACAAAATGAGACACTCACAGGTCATTCAACTCTTAACAAAAGCCAGATCATAGAAAGGCTACAGCACTCAGTCTGCGTAGATGGTCTCCTTCATCTCCAAACACAAAACTGGGAGAGCAGGATATGATGACTAATGTGATCTTGGGATATCTGCCAAGTCAGAAGCACCTTGATTCCACAGAGGTGGGACTTTTTAAGCCTTTATGTGACCAGGATGTCATAATACTGTGGCCTAAGGCCATTAGAAAGCTGCTAATAAGCCTATGGTTTGAGTGTAGGCTCTATGAACCATAAAATCTTGATGACAGATTCTTTGTCTTTCATAGAAATAGCTTAACCTACATACATGCCTAGGTGGGGAGGAAGTATCCACACGAATAAAATAATGGATTTGTTGTCATATCAAAATACATTTTCTAATAATAACCTACTGAGGTAGGATAGTTATTACCAATTATTCTTCCCATCCACAAGCTCTGGTCCAGACACAATGGCCTATTTGCTTTTCCTAAAACAGATATTTACATGCTTTCCTATTTGCTGTTTCTTATGCCTGGAATTCACTTCATCACCATAACCTTTTGGAACCTTGGTTTCCTTCAATGTTCAGCTCAAATTCACCTTCTACATGAAGCCTTCCTGAACTCCTTCTCCTCAGTTATTAGTGTCCTCCCTCTAAAAACTACTTTTTTTAAATATTTCTAATGAAGGTCCTCTTTGTTTCTTTTGTTGTTACATTCTGAATGCTTAGCATAGTACCAGCCTGGCAGATAGTAGGTGCTTAGTAAATGCTGAGTGATTGGCAAAGAGGTATTTGAGGGTGTGACAAGAACAAGTCTCTTCACCTTTGTATGCCTTCCAACTCAAAATCCTGCATTTCTTTATTATGGAGGAAAAACTTCCCCCTAGGGGGAAGGTGACTTGTTCCAGGTCACACAGCCCATTATTGGAAGCATTTAGCCAAGAAATGAGATAAGTATTCTCACTGCTGGCCCAACCTGCTTTCCATCAGACTCCATAGGATCCTAAGTGTCTGCAAACATATTGGGCTCTTCAATGGATTGTAAGGACGCACTTGCAGCCATAGACTTTGATCACATGCAATGTCACTCTTTAACAATGACAACCTTAACATGAAAATATGCAATCCATTACAAATTAGTCACGCTTACACACACATTACATTTTCAGAGTTTATGTTGACTTCATGATTAGGAAATAACAGTTTGATCCACAACTGCCAGGGTATGGAAGGAATCAGATCATAGATTTTTCTTCATTTCTCCACCCCTTTCCCATCTCCTACCTTTTAGGAGATAAATCTGAACTTCATGGGTAGATAATAATAATAGTTTGCATCTAAAAAATACATTGTAGTTACAAAGCACTTTACCTCACCTGATCCTCACAAAAATTAAATAAGGTAGGTTCATTTTGTAAAATTTAGAACTGAAACAGACCTTATAAATTTCCTTCTCATTTAACAAAAGAGAGAACTGAGGCCTAGAGAGGTTAAATTAATTTCTCCAAGTTCAATGTTATATTGACTACATCATATTAAAGTATTATTATGACTTCATTTTACACAGGTGGGGAAAATGAGTGTCAGGTGAAGTGACTTATCTAATGTGGTAGAGCAGATAGGTTTTAAAAAAAGAATTCAAATCCAGTTGTTCTGGCTACAGATCTAGACCTCTTCTCACTGTACCATGTTACCTCTCAAAAACTGTCATAGCCTCAAAGGCATTTGAACTCATAGGCTCTTGTTTCCAAAGCCACTGGCTTTAACCCCTGAGCTACCAATTAAAGATACTCAACTTTTCAATTATTTTCCTTGATCTTAGCTCTAAATGCATGAGGCTGGGTGTCCTGCTCCATTATAGATGGCTCTTTCTAGTCTCTTCTCTTATGGCCAGGATTATTATTTGCTGATTTATGCTATGTGAGTTCTTTAAAAAAAAATTAAAATTAAGAAGGCTATTTCCACTTTGCTTTTTCTTATTTTTTAGTGGGGAGCCTATAAAAATCCCATCACCAATACAATATTTTATTTTCAATATGCAATACCTATCATTTCTAGATAAGATGTATTTTTCCTGAGTAATCCTTAGAGTTGCCACTTTCATTTTCTAAGGAATGTCTCTGTCAGGAATGTCAGCTTGTATACCTTCACATCTATCCATTCTATATTGGAAACCAAGGAAAGTGGACTGCATGGGAGAAGAGGCCATAAAAACAGGAAGAAAGAATCCCAGATTTGATCAAATCTTGAGGAAGGGTTGGAGATGATAAGAAATGTCTAGGCCCTAAAGAGGCCATTGTTTGCTATCTTTGTGAAACCCAAGTTGGCAGATGCCAATAGAAATGAAAGGAGTCAAGAAGGAAAATATGGGGAAGGGGAGTGTTAGAAACAGTAGAAATACAGAGTTTATTTTTAAGTTTGGATATGAATAATGAAGGGAATAAGATAAATTAGTATATAATTTATTTACTACTAAAAGAATTAAAATTAAATTAAAAGAATACAGAGGCTTCTCAGAATCTTCTCTCCTACCTGCTCATGTACCTCCTTTTGAATACTGTCCATTATTCTATTGTGCCCTCTAAGCACCCATTCTATTAGACCAGGATCTTCCCTTAAGAAATTGACTTATACTTAATTTTCTCTGTTACCTGTTTTTTTCTCTGAAAAGACAATAAGATCATTATAGGAAGGATCTATGTCATTTTTGTCTTTGCAGACCCACTGGCTGGCACATAATAGGCACTTATTAAATGCATATTCAAGTGAACTGAATGAGGGGGAAAAATATAGTTTTAAAATGAAAGGTTGAACTAGTAGAGCTTTTTGAGATGGAAGAATATCTAGCTATACATATTTAAGTGTGGCAAGAATAGTTTATGGAGAAGAAAATTAATGATGCTCAAAGAACAAAGGTGGCTATAGGTATTTATTACAAAGAACAAAGGTAGAGCTAATAAGAGCAGAAAAAGGGATAGGGGATGGGGTTGATGTGAAAGACAGAAAGGCTGGCATTTCAAGGAGAAGGACCAGCCTTTGATCTGACATGGTCACCTCCATGTTCAACAAGGGAATTATTATACCTTCCTTACTGGTGCTATTAGCACTACTGTCCTTTTCACCAGTGACCATATCAACTCTCAACCTTGGATCATTTTTTAAAAATTCTTTTTCTTCTGCATATGAATCCTCAAACATCTTAAGAGTAGATGCTTAATAAATGTTTATTGATTGATTAAAAATATAGAACCAAGGTCTATCCAGCTCTAAAATTAATGGTACCTCTAAAAAAAAACACCTGTTTGATATTACATAAGAATGAAAGGGCCTCTGAATGATCTGCAGTCAATTTTCCTTCTACAGACAGCTTCTTTTATATCACTACATCATCTTATTTCTGTTCTCTTTGTCTTAGATGACTACCATTAGGCATAGTGTTTCAGGCTGTGCTTTGCAGTATTATTATGATAAAACTCAACTGAATAATCAAACTGACTGAGAAATGAGAAATAAGAATGTGAATGAAAGTGAATAAACTAAACTTATGAGTTTATTGATAGTAAAGCTTTCTATATTTTTAGCAAGTTTTAGAAGCTAGAGCAACAAGGGTTATTAGAAATCATTTAATCCAACCGCTAGATTCAAGAGTTTTAAAATTTAAAACATTTTAAAAAATTGAAGCCCAGAAAATTTAAATGACTTCAGAGGATCATAAATTTAGAGTTGAAAGGGTCCAGAGAGGTCATTTACCTAAATATTTCAGTCAAGAGACCTAGAGAGGTTAGTTAAGTGACTTGACCAACAGCCTGAAAAAGGAAGCTGGGCTGGGATCTGACCTTCCAGGTCTCTTTCTGCTGCATAGTGCTTTCATGTGAATGAACCATGATCATATTCTTGATTTTGAGAGTCTAGAATCCTATTGTCACTCAATGAGATTGGGGAAAAAAAGAATGCTTGCTTTTGTATGTAACAACTCTCTTTTTAAAAGGAAGTGTATCTAGGCCATTGTATTAACAATGACTTAAAACAATTTCATCCAACTGCAGTCACAAAATAAAGATATGAAAGAAGGTGTCATAGCTCTTGTCTATCTAATCAACCCTGTTGTATTTATTTTGATACTCTACAAATAAGTCTTTGATTGGATTAATCACAATACCACCAGGGGGCACATCTCCTCTTGCAGAGTCCAGTAACACACATTGAGTCAATAATAGTGTTGGAGTCATTTGAGTTGAAGTTTTAATCCATGCAACTTTGCTGAGGGTGGTGTTCTCTGTGGTCGCATTCACAATTTTCTCCATGTTTTTCATGGTCAGTGCTTGGCTTGTTCATTCACAGACAAACATCATTGTGACTGATTTAACAGAAAGATCAGAAGCTGTGATTTGTCCTCCTCTAATTAATTCTTAAACTTTTAATAGAATGAAACAGAATTGAATTAACTTGTCTGAGCAAAGAGTCTAAGACTCCTGCCTAGTAGTTACAATGGGAATTTCCAGTTTGATGCTCTTTAAAAACTGTACTAAGTGAATGTTTATTAGTTCTATGCTGACTTCCACATGCAGTCATCAATTATACCACCCTGAAAATGCACTTTCTTTTACGATTGTGTTATAAAAATACAAAACATCTACCATGCACAACATTTGCCAAGCCTAATTATTGTAGGACTATATTCCATTTGATGTTTCAAATTCAGTGTTGTGAGTTAATCTAGAAGCAAAATCCTTCTCTGTGGACATGTGTTCTATGGAGGCAGAATGATGTGCATCACTTTTCAAATATATTAAATATTTTTTAGATGATGTTGACATGTTGCTTTATTTTCAGTGATTGAAGAAAAATATGCTTCTCAATCTAGGATAAAATTCTTTTAGGAAAAATTATCTGACTTTAAGATACCGAAATGCATTTTCAAAGGATCATAGGACCATAGATTAAAAGGAAGAAAAGATTTTGGAAATCATCTAATCCAACTTGGGCATTTCAGTCTCTGCTTCTTTGGATTGAAGAATTCAAAAAACAACCATTTGTTGTCTACTATATACAGGTCCCACAGCTAGTTTAGGGGAGGAACATAGAGGAATTAGAGAGAGGCCATATAAAGTAGTGGTTCAGATATGAGACTAGACTTCAAAGATAGTGGTGGTTCTTGGAATGACAAAGAGATCAAATTTGAAGTAAAAGAAGAGGAGAAGACTACTAACAGTGGTCACTTCTGATCAAAAGATTCATTTTATTAAGGCCTACCCTTAGTCTAAAGCAGTGTTGGCGAAGTTATTGGTACCTGTGCAGAGTCAGCACTCGGGGACCTGCTCTGTTCCTCTTCTTCCTAGCACCCAAAGACATTTTTTGCATGCCCTGCCCCTTTGTCTAGTCACCCCAAATGAGCACTTCCTCTCTCTACTCTCTGGGGTAACGGGGTAGGTAGGGGTCGAGGGAGCTCACAGGCAGCTTGAAATTACAGTCTGAGCACGCAGATTTGAAAAACTTTGCCAAAACTGGTCTAAAGTAACTGATCTCTGATTTAGATTCCCCTTTTAAGATTGGACATTTGAGATAGTGATACATTTTTAAAATGTTATTGTTGCCTTTTGTTTTTATACTATGGTAATTTCCTCTTAATCACTTATCTTGACAAAAAGAAAATATTTAAACAAAGTCAAAAGGCATGGTGACCATGGCTGATCATGTTCTGCGCAGCCCCCTACCTCGTCTGCCAAGAGGAGGAAACATGTTTCATTTTCAGTTCTATTTTAAAAGGTTGTTTGATGCAATTAAAAAAGTACTTTATTAATCTATATGGTCTTTTGGTTCAAAAGTATAGTGGAAAGAGATGTGGATAAGGAAGCAGAAGAACTGGGTGAAGTCCAGCTATCATTTACTACCTTGTGACCTTAGATAAGTCTCTTCACTTCATGAGCTCCCATTTTTTATAAGTAAATGGGTATAATAATACTAGCTTCACAGAGATATTATGAGGAAAGTGCTTTATGAACTGCAACCTATTGTACACAATGAGTTATTGTTATTATGGCCTTAATTCATCTCTAGCGATCATTGATTCGGTTAGAGTTGAGGCTTGGTTGATTTCTGTGCAAGCCAATTAGCTATTCACATTAACCCCAAACCAGTTGTGGGTCAAATATGTGCCATTGGTTGTGAGTTTTGATCAATCAGCCTAAATCCCAAATCACTAGTAGAAATGCATGACCTGCTAATCATTGCTCACATGATTAATCTGTACACAAAAGCCAGCATGTTCTTACCTCACCTCCTACTCAAAGCCAGTTCAGTTCTAACTCAATTCTAAAGATGCAGGGCCTGATCCTGGCAGATATTGGGGATGGGGTGTCCTCCGTGATGTCCGGCAGCGCAGGCCACGTGTGGCTGACCCAAGCCTGAGATACAAAATTAAAAAATCATAGAATTTTAGAGTTAGAAGCGACCTTAATGGCCATCTAGTACATTCCATGCATAAAAAAGAATTTTCCCTATGATATAGCTAAAGATCATCAGTGGTCTAGCTTGTTTGAGAAAATTTGGCAGATGACTTGAGTGTTTCATTTAGGAATTACACAAGTTAATTCCTTGGTGACCTTAAATTAATATATATCAGTCTTTTAAAGTGATTTCAATATCACATCTTTCAATACCCCAATTTTACAAATAAGGAAACTGAGATGTTGGGAAATTAAATGACATGGCAAGGTTACAAAAGTCATATCAAAGGCAGAATTTGAACCTAGTCATCTGACTCTAGAACCAGCGCCTCTTTGACTTGACACTGAGCCATGAGGGAGTCTAATCATTCAACTAATTTGAAATTCATCTATTAAAACCATCCAACCCATGTCTTTCTACCTTTTCCATAAGAAGAGTTAGAGAGAAGTTCAATCAGTTAGTTACTTAAGTGAATATATTATAAAAGATTTTATCTAGTATTTACAAACTTCTGGAGTAATTGATTAATTTTAGTCATTATTTTCTGGGAAGATAGAATTTTATCTAAATGATCCATTAGATGATACCATTATATGTGTCTTCCAAAGCAATGTTCTCAGAACAATGACAATTTGAAATCTTAAGGACAAATCACTAGTATCTGGCAAGTTGACATGCCCTGTATTTGGTCCTGGGACTTCCCCAGGGGCTCCGCTATACTATTGGTTGTACCCTGACCTAACCAGGCATCTAGGCTAATCTTCAAATGAAATCATACTAATTCTCAAGCCCACACATAGGTTCATGAAATACAGTATGTTGTACATCATTAGATTTGTATTCAAAATTTTGGTTCAAATCCCAGTCAATTACTACCTATGTAACCTTGAGTAAGTCATATTCTCCCTCTAAGTATGCTTCCTTAGTAAAATGATAATGGGATGGATTTTGCCTAAGAACCCCCCACCCCACTCATAAAATTCTCTGATTCTTTAATTCTTTGTTCTTCATTCAGCTTCCTCTTTGTTATTGTGTGAAAATATGTAGGATCATGGAACTTTGAACTCTACTCCACAGGGTGAAAAATCAAACTGATCATTCAAGTGCATCATTCGGAAGACATCATTCCCATTTTAGTGTCTCCTCATTAATCTCCAAATTTACCAACGGGTTCTCTCTCAAGCAAGATTGCAGTGTAGAAAACATGTTCCCTAAAAACTAAAGTAACTTTCCACTTCCAAGCAATTAGCCACAAGTGTTGGGAAAGTGGAATGGGTTCCAATGGATTAGGTACCTGCAATGCATAGCTCTGTCCACTGGGAGTGCAAAACTAAGCCCTACTGTCATAAATCATCAGGAAGCCCTGCCCTTTTGTGAGCTCCCTTGCAGGAGCACAGAGTAGCTTTTAAAGGTTTTAACTTTGAATGTTGGTTTCTTGCTCCACCCTCCTCTCCCAATTTAGTGTCTTTGCTCTGACAGATACCTTTACAAATTTAGACTTTCATTAGTTCCTAAGCACCTAAGGGAAATAACATTCATTAAATCTTTTTTTTAAAACAGTTAATAACCTGATCCTGTAAAAGTATAAGGTAATTAAAAATCTATCTCCAGGAAAAAGATAATTAAAATAAGTCTTTATCATTTTTAATAAAAATGGGAAAGTTATTAGTATTCATTCAGGATTCGAAACCCAATTGACTCAAAATTTAGCTTTGATGGAATAAACAAAAGAGTGATGGCTGTTTTGTTTGAGTTTGCTAGATGATTGAACTCTTGGGATAAGGTAAAAAGGGAATCACACCCAAAGTCAGTTAGGCACACAGATGTAGGGGCAAGCCTGATGCTTATCCCAGCTTCATCATTTACTGTGTGACCTAGGGCAACTCACTTGAGTGTTATAGGATTAAGTTTCTCCATTTTTAAAAGAAAGGGGTTGGACCAGATAACTGCTAAAGCCCCCTTTAGTCCTAAATTAATGATTACAGTAATGAAATCAAATCAACAATATCTGACTGACAAGTCATTTTTCAATAAGAAGATTGTTATTGTTGTGTCCAGGCATATCCAACTCTTCTTGGCCCCATTTTGGGATTTTCTTGGCAAAGATACCAGAGTGGTTTTGCCATTTCTTTTTCTAATTTATTTTATAGATGAGGAAACTAAGGCAAACAGGGTTGAGTGACTTGCCCTAAGTCACACAGCTAGTGCCTGAAGCCAAATATAAATGTGGGTCTCCCTGACTCAAGGTCCAAAGTTTTACCCCATGCTATCTAGTTGCTCCAGTAAGAAGATTAGTGAGGCTGAAATTTGAGGGATGTCAAAGGTAAAAGACCCATAATTTAAGAGACTGGGAAAGGTTTTGAACAACTATATTGTCAAATGTCAGGAGGAACCAATAAGAAATGAAATGGAAAAAAATGAAGTGAAATATCACAATTCTGTAACAGATCAGAAAGCAGAGTTTTGGTTATTGTTATTGTTTATAATTCTCAGAAACACTCAGGACACCAGAGCTGTAAGCAAGTAGCTGACACAGTGGATAGAGTGCTCCACCTGAGGTCTGGAAGACCTGAGTTTGAATGTATACTTAGCTGAGCAAGTCATTTACCCTTTTTCAGTCACAATTCCCCCCATATGTAAAATGTGGGTAATAGCACCTATGTATTGTATGAATGCTATTATTACTATCTAGTAGCTAAAGTGAAACTTAAACGTTAATAAATTAAATTTTCCTTGAAAAAATAGGTTAAATGACTTGCCCAATTACAGCTAGTGTCTGAAGCCAGATTTTAACTCAGGACTTCCTGACTCCTAAGCTAAGGTTCTATTCACTGTGTCAGCAGCTGATCCACTGGATGGGTCAAAGGGATTTAAGCCATTCACAACAGTGGCATTATGCAACATATAAAGGAAGCTCTTTGGAGAATTGTTCAATTATCTGATTGTTAAAAGTGCAGAGACAGGGGCTAAGCTGAGATGAAGCCCAGCAGAAGGTGGGGCACTCAGAGCACTAGGAGCTTCAGAAAAAAAAAGGATGACAAATAATCTCAGCAGCAGATCAAATAGATTCAACTAGTCCAGGTAATTCTTTCTCAATGAGATATTCCCATACTACCTCTTGACAATATCTGCCTAAGAAACTAGGAATGAAAAATGGAAAAAATCACCATTTTTCTGAATACAGAAGAATAGTGCATGACAGAAAATAAATTTCTTCAAAAAGTAATACCTATGATACAGCAATGGGCAATTTCTTTCCTTTAGAATTTTTTTTTTCAAGATACAACCTTAGTGGTTAACTTTTATTGACTTTATAACAAAAAGCAGGTCTTAGCTCAGATGTTTCCATATGATTAAAGAAAAGATCACAGGGTATTAGCAATACAGCTATTTGTAAAGGTGTCATTCAAAAACTTAGAAAAAAACCCTTTCTCTTTGATGGAACCCATTCTTTTTCTTGTTGAAAGAGAAGCAAATCATTTAATGAGGAGTAAGTGTTTACTATATGCCAAACACTTTTCTAGGTACTGAAAATACCAAAACATAAAAAAAATAAAGCTATCATTACCCTCAAGGAGTTTATGTTCTATTTGAGAAGGGGAATGCTACATGTACACAGTAAGTTCAGTGATACATACAAAATGAATATAAATCAATTATTGGGGGCTTGTTATTCAGTCATTTTCTATCATGTCTGATTCTTTATGTCCCCATTTGGGGTTTTCTTGGCAGAGATACTGGGTTTGCCTTTTCCTTCTCCAACTCATTTTACAGATGAGAAAACTAAGGCATACAGGGATAAATGACTTGCCCGGGGTCACACAACTACTAAGTGTTGGAGACCAGATTTGAACTCCTGAAGAGGAATCTTCTGACTTCAGGACAAATGCTCTATCCACTGTACCACCTGACTGTCAATATTGGGCACTAGGCTCTGACAATTAGGGGAAATCAGTAAAGATATCTTGCCTGACATGGCTTGAACAACTTCCTAAAAGCTATGGGTTCTAAGAACTGAAAGTGAGGAAGGAAGGTGTCTGTCATGGATAGCCTTGTGCAAAAGGATGAAGATGGGTGCAAATAGATCAATTTGGATGGAAGGGGAGTATATAAGGGGGCAGTAATGAGGGATAAACTTGGGAAGGGAGGCCGGAGTCAGATTTTCAGACTTAACTCGCCAAACAGAGAAGTCTGTTTTATCCATGAGAGTATATGAGGAAGCTAGTTAGCTTCCTGAATAAAGAACTAATATGGTCAGATCTATGCTTTAGAAATATCAATTTGACTGCTGGATGCAGCAAACTCGATTAGGAAAACTATTGCAAAAAGTTTAGGCAAGAGGTTATGAGGGATCAACTAAGTTGATGAAGGGAGTAATGAAGATTTGAAAGCAAGAGATCTTAGAAGGCAGAATTGGCAAATCTTGGCCACTGATTGGCTGTGGGAGGAAGCAGAGAACAGAAGCTGAAGACAGATGACCAGAAGAATGGTCGCATCCTTCCCACAAACAGGAACGAGAAGAATTAGAAGAAGCTTCAGGGAAAAGAAAAGGAGTTGCTTTGGACACTCTGAGTTTGGGCAATCTCTGGCTGTCAGAATACAGATGTCCAGGTGGAAAGGGGAGATGTGTGCCTATGTAGAGAAAATAAGTACCCAAAGGTCTAAGTACTGTGAAGATGGTTTGATGAAGTAGAAAGTGGGCCAAACAGAAAGCCTCCACCCTATTGCTGACTCTTCCCCAAACTCATTCTATTGTTTTAGGAAAATAATTTCCTCTCTCTCAGGCTCATCTACAGGATAAGGGGTGTAAACTGGATAATCTCTGAGGAGACAAAAGCTCAAAAACTATTGAATCCAATGCAACACAAGCAATTAAGTACAACCACATACCATGTCCTGTAGATGTTGGGAATACAAAAGCAAAATGAAAAGCATTTCCTGTCTGGGGTGGTAGTTCATTTTACTTTTTTTCATATATTTTCAAAATATTTTGAAAATTGCAATATATGCTATCCAGGTGGAAAAGGACCATCAAGAAAAAGTGGTTCTATATTTTTGTCAAGCACAAATTTTATATTCCTTTTGCTCAACTTTTTTAAAAAACCTTTACCTTCTGTCTTAGTATCAATTCTAATACAGAAGAGTGGTACAGGCTAGGCGATGGAAATTAAGTGACTTATCCAGGTTCACACAGATAAGAAGTGTCTGAGGCCAGATTTGAACCAATAATCTCTAGGTCTCTAGGCCTCTAGGCCTGGCTCTCTATCCATTGTGCTATCTAGTTGCTCCTCTCAGTTTCTTTTTAGAACTTGTATAATTTTATCTGCTCCAGCACAAAATGCTGGTTTCCTTAGCTGGTATTTGATAAGATTTCTTAGTAAAAAAAAAAAAGTCCCTAGATTCCTATACTTGGAAGCTCAGTACTCAGTACAATGCCTGGGAATCACTCCATAATTATCCAAGTAAAAAATATGATCTCTGTATTGGTAAATTTAAAGTTGATTTCTTGAAAAAATAAAAATAAACCTTTCTGAATATTCACTTTTTTACATTTTGACCAAATTTTCTATGCATTTGATTCAGGGACAGAGACCTTAATGTAGAATCTAAAAAAACTCTTGAAGGATAATATCTGGTACATAGGAATACTTAATAAAATGCTTGTAAATTTATTGCTTTAATTTACCATTGAAAAGACTGAAAACTAAGCCAGTTGATTTTTTGGTCTCATTTCAAGTTATCTATACAATTTAATGTTTTTGTAAGCTGAGTGGATTACATAGCAAGAATGAATGACAGACAGCCTAGATACTCCATAGTTATTCCTTTCATGTCAAGAGAACTTTGAGGAAGCATAGTGGATGGACCATTGTGGCAAATTTATGAGAGGATATGAGCAGGCCTGGATAGGTTTTGAAGTGCATTATCAAATCAATGAGATCACAAATTTATTGTGTACTGGAGATGATTGTAAATTTATTTTTATATACACTATGGGATTTAAGATTTCTATTTATTTTTGAAGAAATAATGAGTAAAATAATGAATAATAAATTATTAATCCTATTTGACTTCTCGGACCTTAACTTGCCCTTTCTTTCTTAATTTTAAATAGGGGTTGAAGCAAGTACAATCCTAATTCTGTTCATATTTTTAAACAAAACTAGTTATGATTATTTATATTTCAATCATCAAAACATAAAACAGCTATCAATGAGAAGTGTCAGTTATTCCCTTTATGTCTTACAGAATATTAAAGCTAGAAGTCACCTGCAAGATCTCTAGTCCATATTACATATGATGGAACTGAAGACCTAGAAAGGCAAAGTGACTTAAATCCAAGTCGCAAACTATACTACAATTATTCAATTCGACAATTATTCATTCCAATTTTATTGTATCTATTTCTTCTATTACAGAGTAGTGGTTAATACATATACTTATCCCACTGAGCAGTTTTTCACTTTAGTTATTTTGTATGTCTTGCCAAATTTCTCTGTATACCTGACATTGACAATTATCATTTGCATTATAGTATTCCGTTGCTTTAACATACTAGTTTATTCAGTCATTTTCCAATGTTTGACAATTACATTGATCAAATGATTCTATTCTGGTATTCTTCCTTACATAGATATGGTCAGGAGGACTTAGGGTGGTTGATCTCAAAGAAAACTATTAAATTCATCTATTCATTTTTGCTTAAGAAGTCATAAGGATTCTCTTTTATAAGTTATACACAAAGGAAAATAACATTGCCACCTTTCATCTAATGGAATCTGAAATTCACTTTATGCTCCCTGGATTAGACTCACTATATAAGTACTAAGTACCACTATTACATATTATGACACTGTTGTCTGGGGTCTACTCCTCATCACATATGAGATTGTGCATATATTTGCATTTCTATTTCATCATTTTCTTTCCCAGACTAAGCTCTCCAGACATTAACTTGACAAATAACCTGATCAACCATCAGTTTTAGTGTGGTTCAGTATGTTTTAAACTTCTTAATGGAAATATTTACATATGTATTCAGCCTTAAAAATTTCCATTTCTCCTCTTCATAAGACATTTTTATCATTCACTGATCTATAGATCAAACACATACATTTTCAAGAAAAAAATTATATAACCAATTACGTATGTAAAAGAGCCTTTTCCAAATATTGTCCATATAAAACTAAGACTGGAGTGCAAATTCTTTTAGGAAGTTTACATAGAAGTCATCCTAATAACTTTTAATAATAGGACAAAGCAAAAAAAAAGAAAGAAAGAAAGCAGGCAGCTAGATGATTCAGTGGATTTAGAGCCAGGCCTAGAGATGGGAGGTCCTGGGTTCAAATGTGACCTTAGACATCCTAGCAGTGCAACCCTCGACAAGTCACTTAACCCCTCTACCCCTTTACCATTCTTCTGCCTTGTAACCAATACAAGTATTGATTCTAAGTCAGAAGATAAGGGTTTAAAAAGAAAAAAAAAAGAATGGTATGTAGCATCATCAAGTGGCAGGTGTGATGCTATGCCACCTCCTAAGGGAAGCTGAGTTATAGAATAGAAGGTACACATGAAGCACGAGGCCCCAATTTTAGTCTCAGTTTTGCTATCTTGCTGGGTGACCTTGGAGAAGTCACATATCTCTGAGATGTTCTCTGTTCCTTCATTCTAGCTCTGACCTTTCCTATTTTAATGGTACTTTAAATATCTTTGTCACCTGATGGAATATCTCAGTGTTTCATAGATCTGTGCTAAAAAGGAGGAAGAGGGAGAGGCATAGAAGGAACTCTGATTCCCTAACTCTCCATTCTCATAGTTGTTCCCCAGTTCAGGGCTTCTTCTCCTTTCTCCCCACACTAGTCTCTTTTCCCTCCAAGCTACCATGATGTTCCTACCCAGAAGAGATGTCTTTTCACTCAGCATGATTCCATCTGACCCATGCCACCTTTCCATTAAACAGTCCATCAGTCAATAAGCATTTAAGAAATACTTTGTCTTTGCTGGGCACTGGGGATACAGTACAATAAAGGGGGAAAGCAGGCCTTGTCCTCAAGGAGCATACTTGCAATGAGAGAGAAAATGTCAATTATTAGATGTTCAGTAGTGGTCTGCAGAGTAAACAGAAGTGATCTCTCAGGGGAAGTTATTGGCAAATTGAAGGATTAGGAAAATGATCCTGTACCAGTTAGTTTGAGCTAAGCCCTAAATGAAGTCAAACAAGGAGACAGAGTAGGGTCTAGATGAGGGACACAAGCAATGCAAAGGGATGGAGAAGAATGTCATGCTTGAGGAACTGCAAGGTGCAAGGGGAAAAAAAACAAGGTTAAGATGGCTAGAAAAACAGGAAAGGACCAGACTATGAAGAACTTTAAAGACCTTTAAATGCATTTGATCTTGGAATTAAGGGGGAGCCACTGAAGCTTATTGAAAGCAGAGAGGTCAATGAGGTCACAGCACATTTTAGAAAAATCACCTTGGTAACCAAATGATGAATGTATTGACTGGAAGCAAGGTTTGAGGCAAGGAATCCACTGACTGAAGCAGTCAAGACAAGAGGTGATAGGTTCTCAACTACAGTTGTAACTGTAGGAGTGGAGAGAACAGAACATAGAGAGAAGATGAAGGTAGAAATGTCATGATTTGGAAATAGATTGGGTATGTGGAGTGGGAGTCAAGTAACAAAAATTTGGAGTGTGGGTGATAGCATTTTTGGGAGAAAGATAAGTTCTGTTTTAGACATGGGGAGTTTAAGATGCTGATGAAACATACAGTTCAACCAGTCCAAGAATCAGTTAAAAATGAGTGATTATAACTCAGAGAGATGAGGGCTGGATATATACATCTGCATAGAGATGATAATGGAACCCAGAGGGACCAATGATACTATAAAGTGAGATTGAATAGAACAAAAAATGAAGTGGACTCATGACAAAACTTTAAGAGATAGTCAGGCTTGGAGAGCATGACATGGATAGTTAAACAGACAGAAGGAAAAGCAGAATACAGTAGTGTTATAAAAGCTGGAAGAAGTATACAGGAGGAAGTGATCAACAGTATCAGAAGCTACAAAGAAGCCAAGGACAGGATTGCAGAAAGGTCATTAAATTTAACTAATTAAATTTAATTTAATTAAGAGATGATTATAGCAGACAGTTTTAGTTAAATGACAAGACCAAAAGCCAAATTATAGAGGGTTTAGAAGATAAGAAAATACACATGAAAAGCATAAAAGAATATGAAAATATTCACATGAAGACTACACAGTAATATATGTAGAACCAGAACTGCAGAGATTAAAAACAATATGAATTTTTCTATTTTTCAAATGGGGCTCTCCTATTGACACAGCTCCATACTATGGAACCTGGAACTTGACAGTCTATGATTCATAAATATTTGCAGAAAGAACCTCAAATGGGTGCTAGTGAAGAATAGAATTTTGCTAAAATGAGATTGATCCACAAATCAAACTATTTGGTTTCTTATGGTTACTAAGACTAGCAGATCCATCATACATAGGCAATTCTGCACCTAGGGCAAGCATAACAAATGTCACAAAAGGTGTTCTAAGCTAGAGAGTTAGCTGGATCCCATCCCACGGAAGGGGAAAGAGATGTCTGGAGTAGTAAAGGAAGCAAGCTATCTAGGAACTTTTTGTATTTAAGTAAATCTTGAAAATTTGATACTAGTCAGTTATTTCTTCATACTTGACATTCAAGGAGTCTGATAATTGGGGATGGGGTATTACTGCTAATTCCTACTAAAAAAAATTTGGGGAGGGGAGAGCTAAGAGCTTGCAGTCTACTCTCTCCCCCCTTAAAAAACCCTCAAATTATAATAACAATTTAGAGTTGGAAGGCATTTTAGGGGAACTATTTAATTCAATTCCTTCATGTTACCACAAGAGAAACTGAGATCCCAAATTAGAGAAGATATTTGTCCAGGATCTCAAAGTAGAACTGAACAACTCTTACTTAAATGAAGTTGGTCATTGAGACAGTTAAATGGAGCCAAAATCTGATTTACCTATTAGAACTAAACAAGACCTTAGAAACCATCTTGCCCAATTTCCTCATTTTATAGAGAAATCTCTAGGCAAAAGATTTCCAAATGTATATATCCAGCCCTCATCTCTGAGTTATAATCACACATATGTAACTGTTTCTTGGACATCTTGAACTGGATGTTCCATAGAGCTTTAGAGTTAGTGGCAGAGCAGGAACTAGAAGCTAAACATCCTGACTCTCACTATAGTATTCTTTCAGCCCAGTTACTTAAATATGTTTTTTTTTGTTGTTGTTTTTTTTTGAGATCTGGCCAAGGCTTACTTTACTCTAGGACACTGACTCTTCCTAAAATAAGGCACCTGGTCTTACAACTGAGGATAAGAAGCCAAGTAAAGAGGGGACTCCTTGATCCTTCCCAGGTGTAATCTAGCCCCAAGCTCATTGACCCCAGGAAGGGGAATTTAATAGCCTCCTATAGGAAGTGCATAGTACCTGTATCTGGCCCAGTCTAGAGGTTAAGATGAGGTGAGATATGGGTGTATAGATGGTCAAGATAAGATAGCATTCCCTACTTGGTCTAGCATTGGATGGTTCATTGCCACTCTCCATTGCTTGCATTTTTTTTCATTTTAATAATATTTTATTTGATCATTTCAAAGCATTATTCATTAAAGACAAAGATCATTTTCTTTTCCTCCCCACCACCCCCTATAGCCGACGCGTGATTCCACTGGGTGTTACATGTGTTCTTGATTCGAACCCATTTCTATGTTGTTAATATTTGCATTAGAGTTTCGTTTAGAGTCTCTCCTCTGTCATGTCCCCTCAACCGCTGTAGTCAGGCAGTTGCTTTTCCTCAGTGTTTCTATTCCCATAGTTTATCCTTTGCTTATGCATGGTAGTTTTTCTCCTAGATCCCTGCAGATTGTTCAGGGATATTACACCACTACTAATGGAGAAGTCCATTACGTTTGATTATACCACAGTCTCTGTGTACTATGTTCTCCTGGTTCTGCTCCTCTCGCTCTGCATCACTTCCTGGAGGTTGTTCCAGTCTCCATGGAATTCCTCCACTTTATTATTCCTTTGAGCACAATACTATTCCATCACCAACATATACCACAATTTGCTCAGCCATTCCCCAATTGATGGGCATGCCCTCATTTTCCAGTTTTTGGCCACCACAAAGAGTGCAGCTATGAATATTTTTGTACAAGTCTTTTTGTCCATTATCTCTTTGGGGTACAAACCCAGCAGTGCTATGGTTGGATCAAAGGGTAGACATTCTTTTGTCACCCTTTGGGCATAGTTCCAAATTGCCCTCCAGAATGTTTGGATCAGTTCACAACTCCACCAGCAATGAATTAATGTCTCTACTTTTCCACATCCCCTCCAGCATTCATTACTTTCCTTTGCTATCATGCTAGCCAGTCTGCTTGGTGTGAGGTGATACCTCAGAGTTGTTTTGATTTGCATCTCTCTGAATATAAGAGATTTAGAACATTTCTTCATGTGCTTATTAATAGTTTTGATTTCTTTATCTGAGAACTGCCTATCCATGTCCCTTGCCCATTTATCAATTGGAGAATTGATAAATTCTCCATGGAGCTCCAATGGAGCTTGATTTTTTGTACAATTGATTTAGCTCTTTATAAATTTGAGTAATTAAACCTTTGTCAGAAGTTTCTATGAAGATTTTTCCCCAATTTGTTGTTTCCCTTCTGATTTTAGTTACATTGGTTTTGTTTGTACAAAAGCTTTTTAATTTGATGTAGTCGAAATTATTTATTTTACATTTTGTGATTCTTTCTAAGTCTTGCTTGGTTTTAAAGCCTTTCCCCTCCCAAAGGTCTGACATGTATACTATTCTGTGTTTACCCAATTTACTTACGGTTTCCTTCTTTATGTTTAAGTCATTCACCCATTTTGAATTTATCTTGGTGTAGGGTGTGAGGTGTTGATCTATTCCTAATCTCTCCCATACTGTCTTCCAATTTTTCCAGCAGTTTTTATCTAATAGTGGATTTTTGTCCCAAAAGCTGGGATCTTTGGGTTTATTGTATACTGTCTTGCTGAGGTCGCTTTCCCCCAGTCTATTCCACTGATCTTCCTTTCTGTTTCTTAGCCAGTACCAAATTGTTTTGATGACTGCTGCTTTGTAATATAGTTTAAGATCTGGGACTGCAAGGCCTCCATCATATTTGTTTTTTTTTCATTATTTCCCTGGATATCCTTGATTTTTTGTTATTCCAAATGAATTTTGTTATGGTTTTTTCTAAATCAGTAAAGAAATATTTTGGGAGTTCAATGGGTATGGCACTAAATAAATAAGTTTGGGTAGGATGTTCATTTTTATTATATTGGCTCGTCCTATCCATGAGCAGTAAATGTTTTTCCAATTGTTCAAGTCTAGTTTTAGTTGTGTGGAGAGTGTTTTGTGGTTGTGTTCATATAGTTCCTGTGTTTGTCTTGGGAGATAGATTCCTAGGTATTTTATTTTGTTTAAGGTGATTTTGAATGCGATTTCTCTTTCTAGTTTTTGCTGCTCAGCTGTGTTGGAGATATATAGAAAAGCTGATGACTTATGTGGGTTTATTTTGTATCCTGCAACTTTGCTAAAGTTGTTGATTATTTCAATTAGCTTTTTGGTTGAATCTCTAGGATTTTTTAAGTAGACCATCATGTCATCTGCAAAGAGTGATAACTTGGTCTCCTCCTTGCCTATTTTGATGCCTTCAATTTCTTTTTCTTGTCTAATTGCTACTGCTAGTGTTTCTAGTACAATGTCAAATAGTAGAGGTGATAATTGGCATCCTTGTTTCACTCTTGATCTTATTGGGAATGCATCTAGTTTATCCCCATTACAGATGATATTAGTTGATGGTTTTAGATATATACTGTTTATTATTTTTAGGAACAACCCTTCTATTCCTATGCTTTCTAGTGTTTTTAATAGGAATGGATGTTGTATTTGATCAAAGGCTTTTTCTGCGTCTATTGAGATAATAATGTGATTCTTGTTGGTTTGTTTGTTGATGAGGTCAATTATGTGGATGATTTTCCTAATATTGAACCAGCCCTGCATCCCTAGTATAAATCCTACTTGATCATGGTGGATGATCCTTCTGATCACTTGCTGGAGTCTTTTTGCTAGTATCCTATTTAAGATTTTTGCATCTATATTCATTAGGGAGATTGGTTTATAATTTTTTTTCTCTGTTTTTGACCTGCCTGGTTTTGGAATAAGTACCATGTTTGTGTCATAAAAAGAGTTTGGTAGAACTCCCTCTTTGCTTATTATGTCAAATAATTTGTATAGTATTGGGATTAACTGTTCTCTGAATGTTTGATAGAATTCACTGGTGAATCCATCAGGCCCTGTGGATTTTTTCTTAGGAAGTTCTTTGATGACTTGTTGGATTTCATTTTCTGATATGGGATTATTTAAGAATTCTATTTCCTCTTCTGTTAGTCTAGGCAGTTTGTATTTTTGTATATATTCATCCATTTCTGCTAAATTGGTGTATTTATTGCCATATAATTGGGCAAAGTAATTTCTAATGATTGCCTTAATTTCCTCTTCATTGGAGGTGCTGTCCCCCTTTTCATCTTTGATGCTGTTAATTTGCTTTTCTTCCTTCCTTTTTTAATTAGATTGACCAGTACTTTGTCTATTTTGTTTGTTTTTTCAAAGTACCAGCTTCGTCTTATTTATTAAATCAATAGTTCTATCACTTTCGATTTTATTAATTTCTCCCTTAATTTTTAGGATTTCTAGTTTGGTTTTCTGCTGGGGGTTTTTAATTTGATCTCTTTCCAGTTTTTTTATTTGCATTTCCAATTGATTGATCTCTGTTCTCCCTAGTTTGTTGATATATGCACTCAGGGATATGAATTTATCTCTGATTACCGGTTTGGCTGCATCCCAAAAGGTTTGAAAGGATGTCTCGCCATTGTCATTTTCCTCGATAAAATTATTAATTGTTTCTATGATTTCTTCTCTAACTAAACGATTTTGGAGTATCATATTGTTTAATTTCCAATTAGTTTTTGATTTGGTTTTCCATGTACCTTTACTGATCATTATTTTTATTGCCTTGTGATCTGAGAAGGCTGCATTTATTATTTCTGCTTTTCTGCATTTGTGTGCTATGTTTCTGTGACCTAATGTATGGTCAATTTTTGTCAGTGTGCCATGTGGTGCTGAGAAGGTGTATTCCTTTTTATCCCTATTTATTTTTCTCCATATGTCTATTAATTCTAATTTTTCTAAGATTTCATTCACTTCTTTCTTTTTTATTTATTTTTTGGTTTGATTTATCTAAATTTGATAATGGTTGGTTTAAGTCTCCTACTAATATGATTTTACTGTCTATTTCTCCCTTCAATTCTCCTAGTTTCTCCATTAGAAATTTGGGTGCTATATTACTTGGTGCATACATGTTGATTAGTGATATTTCCTCATTATCTAAAGTCCCTTTTAACAAAATATAATTACCTTCCCTATCCCTTTTGATCAGGTCTATTTTTGCTTTGGCTTTATCAGATATCATGATTACCACTCCCACCTTCTTTCTGTCAGTTGAGGCCCAGAAGGTCTTACTCCATCCTTTAATTCTGACCTTGTGGGTATCAACCCGCCTCATGTGTGTTTCTTGAAGACAACATATGGTAGGGTTTTGGATTCTAATCCATTCTGCTATTCGTCTACGTTTTATGGGTGAGTTCATCCCATTCACGTTCAAAGTTATGACTGTCATTTGTGGACTCCCTGGCATTTTGATATCCTTCCCTAGTTCTAACCTTTTCTTCTTCGGCTCTACCTTTTAGTCCAGTGATTTACTTTAAATTGGTCCCCCTTTTCCCCTCCCTTGATATGTTTCCCTTTTTAGTCCCTCCCTTTTTGCTCCCTCCCTTTCCCCCCTATCTTTCCCTCCCCTTTTGTTTTCCCTCTCCCCCTCCCCCCCTTGGTTTTCCCTTCTCCCTACCTTTGTTGGGTAAGATAGAATTCAAGATCCCAATGGATCTGGATGTTTTTCCCTCTCAGAGTTGATTTCCCTGAGAGTAAGGTTTAAGTAAAAATTCTCTTTCTCGCCTTCTTATAGGAGTTTTCTTCCCCTCCCCTTCCCATGTGAATCTTTGTGTGAGAAAGATTATTCTATTTGGTCTTTCTTTTCCCCCTATTTACTCATTACATTTTCCCCACGTGTTAGTATACATAGATTGATATAAATGTAGTCCTTATAGAAGAGAGTTTGAGTAAATGAAGAAGATAACATTTTTTCCTTTTCCCTTTCCTTCATATTTACCTTTTCAGGTATTCCATTCTCTTTGATTTTCGATATTGAACTTTCCACAGAGCTCTGGTCTTTTCATTGCAAAAAGTTGGAAATCTTCTATTTTGTTGAATGCCCATACTTTCCCTTGGAAGTATATAGTCAGTTTTGCTGGATAGCTGATTCTTGGTTGAAGACCCAGCTCTCTTGCCTTTCTGAAGATCATGTTCCATGCCTTACAATCATTTAGAGTAGAACTTTCAAGGTCTTGTGTGACCCTGATTGGCATTCCTTTATATCTAAATTGTCTTTTTCTGGCTTCTTGTAGGATTTTTTCTTTTGTTTGAGAGTTTTGGAATTTGGCAATTACATTCCTGGGAGTTGTCTTTTGGGGGTTTAGTGTAGAGGGTGTTCTATGAGCTCTGTCAGTAGCTGTATTGCCCCCTTGTTCTAGAATCTCTGGACAATTTTCTTTGATTATCTCTTGTATTACGATGTCAAGTTTGGTGTTTATTTCTGGCTTTTCAGGAAGTCCAATTATTCTTAAATCATCTCTTCTCCCTCTATTTTCCAAATCTGTCACTTTGTCAGTGAGATATTTTATGTTCTCTTCTAATTTCTTGGTCTTTTGGCGTTGCTTTATTAGTTCTTGCTTTAAAGCCTGGTTTTCTTTTACAGTTTGGTCAAACTGGTTTTGTAGATGCGTGAATTTCTTTTGCATTATTTCCCACTTTTCCTCCCAGAATGCTTCCATCTTTTTGCTCATTTCAGATTCAAATTCTTCATGGGTTTGTGGAGGGTTTCCATTTCCTTTGGAAGGTATCGGAGCATTTTCTTGTGTTTCCTCTTCTATCTCCTCTGTGTTTTGTATTTTTGCTCCATAAAATGTGTCCAAAGTCGCCCCCTTCTTCTTGTTTCTTTTGGAATTTTGGGGCTTTTGTGCTTCTGTGTAGTATGCCATCTCTGAGTGGGGAGGATTAGCTTTTCTTATCTCTGTATGGCGTTCAGAGGTTTTAGCCCTAGGCAGATTGTCCGTTCTATGAAGTTGTTATTCTGTCTTCCCGGGGAGCCAGGAATTGCTGGTGTGTCCCTGTTGCTGCCCTCTTTCCCTCGGTACCCTCCTGATGCTTCTCCATTGCCTTACTTCCAAGCTCTGAGCCTAGCTTGGCCCTTGTTCCTGTGCCTTAGCCGGTCAGCTGCAACACTCTGCGGGGGGAGGGGCCGCGGCTTCCTGGAGCTCCTAGGGCTCCTAATGAGATTAGCTTTCCCTGGATTGAATTTAGTATGCCTTGAGGCAGGGACTTTTTTCGTGAGACTCCAATGGAAGGATCCAGCCAGGGGGTTACAAGCTCCCCCCCCCCTCTCTGTTTCCCTGCTGTCTGGGTGCCCCCTCAACTGGGCCAGGTTGTTTTCAGGATGTGGCCTTCAGAATAGCCGGCTCCCGAGGCCCTTTTGCCAACCCTGAGGGTTGCTGTTGTTTCAAACGACCCTGCTCTCTGAGGGGGAGGGGCCGCAGCTTCCCGGAGCTCCGAGGGCTCCTCCCAGGGGGTTAAGAGCTCCCCCATCTCTTTTTGTTTCCCTGATGTCTGGGTGCCCCCTTGACTGGGTCAGGTTGTTTTCAGGGATTGGCCTTCAGAATAGCAGGCCGTGGGGCTCTGAGGTTGCCTCTGCTGCCTCGGACTCCGACTCGGCGCTCTGGGTTGGGGGGGATGGGTCCTAGGACCTTCCTTCTGCCTACCCCTTAGGTACGAGTGGTCTCGGGTTCTGGCTTTTGGGGGGGGCTGTACCTTTTGATTCAGGTCCAGGTCCAGGAGGAGTACTCCCGGGGTCTATGTTGTTGATCGTTTTGGATTTCGGTGCCCTAGGAGCATTCAGTTTGAGATCGGTAAGGAAGGGTTTCAGGAGATCTGGACTTTAGCTTTCTCTAAGCCGCCATCTTGACCGGAAGTATCTCCATTGCTTCCATTAAAAAGATTGGCCCTCATTCTCAGCCTGAAGCTCAGGTCTTACCAACCTTAATTTTTACCCTTTGTACCCACTCTACTGTGGAACTCTTGTGAAACTGAGTCAGAGCTACTCCCTAGTAGGAGGCACCTTCTTCTCAGCTGTCAACAGATTCTGCCTTCTCCCTTCTTCTTTAAAGGAATACAAATGCTCTAGTCTCTGAAATTTCTTGGTCCTTGGCACGAGTGTCTTCTCTAAATGATAAATACTACGACTTTCAAAATAAACAGTATTTAAATGTCAAAGAGCAAATAAAAAAGATATTGTTTTGCTTCTTCTATAGAGTTAGTTCAAGTGTTTTCCCTTTTAAAACTAATTTAACCAAAGATTTTTTTTTTAATCCCAAAGAGAAAACTGTTATCATTCCAAAGTTTTAAAAATAACCCTGGACATGTTCTTTTATACATTGTGAAACTCACATCCATCCCATAATTAACCATTTATTTTTAACAATTTGAAAACAATGGGTAGTGTGAACTCTTCAACCATCCCTTGATTATTTCCTGGGATACAGTAAAAGATACAAAACTACAGTTCTTTTAGTTTTCTCTTAAAGGCAAATATAATGTAGGGAAAGTATCAGATTTCATTTAACTATTGCCCTTCAATGGGAATCACTCTAGACTTCTGAGTAAGATGGCTACTGGAATAAGAATCCAATAACTCAGCTCCAACATACCTAGTCCAGCAAAAACCTGAAACTTAGACCAGACTGAATAATAAGCAAGAAATTTAATGAGAAACAACACTGGCTTCTTTCAACCCAGAACATTACACATGCACAAAAAGCCAGCCATGCATACTAGGAAAGTGGGCTGCCAGAAAAGGCAGGGAACCAAATTGATTGACTCCAAGCCTGACCATAGGCAGGCCAGGGGAAAAAAAAATCTAGCCTGTAAGATCTGTGTCCAGAAGCAGCAAAATCAGAGATCTCCAAGCGAGCCTAAGGTTAAGTCAGAAAAACCCAAACTTGTAAAAAAACAAAAACAAAAACAAAAACAAAAAAACCTCCGGGTTAAGAACTTGGAATCTTCAGGGAATAAAAGTGATAGGTTCAGGGATTCTAAGGTATCTAGTGATCTGTTCTGATATACCATAAAGGGCCCTGGTGATCCAATTCTTTGAACCTCAAAGTGCCAGAAGATCCTATCCCAAAAAGGTATGTCAACATAGGAACTCATAACAAGTACAAGCAAGGCCAACCACATTTCCCAAAAGGACAGAAAGGGGTCAAACCTCACTGACATAAAGCCCCAAATTCAAGAATTAAAGAAAGAAAGAATGAGTAAACCAAAGAAGTCCCTGAGTAGCACTGTAAAACACTGCTGTAAATATAGAGGACCCCAAATTGAAGTTCATAACTCCTTAATAACTATAATCAGAGACTCAAAAAATAATTTTCTGTAAAGTCTACATGAATTAAAGGAAAATAAGCAAGAAACAACAAGAAGAAAAATATTCTGGAGAAAAGAATGAAAGGATAATAGAGATCTTAGAAGAGTAGATTGTAAATCTTATCCAAAGAATGAACTCCCAGAAAACCAGAATAGACCAATCAGAAATAGTAATACATAGAAGAATAAAAAGTTAAAAGATTGAAAAGGTTGAAGGAAAGGTAAGCTGATAGAAAAAAAAAAAAACCTTGACTTGAAAAATAAGTCAAGGAAAGAAAATTTAAGAACCACTAGAAACCTATGTGGGGGGTAGGGGAGCAGGAGAAGCCTAGAAAGCAAATTGCAAGAAATTATAAGTAAAACTGCCCAGATTTATTAGGAAAAGAAAAAGTTAAGACAGTACAAATTCACCAATAAATTCCTGAAAGGAATCCCAAAAGGAAAAATCCCAGAATCTCAGAGAAAAATCAAGAGTTTCTAAAAATTACTGTGCATGTTCAAGAAAGAAGGAACTTAAGTACTAAGCAATCACAGTCAAGATCACACAAGACCTGGTAACTTCCACCTAAAATGAAAGGAAACCTTGTAATAAAATGTTCCAAAAGGCAAAAGTTTTAGTGTTATAACCAAGAATAACTTGGTCTGAAAGCAGAGCATAATTCTACAAGGAAAAAGAATGTATCTTTAATATACTAGAGAATGTTCAAGTATCTCTAATAAAAGATCAGAGCTATGTACATACACAGTGCTACTCATCTAAATGTTTATTTCATCAAATCCTACAGTTGCTAACCAAAAGCCACTAACCTTTCTGATAGTTATCATATCATCAAAGGCAAAAAGTAGTTCTGCTTTGGCAGAATCAAAGAATGCCTCATAATTGTTCCTTTAACATTAATATTAACATTCTTCCTTCACATTGGTAGAAAGTTTTTGATTTTCAGTCTGTGTTTATGCATAGAAATTATGGAATGTTAGGGATGAAAAGGCTGTTAGTGATCACCTGGTCTAACTCCCTCACTATACAAAGGGAGAAACTGAGGCTCAGAAAGAGCTGTAAACCCAATCAAAAACTTATAAATTATTTATGTAATCATAATACACATAATAGTTGTATATTATGACCACAGGTTATCCTAATAATGCCATTTAAATTATCATTTGACCTTTGTCTCTCATCGTTATGGTGATAACTTTTCCTTCATTACAGTAGTTTGATTCCAGCTTTTGTTTTGTGCTACCAATTCATTTGCCACTATTATTCATTATCTTTTCCTTATGGATGTTAGCTACAAGAATTGGCTGTATTTTCTGTTAGATAGTTATGAAGTTCATCTTCAGTTGTACTGAAATATAGACTGTTTTCCTTAAATCCTGAGATGTCTGACAAACTTACTGTCTAAATAAGTCTTCTGACAACCTTCTCAGCTACAACAGCCTTCTTAAAGGTCTTTTTCCTGTCATCCCTCCACTACATTCTTCATACTGCAGCTCCACCCAACTATCTTTCTTTTGCATAGATGTATTCATGTAATTTCCTTGTTCAAAAATCTTCACTAATTTACTATTGCTTTACAAAATTCAAACTTCTCTGCTAGGCACTGAGGTCCTCCACAACCAATTCCCCAACATCTTTTCAGACTTATTTCATATTTCTCTCCTCCATCCCTCTCCTATATGTTTTTATAACTCTGATCCCTGAACCTGAACTGTATTCTTACCTCCATGCCCATAATTCATATATGTGAAATGCCCTCCCCCTTCATCTTTTGTGTTCATGCCCATCCTGTAAAGCCTAAAGCAAGTATTATTTCTACAGGAAGACTTACCCTGATCTCTCTAGTTAGTAATGATCATCACTCTGGGGCTTCACATAGCACTTTGTTTTATCTTTTATATTACACATCAAGGCAACATTTGTATATCTTATTGCCCTAACAGTCAAGTGCCCAGCATAGTGTTGTTCACATACATGGAGCCTAATGAGTATAAGCTGATTGACTGATTGTTCCCAAACTGGCAGACCCTGGCGATACTCATGTCCAAAATAAAAGGGCAAGGTTCTATATAGTGTAAAAGAATTGCAATCCCAAAGGCATTCTTATCTGAACAACACCAAAGGTCTTCAGTGACTTGTTGGAAACTCAGTTGTTGCAAAGAGCAGACTATGCTAAATTGCTCCATTTGTATCAATTAAGGCAAAATTGCATTCCCCTTGCAACTGCAAAACAGCACAAATTGGTAACAGTTGTTTTGGTAATAATATTTATTTTCATGAATTCAAAGTAAAAGAGTGAATATATGTTGGAGACTGCAAACTTGAAAATAGTTAATAACTTACCTACTCTTTTTAAAAAAATTAAGTGTTATTAAAACTCATTTTTGAAGATCAATGTTATCCACTAAAATTCCTACTTGCATTCAAGTTAATTTCAATATATAAAGTATAAGAACTTTTCAGGCATTCCTTAAATACTCTGAGTTGTTTCATACCTAACTCTCTTTCCTTACTATTTGCTCACATTGAAAATATGAGAAGAAGGGATGGGTGATGTTTTATTCCTTATTCTCCTGGGTAGGGGCATGAGTCAAGAGAGGGGAAGCTACATGAGCAACTCCCACAGTTTTATTATCTGCTTCCTCTTCTTGTTTTCCAGGCTGTTCCTATCTGCTCCTCTCCCCTTCTTTTCACCCTCAACCATGAGATTGGGTAAGGTGAGCTGAGGCAGCTGTGAAAGGAGAAGAGGGTTATTTAATTGTTCTCACACTGCCTTCAGGAGAGTGCTTATCTTCCACCTGTTGTCTTGAGTGTATAGCCTGCTACTTAGGATGTTTGGGGTATGTGTTTGGGGAACCTGCAAATGGAATGAGGGTAGGTTTTTCTGTTACATTTTCTCTACTTGTTCATTATTGTTTGTGACTCTCTTAATCTTTTATCAGAAATAATAAAATGGACTTGAAATGTTTCTAAATCTTGTAATTAGATAAGGTATTGGTACTGTTCTTAACACAGGCAAATGATTCAGAGATTTCTTCCTTTTCCTAAGCCAGCCCTTCACCTTTAGGTTGACTTCAAAACCTACTATAGCTAGGAGATTCATGCCTGTTATTCCTGGGTCATTAAAAAATTTCCAACTACCTACTTTTTTTCTATTTTTCTAAAATTACCTACTTTTAAAAATGGGCATTTTTGCAATTTGGTTAATTTGCTTATTTTTGCCAACATTCTTATTAAATTGGCTATTAGTGAAAAATGGAATTAGAGGTTTCATTTTAATGCTGCAATAGCTGATACAAAGATTTTTTGAAGTCACTGGCTAATTTATACATATTGAAATGAAGACTATATCTTCCTTAACTATAATTATCAAGTCTTTCCTGAACACTGGGACTTCTGTGTATCATTGGCCCATCACTACTTGACCTTTGTTAAATTAGAATAGGAATTTTGGAGAGTAGAACCCTTCAGGCACTAAAATTCTAGGCTTCATCAACCCACATTAAGTTAAAGCACAAGTTGATTCTGAGGTATGGAATCTAGAATAAGAATTTACTCTGTTGTTGTTTTTCAACACTTGTGAAAGGTTACTAAGCCAAATAGAATACTAGCTATATAAAATACATGCTAAAACTAAGATATGAAAGAGATTTGTCTTTATTCTCTTTTTTAAATTTTAATAAAGGAGGAAACTCAACCCGATATCCTTAATAGACCACTGACCAAAACAGAAAAAAAGCAACTTCTTTATGTCAATGACAAAGGAATGACAGCAACTACCCAGAAAAACGGAAATAAACATTTCTTCATAAAAAAGGTAACAGTTTTGTTCTATATCTCTTTTAAAAAAATTAAGACATGTTTTAAATATTAATCTGGAAAAACTGAGATGAAGAAATAAGACAATGTTAATAGCAGAAGATTCTCTCTCTTCAACCTTCAACTGGTCTGTGATTTTATTGTAAGATGCCCTCTCCTTCAGTTCAGTCATTCCACCCTGTGCCATTCTTTTCTATAGTTTTAAGCTGTTTTCTCACAGAAAGTCCACCCAACACACTTAAGCTTTTCCTCTAGATCTTTTAACATTTTATGAATGCCATAAATAGCAGACTGTTTTTAAAAAAGTGTTTTATTGGCTCTTTTCTCAAGATAATTCTTTATCCTTACAAGTAATAAATATTGTTTCTGATGCTCAGGTCCCTCAAACTTAACTCCCAAAATGCCTTTGTTACCCCCTTGCAAAGGCCTTGGGTTTGAAGCCAAAGATTCTGGGTTAGAATCCTAGCTCTCTCTCACTAGGCTTGTGGGTGCCCCTATCTTCCTCTGTCTCTGGCATCTATATAGTGGATTAGAAAGTGTCTGATTCCCCTTTGAGCTCTAAATGTATGGGCCTTTCATCTCAGTGAACACCATTAAGTTCAACAAACTGTGGGAGATTGATAATTTTCTCTGATATACAGTGGAAAGAGCACAAAGGACCATGGGATCATAGCTGGAAAGCTAGAAAGGACCAACAGCTCAAACCCTGAATTTAACAGATGAGAAAACTGAGGCCAAGAAAGGTGAAATAAATTTCAATAAGCAGCAGAAGCATGATTAGAACATAGCCCCTCTGACTCCAAAGCCAGTGGGTTTTTCATTGTGCCACTTACTTGGAAGGAACCTTGCATTTTGAATCTACCACAAAGTCTCTAGTCTAGTCACCTTTCATTTAAAATTAGAAAGGCCAAATGGGGACAGCTGGGTGGCTCAGTGGATTGAGAACCAGGCCTAGAGGTGGGAGGTCCTAGGTTCAAATCTGACCTCAGACACTTCCCAGCTGTGGGACCCTGGGCAAGTCACTTAACCTTCATTGCCTAGCCCTTACCACTCTTCTGCCTTGGAGCCAATACCAAGAGGTTTAAAAAAGGGTTTAAAAAGAAGGGTTTAAAAAAAAAAAGGCCAACTACATGGTCTCTAGAGTGTCTTCTGGATCCTGAGCTCTACAACCTTTCAGGAAAAAAAAAATTTTTTTTTTAGAAGGACACTAGGGCTGGAATTTAAGAATATCTTAAAGGACCATGCAGTTTTCTAACTTTATGTCAATTGACTCATCTAGTCTCTTTAATTTAAAAATTCTAAGTTCAATATTTATAAGAGTCTTATGGTTGAAAAGCATATTACTGTCTACACCTGCATAATATAAGACAAATTTCAGATCTTATCTAGAAATCGTCATTTTTGCAACAACTGCCCCAGTTTCATATACCAGTCAGCAGACAATGAACATGTGTCCAACTGAAATCCTGACCCAATGTAAATCAGAACCCAAGATTATTTAGTGGTTTTGATAATTTATTGGGAAATTGATATTTAATGGCTAAACCCCCTGAAAATGTTTTGATTTTTGAATGATAAATGCATACATTTGAGTAAAGCAGTCATAAGCCAATAATCAAAATTTCCTAAGAGCTTCACAAATTGATTTTTGCTAGTAGAGTTTAAGATGAAATTCCCTTAAGAAAAGATGCCGTTTCTTTGATGGCAGAGGTTGGTCTTACATAAATTGTTTGCAGAAACCTAGAAAGACAGGTGTGTATTTTCAATTATCTATTGTTAAGCATTGAGTAGATGGTCTTACTTAAGATGAATGAAAAGAAGTAGGCTAAGTATATTTAATGAAGTATCCTTTTTACAATATTATAATGATTGTGTGGGAAGGGAAAACTGCCTTTCATATAACTAATGACTGATAGTGCACTTATCTCAAAAGTTTAATTCATTCTCCTGTGGCAGAGGGTATATTATAATTTTTCTTTTGAAAACTGAATCTCCAAATTTAAAGGTTCCTAGCTAAAAAATCCAAGGGCTGTCAAGTCTGTATTCAACATATAAAAAAAATGTTTCCCAGCCCCTGAATTCAATTTTGATTTATTACCTTAAATGTATAAACATTTCTATAGGTTTGCCCAATGTGATGTTTCCTCTTAGGGACTTCTAGATCAGTTAAAATCATTCAAAAAAACTTACACTGAAATACAATATAACTTGAATAGCATACAGTGGTATCTCAGATCAGCTCCTTTTGGCAATAGATAGGAAACTCATTTTCCTAAGGCATGATGCGTAGATTGGACATTTTTCTTTAGGTCACTAAACCTTGATTTTTAAAGTACCTAGACTTAAAAATCTAGGGACTAAGAACAAGATGCTTACATACATATATGTGTGTGTGGATGTACCCTATTTTCACGTTCCATAGAATCCTCAGACCAAGAAATACAAGGTCTTTTCTTCACTATATCATTACCAACCTAAAATTGAACAAGATGGCCATCAAGACCAACCTTTTCATTTTATAAAAGAGAAAACCAAGTCCAAAGGAGGTTTATTGAACAACCCAAGGTCATGGTTCTAATCATTAGAGGTAGGATTTGAACCCAAGTCTTCAGACTTCAGAACAAGTATTCTCTTCACTGTATCACATGCCCTCTCAGCATGACACAGTAGAACAAGCTTTGAATCTGTAGCTGAAGGAGCAATCAGCACTCAGATTTTAGCATTGTTGCCTTAGATTAATTTAGGCAAATAACTCTGACCCTGGTTTTAATTTATTAAACGAAGGGGGTAGACTAGATGATCTTGAAAGTTTCTTCTGGATCTAATATTATGCCCTTAATGGTAGCAAAATGGCTATTAGGACAGGAGATTTCGATTGTAGTCTTCATTTTTCCATTGAATGTATGATCCTAGAAAAGAAATCGGACCCTTTTATGCTTGAGATAACCTATATATAAAAATGGGAATGTCTGCCTTTTCCTTCTTAAGTATAATAGAAAAATAAAATGAATTCTAAAATGTTTACATTGTAGGAAATTATTTTGTGCAACTTAATTTAGAAACCATTTTCTGGATATTCAAATTGTGCTTTGGAACTTGTAGATGACTATTTAGTAAGTGGTATAACTGTGGTCCAAAACCCAAGTCTTCTGATTCTTAAATATATTGCTCATTCCACTGTTCTAAGCCATTATAGTGTAGTAGATCTTTACAATATTTCAAAGTTATTCATTTATCTATTCTGCACAATTCCAGTGAAAGGAACTATATTATATAATTTGAGGGTAGGGGATGTAAAGAAGAAACATTCTCAACATTCTCCAGCTTCAGCAAACTAATTATTTTGTGGAAGAAATCAGAAGTCTAAACAAATAACTATCATCCTAATAATTTATATTTAAATAATTCTTTAAGGTTTCTAAAGTATTTTCTTCCAAATAACTCTGGAATAAATGGTAGAAAAGGCAGTGTATGACAAAGTGTATGACAAATTATCTTGAGATAAAAAAAAAGGTTCAATGAGTATTCAGAAGAGGGAAAGATCTCATGTAGAGGGAAGAGGATCATGGAAACCTCTTTATTAAAGAGGTTTGAGCTTAATCTCAAAAGATGGCTACTATTTTCATAGATGAATATGGAGGAGGTACTTACAGCAAAAGCAGAAGGGAAATGAAGGATGATTGTGGGTTCTATCTAGGCAATGCCTACTAAACCACTTTAACCCAAACAGTTGGTATCCTTAATGGAGCCCTAGGAAATAGGCTTAGAAAAATACACTAAACCTACATCATCAGAGGCCTTAAAAGTCAGGTTCAGATATTTTTTTGTTGAAAAAATATTTAGCTACATAAAACAACTATAATGTAAATATTCTTGAGCTGTTATCCTTTTACACATTAAAAATAAAGGAGTTTCATATTTGGACAAAAAATTTTGGCCTAAATACATGTAAAAAATGTCTTAATTAACAGAAAAAAATCACAGTCATCCAACTGGCCCCCAGGTTTTAACATAAGAATTGGGGAAATCTGTTTCACCAAGTATACATTAGGCATATGTATCTAATTACTATTGTTGTTATATAGTACCTTAAGGTTTGTTTATAAAATATTTTCTTCACCACAATGAATGTGATGCCTGAGAAATGTAGATTCAAGTCAAGTTGTCAGGGCACTTATACCATGTGCATTTTTTTGGAATTCAGTTTTTTGACCATTAGAATAAATTTTATTTTATATGAGTATAGAAACATAGAAAGGACTAGTGATGATCTTTTAAACAAAATCATTTTTACACCTATTTACCTTAGTTTTTGAGGCTCAGGCTTCCATCAACTTCAGCCATCTTGAAGAGGGGTCGAATCTAGAAATAAAATTAAGAAAGACATAATCTCTGAGAAGAAAGTAACAAGAATAGCCAAAGACCTGGAAATTATTTTGATCTAAGACACAGTACTATAGATTTTTGAGAGTTAGAGGAATTTCAAAGTTCATCTAATCTGACCTCCTCATTTTACAGATCAGGACAGTGAATCTCACAGGGAGGTGAAATGACTTACTCAAGATTGTGAAAGCATAGTGTAGTTAGTGACAGAGCCAGAATTTGAATCCATGTCTTCAAGTTCT
The DNA here is from genome assembly GCF_027887165.1 of Monodelphis domestica. Taxonomy (NCBI): domain Eukaryota; kingdom Metazoa; phylum Chordata; class Mammalia; order Didelphimorphia; family Didelphidae; genus Monodelphis; species Monodelphis domestica. Next base: position 201,979,104 of record NC_077232.1, on the reverse strand, counting down.
AAAACCAAGGCTTTTCCCACTACAATAGGCTGTTTGAAATGAACAGGTACAATAGATGGAAGTACAAATAACCAAGAAAGACCTTTTTTTTTTTTTTAAAGCAGAAAGTCCTAGATGAAGTGTCAAGTAGGATAAAGCCAAAAATAAGTAGAAGTTTATCTAAAAGGGCTCAGAACAACAAAAGGGCATTTTGAGCTTTCTCAAAAAAAATTGAAAAACAAGAGATAGGTTCACTCTATGAATACAGATAATATGCAGGTACAATGAGAAAGTAGAACTATTTTTTTTCCTCATCAAGGAAAATAATATCCAGACTAAAATATATAGAGCTAAAAAGGTTAAGGACAAATCATAATCTGAGACAGCTGAAGAGCTAGTAACTGTTAGAAATAACGCCAAGTAACCTTACCCATATGAATTATAAAATACAAATGACCATGCATAATAGTGATCTTTGAGAAATCATGCAGATCAGATTAGATTTCACTGAAGAAAAATATCTTAGTTTTCAATGGGAATAAGGTTGATTCCATAAACCATAACATGGAAAATAACAATTTTATAACACAATTCTATACTGATGGTTTGTGAGCCCATAGAAAGAAAAAAATGGCAATCACTAGGAGTTAGCTTAGATTCACTGAGAACAGATAATGGAAGATAAACTTAATTTCTTTTCTTTTTTAATATAATTACTGGAGGGAGATTATAGGAAGGCCAATAATACAGAATATCTGTCTTTTCTACAAATTATCTAAAAAAACTATAATAATCATGGATTTTTGGACTCCAGAGTAAACTGACTCACGAGTGCTCATCGTTATATTTTCATGTGATCATGTATACTTCAGAAATTGGCAAACCTTACAAATCAGGGCTGATTTATTATTTTGTTGGTTATCTAGCCTTAAGAAAGTGACAGAGAGAACATTTTAATGATGTATATTAAAGGCATGTCATGTGTACATATGCTCATTTCTTCTCCAATACATCTCAAGACCTTTCACAATCCTAGTTGCCCTCTCTTAGCTACAGAAACTTATCAATGTCCTTCTTCAACTGTGACATACAGAAATGACTATAATTCTCCAGTTGTCTGATGAGGGTAGAATACAATGGGATTTTCTTCTGGCAGTATTTCACAATCCTAAGAACCAACCTCTCCACTAAGTGATGGAAAGTATGTTTCATCTTTTGTTCTCTGGGACCAAAACTACAATTATTCTGAACTCATATTGACTTTTTTTACTGTTATTGTCACTTACATTATTATAGTCACTGTTCTCTTAATTCACTCTGTAACCATTTGCACAAATTTTCCTGTTTTCTAAATTCCTCATATTCACAATTTCTTAACAGTGAAATTATGTTCATATCTCACAATTTTTTCAACATTTCTCCAATTGTTGGGCACCCACTTGGTTTTCATTTGTTGTTTTTCCCTGCTACAAAAAGTGCTGCTACAAATATTTTGGTATGTTTGTGACCTTTCTGGTTTGAAGTATATTCCTAATAGTGGGATATCTGGGATAATTATTTACCAGAATGGCTTAAGCAGTTTTATAGTAATTATAAAAAATATAAGCAATTATAAAAATAATAATGCATTATTGTGCTTGTCTTTCCATAGACACTTCAACAAAGACTATTTCTGACTTCTATCATCTCCCCCAATTTTATGGGTATGGCAGGAAACCCAGATTGAGGAAAGAGTTTGGCTTTTATCTTTCTATCTTCAGTCTAGTACCTCAGTTTACATATGGCAAACATTTAATACTGTCAATTTTAATTTTACCTCAGAGTTTTTATTTGTTGTGGCCATTTAGTAATCTCTAGACTAATTGACATCATACAGTTATTTATTGCAGTTATTTATTATAATTGGCATTATCCATTAAGTTCAATTCAACAAATATTTATTAAGCACGTTAAAGAAGCCCTGGGTAGAAAGACAAGAATGAAATAGTTTAGCCAGGAGTTTACATTCAATTTAGTTTATACAACATATATATGGGTTAAACAAAAGTAATGTGATTTGAGAAGGGAGCTATCACTAACAACTAGCTAGATCAGACTTTTTCAATAGGAAGAATCACTGAGCTAAGATTTGAAGAAAGTTAAGGATTCTAAGAGGCAGTGATGAGAAGGGAATAAATCCAAGGCATAGGGTGAGGTCACAAGCCTGTAGGAAAGGCTATGCAAAGGAAACAGACATCAGGTAGATTTCTATTTGACACCAGTGGGTCAGTTTTATCATGATATAAGCATGAAGGGGATTCATGAGAAATCTCTGGAAAGGCAAAAAGGCAAGTTGGTGCCAAAAAGTAATATAAAGTAACCAATGTTTCCCTCACTTAGAGAGACATAAACTATATTTAAGTATGTTGTTTGAATAACAATTATTTTAAATATTTTTCCATGTTGTGCTCAAAGTTCTAAATTTCAAGCAAATTTTAAAGACTTTTAATCTATTGTGATTATATTGGAATCAAATATTCTAGAACAATATAAGGTTGTAGAGGAAGATACAATATCGAAATAATATTACAATTAAAGACACAAGGCAATTAGAAGACCTAGTACATAATGTGTTGAGTAGGGAAATTATTCTTTGCTTATTCCATGGTCGTTTTGGATATATTCTGTATATGTGTATATATATATATATATATATATATATATATATATATATATATTGTATCCCATTAGAATGTAAGCTTCTTAAGGGCACTTTTTTTATTTATATCTCTAAGCATTTAACATGATAAGCTTATTGAACACATGAACTTTAAAATGCTCAGTGATTGATTCATAAAAACTGATTCAGAAGCAGCCTGGGGCTTCTTATTGCTCACTTTCAGATTTCATAATATTTCTGTCAGTCATTCTGTCAATAAGCATTGATTAAATATTAGATTATTATACAATTGGCAATTTAAAGGGTTAATAATAATTTGTAACTGTTATGATTACTTAAACATGTATTTTCAGCTGTTTATATTTTATGAGAGGAAAAATGGTCAAATGTCAGAGAGAATGTGGAAAAACTGGGACACTAATGTACTGTTGGTAGAATTCTAAACTGGTCCAACCATTCTGGAGAGTAATCTGGAACTATGCCCAAAGAGCTATAAAACTGTATATACCCTTTAACCCAGCAATTCTAGGTCTATATCTCAGAGATCAAAGGAAGAGTACAAGGATTGATAAATGCAAAAAATATTTCTAGCAGCTTTTTTTTTTGTAGTGGCAAAGAATTGTAAAGAGGTTCATTGATGAGAGAAATGGCTGAATAAACTGTGCCATGTGATTGTGATGGAATACTGTTGTACTATAAGGAATGATAAATAGGATGGTTTCAGGAAAAGTTGGGAAGATTTATGTGAACTGATGCAAAGTAAAATGAGCAGAACCAAAAGAATATTATATGCATTAAAAGCAACATTATAAGATCAAGTGTGAATAACTTAGCTATTCTCAGCAGTACAATGATCAAAGACAATTCAGAATGAAAATGCTATCTACCTCCAAAAAAAGAACAGATTAAGTTTAAGTACAGATTGAAGCATAATTTTTTTCACTTTCTTTGTTCTTCCCTTTTTTTGGCAAAATGGATAATATGGAAATGTTTCGCAAGATTTCAAATACATAATTGATTTCACATTTCTTCTCAATGAGTTGGGGGGTCAGGATGGAGGAAGAGAACTTGAAACTCAATTTTTAAAAGTAAAAATAAATAATAAAATTGAATTTTCCTAGTTGATTTTTTTTAAAAAGGAAGAAAAAGAAAGTGTCCACAGAACTCTTTCTGCATAGGAAAGCCAATAGTAAAGAAACCCTTCCTATGCTCCTTTATCCCTAGATAGTGATGAATACTAGAAAGTTAATTTATGCAAGGACTTGTAGAAAGAATAGGCCCTACAAAAGAAAGAAATATTTACTGATTCTAATGAAGATTTTTATTGCACACAAACATCATTAAAATAAATTTTTCAGAAAGCAATTTTGTATAACATTTTATTTACACTAAAGTAACATGTCCATGATATGCCTAATAAATGTTCATTCCAAGGGTAGAGAGTTAATGTATGCACTATTCCTGCTACATTGGTGACTTTTTCCTTAAATTCACTTATGTATAATAAGTAAGAGTTAGGATAGTTCTTTTTATCCATTCAAATGGGAGGGATGAAAATAGAGAGGAAAAAATAAAATCTCAGACTTTTAGTTCTTTCAACAAGTGATAAAGGAGTATTAATTCTGAACTCTCTTAGGACAGATGACAACTGCCAACAAAACAATGTCAGGTGGGACTATATTCTGGCAAGATTCTATGGTCTGAGTTCTCTCCTGGTCAGTAGCCCAGGCATTGATTGCTAAGTAGTCAGTATTCTGATTGTGAGACTTTCTTAAGGGTGGTTCCTACCAGTCTTTTCTGCAGTTTCATAAATTTCCCTTTTAAAAAATGGAGTTAAAGAATTTACAAATATGAAAACATTTTTTGATCCCAATTTCTATGGTCCTCTGACTTTTATAACTTGAGTAGGTCATATTTTTAGTTAACATGTTTTAAAATAAAACAAGGAAACAACAGTTTCCTTTGTGTTGTATTTTATTCTAATTCCCATTTTAAAATTGTTTAATTCAGAGCAAAAAGTGTGTACCACCCCCATAAAAAAAAGTTCAAGCCCAAGAACAAAGCCCTAAATTTAATGAATCTTAGACATACTTGTCTATTGAAATGGCTGTTTTCCACAGCTGGAAAACACTACAGGTTGTCCTTCAATGAAAAAAATGGAGTTATATATCCAACATGACCTTTTTCCATGCTTCAGAAACATATGGCAGACTACTAGAAACTGATTGTATAAAGAATGGACCCAGCTGCTTTTCTAATTTCATTTAAAACTTCAGAAAGACTAAAAACAAAGTGCAGAAATTCCAGGATGATATTTTGTTGCTTAAAATCTATCACATAGATTCTTTAATATATCTCAATTTCAAATTTGTAGAAGGCCAAGTTTTATAAGGAGGTGACTATTAGGGTATTTTTCCTCCCTTCCATGTTGTGGTCTCATGCTCTCCTTCTCTTCCTCCATCTTCAAATTCTATGTATCATTCTTTCAGAGTTTAAATTCCTTGGACACAATTTGTAAACCTCAAAATTCCTTGGACTTATAAATGTTGGAAATTTCACCATTGGGATATTTCATACTTGGAAAATTTCTTACTGATAGTCTATTGGAATGGGAACCCCATTGGCATGGGAGGTTCCTTCTCTTCCCTTCTTAAGATTACTTTAGGACAGAAACCTTTTGCTGAACAATGGAAAGGACTTTGACCTATGCTTAAGCATAGAACAGGAATTTCTTTGAGTCATGATTGATTTTAGAATTGATACAATGGAGATACTTGGAATCAATCTCCACCCTATTCAGTCCTAACAGGATTGAGTAAGGGCTACAGCCTAGATCAAAATTTAATTATTCCAATCTCTACCCTACTCAGGTTAACAGGATTTAGAAAGGGCTGTAGCAAAGGAGCAAAGATGTAATCATTTGAAAATATGACCTTCAACAGACATGTGCAAAGCCTCTGGGCGGTTCTGGGTTAAGCTAGAGCCTCCATTGGCACAGGGAAATTGATGGACAGTGATTGGTAGATGTGAGAACTGAGGGGAGACAACTTGGATGGTTTCCTGAAAGATCAGGGTGCATGACCTGAACCCAGGAGATAAAGTTTATATCAAGAATTTCAAGCGAACTGGAGCAACTCAACCTTCATGGGAAGGACCATTCCAAATATTATTAACTACTCCAACATCTATAAAGATTGGAGAAAGAGACTCTTGGATTCACTGCTCACATGTGAAGAAAGCATCTTCTGCTGAGACTGATTGACTCTACCCTATCATATGAATTGTGACTCTATCTTATCATATGAATTGGAGATAATAATCCATAGACAAATGGATATTTTTTTTTCAAGAATATATTGAATTACTGATTTTTTTCTTATTTTTTCTTATTTCATTTCTTTTATTTTTTTATCAGAATATTTGATTTTTTCTCATTTTTTGTACTGAAGGTACACATAATTAATATTAATATTATTTTCCCTGCAGTAATACAAGTTAATATATATACTCTTGCTATAATATCAATATATGCCTAAAAGCTTTAAACTATGGGAACCTGCCATTTATTGATAAAATATTATAGGACTGTGATTAATGTTTGTGTCTGATTCCAGGAAAAGGGATAAAAACAAGGAGCACAGACTAAACCTGAATAGTGCCAATAGAGCACACAAGAAATATTAAAGTGAGACTCGAGGTTGCGATGCTTAACTTATGTTTAAGTCGTAGGACTTCCTTGTATCTACACTCTTTTCGAAGTACTCAAACAAGTACAAAGCTTGACTATCATGCTGGCTCCCTATATCTCTGAAGAAAAAAAAATCAGACAAGGGAATGACATTTCCCCATCAAAATAGAATTCTAATTATTTCCTTCATATATTATGGCAACTTCCTGTAGTCTTGGCTACAAATGGCTAAGTGAAATATTACTGCATTCTGTCCTACATACTTGTGGGATAGAAATTACTTTAAACTGGACCTATACAAGGTCTATTTTGAATTTTTCTTATGTTTTTGATTATTTTTATATTCTTTTGATAATTGATACATACACCCCCATAACTGAACATTGCATTCTGAGCTAAACTTGATTTTTTTTTTAATACTTACTTCAGGGGGGATTGTATTTTAATTTAAAATCTAAGAATTTTTTGAATTGAATTTTTGAAAAAATCCAAGAATTTTGTTTAAGATTTTACTTTTATAAAAAATTCAAAGATTTTGATTTTGTTTGAGAAAAGATCTTCAAGAAAGAAGCTTGAAACTTTTATATCCAGAGAATGAACTGTTTCAGAAAGATGCCGAAAACCTACACTTCATCAAGAAGATCAAGAATGAACTTTGGATGTGATTGATTGGATTGAACTTTTGATTGAACATTTATTGTAACTGTACACATTTATGCCAAAAGGGACTGCCCCTAATTTGGCTTTCTGTCAATGCGCCTAGCAAACATTGGTTTTGCTTTCTTTTCTATTTCCTCTCTCACTATTCTAATTTCTCTTAGAAAATTGAATATTGTGTATATCTTTAGTTAGAAGTGAATTTAGAACTACAAAATGATTATGTTAAATGATCAATGGGGAGACTAGTCTCCCAATGATCATCAGGGGGGATTGTAAACTTCAAAATTCCTTAGACTTATAAATGTTGGAAATTTCACCATTGGGATATTTCATACTTGGAAAATTTCTTACTGATAGTCTATTGGAATGGGAACCCCATTGGCATGGGAGGTTCCTTCTCTTCCCTTCTTAAGATTACTTTAGGACAGAAACCTTTTGCTGAACAATGGAAAGGACTTTGACCTATGCTTAAGCATAGAACAGGAATTTCTTTGAGTCATGATTGATTTTAGAATTGATACAATGGAGATACTTGGAATCAATCTCCACCCTATTCAGTCCTAACAGGATTGAGTAAGGGCTGCAGCCTAGATCAAAATTTAATTATTCCAATCTCTACCCTACTCAGGTTAACAGGATTTAGAAAGGGCTGTAGCAAAGGAGCAAAGATGTAATCATTTGAAAATATGACCTTCAACAGACATGTGCAAAGCCTCTGGGCGGTCCTGGGTTAAGCTAGAGCCTCCATTGGCACAGGGAAATTGATGGACAGTGATTGGTAGATGTGAGAACTGAGGGGAGGCAACTTGGATGGTTTCCTGAAAGATCAGGGGGGTCTGAAGACTGGGGGGGGTTGAGGAGTTGATTGGAGTGGTGGCAGTGTACTCTGAGAAGCTTGCTCTGAAGGAAGCTGAAGGTGGGGGCCTCTGAGACTGTTTCTCCATTTTGGTCACGTGAGTAATAGGGACTGATCTCCTTTCTTTGCCCCAGCTATCTAAGGGCTTGGGCCTTTGGGCCCAGCCTAAACAGAAGGGGTATTTAAGCCCTATTCTTTTCTCTCCCTTTTTCTCTCTCTCTATCTCTAATTCCTTTCTTCCTCCTATTGTAATTAAACTCCATAAAAGATTGACTGCAAACTTGAGTTTTCATTTAGGAATTACATAGCTGAATTCCTTGGCGACCTTAAATTAATATATATCAGTCTTTTAAAGTGATTCCCTTGTAACAAATTCATGCTCAGGATCTCTCTCCTCCTTTGTCCACTAAAAGTCTTCTTTTCCTGGGTCCTATTGCCCCAGAAAACTCTTCAGAAAAACAATGTGGTCTAGCAAGAAGTGGATTTGAGTCAGAAAAGATCCTCTTTTTAATACTGTTTCTGACATTTACTGTATGGTCATGAACCAGTCACTTCATTTTTCTGAATCTGTTTCCTTGTCTGTAAAATGGTGAAGATAATACCTATAGTATTTACCTCATAGGAATTTTGTGAAGATCAAATAAAATGTTTTTAAAGTACTTTATAAACCTTAAAGCACTACATAAGTGATAGTTATTATAGATTTTTATGTATTTTCCTTTCCTCCCTGTCTCCCACTTCAGTTCTAGTAGTCTACTTTATATGGAGCAATGAGTGAAATTAAAGCCAATTCAATGCAATTGAAGGCAACAAATACACCCCTCTAGAAATGTTAATATTTCAGCAGGGAATTACTAGAGATGCTTCAACCAAAAAGGGAAAAAAACAGCAACAATACCTCTACTGATAAGTTTTTCTGGTAAATCGTAGGAAAATCATGTGGGAAGGAAGCATTTGAAGGCAAATGGGTCTTTTGATAGTCTCCAAATCACAAAAGATAGGCAACTGTCTATTCTGTATAAAATGGAAGATTCCTCCTGTTGGCTAGAATATGCATCTTGAAAAACCAAAGTGAAAAAAAGTTAATGTTTCACTTCATTTAAGAAGTACACATGCCAGTAGCAACAATGTGCATTGATTTGTTTTAAAACTACATAGAACTCAGAAAGGAAATGTGGCATAAATGATCAAGCACTTGAACCAAATTGTCAAACCAAAATGAACCCCACAGATGAACCCCATACCATACCCAAATATCAATTTCTATTCTGAAATATGAACTGATTAAAAACAAAATTGAAGTAAGCAAAAAGTACCCATATATCAAGTGAACCAGATCTGTATCCTTCAGTTTATATACATACATACACTCCAAATAAAAAAAAAACAGAAACATCAGTCATTTCTACATTGAACTTGAAAAATGACCCTCAAATGTGTTTTCTTTTGGCTCCTATAGGTGTCCTTAAGACTCATGGCTACCTGCCATAGCCATGTTGGAATCTAAGAGCATAATCAGTCAGGATCTAACAATCACTAGAGAAGCTGAGAAAAATGACATGTAAAGTAATCACTAGAAGAGCTAAATGAATAACAACTTTCCCTGGAGAGATTTTGAAATTAAATATTCATTATTAAGAGTGAAGCTAGGGGGCAGCTGGGTGGCTCAGTGGATTGAGAGCCAGGCCTAGAGATGGGAGGTCCTGGGTTCAAATCTGACCTCAGACAATTCCCAGCTGTGGGACCCTGGGCAAGTCACTTAACCTTCATTGCCTAGCCCTTACCACTCTTCTGCCTTGGAACCAATATACAGTATTGACTCTAAGACATAAAATAAGGGTTTAAAAAAAAAAAAAGAGTGAAGCTACATAGGGATTCACAACAGAACCAGGAAGAAGAAAGAAGGGCTGTTGATAACAGTAGCAAAAAAATCTTGCATTTCCCTAGTTCTTTTAAGTTACACATAAGGAAACTGAGGTTCATGTTCTCATGGTCACACAATAAATGTTAGTTCTGGGAATAACAATGTTATCTCTTCTGAAAATCAAAGGATATATCTAGGCTGAGCTATAGATTTCTATTTTTAAAACTCATCCTGAGGAACCTGAACCACATGGACTATATTGGCTTTAGTCCCAACAGTAGTAGTAACAATGAACTTGATTTTCAGAACCATGATGACAGATTAGCTAATCAGAATCATGGGATTTAGATAGGGTGGGATTTAGATAGGGTGGGCCTTCAAGAGATCACTTATCTAGTTTAGCAGTTCCTAACCTATTCTAATATGAGTGCCCTTCTTTATCAAGTACTTGTGTGGCTGCTTATTAGTATATATCCCATAACAGGTTATATTGTGTGCCTCGTGTACAGTGATACACAAAGAATTTTTAATGTAGGTAATAAAACTTAATGGACTTCTGACTAAATGTTGCCTTTTCATGATTATTTCATATAGAGGGAAGATATCCTTCTCTGTTCCTCTGGAGAACATAATATGAACTCTCAAATGATAAAGGGACTATTAGAATATCTCCAAAAGAAGAAATTAGAATCCTATGATTATTGTGCCAAACATGCTTAAATATAGAAATGTGTCTATATGTAATCTTTTGTAATTTCCAACTATAAATATTTTATTCTGAGTTTAAAACATCATTATGCATAAGAAGGCAGTATGGTACAATGTAAATAATTCTGGATTTTGAGTCAAATCCTAGCCCTAAATCTACAATGCCAAGTTGAAAGCAATATTTCCACCAAGTGTAGCATTTTTGTTCTGGTCTTGAGATTGGTGCGAGACATAACTATTCCCTGTAAGAAGAAGTGTTTTCCACGCTGTGATTCTGGAATGCATATTACTACGCTTTAATTAGTAACCTACTTTTTGAGAAATCCTAAGCATCAATATAAAGTTTATTGTACTTAACCATTGCTCTGAATTTTCCCTCCCAGTGTGAATTTTAAAACTATTCCACCCTAATCAGACAATTCTTTAGAAGATCTGATTTAGCTACTTCCTGATCAATAACAATGGAGATGCTTGGAATAACAGAATCAGGTCTTGGAAAACCCACATTCTCCACCCTACTCAGTTTAACAAGATTTTGAAAGGTCTGCATCAAACTCAAGATTTAATTATCTGAGGAGATGGCCTTCAACAGATGTGCAAAAAAAGGACAGACCTCTGAGCTGTCCTAAGTCAAGCTAAGTCCTCATTGGTACAGATGAGACACAGAAAAGTGATGTAAAAATGTCCACATAAGGCACATCATTTTCTGCCTCTTTCTCTTTCCCTGGAGAGACGACTTTGGCTGGCAGCGTGCTAAGTGTTCAGACATCTTGGAGTGTTGGATGGTGAGTTTGCCCTGGAGCTGATTTCAGGTTCGGGCATCTTAGCTAAGCCTCTTTGGAGGTCAAGCTGATTCTTTCCTCCTTCACACTCAAACCCTTACTTTCTAGATCTCCTATCTTCCTGCCTGGTATTAGCCCCTTCATTTTAAAATCTTCTCTACTATATCAATTAAAATCACCATAAAATTTGGCAGCTGACTTGGGTATTTTATTATTTGGGATTTCCCTTGGAGACCACTTAAATTTAGATTTTTTTCAGTCTCAACCATAATTTCACCATCAGCCAAACAGTGGCAAACAAACAAGTAAATAGCTATCATTTTCTTTTATATCTGCTTGTATTCGACATGAACATGGAAGGCAAGGGTCATTTATGTGTTATGGTAAATAGGGACCCATCTGGGAAGTGGGAGAGGAGTATATAAGAAATTGTTGGGTATTACTTCACACTCAACATGATCAAAGTTTAATTTATTGGGGGCAGCTAGGTACCTCAATGGATTGAGAGTCAGGACTAGAGACAGGAGGTTTTAGGTTCAATTCTGTCCTTAAACCCATACTATCTGTGTGACCCTCGGCAAGTCACTTAACTCTTATTGCATACCCCTTACAACTCTCCTGCTTTGGAACCCATACACAGTATTGATTCTAAAATGGAAGATAAGGGGTTTATATATATATTTTTAATTAATCATCTACCCTTGCCCCTCTAAATGAATTTTTCAAAAAATATCTTTTTCCTCTAACTTCTCTCTCGAACTGATAAATCTCCATTTCCCCAGTTACTCAAGGTCTTATATTTAATTCTTTTAAAAATTTTAAAAATTATTTTCTTGTATTGTGCTCCCCACTAAAATGCAAGCTTCTTGAGGGCAGGGCCTTTCTGCTTATATTTGGATTTGCTTAGCATGGTGCCTGCCACATAGTGTTTAATAAATTCTCTACCTATCCCCTATTTTATCTACTATTTCTATATCTATACTTACCTCCTTTATGCATTTTTAATAAACCTTCAGAATATTTCTTGGATCTATCCATTCCCCCAACCACTACCCAGGTCCACCATTATTACCCTTGGATTACTGCAAAATCATCTTTATTGACCTTGCTGCTATTAGGTTCTCCGTAATCCATTCTTGCACACCATTACCATACTTTAAGGCAATTTACTTCACAACATTTTTTTCCTTAAAAGTCTGGTATAGAGTTCCAATTTCCTGCCCCATTAAGTCTTATTTGTTTTCATGGCCCTCATAATATGATTTTTCTTTGTCAATTCAACATTTGTCATTTCAACCCTCCTCCTTGATATAGGTAAGCTAGATAATGTCTTCCATGCTAAACAAGCTGATATCTTCACTGTCACACAAAGATATTGTTCACGCTATTCCCCTGGCCTAATAAACCTTCCCTTCTTCCTGTTTTCATATTAAAATCTATTCATCTTTTGAGGATCATTTGTCTTTTCCTCCATGAAATCTTTATCTATTCCTTCAGTGTCCACTGATTTATCTTGAGTCCTACACAATTTAGTCATTCTACAACAATAATTGTATTCTATGATTTATATACATTAAAATTATATGCATTATATAAATATTATATATATTAAAATGTATATAAACAATATATAATAACATGTTATTTACACTAAGTATAACAATGTAACCAAAATTTCTGAAAATTGAAATATACAGATTTTTGTTCTGGTTTATGTTTATATGAAATGTTTTGTAAAAGTGTTTTATAAAAAATATTTAAAAGTCACATTTAGTTATATATTTAAAAACTACTCCTGAAAGTGTGTGGATATACCACAGAATCATTTTCTGTATCATAATTGTGATTTTAGTGGTATAGGGAGGAAACTCTAAAAATAAAATTCCACAACAGCTTGTGAATTTATAGTCTTATAGAGTTGTCTGGGACAGTGAGAGGCTAAGTAACTTGCTCTAGGTCAATATTATGGGTCTAAAGCTGAAGAGAGGACATTTAATCCAAGTCATTCCTTTTACAAATAAAGAAATTAAAACTCAGTTGAGTCCTAGTAGGCAGTTAACCAATATTTGTGAGAGGCAGCACCTGAAACTAAGTCTTTCTGATTCCAGTGTTGATTCTCTTTCTGGCATAGGTCTCACATATTCCCCTCCTGAATCGCTACACCCTCAATTTTGGTCCAGAGTTCTAGGAATATTTCAAATCCTTGCTGGATATCTCTACCTTGCTATCTCAGTGGTACCTCCAAATCAACATGTCCAAAGCCGAGTTTGTTATTTTCTCCCCAAAACCTATTATTCTACCTATTTTTTCTATTTTTCTCATTGGCAGCATTATTCTCTTTTTCATACAAACTCAAATCCCATAGTTATCTTTGAATTTTCCTTTATTTTCACTCCTCAGATTCAACCAATTGCCAAGCCCTATGGAGTCTATCTGTGAAATGTTCTACATCTGTCCCCACCATTAAGTATCTACTACAAACACCAAAGTTCTGCTTCTCATCACTTCTTACTCAGGATACTATAACTAAACAAGCATTTATCAATGCTTTATTCGAGATGGAAAACAACAAAAGTAAAGAAAGGAAGAAAAACAGCACCTGCCTACAAGAATTTTACATTCTAGTGGGAGAATAAATACAATTTGAGGAAGACAAGTTATGATAGCTAAGAGAATAAGAAAAGGATTCCCATAAAAGTTGGCACTTGAGTCATGAGGGAAGATAAGGATTCTAAGGGATAGAGGGGAAAAGTACTAAAAGTAGAGGTGGGGTGAGACTGAGATAATCTCTGTGAAGTGACAGAAATGAGATGAAATGTTGAATTCATGGAACGGAAAGTAGGCCAATATGACTGGACCTTGGATTATGGAAGTTGGAAAGGTAGAATTAGGAAAGGTTAAATTTGGAAAGACTTTACTCATTAGTTATCCAGAATCTTGTCTATCCTTTCTCAAATCTAACCTTTCATTGTTGTCAAAGTTACCTTTACAATGCATAGATCTGAACAAATTTGCCATCATATGGCACTTTGTTCATGCTAATGAAAATTTAGACTAGAACTTTTAAAATTACCAAAGTACAATAGAAACACCTGAAATTTTGATTTTTTTTTCAGTGATATAAATTTACTGTTTCATAGAATACTCTTTTAGGAAATGTATTTTTCAACCAAATACTGGAAAGTATAGAACTAGCAACCCACAGATTGCTCTATGAATATGTGAAGTGATGCCAAATATATAACCACATTAGGTATAAAATATTGTGTTCATTATGCTCCTTTGAGAAAGTGGTTTTGGTTGTTTTTTTTTTTTGCCAAGTCCTATTAAAAGTTTGCTTCCTTTGACCCTGACACTATTTTTTACCTAAAACAAAAGTGTATAGTTAAATAATTTCAAATATACTTTAAACAGTTTCTAATTATAGACACAATACCCACCATAGTCCCTGGAAATATTCAGCATCATTACTATCATTGCTTTGTGATCTCAATTGCTGGTGTTTTGAACCAATCTCAGGGCAACATTAAGTCTTTAGGAATAGAACCATCAGAGACATTGTGTCTGCCACCTCAAAAGTGGACCCAGTAATTAGCTACATACCTAACTATATATGCAGGTATAGACTTACAAAAACCTTAATGGCCACCATGCATGATTTTCATGAGCCAATTGTACTGTTTCTTCAACATCTGATTTTCTGTCTTTTTTTGACTTTCAACCTTTTGTAATGTGAATATGTTATTGCTGACTTGACTCATCATTACTGGTTGCCAACAGACTATTTTGGCTTTAAGAATAATCTTGTTGACCAACTCAAAACATGTTTGAAGACCCAGTTCAACAGGTTGGACACCAACTGATGACCTTTTTTTGGCTACACCAAAAATGAATGTAACATGAAGGCTATCTACTAAGGCATGAAGAGGTTGGGAAATGCATTGATGAAAGGAGTACCTAGATGAAATCACAAGATCTTCAAATTTAGCCATACTTTTTCTGTTTATGCACAACCCTAAAGTTATTAGCTTTTGACACTAGGTGGCAATATTCAAGGGAAGATTTGCTTTTGCTGTGTTATAGGGACAACTGCATACATTCCTACTATTTTTGGAGTTGAGAGAAACTGAGAAGCAGTAAAATTGAAGTGTGAAAAAGTTAAAGATCATATTATTAGCATATCTGTGAAATTTGGAATCATGAAAAGTATATTCTTAAGAGTACCTAGATAGTATGAAGTCAAGAAATACATGTTTAGCAAGGAAATGAGGATAACTTGGGAGAGAAGATAGACAGGTTTTAGGAGGGGAAAAATTGAAGGAGCATAAAAAGGAGCATAATTTTATTTTGTATCACATTTCAGTATTGGGGCCTTAACTCCTTTTTCTGAATTTTGACATTTGATTCTTTGGTTTAAAGTTGCAGACACTAGTCAAGAACATCTGTTATATTCAGGAAATGCATTGGCATTCTAGACAAAGAATATCATCCAGACACCTAACCCACATGAAAAGTTTATTATCTGGTCATATCTATATAGACACAGTTACCTAGCTGAATGGAAGTAGGGGAAGGTAGCATAATGACCACATTGTTGTATCCCTAGATATAATTGAAATAAGAGATCTTGACATGAATTACTTGAATTATTTGTTTGCACCCAAACAGTGACTAACTTTCCCTCTTTATCTCACATTTTTTGCTTCAGAAACTTGGCCTCAGATTACATGAAATATTTTTTACTATGCAGCTTTGGCTAAAGTTCCAAATATGTATAGACTCTTTAAAAAACAAATTCCATTTAATACAGCATACCTATATAACAGATAGTCATTACTTCTGTCACTTGGATTCTTAGAAAAGGTATTAGAAGTTGAAAATTATGTCAAATTTAATTTCCCCATTAAAATAATTGTGCAAAAAAGGATATTTCTGATTGAAGACCTGCTACCCAATATTTTATCAAAATCAGCCTCCAAATTACAATCACTTATGTTTAAAACCCCATGAATTGTGTAAGTGTGTGTATATGTATATATACTTGTGTGTGTATATATACACATATCAAATAAGAGAACACAGTAACCAAGCCCACAGATTTCATTTAATATATTTAAAACTCTTGATCATGGACAAACCATTTTCCTCATGTAAAACAAAGCTTTGAACTAGATCTTCAACATCTAACTTTCAATCTTGTGATCTTTAACAGCAGGGTCTCTGTCCTATGCTTGCATTTCTAATACCTAGCACAATACGTTGTACATAGTAGGTACTTAATGTTTGCCAGAATAAAATTTGAATCATAGTATCCAAAGCAATAAGCTTCACATTTTAGGTTTGGAGGAGGGATTTTTTTTTTTTTGATAGGCATCTTTGAGGATTTTAGGACAGGCCCTTTATTTTTTGTGAAACCAATGTCCATTTTGGCACCATCTTTTTTTTAGCTAATTTTTTATAAGAAAGCATAAATGTTATAATATTTGTTCTGAAGCCCTGGGAACAGTTTTCTTGTGATATCTATCACCACCTTTTTATTTTTTTAACCCTTACTTTCCATCTTAGGACCATGTATTGGTTCGAAGGCAGAAGAGCAGTAAGTGCTAGGCAATGAGGATGAAGAGACTTGTCCAGGGTCACACAGCTGGGAAGCATCCATGTAACTGCCCCCTCCATCACTACATTTTGGCCTCAGAAATCTCAATGTTTGGGTTTAAATAATGGTCAAACATAAAGTCCTACAATAATTATTTCGATCCCAAATCCACAAAACCTAATTATATTTCTCAAATGTTTCACTGTGTTGTCCAACAGAGGATTGTGACCATCAATAGAAAGCTATTTTCCTTTTACCAGTCATTTTAAAGAGTTGAGTGTATGGCTGTAAAGTAATGATGACAAGGATTTAAATATATATATATATATATATATATATATATATATATAAACTTTCTAAATCTAAATCCTCCCTTGGGAGTTAATAATATTCAAATGATACTATCATTGTTCAAAACCTTTTAAATGCCTTTTTTAGAATTGTCTTTAGAGATAATTTCCAACATCAAAAAAGTAACACATTATTTAACAGGATCTTCTTCCTTTCTTCAATACCTTAAATAAATAATTTCTACTCTATTTAATTTAGCTTACCTTTACCCCCTTCCTCCTTCCTCTGCCACTTGAGCCAATAAGCCAAGACTCCACAGAATGTATTGCTGAGACATTTGGGAGGAGGGGCTGTTCAGTGTAGAAGATAGCCGTGGTGCCATATTCAATTTGATAGCCACGGAGAGTCTTATGCATAACACATTAGGAACATACTAAATGACCTAAATTCATCATGTACTTTATGCTTCTTGCAATTTGATAATATGGGTAGAACTGGCTAAATACTAAATGTGCATTATCAAATAAGTTGAGGACTACCTAAATTATCATCTTCCATTTGGATCCAGATGTTTATAAGTATTTCTTAAATTGCATTTGTTGAAAAATATAATAGACAATAAACCATGTCATTTGCACTTATATGTATTATATGGATTAGAATGAAAATTGAAAATTTAGATATAGCACTAGGAACAATTTCTAGAAAACTGTGAAATAATTTGATGTTAAAAATATTTACATTTCAAATTTTTGAAAATTCAAAAAAAACAAAGGAGAGACATTTTTAAAGTACCCTTTCTGTTTAAACTCAGGGAATAAAAAAATGGATTAACATCCTAAATAAGGGGATAGCCAACTAATGAAACTCATAAGCCATCATAGGCATATAAGATTGATTTTTTTCTTTGTGTTTAGCAGGACATTTATAATATTAATAGTTCAACACTATACTTCTACAATAGTGCTACTACAATCCTTCTATGAACTAATAGTCCTAAATTATATGGCTAGAAACCTGGTGGCTGTGACGAACCTTCTAGTGATTGGGTTTTCAAGTCAACTGGGCTGATCCTTACGCCAATTATACATTCTTGTTTCCAAGACAGTAATGGAAGCCTTTCTAATTTAGTAAAACTGGCTTTTGCTACACTGTTATAGTCTTGATAATCTCTATGCTACAATGGAGCAACCAAATGGAGGAGGTTTTTTCACACAGTTGGAGAATGTGATTCAGTGAAGGAATTAAAGAGATTATTTGGACCACACATCATTTATAAATGAGGAAAATGAAGTGGAGAAATCCAAAATGACTTACTTAAGGTCATACAGTCAGCCAACATTGGGAATAATACCCAAGTTTTCTGCCTTTTCAGTATTTTTTTTCCCACTCCTGAAACTACTACTTTTGTATGGCCCTAAAAAGCCATCAGAAATTATATACCAACCCACTTGAGACACTAAAAAGTTGTTAACCTTACATTTTTCATTTTTATCTTCAAGACTAATATATCAAGATCCTTTTTAATGTAAGGATAAAGATATGCTCTAATGGAAAAGAAGAGGAAACAGTCTTCTCTTTATCCCCTTTCATATTATTCTAGAACACCAGGGACCTACATAAAAATAGTTAAAGAACTATTGTTTCAGAAGTGGCAAAATATGCAAATGTTCAGGTGCCAGGAATTACCCATTATATAAAGAATAGTGTTGCTATTCCCACATTCTGTTTTTTAGAAATTGTGTATTCAGGAGTATGCTGTGCTATACTTGAAACATTTTTTCTTTTACAATTTCAGTGTAATCATAGAGTCAAGAAAAATTTTTGTGGTAGAGGAAAAGAAGTAATATTTTTCAATTCAAGTGAATTCAATAAGCATTTAGTAAACACCTACTATGTGTAAACATTAGCTTAGGCAGTAGGCATATAAACATAAAAAGTAATAGTTCTTGCCCAAAAGGAGAAAGTCTACAAACCACAGTTTGACTTACATTCTCAATATAATTCTACACTATATTATTATAAGGAATGCTTGTGAATTCTTGGAAAGGAAATAGTGTTTCCTGAAAACCAACATGATTTCATCTAGAAAATGTCATTCCAGAGTAAACACATTTCCTTAAAAAAAAATTAAGTTTTATTGATACTGTCAACATGGAATCTAGAAGTCCCCAGTTTATTTAGTTTAGAGGTAGAAACCCCAGGTCTAACAATAGGCTAACAATAGACCTTGAGTTAATTCTGAATGGGGATGGCCAATCCAATCAGATGCCTCTTTTTGCCTTAGATGCTTCTCCCATTGTATCACATTCCCCTTTGGAGGATCAAACTCAGGACCTTTGGTTTATGAGACTGACACGCTATTGCTCTGTAACTCAAGGTCTATTGTTAGTCTGAGACCAGTGAAGTAGGACCTTCCCTCAGGGAGAAAACTCTCCTGGGACAAGGTCAAAACCTGGGGTTTCTACCTCCAAACTAAATAAACTGGAGACTTCTAAATTCTACGTTGACTGTACCTTTTTATATTAGTCATCTGATCTATCTTCAGAATGAACCTTTTCTTATGAGAAAGAAAAATAATCCCCAACAATAAAATGACTGTATATTGCAAGCTCTCCTAAGCCCCAGTCTTTCTGCCACAAAAGGGGCAACATGATTCTTAAAATATTTTTTCTATGTTTTGTTTTTACATTGCCTAGATTTCCCCTTTGAATTCCTCCCTCCCTCCTAAAAATCCAGTTCTTAATAATGCAAGAATTTAGGGATAAAAAGGTGTGGGGGAGGAGACAGTAAAACCCATTAATACACTGAAATAAATCTGACAACATGCAATGTTCAACAGTCTCAGACCCTGATCTTAATAAAGGAGAGGAGAGGTGTGTCTTCTTATATCTCTTCCTTGGGGTTTGTTTTATTTTCACAACATTTAGTTTTAATATTTTTTGTGGCTACTATTCTTTTCATTCCCATTGTAGTCATTATATATTGTTTTCCTTGCCATAGTTCTTTTAATTTGTATCATTTTGTATAAATTTTCTCATACTTCTTTGTATTTATCAGTTTTTTGTAGCACAATAATATTCCTCTATGCACACAATTTTCCCCCAGTTGATGAGCATCTACTTTGCTCTGAAGTTTGTTTTCTTTTTTGCTACCAAAAAAAGTATAGCTACAAGTATTTTGCTGTATATGGACCTTTAAAAAAAATAAGTGCCTTAGAGCATATGCCTAGCAGTAGAATCTCTGAGTCAAAATGTATGGTAATTTTGCTCATTTTATTTGCATAATTCCAGTTTACTTTAAATAGGTGGGCCAATTCACCTCTCCACCAAGGATGAATTGGTAGAGTATTCTAAGACCTTTATAGGTTTTTCAGTTACTCAGTTTGACTTTTCATAATACCTTCATTTACATTGTAGTAGTACTGTATGTTATTTTCTTCATTCCACTTAGTTTGTTCAGCATCAATTCATACAAATCTTCATGTTTCTCTGAATTCTTCATATTTGTCATTTCTAACTGCGTGGTAATAATATTCTATAACATTCATTTATCAGGCTACATTTTTTTTTCAGTCATTACCCAATTGATAAGTATCCGCTTTGTCTCTAGTTCTTAGCTACCAGTATACTGCTACATGTTGGAATATAGTGAACCTTTATTTTTGTTTTTTACTTCCTTCTAGTATATATTTAGTAGTAGGGTTGCTATGTCCAAAGGAACATATCATGTCATTACTTTTATGGCATAAATCCAAACTTATTCAAAATGGTGGGGCTACTTCACAGGGCAACCAGAAGTGCATCTATGTGCCTGTATTGCCCCAGTTCCTCCAACACTTAGTGTTCTCATGTCATATTTGCCCATCTGCATCATCTGAGGTAAAACCTCAGTTTTTATTTGAATTTCTTGCCATTATTTCTATTTCTTTAAAAATATTTCTAACTTACGACATAAAATGAGCATTTCAATATACATAATATAGGAAGATTGTACATGACATAGGAAATGTTATTTCCTAATCAACTTCCTTTCTTTTTTCATTTCCTTAGCTCTATCCTTTATCGTCCTCCCATCAATCGCCAAGGGCTAGAGGGAGTCTTCATACAGTAGTTAAGCAAAATAATTCTTATATTGGCCTTGTCCAAAAATATATCTTATGTTCTATCTTGGAACCATCATTTTTTAGTCAGAAGGTGCTTCACTGTTAGACTTCTGGGATCTGGTTGGTGATTGCACTGATCAAAGTTGTTGCTGAAAGTTGTTTTCTTTTATATTAGTGTTATTTTATGAATTGTTCTCCTGGTTCTGGTCATTTTGTTCTGTATTTATTTATACAAGGCCTCCATGTGTCTTTAAAACTATCCATTTCACCATTTCTTATATTTCATAGTATTCCATTACATTCACATATCATAATTTATTAGCCATATCCCAATTGATGAACATCTTCCCCTTAGTTTCCCACTTTTTACTATAACAAATGAAATTGTTATAAATACTCATGTATATATGAGTTCTTTTTCTCCTTATTGGCAGGAGTTTGCAGATCAATATTTAACAAGTAGCTCTCAAACAAACATGTATGCCTGATATGTTTTTAGGTTTGATCTGCACCATTAACATTTTTTCATCCTTCTAAACAATAAACAAAACAATAACTTATGCTGATTGCTGAGGTGTAAATGCTGACACGATTTAATAACTGGTTCTCATGAGCTGGTTTAAGCTGGTTCTAGCACACAACTTGTATGTACCTAGCAACTTGTATGTACCTAGTAGTAGTATTGCAGGGTCAAAGGGCATGTACAATTTAAGGTTTTGGGGGGAAGCACAGTTTCAGACTGTTTTCCAGAATTTAGAGCAGTTCATACATAAACCCAACAGTGAATTACTGTGTTTGTTTCATCACAGCACCTCCAACTGCACTTTGAAGAGGGGGACGGGGCGGGGGGGGGGTTTCGCATCTTTGCCAATCTGGTGGATTTGAGGTACAATCTCAAGACTTGCATTTCTCTTTCTGACTGGAACATTGTTCATAAGGTTATTGATAGATTTATTCCTCTGGAAATTGTCTCTTCATATCCTTTGACCATTTGTTTTGGAGGAATGACTTTTTCTTATGAATTTGAATTAGTTCCTTATATAGAGTTGGGAAATATTTATCAGAATAACTTAATACCAAGATTCATTTTCCTTCTATTTTAAACTATGTTGGCTTTGTGTTTTTTTTTTTCCATAATGGTCAATAAAAATTGTTTACCTTCTATTATTTTTTCTATCCCTTCTTTGGTGAAGAACTCCTATTCCTACATTTGAAAGGCATGCTTATCTTTGTCTCTGTAATTTGTGTATAGCATCTTTTATGTCTAAGTAATATATTCATTTTGTATTTAATGTGGCATGAGATGTTAGTCTATACCTAATTTCTACCAGACTGCTTTCTAGTATTTTTAACAATCTTTACTGAATGAGTCCTTATCTCAAGGGGCAGGGTCTTTAGGGTTACTGAATATTTTGCTACTGAATTCATATGCTTTTGTATGTTATGTAAATAATCTGTCCCACTGATAAACCTAAATATAAACCAGCACCAAACAGAATTGAAGATTACTGCTTTGTAGTATAAATTGAGATTTGATGTTGATATACCCATACTTTTTCATTATTTCCTCAGGATTCTTGACCTTTTTTCTCTAAATATCACTATTATTATTCTTGCTTTAATAACAACAAAAACTGGGATTTAAAGAGTATTTTAAAGCTCACAAAGTGCTTTAGAACTATTAGTTCACCCTATTATTACAACAACTTTGTGCTGTTTTTATTCCAAATTTACAGATGAGGAACCTGAGACTGACAGAAACTACAACACATTTAGTGTGTATCACCATATTTAGGTACCTTTGACTCCAGGCCCAATCTTTACCCACTTGCTATATCACCCAACTGACATATTATAAAATAATCTTTTGGTTGTTTGAGATGACACTAAGAAATTTAATATTTGTAGTGTTTCATGTGGTCATTTAAAGTTTGAATTTTTTTTTAACAGAGTTGATATACTGGACAATGGTTCTTGGAGTTGTCTTCATAGATTTAATTCATGCTGAAGTGTTTGATATTTTATGTAATTAAAATTACCTATTTTATTTTGATACTTTTCCCCTTTGTTTAGAAATTTCCCCTGTAGTTATGAAAAATATCTGATGTTTTTCTTCTAATTTTTTCAACAATGGTTTTGCATTTTAAAGTCATCACGGTCATTTTGATTTTGGTATTAGATTTAAAATTTTGGTATGAACCTAATTTGTGTCAAATTATTTCCAATTTTCCTAACAGTTCTTTTAAAAAAGGGATTCCTTTCCCCAGTAATTAATGCTTTTAGGTTAAGCTTTGGATAAGCTCTTTGGTTATTAAATACGGGGCTCCTGTGTTTTGACTGACTTCTGTTTCTTCTTTAAACTATTTCATTATTGCTTTTTTTAAAAGCAGTACTGACCACTGCTTTGCTAATTTAAAATCTGGTTGTATTATACTATCTTCCTTAATATTTCCCATTTCTTTTAAGGTTCTAAAACGTTTCCCTCCAAACTATTTGAGGGAGTATTATTTTATCTAGATCTTTTAAGTATTTCTTCTAGAATTTGATCAGTATAGTACTAAATTTATAGATCAGTTTAAGTACTAACCATGAAATCAATCTTTTTCAACTTAGTTCACATAAATAATTTCAGATGTTTTATTCATTTTGTGGTTTAGTTTTTATTAGGACTATATAGAAGTGTTGATGATTTTGCATATCTATTGTTTACCATGCCACTTTATAGAATCTATTTTCTTCAGTGATTCTTTGGGGTTTTATAAGTAAACTGACATTATTTGAAGAGTTAATTTATCTCCTCCATACCAGTTTCTACCTTTAATTTTGTTATCTTACTACTACAGTTAATATTTTTCAATCTCTATGAAAGGATAGTGGGTTTAAACTTCATTTTCTTTGTTGATACGTTTCTTGACTCGTAGCTCAATAGAATATTATATAGTTTACCTAGATTTAATAAAAACATGACAAAATCTTCTCTCATGTAAAATATGGAGAATTGTGGAAAATGTCATTAATGAATTAGGAACTGGTTGAATGATCAAATCCAAATAGAAGTCATTAGTGGATCAGGATCATCTTAGAGAGGAAGAATGATTCAGTGTGTCTGTGACCCTAAACTAGTTCATATTTTCTGAAGACTTGAATGAAGCACATTTGGCAAGATTTACAAATTTTTTGGTGATATGAAATTTGACAAAGTACTTCAGGACCCCCTAAATGTAACTGCCCTTATCTGGATGGTAGCTGTTATAACCCTTATAATGTGTGTAATTATGTTTCCTTCTTAAGAGTTTTTGTAACTATCAATTCTTCCTCTAAAAATTAAAATGCATTGATACAGCTTGTTAGAAAATGAATGCATGCATACAACTTTTCACCTGTGTTAGGACTTTGGAGCTTTGGAAGTTTGTTACCCATCCCCTACAGAACTGTTATGTTACAAGCTGAGAACCCCTGTCCCCGCCACCTTGTCTCCCCAATTATAATTTCATTAGATAATTGTTTGTGGAGATCCAAGTTATTGAGCATCTGAGGTTATAGATTAGATATCTGAGTTTTCCCTTTTCCACTGTTAGTAGACCTAAAGTAGTTTGGGGAAAGGGTAGTATTCCAATCTCATCTCCATTAACCATAAGAATGCTGAAAGATAGCTGGAAGGGGTGGCAACAGATGACATCTCATTTTCCCATCAATTGGCATCCTAAAGTCCCTAGAAACAAGATAGTATGGTAGATAGGGCTTGTCCTATACAAAAGGGGAAAACTGGAAAGACCTATTGATAGATGCCATG
Source organism: Monodelphis domestica (assembly GCF_027887165.1). Lineage (NCBI taxonomy): Eukaryota > Metazoa > Chordata > Mammalia > Didelphimorphia > Didelphidae > Monodelphis > Monodelphis domestica. Next base: position 201,954,123 of record NC_077232.1, on the reverse strand, counting down.
CCATATCAATTTGGGCAGACTTAAAATTAATACCACTCTCCTTTTACAAGTGGCAAAAAACAAACAAACAAAAAAAACCACTTCTGGTTGTGCAGAGTCAGTTTAGATTCAAATCCTGCCTCTGGTCTTTAAAAATGTAACCTTAGGCAAGTCACCTAACCCTCTGGGCCTCAGTTTCCTGATCTGTAAAAAAGATGTGATTGGACTTAAATAGCTGGTCTGAATTTTGAAGCTCAGCTTTTAATTGATGAGTTCATGAACCTATCCTGAGGCCCCCATTCATTAACTGTAAAGAACATGCCCTAATCAATCACATTTGGACAGGTAAATCTTATATTGTGGATTTTTTCTTCTCCCAAGGGTGAATGCTGATTTTACCATATCCTTTCATATGGAGATGCTTCCACCAAATGTGATTAGAGAAACTGATCAAAACTCTTCTTTAAAATTCTTAGAACTCACAGAAATTACCCATGTTCAAATTGCTTCGATGAATGGCTCTAGTTCAGAGAAATAACTGTACAAGAAAGTCAGAATTCAAAAAGACCTTGATTGTCTAATTCAATGAGCCAAATCTAGTAAGATGGAATTAAAGAGGTAAGAAATAGGAGCAATGGGTATTAGTTGTACCGTCAAATTTTGACCCATTTTAAGAAAAATCCTAATGATTAGTAATATTCAAAAGTAAAATGAACTGTTTTGGGAGGTGTAGTAGTTTCCTTGTCAACAGAAGTCTTCAGGCTAAAGTTAGATAATTCACCTGCTGGGAATGGTTCCTATATTGGAATAGATTAGCCCATATTGTCTCTGAGGTTCCTTCCAACTCTGAATGTTTATGAATCTATGAAATTGCATTGAATCTACTCTGAGGGAAGGGAGTTAATTAAGAGGGGAGGAGCAAATAAATGTGACAAAGTAAATTGGAAAAGGGGTAAAGGAGAGGTCTTGAAAAATGCTCTAGGAAAAATGAAAGGATAGAGAAATTGAGTTCATTTGAAGGGAAATCTTCATAGAAGTGGAACTTGATCTGCTTCTTAAAGGAAGATAAGGATTTTAAAAACTAGAAACCCAGTAAATACAAGATCTTTGAAGCCAGATTTTAATTCTTATCTTTATATTCTCAATGCATGGCACAATGATATTTTAAATGAATTGAAATGAGGAAGTGTATTTGAGATATGAGGGATAGACTACAAAAATGTATGAAATGTGGGAGAATACAGAATGAGATCAAGGATAAGCTAGTAGTTCAAGCTAAATGAAATGTAGAATTAATAAAAAGTAAGTCTGAAAAGAGAGGTTGGAGCCAGAATGTGGAGAGCCTTACATGTCAAGGTACAATAATTTTACTTAATCCTAAATGCAATAGGGAAACAATGAAAGGTTTTTTTTTTTAATGTTTTATTGATGCTTTATTTTACATTGCTGTCACTTTCCAAAAAACCCACCCCCAGAAAACCTTCCCTTGTAACAAAGAAATGCAATTAATCAAAACAAACCAATACAGGGATAGTGTCTGACAATAATTACCTTACGATGCAATGGTAGTATACTATATCTACTAATACAACTGGGTTTTTTTCACAGGAGAAAAAATGATCAGGTTCATGCAATATTCTCAGAACTATCCAGCAGGAAAATTATTTTGGAAACAATTTGAATAATGGATTGGAAACAAAAGAGAGACTGCAGGCAGCAAGAATTTACTGAAGTAGTCCAGTGGAGATGAGAGCCTAACCAGGGGTGGTAGGAAGAATCACAAGATTTAGAACTTGGAAGTGCCCTTGGATATCATCTAGTCCATCCTCCTCCTGTGTAAGATTACATGGATAGTAAGTTGTAGAGATAGGACACTTACTACCCTGTGTAGCCTTAGGCAAGTCTCTTAACTTCCTTGGGCATATTTCTTCATGTGCCAAATGAGAGAGTTGAACTAGACGGATTCCATGGTCCTTCATGCTCTAGATCCATATTCATATGACTCAAATTCAGGATTCACATGATTAAATGATCAACAGATTTAGGAATAATAGATTATCTAGTTTAATAGTTTCATGTAATAGATGTGGAAACTTAGGACTATAGAGGTCGGTTGATTTTTCTATGGTCAGTTACATGTCTACTGAGGAACAGAGTTAAAGTTGAAATCAAGGCATTTGACTCCAAATCCACTGTATTTTCCCTATATCATGTTATTCACATATGAGATAATATGGAAGGGGAAATAAAAGGTCATGCAATTGAAATGAATATGAAGGGTGACCAAGTAGTAAATGTCAAAAATAAATTTGGGATTTTGAGTGTAGGTGACCAAGGAAATTGGGATGCCATGAAATAAGTTTGGAAGGTTGACAGTTTGGCAGGGGGAAGATGACTTCTCTTAACCAGGTTTTGATATGACTCAAACACCCAGGTGATGCTAGACTAAAGTTTCAGAAAGGATTGGAGCTGAATACAGCGACTTGTGATTCATTTAAGTGGAGGGTAATAAGTGAAATTATGAATAGGATCAATATAGGTGAGAATTTAAAGAAAAGTTAAGGACAGAACCAGGGGGATTCCTACAGTTAGAAGTTCAGAAGGAAGGCACTATAAACCAATTTGGTAGCCAAGGAGTAGGGTCAGGCCAGTGGGAGGAGAACAAGGAGAAAGCAGTGGTACAGAAAATCAAGGGAAAAAAGAAGACAAAAGGAAAGATTTAAGAGTGTCAAATGCTGCAGAACAATTAAGGAGGATAAGGACTGAGGAAAGGCCTCTGGATTTGCCAATTAACAGGTTTTTGGTGATATTGAAGAAAGCAATTTCAGAATCAAGTGAAGTCAGAAGCCAGATTTTAAGAGACTGTGAAGAGTGAGTGGAGTAGTAAGTGCATACTAATCTTTCTTGATGATTAGCAGTGAAGGAGACAGTGGAGGAAAGATTTAGGACAATTTCTTGAGGGGATTACAGAATCAAGGGATGGTGTATGTTTTAAAGGATAGGAGAAACTTAAGTATATTCGTTTTCAGGAAAGAGCTGAGAGAGGAGGAACTTGAAATGAGAGAGAACCACTATATATATATCAAGACCCCTAGAGGGAACCAGAACAAATGGGATCAAGGCCACAAGTGTCAGGGTTAGCCTTGGCAAAGAGGAGGGCCACTTCTTCATCTGAGACGAGAGCAAGGATGAGAGGATAAATGATGACACAGAGTTCTTCAGCTTCTGTCACTCTTTATTCTATTCTTCCATTTATCAGAGGAAACCCCTCAAGAAAATCCATTTTCTACCTTTCCCTCCCTCATCCCTGCCTTCCCACCTTACCTTTTCATCCTTCACTCCTCTTCTCCCTCCACATAGATTGTAGTAGTGGATGGTTTGGAGCGAGTGCAAGAAGGGAAAGTCAAATGGTAGTTAGAGGATGGTAGGAGTCCCAGTTAGTTCCCACCTTTATCTACCACAAGCCCTCATATGAAGTGCTTGAAAATAGGCATGTGTGGAAGTTACAATGATTTAGGTTTATGTATATATTTCTATGTGTTTATAAAAGTTAAAACGTGATTCTGAACATAATTGGACTGTTTCTGGTCTCAACCAAGTTAAGATCCTATTTAGAAATCAACTTCATCTTAATTCTTTTTTTTTTTTAAACCCTTACCTTCCGTCTTGGAGTCAATACCGTGTATTGGCTCCAAGGCAGAAGAGTGGTAAGGGCTAGGCAATGGGGATCAAGTGACTTGCCCAGTCACACAGCTAGGAAGTGGCTGAGGCCAGATTTGAACCTAGGACCCCCCCGTCTCTAGGCCTGGCTCTCAATCCACTGAGCTACCCCGCTGCCCCCTTCATCTTAATTCTATGGCATGCAGATGACCTAAAAATGATAATTCACCTTCAAAATTTTAGTAGTCTACTCTTGTCAATGGCACAATTATTAGGCTCCCTTTTTAAATGATAAAATATGTTCTACTTTTTTTTTTATCACATTGCCACTGATGGACATTTACTGCTACTAGTAGTTAGGTTTACTAGATAAAATGTATAAATATGCACACTTCATTAATGAAAACATTTAGTGATATTAATAATTACTGACCTCATGTTTATAGCAACTAACATGTAACATTCATCTTTAATTATTAGAATTTTGAACAAATTCCAAGTTTCTATGCAGTAGAAAGTTTTTATAATCTTCCAACAAAGATTTATTTAATGGAATTAATAAAATGACCCAGCAATACAAGTGAGTGAGTGTGTGTGTGTGTGTGTGTGTGTGTGAGAGTGTGATTTCACAAACTATTGCATATGTGAGCATTAAATAAAAGCCTTCCGTGTTTTAGGACAGGAAAATACAGTGAGGTACAATTTTCAAACCTTGTTTAGGGCAAACAAATGCTTCTTCCCAGTTCTGCTAGGAATCCATACTTTCACCCATAAATGGGCACTTTTTCACTGAATAGATAGAACCATTTCCTGGTCTGCACTGGGCTTAAAAGGATTTTTCATCATTTCCCAGACTACTTGAAGCAACCATAGCCTTTTAATGAACTTTTGTAATGATTACTGTAAATATTATTCAAACTATCTATAATGTTTTCAATTAATACAGATATTAAATAACATAGACTTTATATCACATTGGAGGCCAGGTATGCTTTTTTTCTTCTTTGTTATAAACAAAGGAAATAGCTGATAAACATATAGGTCAAAGCAATGACTTTATACATCTTCTAGAAAATGGAGCTAATATCTCTAAGCCATCAAATGATTGATTTATCAAAGAAAAAATAAGTAATAAAGAGTTATTGAAGAGATTAATATGTATTTTTAATGGGTACATCTATCAAAAGCACTTATTTTTCTATTTAGAATGAAATCTCTACTTAGAATCATTTTTGGTAAGCTATGGTATAATATGTATTATAATATGTTATATTAAATTTAAATTAAATATCAAGAATGCATATTTCTTTGCATGTGTTTGAATGAAGGCAATACTAACTTATTAAATACCTACTATGTGCAAGGCACATGTATTAAAAATGACATACTTCCCACCTTTAAGGAGTTTATAATCTCATATGGAGATGAGATCTGTACTCAAGTAACTCTGTTAGAAAAAGTTTTAACTCTATTGAGGATATGAGAATTCTTTGAAGTAGAAAGAGAGAAAAAGAAAAGAAAAAGAGGAGGAATTAATGGATCACTTATAGCCACAGAGATCTAAGAACAAGTCATGGAGGGTGTACCACCTGAACTGTTCAGTCTCCATTGGATACAGTATAAACTACAACTTAGATTAAGGACCATAGAAAATTGGTGGTCAGAAACAATGGTTTTATAAGCCATTTTCTCTAGAAAATTAGGTGAATATCCTTGAGCTATAAAACAATTGTTTCTAATGGTCAAAGAAAAACAAAATTGATACTTGAAACACAAATTGCACACATTCACAAGGAGAGGAAATAATTACAAAATGTTCTTAAGTCTCATTAGCTTTGTTCAAATATAAGAAAACTAGATTTCATTCGTTCAGGTTATCAGTAATAGAGTTAGAGTTAGCAATATGGAATAAAAGAAGAGAACCAAATAGTTGTATTATGCCTAATATGCATGTTGGGATTCTAGCAGTCATTAAGTTTTTTTTTTTAATTTCCAGAGATTGCAATAATATGTATTAATACTATGCCAAGTCAAACCTAAGATATTCTTCTCTAATAGTGTTGCATTTCTTTGGAATTATGATCAACTTATGCAGTTGTTAACCTGCCACAGTGTAGCTATGGAAACATGTCATGCAACAAAAAATTGGTTAGTAAATCTAACTAAATGAGGGGAAAACTGTAGAAATTTGGGAAATCTTCAATTCATTTTATTTTCCTTAAGAATTGCTATGTTATTTGGATGTTGACAAGTGTCCTATCTGCTCTTTTTAACATTTCGATATAATCCATAAAAAGAATAATGAATAATTAAGGAAAATTAATACTTTGATAGATTAAATCCAGGGTCTTATTGCAATTTACAGGTAATTTAAAAAAACATTTTTAGTAGGCCTTCTGCACATGTAATATGATATTTAATTGACTTTGAATCAGCACAAAAGATTGAAATCATCATGAATATCATTTTCTTTGCATCAGCACAGTTCTACAGTTCTCTTAATGTCATCACTAGCCTCCTAGTGACCTAGGCTAGAAATGGGAAAATTATCCTAGATTCCTCCCTTTCCTTCAACTCTATTCTTTTCTTTTATACCTACACTGATACCACCCTAATTTCCATTTTTAAAACCTCTCACCTCTATTACACTAGCCATTTGACTAGTTTCATGTCACCAGCTTCCACCTCTTCCAATCCATTCTTTATTGCCAAAATAATTTTCCTAATGTAGAAATGTAGATCATTCTCCATTCATAAAACTTCAGTGGCTTTACATTGCCCATCTGAATAAAATACAAAACAGAGCTGGGCATTGAAGTCCTCTAATAGTCAGACTCAGTCATATTTCCCATATTTTCTATTGTATAATCTATATTCTAACCAATACCTATTCTCTGACCTCACTCAACTCTACTGTGTTCATATGTATACACATTTTATGCTCTAATCCTGATAGATTTCTCATCTAGTGAAATCATTTTCCTAGTTCTAGGACCTGGGATAGGAACTGGTTCTGTGATTTCCTTGGTATAGGGAACTCCCCTAACAATGTCAAGGTAGCCCATTCTCTGGAATTTATTCGTCTTATATAGTTGCCTAGAAGACTGAGAGGAAGGGACTTGCCCAGGGTCACAGGGCCAGTATGTATCAGAGACAGGACACAAACCAAGTCTTCCAGGTTCCGAGGTCTGTTCTTTATTTTCTATACCAGATTTGTTTTGACTGAAATAACACTTGGTTGAGTCTTGGTTACAATAGTATACAGCAGGTCATTTTATGGTTGTTTCAAGCAAACTGGGAAAAAATTGGAAAATCTTCTCATACTAGCACAGATTGGGAATTGAATCCAAATCTCCAAATGGAAAGGGGCTGGTTTATGAGCAAAAGCATGGGATCTTAACAAAAGATTAGAGAAAGCATACAAATACTCCAAATTTTTTTAACTGTATTTCCCCCATATATTTTTGTCTATAGGAGGCTTTGAGCCTTCACTGTGACACACAAGATGAGGTATGAAATTTGGAAATATCAAAAGTATAGGCATTTGTAAGTATTAATATTTAAACCCTTCATTAAATATCAGACCCTAGATTCTTGAAGATTATGCCAGGGGAACAAAAGCTCTGGCAGGCCCTACCAAGTTAGAAACTTCAAATATGAGCTAATGATGGACTATGTGTCTGTTATTTGAGAAATAGCTAAGTTCAGGGAGGCTTCTCAGAAAGATGGCTCCCAGTTTTGTTTTGTTTTCTGACCACAACTCATCAAGCCATCTATTAAAGAACACATGGCTTTACAACTTGTATCACTATAGGGAGTATCCATACACTGATGATAGCACAGATATTTTGAACTACATTAAACTATAACTCTTATTGTACCATATTGCATTTTATGCTCTAGATCCCATTTTTTGTCTATTCCTTGTTTGGACTCAACCCCCCAAAATATATGAAATAGATCATATATCTGCATCCAAATGTGGTAGTATCTGCATTGATTAAATTTCAATATTTTGGTCTGCTGTTCAATTATCTGGTTAGACAAATACAATAACATTGAGTTATTAAAGCTTCTTTCCCTGCCTAGCTACAATCAATAACTATAAGTTACCTGGAGAAGCCATTCTTGAAGGTAGACTGATTCAGTTCCTGTTCCAGAACCCAAACCACTGACTCATCCGGTTGCAATCAAACCACTGGAAGCCACCTGAGGGATTGATTAGAGAAGGCTCCATCATATAAACAGTCTAATTAAAACTATGAAATTGATTTACTGTCTACCCACTTCTCTTCCTTTCCTGTGGCTAACACATCCCTCCACAATCCCTTAACTGCCTAATTTCCTACTTCTTTCATCTTGCTTAACCCAATGAGTGTAAGTCCCATTCTTTATTACTTTTCCCCATAGTACCCATCTCAGCAAACTGCTCCGTATTTCCCATCTCCTTTTGCAATACCCATTTTACTGTCAACAGACTCCATTTTATTCTGACTCTTCCTCTTAAGTTCTTCCTACTTTCTAGTATTAACTAAAACTTGGCACTCCCATAAGGGTACTGCATCCTTTAGTACAGTGTCCAATGCTGGCCACTCCTCTTATTTCCCTTGCCTTATTTGTGCCAGAAGGAGGAATTTACTCTCCCATTGCCATTTTCGGACCTTTACTCTGACACCATCTTCAAAAACCCATTTCCCACTAAAATTCAAACTATTCAATTAAACCATTCTGATCTTTGGCATTGACACCATCTATAAATTCTTGCCTTTTTCAACAACACTTTCTTTTCTCTATGCTATACTATCATCCTTGATGACTTTGCTATTAATGCTGATGACTCATCAAATGCTTTGGCCTCTCCATTCTCTAACCTCTTCAATTTTTACTGACCTCCATCTTCACTGTTTCAATCATTCACTGGTACAATATTTGAAATGACTGAATCTCAGTTACTGAATTCTCAGATGTCTTTTTTTTCTGAGCATAGTGTCTACCCTTTTACTTTTCACAAGTTCACCCCTTTTGACCTTGCTGTTCCCTCCTTATGACCACCAATTCCTTAAATTCTATTTTCCTGGTCCATCGCCACTATTCTGGTATCATTTCCCTCTCTTAGTCTTGATTCTACGTTCAAGTCGTTTTGTTCACAAACCCTCCTCCATTCTTGAATCCTCACCCCCTTTAATATTCTATTGTTCACTTCCTCATGATTTCAGCCCTGGAAAAATCTCCTTTTAAAAGTATTTTGAGGAGAAGAACAGACCCCTGAACAAACTAACTTTCTCAACTTTTTCATCACTCCCCTTAATACCCATACCATATAAGTAATTGCTAAATCCACTGATTTTGTTTCTTACCTCTTTCATCTATCCTTCCTTTTGATTGTCACCACAATTATCCTTCTTTATGTCCCCATTACATCTTTCTTATGCTATAGCCTCCTATCGTCTTCCTTTGCTGGTACCTTTGTTGGCTTCTCAGGGCCTATTGAACACTATTCTGGTCAATTTGCCTTTCTTCACATTATTCCCCTTTAGGTTTTCTATGTTTCTGACAAACTGGATTATTTACTATTCTCAGCTCTTGTCCTATAATTCTCCCCAAAATACCTCCCATGTTTGAAATGGATCCACAACCTAATCCTAATATGCACAATACATTCCCAAACTTTTAAATTATTTTCCTATAAAATCTAGTTCAAATGTCTTATCAGCCTTGATATACATCCTCTTACCTTGATCCCATTCCAAACAAGATGTGATCTGTTCTAAATTTTTTCATGCCACTTACCTCTCTCCTATGTACTTAAGTGCTAACTTTGGAATCAGGAAGACCTGAGTCCAATTTCCAGCTCTGATACATACTTGCTGTGTTACCCTGGCCAATTCATTTAGCCTTTTAATGCCTTCAGGTAACTCTCAAGAAGGGTAAAATACTTAAAAGGTGCTGAAGAGGGAATTTCCTTAGAAATAATTCCCTACTACAATAAAAACACAAGTCTGAAAACCCTCTTCCCCCAAAAGGCAATTATTTGTTTATATTTCTATGTCCCTTGCTAGATGTTAAGCTTCTTGAGAGCAAGGACTGTTGTGGGTGATTTTTATATTTCTAACAACTACCAAAGTATTATTTATGAGCATACTTAATCCATGTTAGGTTTAATGAATAAAATATCAATTAATATATCACAAAGAGAAATGCAATGATTTGATAAAACTTTTTCAGAAACTAAGATAATCTTTAGCTATCAGATAACTTTTCTTAACAACTAAAAAAATAAGATTAGAGATATGATTCATATGCATAAAACACTTCAAATGATGTGAGAAAAATCCTCAGATCTTTCTCAAAGCTGCAATATGATATATTGGAATGAATTCTGTGCTGGGAATCAGAGTATCTGATATGGGTTCCACCAGCTGTGTGATACTGAATAACTTTACCTCTTTAGAGCTCTTGTTTGTAATCTGTAGAATGATGGGGCTGACAAGGCCAGGCCAACAAAAATCAAAGTCACTGGATCATAGTTATTTAAAGCTATAAGAGGCATTAGAGGGCATCAAATGGTACCTTCAAGTTGTGACTATCCAAGTCTATAGTTTCAGACTTTTATGGTCTATACATTCTTTTATACTAATATAAAACTATAATTTAAAAACTTACCTGACTTGTCAGGAAGTACTCAATGTTACATTATATTAGCACAATTTAATTATGAAATATAACATATAGTGTAACTAGATAGAAATATTCTCATTTCAATGTGTTACATGTAATCACCCTCCTAAGGAGATCATGTTTAAACAAATGGAAAAACCATTCATTCCTCAATTTTTGTCAACCAAACAGTAAAATATGCTATGACCTTTACCCGAAGGGAGACTATAGTCAGCTGATTCCAACATTACTCAGTTTACAGCAATGAATATGGAATGGTTAGACAAAGCCTGAACTTGGAAGAAAGAATATAAAGACCATTGAACCCAAGGCCCAGAATTTTTTTTTTGGGGGGGGGGAGGGTTGTGAAAAGGATTGTTTTTGAGTCATCAAGTCTTCATGCACTCACAGCTTTAGAAAAAGGGCTAAAACTACATGAGTGCCAACCCTACAGAGGCACATAAATTTACATTTGCAAACATCTAGGTAAGATCTAATTAAGCAATATAATTTCCTTCCTAAATCTAACTGTGGTTATTTCCAGATGGGCAGAAATACCTACCTCAATGAGAACAAGTTCTCAATGTCCTCCTCCTGAAAGATTTCCTATGTCCGTATTAAGGTGCAATTGTCTAAAAAGAAAAAAAATAATTCTTGCTTTTGTTAAGTGTTAAAAAAAATTTTTGAAATTTTTAATAAAATATTCATATTTGAGGGTTTAGCTCTTCTTTTAATAAGTTTATTGGGAAAATTGTGAAAATATTTTCTTGGACAACCAATTTTCTTTTTTGTAATTAGGGGAAACTAAGTGGGATCAAAGTGTTAGCTTTAGGAACAGATAAAAAGATGGTATGATATAAAAATCAAGAAGACTATATTGCTGGTTCATGTCACAGGTGGTATGAGATTGTATAAAGTAGGCCATTCAAATCTTTGAATTACAAAGGAGGTCTTTCCCAAAGACTTAACATATCATTTGGATAAAATCAGAATTGTTTGAGTTAATAAACACAATTTTACCAGCATTTGTTCCAAAAAAATAAATATTTGCAAGTATTTTCATAAGAACTTTCAAGGTCAGCAAAACACAAGTAACTTGAACTTTATATGTATAAGATTTTGAAGTACAGGAAAAGATGTAAATTTGTATACCTAAATATATAAATCAGACAAGATTGTAAAATGTGTTTATTTTTTTAACCTTCCATATTACAAATATCAAACAGATCTTTAGCTCTCCAGTGTTTAGGTAAGGCTAATCAAATAGAGTTTTAATATATTTAAAGGAATAAGGAGCATAGTAATTAATTTAAAACAATCTTCTAGAGGTCAAAATTCTAAATTTAAAAAATTAATTATTATGAGATGATTAATACATTGTATCCAACATATATAAAAAATCCAGTAGCAAAAGGATACAACTTATAGAAAAAAATAATGTTATACATTTATCAGTTCACTTGGATTTAGATTTAATTAAATACGATAAGCATTTTAAGTGCCTACCTACTATGTGCAAAGCATTGAGTTAAGCTAATGAATTTATACTCTTATTAGATAACTATAGAAAGGCAAAGTATTTATAAATGAACCCTTCTTTGGTCTTCCTCACAAATATGATCCATCTGCTTTCAAAATGGTTGCCTTTGGCAAGAACAAAGCATTTGCTTTAAAACATTCACTTTAAAGCATTCTTTCAGGAGCAACAAATTGTTACATCTATAATCTAATTCCTGAGATTCTCAACTACTGGCTCTCTTTCATACAATTTCCATCTCATTTTATTAAAAGTAAAACCTTTTTTTTAAAGTTCCATTTATATAACTGCAAATATGAAACATGAATAATAATGGAAAGGTATAGTTCTAAGAAATGGATCTATTGGCAAATGTGGAAAAGAGGGAAATAATTTCAGATATAACTGTAAATAAACTAAAATTAAGCAAAGTAGGTATTTTAAACTTGTTGCTTTTAGCCACGATATCCAGAAAAATAGCTGTTCATGGTACAATTTCATTCTGCTCTATGCAATTGGTTGGTAAATGGTGGTAACAAGATAGCATAGCTTGTAATAAGAGGTCTGAAAAAAAAAATTTAAGTCCCTGCAAACTATGAAATAATTGAGATTTTTAGAATATAGATCATCTGTCTTGGTAGCTTTGGGGGACGAGGATTGGGTTGACTGCGGGGAGGATAGGCAAAGGGTTAGGTAAGGACTTGCTGGGTAACAAGTGGCACTGCAGTTGGTTACATAAGCACATATATATGCATGTCAGGTTTCCATGTCTCCCTCTCTTGAATTTCATGCAGACGGTTGGTAAACACTCAGTCTAACGCCCCCACTGTCTTCATCCCTGCCTCCATCTTGGGTCCCTGGACTCCACATATACACATTCTCTATACTCTACAAAACTAAAAGATATAAATAATGGGCATATTTAATAGAAAAATCAGACTTTCATAGTAGGAAAGGGCCTCAGAAGTTATCTAAACCAATCCTACCTAAATAGTAATCCCTTCTATGATTATCTCCAATAAACAGCCTCAATTTGAAGAAAAAATTGTAAAAAATATTTAAGGCTAGAACGTGATTAACCAACCACTATTCTCTCTATACAGATGGACAATCCATTATTAAAGAAATATATGTCTAGCAAATGTTGCACAATATTTTGCAGTATTCAATGCCAAAGAGTAAATCAGTTCTTCCTACCGAACTAGGGTACACTCTAGTGGAGCTTTGCCTGAACGACTGAGTTATGTAAGGATCAATGATCTACACAAGGATTTCTGAGAGACTTGGTTTCTCTTCCTTTTAAAAAACTCTATATTTCCACCATTATTACTGCTGGAATTCTAGAATTACAATAACATGATTAATAAACATCTTCCTTTGAATATTTACTTTAAAAAAGAGGACAATTTTAACACATACCATGAAGTCCATAAATTACCAAAGAGGAAAATCAGGGTGGGGCAAAGTTCAACCCTATAAATGAAGACAGAGCTTCAATACAGAGCAATCCTTGACCTTGCCTTTTCTAACGCCCCACCAAAATCTTATTAAATTCTACTAGTGAAATAGTTCTGGCACCTATCCCTTCCTTTTTCATTTCCTCCACCATTTTTCAAGTCCTAATGAGTATAACAGTCTCTAAGCTGATCTGCCTTTCTCCAATCCATATAATACTTGGACACCAGATGAATCTTTAAGTAGATTTCAGCTTATGGCATTCTCATACTTGAAAACCTTTAATGGTTCCTTATTGTCTAAACTTCATAGGCTGCCATTCAAAGCCCTATCATTTATTAGCTTTATGACCTTGAGCAACAATCTCCTTAACAACCATCACTTAAAATAAACCATTTATTTCATCACCAAAGCACATCTTCCTCTTCCTTTGCTTAATTTAATTTTCTGCCATATTTTAAGACCCTAACTCAAAACCCACCTTCTCCAAGCCATCTTTCTTAACAACTTTTCCCTGTATACCACACAGAATATTGTTTTATAATTCTATAATGCAGTACATATCATGTTACAATGTGTATTATAACTACCTGTATTATTTTATTCCATTACTAGGCTTTAAATTCTTTGAGTGCAGGAACTACATCCTTTTGTCTTTCAAGACCTAGCAACAAGTACTTAATAAATTACCTGTTGCATTACATGTATTTTTATATAGCATCCAATGCAGCCCCCACCTTCATAAATGCCCAAACAACATCAATCCTTATTTTTCCCTTACCTTCAAAAGCAAGCTGAAAGGTAAGAATGGCAAATTGCATGTCTTCCAGGGCCTAGGACCCAAATGAGCACCTACTACGTAGGTGATTTTTTGCCTTAAGTCATACATCAACATCTAGCCTCCATTAAGTTAGCATTTTTTCTTCCAGATGCCTAATTCATAATAAAATAAACATTAGAATTCTTTTGTATTTACTATTCTAACCTAAATTATTGGGTCTTTTCCATGACCTATGAAGATCAGTGATTCTCTATGCTAATCAATCAACTGGTTTTAAAATTATGCTAACAAACAAGAAAATAACATTACATTTTGGAGGTCTTTAGAAGACAAAAGTGATGTTGATTTACCATTTCTTTTCTGTGGGTGGCATATATCAGATTTATCTAGAAATCTGAAACACACCAAAGGAAGATATAGAGTTAACCTTAATGCAGGTGCAATTTAACAAAGTCTCTGCCAGGTACTGCAAAGGTTTATTCTATCACAAGTAAAATATTAATTGCTGCTTGTTACTTTGCTAAACAAACATCTATAAGCAATAGAAGAACAATTCTATATTATCAAATCTGATCTCTTTACAACCAAAAATTCATAGTTTTCATAACTCAAATTCCCTTTTTCAGTACCTCTTCTATCTGGAGACTAAGGAAAGGGAATTCATATTGGACCAAGAACAGTTTTTTTTTTCTTTGCTTAGGTGGTTTAATCTTGGGAGATCCTTTTTTTTTCATTGTCAACCTTAGATTAAATCCATTCCAATCTCTTCTACCTTCGAATCCAAACAACAATACTTAACCAGATACAATTTTCCAATCCATCATTTCATTAACTCATGCAAACAATAACTTCCTTAGAGTACCTGGGTTTTTATTCAGTTCTTATCATATCCTATTTTATATCACAGTCTGATTCCCTTAAATGTTTAAAACTTCATACATTTTGTTAGAAGTGAAAATTTAATTGTCTAGCATGAAAGAAACATTCAGTCACTTACCTTTTCAATAATCTACAAAAACCTATGGTAAATGCATCAAATCTAGCCTTCCTTGCCTAACTTTCCAGGTTTTGTTTTTTTTTTAAATAACCTGGCCCAACCCATCCATAGATGGGTGGACAGCTTTATTTACTACTATTGCCCAACAGGAAGCTTTCACTCCAGTTGGCTTGTTCTCATTATTTCATGAATGTGCTATATTTGGTTCTGCCTTTGCTTAAAAATTTTTTCTTTACCCAAAATAACCTGACTCTCCCCATCTCTCCCAATTCTAGCCATTCTTCAAAGTCTTTTGAGTAAGAAACAATTTTCCTAAGGAAAACAAAACAAACCACAACTGTTTACTATTACATGAAACTCTCTAAAGCTTCCTTTTTCTTGGCTCCTAAAGACCATCACAGTTATATTCTATAAAGCACAATTTTCCCTTTTCCTGTTATCATTACTTTAATTATTCAAGAATCACGTCTTTATGCGTCTCTAGAGTTCCCCTCTCCCCTCCCCAGTGCAAAGCTAGGCATAGAATAACCGCTCAATAAGTATTCATTTTGTGGTCGCTGACATACCTGTGGCCGGAATGATGCCCTGACAGGGAACCAGAAAGTGCTGCCCTCACCACGTAAGCACTTCTCAGCTTCCCCAGCTAAGCGTCCATATTTACGTTTCCTAGGCAACGGCATCCCACCCATTCTGCGTAAGAGGGGTCGCTGGAAAAAGGCGGCCTACCAATCTCCACACTCCCGGCAAGCTTCCAAGATCCCATCGGACGCCGCTGCTCTTCTCTATAGATTCTGAAAGAAAGGTACACACTGTCAATATAGCGGCATCAGAAAAATTTTGAGGAAATAAGCTACAAAAGCGGTTTACAGCATAGCGGTCAGGCCTCTAAAAAACCACCGACTCATTGCCCTCTTTCCCAGAAGCGCCAGCTTCTAGCGTGATGACGCCATTACGTTTTTCAACGTGACCTTACGTTGGGGACAATCAGCGACGTGCTGCCAGCTCAGCAGCCATTACATCACCGCGTTCTACCGCAACGTACTGCCGTATTGCGGCAACGTACTGCGTATTCTATAACATAAAATTTCCCCAGCAACAGCCGGGCCAGCCATATCGTGCCAGGTCACAGATTACATCACCTTTTCCGGAAACTTTTCTGGCAGGACGGGTTAGGCAGCAGGGGTGCTGTAAACTTTTGGAGGAAGTAAAGTAGATCATAGCGAGTACCATTTTTGGGTGCCCAGGGTTGTACCGGTGTTGTGTGGTACCATTACCGGCTTGTTTTAACCCATTAAATGCCAGTAATACTCCTTGAAATGACCTACTTGAATGCTTTCCGGTTCTCAGGTTTCCGCTTCCGCCTTCTTTAACTCCCCTCCCTACCCCTAGTGCTTAGGCCGGTTTGAGCTGGTTGAGGCTGGTTCCATTCCTTCAGGCGGTGTGTAGGAGACTCTGGCCACCCTGCTGCCCTCGTGAGTCCAACCGCTTCCCTGAGTTTTCCCCCTCTCATCCTTCCTCCTCTTTTGGGAGCATTTTGAGCATTTACCTTTGTTAGCCTGAGGCCTCGGGGCCCGAGTTCTCACCCATTTGACTGATTCTCCCTAATTCTTTTTCTCCTTCCCTCCCCTCTCCTCCATCCTCTCTTTAGGCTCCTGGCGGTTTGTTCCCTCCACTCCTCCGAGCCCCGCCCGGAAGTGGATCGCCTGTCGGTGTGGCGCGTGGCGCGTGTCTGTGTGTGGCCGGCAGAGGGCGCCCGGCTCCCACAGTCCCACTCAGTGGGTCTGCACGCGCCCGCTCGCCTGTTCTCCCGCCCTCCCTCCTCCCCTGCGCCCTCCCGCCCGCCCGCCCGCGTGGCTGTTACCGGGTGAACGCGTGAGCTCCTGAGCTCTTAAAAGAGTCCTCCTCCCCGAGCTCTTTGCGCAGACGTTCCACTTTGGGGCGTCTGTGTCCGAGGGCAAGCGGGTGGGTCCTTGGGACCCGAGGAAGGAGGAAGGGGGGAGAAGAAAGTTAAGGGGGGAGTGACCGAAGGGAAAGAAGACGGACCACGGCGGAAAAGTGAGGGAAACAAGAGCAAAAAGTAAGGGAAGTGGCCCAACTTGGGCCCGGGATGGACGGGCCGGAAGGGAAGGAGATGGAAGGGACTGAAGGGAAAGAGATGGAAGGGACTGAAGGGAAAGAGATGGACGGGACAGAAGGGAAGGAGATGGAGCCCGAGGTGGACAACAAAACGATCAAAGTAGAGCCCACCGAACCCGGTGAGACACATCTCAGGGAGAACAGCCCCGACCCTGACCATGGCCACGATACTGACCCTGACCCTGACCCAGGAGAGGGACCGTCCTCCTTGATCAGGGACCCCAAGTTAGGACTGTGCGAGCCCAAACCAGGACCCAGCCGCAAGATCATTGACGACGACGATGATGATGACAGTGATGATGAAGATGAGGATGATGAGGATGAGGATGAGGATGAAGATGATTCCCACTTGCCCCTGGTGGTCTGGGAGCAGCCTCTCAAAGTGGGAAAAGAAGAGCCCATGGACTACGATGATGACTGCATGCCAGGACCCAGCCGAGCCAAACCCCTACACAACTGGGACTCAGACAGGTGTGAAAGGGAGGCCCCCCCCTGCCTCTGAAGGCAGGGGCATGTGTGTGCCTGGGGGGTGGGTGGGGAGGGACACTGGAGGTTTGGGGGCTAGGGGCATGAACTGCATGCGGTAAAAATGGCCCTGGGCTTGTGCGCGGGAACCCGTGTCTTTGCCCCTCTCCACTAGTACCTTTAACTTGTTGATATTTCTGCTCTCACTCTCTCCGCGCGCACCCTCCCCCCCAAAAAAGTGATGAACCCCGCTTTCAGAGCGCTATGGGATGATATAGCCATATGTAACTTTTTGCGCTGCCAAGTTAACTCTACAGATAAATGTTTTATGCCCTTTACCTGCTTAAGTTTCTGGGCTTGAGCAGTCAGTAACTTTGGGCAAAAAAAAACCTTGGCAGTCTTTAAACTCAATGACTTGCCCGTAAAATCGCTGGTCTTTGACAGCAATTTTGGATGACTCCTGCCCCTCTCATTTCTTCCCTTAAAAAAAGTGTTATTCACCACTGAATTTCTGTGCCTCACAGTCTCTTTCCTCGAGTCACAAATGAGCGGATAGCAATTTTTGCCCTTTTCCGTCGCCGGCGTTTCTCCAAAAAAATAAAAATACTTTATATTTGTGATTTGGGATGACTTGTCCTCTACTTTCTCCTCCAAAGGCACGAGTATTTAGCAGCAACTTCGGTCAGCTTTACGCGCCT
This sequence comes from Monodelphis domestica, assembly GCF_027887165.1. Taxonomy (NCBI): domain Eukaryota; kingdom Metazoa; phylum Chordata; class Mammalia; order Didelphimorphia; family Didelphidae; genus Monodelphis; species Monodelphis domestica. The sequence continues at coordinate 201,935,779 of NC_077232.1, read as the reverse complement.
CGAGGCGATGAGAACTCTTTGCTTCTTTCCCTATGATAAAAGTATTTAGTGGTAAATTTTGAGCACCAACTGCTCCTTCCCCATCCCGTTGCTCAAATGCTTTATTATTCTTAATTAATTGGAGGTAATTAAATCTTTCCCTTCAAGTCAAAACAATGTGCTTTAAAACAATGTGCTTTAAAACAATGTGCTTGAAAAGCGCTTTGCTGTTTTTAATGTAGTGATTAGCTTGGAGCCCTCTCACCTCCCCCCTCCCTTTTTTAGCAATGTCTTTTGACACTCCTTCCTTCCGGAAAATAGTTTGGGGGCACCCTTAATCTGAGGGATTAGTCCTTATTTCTTCATCCCAAAGGCAAAAGAATTTATCGATAATTGTTGATGTTTATGCATTAATTACCCCAATGCTAAAAGTGCATTTTGATTTTTAATGGAGTGACGTCTAACTGTTCCCCGGGCACAACTATTCAGTTTTGTATATGTGTGTGTGTGTGTGTGTGTGTGTATTTATTTTTTTCCCCTCCTTGCAGTGCTTGCACTCTATCCCGCCCTGAAAAAATGCTTTTCGATGAACCTTAATTGGATTTATTAGTCTTTTCCTCCCCAAATTTCAATATGCATATAAAGGCATTTTTAAGGCTCAAAAAGTTCCCTGCCGTTCTTGATCAGAATGTCTGTCATCTCTTCTTTCTCCCAGATTGGGGATATTTAATTGTATCTTTTGACTCGGTACTTCCTCCCCCCAAAATGCTTTGCAGCCCAAAATTGGGGTAATGCTTTCCCAAGTCATGAGTACTTAGCAGTAATATTTTACGCCCGGGACTTTTAATTCCTCTCCCCAGAAAAATGCTTTTCAATTCTTAATGGAGCAATTAGTATTTGTTTTTCTTAGTCACAGCTATTTTTACCCTTGTAACTCTTCCCCCCCCAAATGCTGTGTAATGCTTTATTGGGGTGACTAGATGGTTTTCTGTACCCCCTAAGTCTTGATTTGTAATTTCCCACTCAGAAAAGTGGTTTGCAAACCTTAACTGGTGTTATTAGTTCTTTCCTCTCCCCTTACCCGAGGTCTCATATATTTAGCAATAATTTTTACTTCACTCCCACTTTAAATTTCATAGATATGAAAAGGGAGTCATGGATTCTTAGTGGGGTGATTTGGTCCTATACTTCTTAGACTGCCATAAATTACCTTTTCCCTCCTGCGGCAATTCCCTCTCCCCTCCAAAAAAAAAAAAAAAAGAATATTTTTGAGGGGATGCTTAATCCGAGGGACTAGTTTGCCTTTTCTCCAAAGTTGAAGATAATTAGTCATTTTTCAGCCATCTAACGGATTCCACCTCCACCAAAAAAAGTGCTCTTTGATCCTTAATCGTTAACTCCTCCCCTTTTCCCCTTAGTTATTGGTTAAGCTTCAGTCAGAGCTGTACATTTATATGGTAGCAGATACTTTGAGCAGATTGAAAAGGAGGGAGAGAGGAATCTAGTCTAGACCCACGATATTGATACTTTATTCTTTAAGCTTATTTCAAAGCTCTAGCTTTGCACCTAGCCCTACTGAAAACCCTGGGCGCTTGAGTATCTAGAGCATTCCTTCTTTGGTGAATTAGTTGAATTTTACTTTGAGGTTTATATTGGGCTGTGAAAGTTAATATTTTTTTCTGCATAATTGCACTGTGATTTAATGTCTTGGGGCAGAAGTGGATAGAATTAATAGCTAACAGCATTCTTATTTAGGACTTAATTATTTTTTTCAAAATGCTTTATATATGTTTTCTCATTTTGTTCTTACAAGAGAGGATTGTTGTGCTAGTACTTGTATTAGTACTTCCTACAGATTCTAGTTTCCTCATTTGATGAAGAAATTTTATCTTAGAGAAGCTACATCTTAACTGATCAAAAGTATTGCAAGGATTTTTTTTTCTTTTTATTATTCCCAAATGCCGTGCCCTTTCCACTGCAAAGGAGATAGATTTTTGTGTAGGTTAGGGGGCGTGGTCCAGGATTGGCACTTCACCCTGATTGACTAGCGGGATGGGGGCGAGGAGGAGGTTGGGCAGGATGAGGGGGCTGGGCGTGATGAGGGGGCTGGGCTAGAGATAGTATATATTGCCAGTGCAGTACTGCAGTATACTCCACTCATTCTTTGGGAAGAGAAGGAAACTTTCCTTATCTCTCCCTCCCCCTACTCTTGGGCTAGATGATTTCTAACACTCCTTCTAGCTCTGATTTCGATCTTAACAAATTCAAAAATACTTCCCCGAAACTTAGCCGATGTGATGGTACTAGGAAAAAAGTGAGATTTCACTAGTTTAGATCTTAAGCTTTTTTGCATTATTAATGCTACCGATGGTACCCTGCAAAGTCTACGAAATCTCTGCAGCCGTTGCTTTTATCGGGATGGGGTGTGCATATGCCTACCTAAGAATCCGAGTCCCTGAAGATTCCAGCAGGTGAGTTAAGGGGACTTCAAACTTTTTTAGGGAAAAGCGCCCAGTGTTTGTGAGGAAAAATATTATTATGGTTTTGCTGTTTTTGACTAGATTTGGTGCACAGAAATGAGGAGTGAAAAATTGAAAATGGAGGTGGAAGGTAGGTGTTAATTGAGAAATGCTCAGCAAGTTGGAAAAAGGCTTCAAAAACTAGCCCAGCAGTAGACTATTCCTCATGACTGAGAATACCAGTCTGTTTGCTAGAAATAGCCACCAAAAATGAATTTTGGAGGGAGTCTAATTCATGAAACTCTCTTAAGGTGAGAAATAGATGTAAAACTGGTCTTTTTGAAGTAGTAAGCTAGGGATTTGCCTTATATTGGACTTAGGGGAAAGTCTTTTGTGATTTTAATGTTGTAGGAAAAGTTTACTAAATTTTCATTTTTTTCCTGCAGTGACTCGGATTCTGACAGTTCAACCACATCCTGTAGGATTCGAGAACTTCCCGTTCAAGATGAGGAGGAAGAAGATGATCAGGCGCAAGCCCAGGCTCAGGCGCCAGCCCCAAAGCAGAAAAGCATCTTCTGCTTCAAAAAGAAAGATATACCGGCCATTGACGTAAGACTGAATCCCTTTGTCTCTTAACACAATTTTCTAAACATATTGAGCCCATTTCTCACCTTCCTTACCAAAAAAGGCTCAAAAATGTCTCTTGCCTTAGTTTCCTAATCTTTGAAATTAAGGCTTGAGTTGGACTGGTGATCTCTAAAGATTCCCCCAACTCTCAAAAGGCTCAAAAATGCACCTTTTAAAGGTGTTGATATCATTGGCTTTGCCTTAGCTTCATACTCTTTGAAATTAAGACTGGTGATCTCTAAGGATCTTCCAGCTCTCAAAAGGCTAAAAAAAATCACCTTTAAAGGTGTTGATATCATTGATTTTGCCTTAGTTTCCTCATCTTTGAAATTAAGACTGGTGATCTCTAAGGATCCTCCAGCTGAAACACTGTTTCTTATTCTAAATTTCCCAATGTTGAAACATCAGAAATGTATCCCTCCTCTTGCCTTTTAGCTGTTGGTAACACTTTCCTCAGGCAGATTGGCAGGACAAATGCTGTCTGATCCACAGGTTAGGGAATTGGGCTCAATAATGATGAGAAATCATTGTTTTAGTTAAGACATTTCAAGAAACAGAAGTAGAATTGATTAGGTCTTAGTATTTATCATTCTTTTACTCCACCAGTGTCTCTTAAGAGACTTGGAGTATATCTAGAGCTGACCAGGACTCAATATATTTGTGAGAATATGGTCCTGGCTGACACTTCTTTGGGAAATTAAAACTGGCACTAATTTATTTCTCATCTGACTATTTACAGTTACACTTTCATATAAAAATATATAACTTTTAAAATAATTAGTGAGAGACCTTAACTAGTATTTTCCACTTATGGGAATTGGGGGTATTAAATACCCTGGTTTCTAACAGACCGCAGTTTTTTATGTGATTGTCATTTTTTTCCTTCAAATGTTTAAAAGCATAAACAGTCCACATGACAAACAGCTGGGGGTTTTTTAAATGCTTCATTGGGGGAATATTTGTTTAAGGAATGTTATTTAAGTAAGTCTGGCTTAATTTCATCTTCTAAACCAACATGAGAGTTTATTTTCTATTGTTACATGCTTTGGAGAACAGGATTACATGAAAGGTGGTAGTGTTTTGTTTGCACAGGGCACACTGCCATTGAGGTTGTGGCAGAGTCTAACCATCAAACTACTTAATTGCTTAATAGAGAGTTTAATTGAAGGATGTGGTGATGGATTATGACTTAACAAAGCTATGCTTTTTTAATTTGGAATAATCTAGAACCTTGTGTTATCTTCTTGGATTGAGGGGTGGGGCAGTAGTTCAAAGTTTACTCTTGTGAATTATTTGCTTGATTTTCATAGTTGTGGTGGAGACTGCTTTAATTTCTATTGCCTCTCCACTGGTATGGTTGGTACTTCTTAGAGATACTTGGCATCGCATAGTATAATGCCTTGCAATCAGTATTTAATAAACACTTATTGAGTTGAAATAATTTCAGAAGCGCTTTAATCTATCAAAAGTTAAGTTGAGTTCTTCTTGTCTTTGTCTAAATAGATTTTGCTTTTTTATTAAACTTTAATCATTTAAATGGGTTTTTTTTAAAGGAAACTTTTAACTACGGCTGTTTTTCTGGACATTAATTTCATAAAATCCTTATTTGTCTAAAGATTATGTGTCCTCCCAAATATACCCTTGGCCTTGATGTCATGGATGATTTCTATGGCAATCTCAGGCAAGAAGGGAAAGACAATTTTTCCATTTGAGGACTGGATTCCATTCCTTGTATCAGTAGATGGAATGGAAGTAGTGGTTCAAAGAAATTAAAAACAAACTAAAAGAAAAATGTCCAGAAATGTCAGAGAGAAATCATAGTTAAAGAAGTTTATATAAGACCTATAAAAACCAATGTGACGTAAAAGGAAGGAGAGTCTAACAGAACACTCCAAAGTAGATTCATTTTGGTAGATGTTTTCATGGCTTTTTGGGTTGACTTATCTTGGTTGCATCTCTGGATATGGCAAATGTGTTGAATGAATAATAATAATAATGTCACATTAATGTGACTTGCAAAGAGTGCTTTCCTCACTACAACTCTGTAAGTTAAGCAGTTTTAAGTATTTTTCCCCATTTTACTGAGGAAATTAGAGTTAAGACAATTCAAGTGAATTGTCTATGTCATTGGCCTATTTGAATCTATTTTTCAGACTTATGAAGTGGCCTTTTACTCTTATAAATAGAATGGGAATCAAAGAACTATAAATCTAGAGCCAGAAATATTTAAGACGTTAGTGGAAGTATTCCAACTAAAAAAATAAGCAAACTTAAGATTAATTTCATTTATCATCAAGCAAAGGATTATGGGAGCCATTTTAGATCAGTCTAGTCTAATCAAACAGTTATTGATAAGCACCAGTGATATGCCAGGTGCTTTGATGAGCTCAGATCAAAACTATCTACCCCATCGTCCCCCCATTATCCCCCCCCCCAAAAAAAAAAACCTACCAAATCCTGCCCTTATAGGAGCTGGGTTGGAGACAATTCCATAAAACCTATTCCCTGCCCTGCCCCCCCCATCAAAATTTTGAACATCTTTAAAAGTGTTATTAGAAACCAGAGCAGGTTTTGCCTATCAGAAATAGTATTGCATCCCTGCTCAAAAATCTCAAAGGTCTCCATGTGATCTGATAATTAAAATCCAAATGGCTTAGCTGATAGACCCTTATACTCTTGACTTTGCATCCTGCTGTATTTTTAACTCTAATGCAAAAAAGTATATACATTTACATTATGTCCCTTAGATCATGAAGTGATGGTACAAACAAGTCCCTTGGTATCATTAGCTGTTGCATCATGGGATTGGAGCAATGTGTCATTTCTTAACAAAAATAAGATAATTTTTAAAATGGGGTACAAATCCTATTAATGATCAATAATATCTTTCTAGATGGAAAAAAAAGCATCTTTGTTCTGAGAAAAGCACTTTTAAAACTTTAAAGCACTATTGAAATGTAAATTTTAAAAAAATATTCATGGGAATTGTTTGTAAACTGTAAAAATACAATGCAAATGTGGAAATTTAAATGAATGGTATCATTTTTTCAGGGTGTGGTTCATTTGTGAGTAACCACCTTGTACCCTTGCTGCCTTCTGTTTTTTTCAATATCACATTGGTTAATATGCTATGAGATTTTATCTCTTAAACAGAAGCCTTCATGAATATATTTTACTCTTAACAGAGAAAAAAATTAATTTCATTCTTCATAGGAAAATGGAAATTAACCCTAGTGGCTAATCAATCATAACATGATATAGGGTTACTATTACTTGCTTAATGTTATGGCCTTTGTGTGTCTTAAAATGGAGTTAGATTTGAGTAAATTGACTTAAGAAAAATAACATTTAAATTCACAGACTACTCCAAAAAATTACTAGCAGCTGAACCAGAATGGAACTTTTTCAGTTAGACTGGCATTTACTGGCCATTAAAATCACAATTAACTATAATTCAACTCCTGTTACTGCCATAGTAGTAGCCCAACTAGAAGTTAGTCTCTTCCAACTGAAATGGGAAGAAAAAGCTCATTTTTCTTAGTTTATTACAAACCATAATTATTCTTGGACAAGAACATTTAAAACATGAAATAGAATTTACATATCCTACCCAAGTCTTTAGAGACTTAAAATTAATTATGAGAGGCATTTGTATAGTAATACATTTGACTTCCATAATGGAGGTACAGTCAATGCCTCAATCATTTGTGCCCAAGATAAGTCCCAGACTATGTTCTGGTCATAGACACAAAAGGAAATGATGGGTTTTGATGATGAAAAGACATGTGAGTAGGATTAGCAGAGCAGCAAGCAGAGGGCTATACTTTTTATAACTATTCTTTGCAATTGAAATAAACAGGTTGGATAATTAAGATTTCAGTACCTGTTACCCAGAGTAAAATAAATAGTACATTAAAAGATGGTATTATAGTAAGTGGAAAAAAGACTGGGAAAAAGCATGGTTATTTCTATATCCCCTTTAAAATCAAAATACAAGCACATCTTGCTTATTGAGAATATTTTACATAATAGCTAATTTAGAGAGTTATTCTCTATAGTCCAAAAGCAATAATTTTCAGGATTCACTTCAATAAGGAGCTCCTTTTGTGCACTTAAAATTTGATTCAATTTGGAAGGTCATTTTTCAGGAACATTTCAGGAAATCAATGAATTACAGAAAAGTTTACTTAGTCCTTTGGATTATTTTTGATACACTGAATTTTTTTTTTGTTTCAGTTTTGGATTTTTTGTGAGCTAACTCTTAAATTCACTCTCCTGGTGTTTGGTCTAATGACAATAATTTTGGAGAAAATAAAGAGAGAACACTGAAAGGAGGGAGGCTTACCTCCCTCAGTTCAAATAAGAGTTCAGCTAATAAGCATTGTCTTTTAAGGGGAAAATTTAATGGTGTAGTCTGGTCCTGTTGGCACAATGCCTAACAGTGTCATGCACAATTAAACATTTAATTAATTAATGCTTTTTGGTGATGATGTCTAGACAATCAAGGGATTTTCCAAGGGAGCTTATTAAAGTGCTCTCTCTAGAATTGTTGATAAATTAAGATTAATTGTGTGTTTAAAGTTGAAATGCAAGGTGCAGACTGAATTCTTTCTCTCAGTGTGTTTTTTAATCAGCCCTTGGGTAGGATAGGGTAGGGAAAAGTAATCGTTCCATAGCTACAGAGACATTTGGATCTAATTGTACCCAGTGTAATGAAGGATCTCATCATTTCATTAGGAAGATGCCTGTAAAATGAGGGACAATAGCATGATTTGAATTATTTTATTATGAGGATCATAAGATATCATGTAATTTTCTTAAAATATTCTTAAGAATGTTAGTGGTAGGTTTCCCCTTTTTCTTTAGCTGCTAAAAGGTTAACACTTTTTTTTTAGACACCTCTTCCAATAGATGACATGACTCTGATTCTACCTGAAAGTGTCGAACTACAGCCCTTTGGGAGGGTTTCAGGTATTATCGAAAAACTAGGTATGTAAAATGCTTTATTGACAATATTCGCTATTTACCCTTAACTGTTTGACACATTTTCTTAGTGATCTATATTTTCTTTGTTATTTCATCTTGCAATCAATTAAGGAAAAGGTAAAAAGGATTTTCTTTATTTTTAAATACTGTGGTTTTTGTACTGCTCTTTAGGGAATCATTATGAAATTCTTGGATTCTCTTGGTTTTGTCAGTACTTTACATAAAGTTGCACAATTTTCAAAATATATTAAAATTTAATAGGCTGTTTACCCCCAAATAGGAAGAAAAATGAGTAGTAATAAAGTAATTTTGTTATCCCAATGACCTGTGAGGAAGGTAAGAAGTACCTAATTACATTTTGACTTGGAAGCACAGAGAGACTTACTTATACAATATCACCTGGCAAGTGAGAGTTAGAAATAGAAATCAGAGCTTGAGAATTTCAGTTCTCCCTTTTTATTCCATGTCATTGGAGAGAAGTCATAGATCCAGACCTTGCCTGGGTCACAAGTAGGCTGCCAGGACATAGGGATTCCTTTCATATTTGCTGGTGATAAATGTCCAAAGAGTCCTCCAACTTAAAGCATATAAAACATTTTATTTGCCATCTAAGGCAAAATACTTTTTCCCTAACCATTAATTTTGTTCTTTGGTATCTGAGACCCAGCTCCAAATTTGTTGTCACTAATCTTATTACCTATAAATAGATTGGATATATTCACTACCACATGTAAATAATTTATCTAATAAAATTAATACAATTTCACTTTTCAAGTAGATTAACTTATTACATGTTCACATGTAATAGTATTATTTGTTCTTTTACATTTTATTATCACGATTTTATTAGATCAGGGTTTGGATTTATTAGCTCATGAGAGATTCCAGTGGGTCCGTTGGATTCATTGTTTTGCTTTTTAAAGAAAAAAAGTACAATATAATCAATAGAATCTGGGAAGTTCAAAGAGATGGCTGTGATAAAAGACCATATTGTGCAATCCATACCTGCTATACCACTTGTGCCAGCAGAAGATGCTTTGAGTCCTGTAAAAGCTTTTCGTGTGTCATCAAATTATGCCTGAGGGCAGGATAAAGGGAAATGCTTTGGGTGAGAAGGGATGAAAAAGTCTTAAGAGTGGGAGGAACCTCTAAAACTGGGGATCTTGGTAATATACTAAAATGTCTGTATCAATTGTTTGCTTTTTGTGAATACCCAAAGCTAAAATTTGGTGATATAATGTGGTTAAATTTCATACTTTAAAAAAATTGGTGATTTGTAGAGTTGGCTCTGCCTTGTAAAAAACTACAAGTTCTCTTCTTAGCTAAGAATGCACTTCCCACATCCAAGAATAGGTTTTAAGGTGTAAGATCCTGCCTTCAAATTCTCGTTTAACTTGCATTGAAAATTATCAGCTTTGACATTACATTAACATTTACATCTACACTATCATTGGCTAATGCCTCTTATAAATGCAACAAATTACTATTCTGTCTGTTTTTTCAGTAATCATTGAATCTGTGACTGACCTACCACCAGTTTGCGAAGATAGCATGATCTTCAAGAGCAATCGACATGCTGCTGGAAAGGTTTGTAAAAACTTGGAGGGGAAAAAATTGCCTGATATAGTTGATATCAATACCAAATATTGCCAAATCTAAACTGATCCTTCTTTTTTGGCTTGGTTAAATCAGTTTGTCATCTGTTTCACCCTAACCCATTGCTTCCTCCTCCTAAACTCTCCAGATTTTTGAAATCTTTGGGCCGGTTGCCCATCCCTTTTATGTCCTACGGTTCAGTTGCATGGAACACATCAAGAGGAAGGACATCAAAATAAGGGACATCATGTATTTTGCCCCCTCAATCCAGCATTTTACTCGCTACATCTTCACAGACAGAATCCGGTAAATCTTTTAGCATGATTTTAATTGGCATTGCTAAATTTCAGAGTTTTTGTACTTATATTCTTTTATGCTGTTTCCTATTTGACTTCTTAATGTTTTCTCTCTTCCATGAAGGGTATGCCTTTATAATTCTGTTTTCCATTGTACCTAAATGTATATTGTTTGCATTGCTTTATTTTTTGCATTTCTAGGGATAGGGGTTCTGATGCTTCATGGAAGAATGACCTTGAACCACCTCCTGAAGTAAGTCCATTTCTTCTGATTTTGTCACATGTTTAGGAACTGGACCAAAGATTTCATTAGTGTTAACTAGATTAAAAAACTTGTTGTAGCCAATGAAGGTAAACACATTCTCTGCAATTTTTGAGCCTTAGAGAATTACCTACAACACTGAGAGATTCTAAGTATTTTGACCAGGCTAATAGAGGCAGGAAGTGTGAGGCCAGGTTTTCTTGTCTTTAAAGCCATCTTGTTAGCCACAATAGGGATGCTAATAGACTTCCATAATTAGTTTAAAACTCACCTTGCTAGATTATCATCAAACATGAACTACTAAGAACCAAAATCATCAAACTAATACTAGTTCTCATCACTAAAACCAAAATGAACACTGTTGAACTTAGTGACATCCATTTTGTTTTATTAAATTTAAATACTACATTCTTAAAATATGATCAGTGGTGATCCCTAATAGACACTAATTGCTTCAGGCATCAATAGGGATATCATGTAGTATGGTTACATACTTTTTTCCTCTCTAGGCTGTTGATTTCAGTGATGATGAAAAAGAAAAAGCAGCCAAAAGCAAGAAGAAGTACTACGGACGGAATCGGAAGAAGCAGAGGGCAGAGTACAGATCAAAGAGCAGATCCAGTTACAGCAGGGATAGGAAGGGTTACAGACCAGAAAGCAGGCAGCTAGCCCTTGAGGATGACAGGGAGGAGGAGGTCCAGGAAGAGGCCAAGGTAGAGGAGGTCCAGGAAGAGGCCAAGGTGGAGGAAGTCGTGGAAGAGGCCAAGGTGGAAGAGGCCAAGGTGGAAGAGGTCCAGGAGGAAGCCAAGGTAGAAGAGGCCAAGGTGGAAGAGGTCCAGGAGGAGGCCAAGGTAGAAGAGGCCAAAGTGGAGGAGGCCAAGCAGGAGGACAGGGAGGAAGCCAAGCAGGAGCCCAAACAGGAGAACAGGCAGGGCTCCCGCCAGGAGAGCAGACAGGGCTCCCGCCAGGACAGGCAGGCTTCCCGAAGCCAGGACAATAGGCAGGGTGCCAGGGAGAGATCAGTTTCCCAGCAGGAAAACAGACAGAGCACACACAGGGATCAGAGGAAGGGAGGCCGACAGGATCAGAGAAAAGGTGGCCGACACGATCACAGGCATTCTAGCCGACATGATCGCAGACAGGATCGCAGGCAGCTGGTCCAGCATGACCACAGGCAGCTCATGCAGCAGGATTTCCGGCAGGAATACTGCCAGGAGTTTGGTCAGGAGTTTGGCCAGGAGTTTGGCCAGGGCTTTGGCCAGGGCTTTGGCCAGGGCTTTGGCCAGGGGTTCGGCCAGGAGTATGGCCAGGAGTTTGGCCAGGAGTTTGGTGGTCAGGATTACGGGCAGCTAGAATTTGGGCAGCTGGAATTTGGGCAGCAGGAGTATGCGCAGGAGTATGCGCAGGAGTACCAGGAGTTCCGACAGGAATACCAGGAGTACCACCAGGAGTACCGCCCTGCTGCTGCCGCCGCCGCTGCCGCCGCTGCTGCTGCCGCCGCTGCTGCTGCCGCCGAGTACCACCAGGAGTACAGACCTGTTGCTGAGTACCGGCCTGACTATCAGAATCTTGGTGTGTAAATGATGTCACTTACTAATTACTTAGTCCAACTCCGGGAATATAGATTTCACTATGGTTTTAAAAGTAATACCCCAAATCCATAGCTCTCTTGAATTCTTTTCCATTTGGATGCTTCTAACCCATATGCTATCTACTCTGTAGCTTCTTTATGATAGGAAAAATCAGTTTCTAGCACTTTCATTACCTTTTGAGTAAATACAAAAGGGCTATCGGGAAGAAAAGACATGCCAAAAAATAACAGGACTGTTTTCTTCAAAAAATATTTTTTATCCATTTTTTTCTAATCTTGTTGCTCCAATTTTCAGAATACAGATTCTCTCTACATTTTTTTTTCTCAGTTCATATTCATTAAATAACTAATCATTTGTTTACTAGCTTCTTTCTAGGACTTTAACAAATATTTGGAGTACAAGTTGGGGGTTCTTTCTACCTGCCTTTTTTCCTCTTCCCTAATTATTTCAAATCTGAAATTATTAACTTCTGAGATCCAGAGAGAAAGTATAGCAATTGAGAAATGCAGGTCAGAGTTTGCCTTTAAGGGTTATACAATGTTGAAAATGAAATTTTGTCTCGTTTTTGCTTTTGTGTGTATATGGCTATTTTTTCCTTGTTTAGGTGCTTATGGAGGAGAAGCTCCTGCTCACTGGTGCCCTCAGCCTCGTGAGGCTGGAAGAGGCTGCTACAGCAAACGGGAGTACCACCGAGAATTCTCTCGGGCCCGGCACCACAAGGCCAGCCACACCAGGACCCAGGCGGCCGCCGCGCAGTTCTACGCTGACCACAGGGGGAACCAGGATGCTCCTCCCTCCCTGTTTGCGCCTCATCACAGGCAAGACAATTCTCTTATGCAGCATTCCTATCAGCTGGCTCCTCAGTACTTTGACATGCACCATTACCAGGCTCACCCCCAGCATGTGGCTTGGTCTGGGCTGACCCAGCATGTGCAAAATGCACACTACCAGCACTTCCAGGCCCCTCAGGCTCGAGGCGGCGGTCAGTGCTCCCAGTACAGACCTTATTACTAGACAGAACATGTTAATGAGCTCTCTTTAGAAAAAGATGACATAGAGCTCCCCCAAAACATGATTCCTTAAGTCTAGTCAAAGAAAGCAAGCAAACCTGATAAAAATGAAAACACTTACTGTAAAATAATCCATTATTCAAGTGTTCAACTAGTAAAAGTTTGTGAACTTTAGTGAAATAGTGACATACTCTCCTAACAAAAAATTGGATCTGAGATTGAAAGCTGAAAGAAAAAAACAAAATAGCGTAACCCTTCAAATTATGTATCACTTAACTAAAATTTTAATTATAATACAAAGGAATTTTCTTTTCTTCCCCCCCCCCCCCCCCCCCACAGTGTAGATCTAAGTAGCAAAAATAGACCAACTTTCAATTAAAGCATGGTGAAGCATTGATTGACTTAGGGAGTTTATTAGATCCAGCAAGATAAGATTTTGAAGTTCAATTGAGCAGCCATGGGGAAAAATGTTTGGGTTTGTCTTTTTGTTTGTTTGTTTGTTTTTTACTTTTTACTAAATGTCCTTGTTTGGAAATGGCTTTTGTTAGATACATTATATAATTTTCGAAAATCTTCAACCACAATCTTTTTAAGATTTAGCAAATGGAAATGACAGAGGAAAAATGCATTCTTTGGCATTAAAAGTTAGCATGAGGGTTGTGTAAATTAAATATTGTGGTTCTGAATAAATAAGAGCATAAAGCTGACATTTAGGAATTCTTAAAGAAGAGCTTTGCAAATTTCCTTAATTTCTGGTAAGTGACCAGAAATTCTCTTCATCCTCACTGAGTTGGCCAATTTAAAAAAAAATCTTCTACAGATGAAACATAATATCCATTCCCCAATGAAATCATTGCAGAATTTACTTATTGACTATTGTCAGTTCATTGAGCATATTACTTTACAACATGTGTGAGATAAAAAGTAAGAGTGCAGGCTTTAGGGTTAGTCAAAACCTCTCTGTTTTTCAGATTCCACATATTGAAAATGCTAGCTTGACTTGGGAGGTAATTGATAAGGCCCCTCTAGAGCTGTGAGAGCCCTCAGAGGCCATCTAAGTCAATACTCTCATTTTATTGATGTGAAAACCATGGCCCTGAGGGTTAAATGACTTGCCCAAGGCCACACATGTAGTACAATATCTATGCAAACAAAAGAAAACAAAAATTGGAATTAACAACAAACACAATCCAGACAGTACTACCTATGTGACCTTAGACTAGTCAGTTAACTTCTCTGGGTCTCATTGATGAAATGAGATTGGACTAGGTAGTCTCTGTTCAGCTCTGGATCTATGATCCTAAAGGAGCCTCATAAATTATTTCTTTAGTCTAACTCTCTCATTTTGTAGTTGAGGAATCTATAGCCCAGACAGTTTGTAATTTATGTTTAAAGTTTTAGCACAACCAAAAAAACCTAATCATACAATTTAATTGGAAATCCTGGTCCAAAATTCTATCAAAAATGGTGATTTTGTCAAAATAAATTTAGTTTTATACCTCCCCCACCCCAATTGAAATAAAGTGATAATATAATAGTACAAAGGACCTGCCTTGCATTCAAGATGAAATTTTATTTTCATGTTATTTCCATAGTCAAATGAAATATGACAAATATTTGCTTTTAAAGCATGAGTTAAGGGTTCATAGATGAGGGAAATTTATACTGAAGGTGTCTGAATATACCCAGTTTGAATCTTTGCAGGGCAAATGCACAGCTGTAAAGGTAAGTTAGTAATTATCCAGGCAGGCAACAAAGTAGTAGCCTAATTATGCTGTAAGGTGAGTTTTTTTTTTCCATGCATTAATCTACAGGACATATATATATACATATATATGTATGTATATACGTATCTGTTCATTGTTTATAGATCTTGGATATCAAACTCATTGGAGTAATTTGATGCAAGATTTTCCCCCCATTCAACTACTATACTCTCCTTATCTTAGATGTACAGTGCATCTCCATTTACCAGTATACAATATTTCATTTGACATCCTAATAGCATTTACTTCAAAACTAAATGGAAAGAGTTGACCTATAGAACAGGTGAAAAGGAATGTGCAAGTTAAGAAAATTAGTGAATTGAGTTTGAATAAAATATAAACAAGTAAATTATGTAAGATAAATTTATATTCTATTCATTAAGAAAGAACCTTTTTAGTCCAACCAAAGTCCATCTTTAAAAGAAAACTGATGAGGTGAGATTATCCTGAGGCAAATCAAATTGTTGATTGGATCTTTATGGAATTTATCATACTTTATTAGATTCAACATTTAGTAAATCAAATAAAATGATTTAAACATCCATACATATGTGGAAAAGAAATTTTTTTAAAAATCTGACATGAGAGTTTAAGGTCTTTGAAACTAAATTTAAAATCTTCCCTCAGAAGTCTGACAATTCACAAATAATACATTCTAGACATCTGCCCACAAGAAATTCATAAGTATCATTATATACTGATGATAAAAAACTTTTTTTTACTCATTTAAATTCTTTCTTTTCACTGCACCATCATGTTTTTTCCCCATGCATGCCATGGTAAAGAGCCTATCCTTAAGGTAGTACTACAGCGTGCTAAATGCTTAATGTCATCAGAGCATTGTGAGAGGCGAGGCAAGGCATCTTGTACCTCTTTAAGCCTCTAGTTTCCTCATCTTTAAGATGGGGATACTAATACCTGTAGTACTTACCTCACAGGGTTGTTGTGAGGGTCCAAAGATTACATAAGCACAATTGACATCCTAATATCTTAAAGCGTTATGCAAAGGCTAATTAACTAAAGTCTATATTAAATATCTTTCACGCTGCAGTGGGAAGACAGTTACATGGCATGCATATAGTATTTATGATCATGAATCCCTAAATTGCAAGGGGGTTCCTACATGTCCCTCTTGATCCCTAAACTATTCAAATAAAAATTAATCTCTCTAGTTATACCAAATCTAATTTGAATCAAAAGCATATCAACTCCTCAGGCTCCCGGTTAAGGTTTTTGTTGTTGTTGTTGTTTTAAGAAAGATACTACATATCATTAATGTTTAATACATAAAGTTGAAAAAACATTTAAAACCGCAACAAAACAAAATTGGGATAATGATTTCCTCAACGCCCTCCCTCACCAGGATGACCATAACTATAATGCAATGTATTTATTTCATTACCTATACCAACTTAGTAAACACCTATTAAAGTGGATGGTCAGTTGGACTCCCTAGCAACTATTCTCTTGTATGCTATGGAATTAGGGGCATCTTGGTTTATGTGTTGAGTGTCATAGCTGCCAACTTTTGACTGTTTCTTTATAAGATTGAGTGGATGCTGGGTCAGAAATACCTATATTGGAAATACAATATTTTATCTGGTTCAAACAAACAAACAAAACCTACTAAAAGTTAGTCTAACCAGGAAGGCTCCTCATTCCTGACAGGGGCTCTGATTCTTCAAAGAGACTAAGATTGGGCAAACTCTAGGAAAGGAGTGATTAGCAAGTACTAGAGAGGTAGATTGGGTGTACCAGAGGGAAAAGGAAATATAAAATCAGATAAGTATTCTGTGATCAAATTTTCTTTTGAAGTAGATACTGCATATAGTGTGACATGTCTGAACTCAGAAGAATAAAAACCAAGTCATTTTGTTGATTATGTGGTAACTTCTCTCATACGTACTTCTTTTTTCTTGTGGTGACGGATGCTGTGCCAGATAGAGAGTTGATCCTAGGATCAAAAATGACTTGGATACTAATGGAAAGAACAAACAAACAAAAACAAGCCCAAAGCAAAAAATCTGCTTGTTAGCATAGAACCCCAAAAAGAGTGATGACTAGATGAAGATGGTTTCTAACAGATAAGAATTGGGAAAGAACTACTCTAAAGGGTTCTCAATAGTTTGCTGGAGTGAATGTGTTTTATTCTACATCCCACTGCTATTGTAAAGGTATACCTGCCTTCAGTCAAACAATATCCCTTCTAAGAGATGGTTTGACATGGTTGGGCTCAGTTAAGTTATACAGATTGTGATGAATGTTGCTACCCATTCAAAGCTAAGTAATTTTCATTTAAAGTATAATTTTCATTTTGGCCAACTGTAAATACCAAACATTACAATATTAAATATGTTGTAGAGTATATGTATTCAAATGAATTTTAATAATATTAAAAAGTTAAAGAAAATAGCTAGGCATTAATTTGATCAATACTGTCAAGTTTTGTATGTTTGTAAATATATTGAATCAGAAAAATGCATAATTACCACAATCCCAGTTTCAGTCGTTTTTTCATGGATGGCAGCTACTCAGCTGTGTTCAGATAGTGTGTTACATCCACTTGGTTAGAAGCTGTGTACGATTTCTTAAAAGTGATCAGGAAAACTGAAGTATACAGATGCCTCTAGTTCAGATGAAACATCAGTCTGCTGCTGAGGAATAAGAGTTCAGTTGAATGTTTGGACCCAACATCTTTCAGTTAGTACAAGCTTTACAAATTTTTAATATGCACCAAACTGTTAATGTCAATCAGTTATGTAGCAAAGATCCAATGCCTCAGTCCAACAATTTTAGAAATGTTCTTAAATTTTTATCAACCTATTCGATTTCCTAGTTTGTTCAGCTTGAATGCATCTGTTGCATCTTAATTTCATTAGTTTGGTGATTATAAAAGAGGGCAACTTTAATTCAAGAAGCAATTTAATGTCCCACTGATGTAATTACTCTACATGATAATTAGGGGGAAAAAACCTTCTTATATTTTCTTAACTTTTTTGCCAAAGATTGCAGAGATCCAGATTGATTTCCAGGAACCAAATAACAAAGTATTTTTTAAACTATTCTAAAATGAAAGCATAATCTATAAAATTAGCTTTTACACCTAAAAAAAGAAAATATGCAAATTTAAGAAATCCAAAATTCTTAACCAAATGTCATATATCACAATTGCTAGGTTTTTCTTCATCACTTGTCTTTTCCTTTTGTCTTTTAAGTCCAACATTATACAAATATAACAAAAAATTATTCTGATGAACCTATAGGATATTTGTCCAGGACATAAAATATTTAGATTTATACAAAAACAATTTTCCTTGGAAATATTTTACAGTAAGTTATTTTTCCCTTAGAATCTACATTTCATCAAGGCCCAGCCCAAACCCACTTCCCTCATGAAGGCTTCTTTGACCATTTTAAAGGACAATGATGTAAATTCATAATGCATTCTTCATACCATTCATCTATTACTTAATTGTGTGCTGCCTTACAGGAATTTCTTTTTTTGAGTTGTTACTTAATCTTTTCTGTATGTATGTATCTTTTTTCCCCAACTAGATATTAAACTTCTTGAGGGCCAGGACCAGACATTGTACTTCTGTACATAACCCCACAGCACCTAGATTGGTACTATGTACATAGTAACCACTCTGTGAAATTCATTGGCTAATTCGAGCATATTTATGGCCTTAAAACTAAAGGATTGTGCATAGGTGCTGAGGGGTTTGTACATAACCTCTGGAGCCATCCACAGAAGGTGGCTGTGTGCCAGAAAATTGTGAAAGAGAAGTCAGTGAGTATCTTCTCGAGTGCTCCCTTTGGGCGGTTTTGCTCCTTCTAACAACATTACCATGCAACGAGGATCCCAGATGCAGATGGCTCACTTCATTCTTTAATGGAGTCCACTTGCCCTATTGAATGGGAAAGGGAGATGTGGGCTGGACTAGTTGGCTTTCTGAGGACTCTTCTGACGAGGAGATTCTCTGAAGTGGAGGGAAACATGGCTAGTGTCTTGAATATGAGAAAAAAAAAACTGAGATGAGTACTTTGAACCACTTATCTATTCTACAGAATGCACAGCAGTTGATATGAGACAGGGTAACTCGGGCCTCTACCTCATATACTGCTAGTCCAAATTACACTACTGTGACATACAAGTGTTTTTATAATTTTCAACAATGATGTAGTATCTTAACCACAGCAGTTGAATCGAGACAGAGTAACTCGGGCCTCTGCCTCATGTACTGCTAGACTAAATTAAAGCACTGAAATATAAATATTTTATAATTTTCAATGATTATGTACTATCTCTTCCCCAAGAGATTTCAAATCACTTTGCGGATATCCCATACTCATAACCACATGAGATAAATGGGTAGCAAGTCTTAAATGTCAAATTTTTCTGAATATCATGTCTAAGAATTATCTTTCGACCATACTGAAATAGAGGTCGTTGTAGAGGAGCAAAGAGTGAAGACCACTGAGTGAAGCAAAAGCTTTCTCAAGTCACTTAGCACCTCTCAGGACCCCAGGGTCCTACAAAATTGTTACAATGTTAGGATGTCACTCAAATGTAAATTGTGTGTCTGTAAAAGAAGGGTCTACGGTCCCTTCCAGTGATAATAATGTGTAAAATGATATAAAATGTAAAAATGCCAAAAAAAATCTGTGAGTAAATGTAGTTAATTAATAAGTATGCCAAAAAAATATATATACATATATATACACCTTTACCTTCAATGTTTTCTTCCTTTTAAGCGCCAGTAGTCTTAAATGATACTTAGATTGTCTTTCTTAGATTCTTTCTTAGATTGTCTTAGATTGTCATTCTTAAGAATTCTTAGATTAGATTAACAATAACTAATATGTTCTTTAACAATAACTAATATATTCTTGGCGCTACATAAATCTTAAACTGATACTAATATCTATCTTAAATGTATCTTTCTCTATTCAATGTTATTTCTCTATTTTTTAACTATAGGATAAGTTAACTGTAGAGTAAACTATAGAGTAAAACTCTATAAACTCTAGAGTTAAAAACATCGGGGGATATAAGGGCTAATCGCGATTGGTGCTGTGAAATTTGTCCCGTAAAAGACTTAGTTGAATTTATTCAACTAAGTTATTGTCCCCGTAAACCTATTGTGGTGTGCCGTAACCAATTTATATTATGCATGTATATGTTGATATCTTAAATGTTTATCTATGTAACTCTTAAATGTTAAATAAATGTTTGCAAAATTAATAAAACTGAGTAGCGTCATTTGTATGCCTTTTTGCTTTTTCTCTTTCATACATCCAATTCAATTCCCTCCCTAATTGAATGGGTAGTTAACCATATGCAATTTAATGTTACTCGGGCACATTCAACTAATTTCAGATCTTTAAAACGGGAGCCAGAAACTGATCTCAACTACCTAAAAAGCTCATAAGTGAAAGTTCTCTGAAAAAAAAAGAAAAAGATTTAACATCTCATTCTTAAGCCACATCATATAGCTTTTAGTGTCAGGACAACTTTTTTGTTATAATCCTGTAAATATAGAAACAATCCCTTACATCTGTTCATCCAAATTATGGCAGAATATGAAAAATCCATCACAGGTGCCTTGTCCTGTTTCTTAAGCAATTTTTATAATCAATTAAGTAGGACATAGTTAACATTATCACATGCAACATTGAAGTCATGATTAATTAATACATCTCAGCTTTGGATGGTACAATATTTAGTAATGAGGGACCGCACTGAGATACCCAAGAATGAGTTGCATAAAGAAAATGGTTGCTTTTTGTATAGGTTTGGGATTGTTAGTGTTGAGTTGTGATTAGCTGGGAAACATAATGGAAACACTGCTTATTTTGCTTATTTCTCATTCCCTTAGAGGAAGAGAGACAATTTGAGACCAACCTATTGTTTGCGATGAATCTGGGGTCTTGAAAAAATAAGCATTCATTTCATAAAGCTCTCTGAATGAGAATTCATCTGGCATTATAGAACGAAGCTAAGAACTTAATCCAATTCATCTAAGTGAAAGGATCCCTAAATTGCTTTGTCTGTGTTCAGTGGCAAATAATGTCATCATCCTTTAAGTTAAACGGGAAGCCATGTTATGATACAATCAGAATTGTACCTAGAGGCTCAGATGGATAGAGACATGCTGCTATACCTCAGGATCTTGTGGCCATCACCCAACTGAAATAAGATCAGCTTTTCCTCTGGGTTGGACT
This sequence comes from Monodelphis domestica, assembly GCF_027887165.1. Taxonomy (NCBI): domain Eukaryota; kingdom Metazoa; phylum Chordata; class Mammalia; order Didelphimorphia; family Didelphidae; genus Monodelphis; species Monodelphis domestica. The sequence goes on along the minus strand of NC_077232.1, from coordinate 201,914,981 downwards.
GATTGTCACAACTACTGTCTAGCTTGGGAGAAAGTAATGAAGACAAAGATGACTTAGCTGCCATGCCCACTGCCTTTGTTCACCCCTTCCTCCATAGGAAATAACCATAACTTTCCTCAGTCCCTAACCTATATCCTTTAAAAAATCTTCCCCACTGCAGCCTGTCTATCATTGATATGGCCATTACCCTAGAACCCCATTCCCTGAGTCTACATTGTTTAGGGCTAATCTTGGGGTGAGGGAGGGATCAGTTCTTCAAAATCCTAACTCCTTGGATTGTAGTTCCACACAAAGTTACCAGTTACCTTTAGGGAAATAGTATAGGAAATTTGACTTTGGGGTAGGTCTCCACAGATGTGAGTAACCTGGTCCCTAGCTCTGAAAAACACTTGAGGTAACATTTCAAACAAAGTATACAAAGGACTACTTTAGTTGGTCATAAAAAAAAAGCAGTGAAATTCTACCCCCTCACTGATGAGTTCACTTTCCCCAGAGCTAATTCTTAATAGTTCTCTGGAGCCCTGGCCACCCTGTGAATTGGCCTTAACTCAAAAGGACAATGAACTTGCGGTTGTTAGAGGGATATCTACATTACTGAATACTTTTGTCACCCAAGAAATCCATCAGACTTACAGGCTCATATTTCCCCAAGAGCTTTGACTCCCTAGGAAGACCTGGGTCTCTAGACAGTCTCCCAGACATTCAAGTAAATCCCATTTCTCCCCAGATAGCTAGATATTCAACCTGACAGCTTACTTTCCTATTTGACATCCAGTGTCCAAAAAAATCACCATTAGTCCAGATCTTTTGCTCCTCTATGTTATGACTTTAGTTATTTGCTACTGTTCCAATTTGGGTGTGAGGGGGGAGGGGCAGGAAGCATATTCATTTTGTTTCTAACTGGAAGCCTCTTCTCACTAGAAGGCTAAATCCTAGAACTGATGCCCAGTTATGCCCGTGAGGCAAACTGCTGCTGGTTCTCTCAGAAACTGAGAAGACCATATTTGTGAAACTCTTTGACAAGGCCCTTCTGCTTGGGCAATATAATTGAGAGAACTGTGCCTCTGTCCCTCCAGGACTAGGTCAAGGCATTCAGCGTAGAGGAACTCATTTCTTGAGTCTTAATGCATGAGGGTAAATGCAAGTTCTATGTCTTTTTCAAGGCAGAAATGAGCACTTCTCAGAGCAAAAGAAAATTAACCCTGACCTTGGGAGTTGGGGTCTACTCTTTGTTCTGTTACATTCAGATCTGTCCTCTTGAAAGGGAAAATATAAAGGGTACTTTGGTTTTAGAGAAATACAGCTGTTTATAGTCCTAGGAGAATGCCTGATCCATGATAGCCCAAGTCAGGCAAAACATGACCAGTCATCCCCATTGAGTTTCAAATAGGCCAAATGGCCATTTGTAACTTTATCATAGGGGAAAGCAATAAAAACTTGAAAATCAGGCTTACCACCCAAAACCTTATCAAGTTGATGGAGATCAAATCAAAATTCTGGTCAAATCCCTCATCCATCCTCTCCTATAACCAATTTAGAAATTATTTGAGGTTCTAAAAATTAAAGCAAATTTCTTCCACGTCATTGGTTAATCTCTGATCCCAGTTCTGTATAGCTGTCTTGAGAACTTAGGAAAAAGTACATATTTGACAATTCACATAAAGAAATAGTTGGCTTGTTTCCTAATTGCATTTCCCAGGACCAAACATCTCCCACCATTCCAATGAGTCTTCTTCAGTGTCCACAATGGTATCTTAGAAGCTGTCCAAGTTAACAATCGTGCATGAAGATCCAGAACTTCCACAAATGGGTGGACCTTGAATTTACTCTTCACTCAATGCATGATTATACAAAGTCTCTTTAGGCTCATGTATGCCTTGATACTTGCTGTGGACTGTCCCATGCCTGGGCAGTGGAAGTGAGGAATGAAAGAAATCAGTAACAGAAAGCATAATAAAAGGGGGAGAGGGGAATTAGGCTTCTTCCAAAGGAAGGAAAGATTCAACTGCAAGAAAATAAAGTAACCCTCTTCCTGTGAACTGCAGGGATCCTGGATATAACCCTTCAAAATGCAAACTATAGTCTCCAGGCTCTAGTCTTTAAATAGGTTAGTCCATCCTCAAGAGTGGGCCAGAATTGTCTCTAGGAAAACTCAGAATATTGCTTGAACATATCTCATATATTTCAGACTTAGCTCCTATAAAGGGTTCATTGCTCCAGTAAAAGCATTCAATATAATAATGTATATTGGATCTGGTATACTCAATTCCACCTCATAGAAAACAGGGAAGATAAATAAAGTATTTGAAGTAGCCCATAAACAACTTGAAATAGCTCACAATCAATACAATTCTGTTTCTTTAGTGAGCTCCACTTTCTTTAGGATATTATAAAATTACTTTTACTTATAAACATTCTGTAGATGGAAAGAAAGTGAATTCAAGGATGATGGGGTCACCTCTCTAGGAATCAGAAGTATCTACATGGTGCAATCACTAGATCTGGAGTTAAAAATACCAAAGTCCAATTCTTTCCTTAGATACCTAATAGCTGTGGGACCCTGGACAAGTCACTGAACCTCTGCCTCAGTTTCTTCAACTGTAAAATGTACCTAAAAATAGTTGTGAGCATCCAATAAGATAATAATTGTAATGTACTTAGCACAGTGCCTGGCACATAAGAGGTACTTAGTGTGAACAGTTCCTCCTAGGACTTGGAATCCCATAGTTAGGAAATGTACTTAGAATTGCAACAGTGAGTTGCTTAGAATTTTCCTCATCACCCCAGAGACCCATTTAGGCATCTAACCTTATGGTGCTACCCTGAGGGTATGGACTCTCCTGGAAAGAAAATAAAATTTGAATTTGCCAGAGTCCCTTTGGTTTCCCATTGGATCTTCAATGTTCAAATACCTTACAGTAAATGAAGAGAGAAAGTTCAAATATTTCAGACCTCCTATTTTATGACTTAGGTTCTTTGCTGATTCTTCATCTTTGGAGTCATATGATCCTGTCCTCCACTGCCCCCTCCATCTCAGGAACTACTCTTGCTGTTCAGGAGTTCCCATGTTATCTCTTGCAGGCTGGGTCACAGAATTCTCAAATACGAGTTACTAGCAAGATGACTTTAAGGCTAATGTTGTCTATGAACCTCCTCTTCTCTAGAAGTTGATGCCCCAGAATTCTTGTACTTGGAATTGCTAGGGAGGAAGCCCTAAAGCTGTCACTGCTCTAGTATTTCCTTTCCCCTAAAGGTTGTGATAGAGGAATTTCCACTACTTGCTTTATCTCTTATAGTCATATAATAGAGAATCATACTTGGATGATGATTCTCTGTGAAAACTTGGCCACTCAACAAAACAATGATCTGGGACAATCCCGAAAGATTTATGATGGAAAATGCTTTCTACCTCCAGAGAAAGAACTGTTGGAGTCATCTTTCACATCAGTATATCTTTGGTTTCATTTGGGGGTTTTGGTTATGTATGACTTTGCTCTGTTATGACCAATATGGAAGTGTGTTTTGCATGACAATAAAAAATGTGGGAAAATTAAAAAAAAATCTTTCCCATCCAAAGGTCTGATCTTTTAATTCTGCTAACCTCTGATCTGTTCTCTGAAAAGGGGACAAAAGCAAAAGGGGGAAAAAAAGGCAAAAGACCCAAGTTTGTGATGAAGATTCCTTTTGACAGACAAAAAGACCAAAGCACACATTCACCTCACTACAATCTCAATCAACCTCCTGCATTAACAAGCCCACTTTCATCTAAAACCTTTCCTCTTGGGACTTCTGGGTTAAGAATGGCTACCGAGTAGAAGCAGAGCTCTTCTTCTCCTCTCCACTACTCAAAGCAGAGTGCCTCAAAACAACAAAACCAAAATCAAACGAGCAAAGGAGTTCCATGGTAGGGAACAGCATAGAAGGTAGGCAAAGTTAGGGCATTTCCACACTAAAAGGGGGTGAAATTTCTCCCATTTCAACTACCTTTCCAGAGTTGGAGTGAGCATGGGACAAACTTATAAGTTCTAGAATGGAGGCTGGCTGAGGTCAACACGGACTTACCCCTAAGAGAAACTAGACTTGGAACACTGGAGGGTTGAGGAAATGTTGAGATAGGCTGCAGAGCAGGCAGCTCACACCACAGAGAACCAAAAAAAGTCCTTGGGCTAAAACCTCTCCAGTGTTCAATACAGAGACTTCCCTACATTCCACACCCAGACCTCTTCCCAGGCAATCTTTAAGTTCTCAGGGGCTGAACCTGCCACTAACAGCAAAAGGACACTGCTGAGGACTGGGAAAAATAACCTCAGGGCAAAAACCTCTTCAGGGCCAAAAACAAAGATCACCCACATTTCACATTTAGACATCTGACCAGAAAGGAACAAGGTAATGGCCACCAACTCCCAGGAACTAAAATCCACAAACACCAAAAAACCAAGAAGAAAACTTTGACCCTTGATAATTTTTATACAGAAAAAACCCAAACTAAAGAAGAGACAGAAGAAGACAAACAATTAAACACACCCAAACCATTGAAAAAAATGGAAATTAGTCACAAGTTCTTGAAAACGTTATTTTTTTTAAACATTATTTTATTTGGTCATTTTTATACATTATTCATTGGAAATAGAGATCATTTTCTTTTCCTCCCCCCTCCCTCCACCCCTCCCCTAGCCAATGCATGATTCCACTGGGTATCACATGTGTCCTTGCTCAGAACACATTTCCTTGTTGGTATTTGCATTTGGGTGTTCATTTAGAGTCTCTCCTCAATCATATCCCCTCAAAGTCTGTAGTCAAACACTTGCTTTTCCTCAATGTTTGTACTCCCACAGTTTGTCCTCTGCTTGAGGACAGTTTTTTGTTGTTGTTGTTGTTTTTTTCTTATAGATTCCTGCAGATTGTTCAGGGACACTGTAAAGCCATTAATGGAGAAGTCTATTACTTTCGAATGAACCACAGTGTATCAGTCTCTGTGTACAATGTTTTCCTTGTTCTGCTCCTTTCGCTCTGCATCACTTCCTGGAGGTCGTTCCAGTCTCCATGGAATTCCTCCACTTTATTATTCCTTTTAGCACAATAGTATTCCATCACCAACATATACCACAATTTGTTCAGCCATTGCCCAATTGAGGGGCATCCCCTCATGTTCGAATTTTTGGCCACCACAAAGAGCACAGATATGAATATTGTTGTATAAGTCTTTTTCCTTATTATCTCTTTGGGGTACAAACCCAGCAGTGCTATGGCTGGATCAAAGGGCAGACAGTCTTTTATCGCCCTTTGGACATAGTTCCAAATTGCCCTCCAGAATGGTTGGATCAGTTCACAACTCCACCAGCAATGAATTAATGTCCCTACTTTGCCACATCCCCTCCAGCATTTATTACTTTCCTTTGCTGTCATGTTGGCCAATCTGCTAGGTGTGAGGTGATACCTCAGAGTTGTTTTGATTTGCATCTCTCTGATTATAAGAGGTTTAGAACATTTTTTCATGTGCTTATTAATAGTTTTTATTTCTTTATCTAAAAACTGCCTATTCATGTCCCTTGCCCATTTTTCAATTGGAGAATGGCTTGATTTTTTGTACAATTGATTTATCTCTTTATAAATTTGAGTAATTAAGACCTTTGTCAGAGGTTTTTGTTATGAAGATTGTTCCCAGTTTGTTGCCTCCCTTCTAATTTTAGTTACATTGGTTTTGTTTCTACAGAAACTTTTTAATTTGATGTAGTCAAAATTATTTACTTTACATTTTGTGACTCTTTCTAACTCTTGCTTGGTTTTAAAATCTTTCCCTTCCCAAAGATCTGAAATGTATACTATTCTGTGTTCACCTAATTTACTTATAGTTTCCTTCTTTATGTTCAGGTTATTCACCCATTTTGAGTTTATCTTGGTGTAGGGTGTGAGGTATTGATCCAAACCTAATCTCTCCCACACTGTCTTCCAATTTTCCCAGCAGTTTTTATCAAATAGTGGATTTTTGCCCCAAAAGCTGGGACTTGGGGGTTTGTCATAGACTTTCTTACTGAGGTCATTTATGCCAAGTCTATTCCACTGATCCTCCTTTCTGCCTCTTAGCCAGTACCAAATTGTTTTGATGACCACTGCTTTGTAATATAGTTTGAGATCTGGGACTACAAGGACACCTTCCTTTGTAATTTTTTTTTCATTATTTCCTTGGATATCCTTGAGCCTTTGTTCTTCCAAATGAACTTTATTATGGTTTTCTCTAATTCAGTAAAAAAGTTTTTTGGAAGTTCAATGGGTATGGCACGAAATAGATAAGTTTGGGTGGGATGGTCATTTTTATTATGTTAGCTCGTCCCACCCATGAGCAATCAATGTTTTTCCAATTGTTTACATCTAGTTTTAATTGTGTGGAGAGTGTTTTGTAGTTGTGTTCATATAGTTCCTGTGTTGGTCTCAGCAGATAGATTCCTAAGTATTTTATATTGTCTAGGGTGATTTTGAATGGAATTTCTCTTTCTAATTCTTGGTGCTAAGATATGTTGGAGATATATATAAATGCTGATGACTTATGTGGGTTTATTTTGTATCCTGCAACTTTGCTAAAGTTGTTGAGTATTTTGATTAGCTTTTTGGTTGATTCTCTAGTATTCTTTCAGTAAATCATGATATCATCCACAAAGAGTGACAGCTTGGTCTCCTCATTGCCAATTTTAATACCTTCAATTTCTTTTTCTTCTCTAATTGCTACTGCTAGTGTTTCTAGTACAATATCAAATAATAAAGGTGATAATGGGCATCCTTGTTTGACTCCTGATCTTATTGGGAATGCTTCAAGTTTATCCCCATTGCAAATGATGTTTGATGATGGTTTTAGATATATACTGTTTATTATTTATAGGAAAGGCCCTTCTAATCCTATACTTTCTAGTGTGTTCAATAGAAATGGGTGTTGTATTTTGTCAAAGGCTTTTTCTGCATCTATTGAGATAATCATGTAATTTTTGTTGGTTTGCTTGTTAATATGGTCAATTATCTGGATGGTTTTCCTAATATTGAACCTTGCATTTGTAAACCTCAAAATTCCTTGGACTTATAAAAGTTGGAAATTTCACCATTGGGATATTTCATACTTGGAAAATTTCTTACTGATAGTCTATTGGACTCCCCTCTCCCACCATGAGCTTCTTTGTTACATATAAATTTACCCCCATTTGTTTCTTTTCCCATTTCTTTTAGTATTAACGTCTTTTTTTAGCTCTAGTTGTATATACATATACACACGTATATGCATCTATGCATGCATATATCTATATACCTATTTACCTCTTGTCCTTTCATCCTATACAGTTGTCACTGTTCTAAGTGTAATTCTTCTAGGTGCCCAGGTGATAGCAACAGTTTTTAAGCATTCCCAATGACCTATCTTATTATAGAGATACATATTTTAACTTATTGAGTCTCTTAAAAATTTTTTGTTGTTGTTGTTGTTTTGTTTTTATTTTTCCCCTCTTTTTAAATTACCTTTTGATGATTCTCTTGAGTTCTGTGCTTGGACATCAAATTTTCTGTTCAGGTCTGGTCTTTTCTTTACAAATTCTTGGAATTCTTCTATTGTATTGAATGACCATACTTTCCCCTGTAAGAATATAGTCAATTTTGATGGGTATTTTATTCTTGGTTATAGACCTAGTTCCCTTGCTTGCCAGAATATCATATTCCATGCCTTTTTGTCCTTCAGTGTGGATGCAGCCAGATCCTGAGTTATCGTCACTGTGTTTCTGTGGTATCTGAATAGCTTCTTTTTGGCAGCTTGTAATATCTTTTCTTTGGTCTGATAGTTTTTGAGTTTGGCTATAACATTCCTGGGTGTTGTCAATTGGGGATTAAATACAGGAGGTGATCTGCGGATTCTTTTAATCTCCACTTTCCCCTCTTGTTCTAGGATATCGGGACAGGGGACAGTTTTCCTGTATAATTTCCTGTAGTATTATGTCCAGGCTTTTTCTTTTGTCATGGTCTTCTGGTAGACCTATGATTCTTAAATTGTATCTTCTCGAATGATTTTCTACATCTTCTGTTTTGAGAATGAGATGCTTCATATTTTCCTCAATTTTTTCATTCTTTTCATTTTGTTTTATAGTGTCCTGCTGCCTTGTGAGGACACTTAATTCCAGTTGTATTCGGGTTCTTAAAGACTGGATTTCATCCCTGGCATTTTGGTCATCTCCCTCCTTCTGGTCTGATTTTCTTTGGAGATCATCTTTCATCCTCTTTACCTCATCTTTCATCTCCTTTGCCTCATTTCCAGCAGGTTGATTTTGGCTTTCAAGACACTATTTTCTCATTTTAGTTCAAGTGCCTCTGTTTCCAAATGACTTATCTTAATTTTTAAGTTCTTTTCCCAATTGTCTTCAGCCTCTCTTAGTTGTGTTTTGAGTTCTTCCACAGCCTGTATCCAATTCACTGGGATTTCTGATTTATCATTTGCTGATCTCTCTCCCTCTGTTCCATTTGCTGAGTAGAAGCAGTCTATTATAGGTTCTTCTTTTTCTGTTGTTTCCTCAAATTCACCCCTTCTTTCCTCCCTGTATTTGTCTGTGCTATTGCTCCTCTTATTTTTTTTGTTTTTGGTTTGGGGGCTTCTGTCAGTCTCCCCTCTTGGAGCTTTAACAGGAGATCTCTTGGTGTAGTCTCTGGTGGAGGTTTGTTGGGGTTTGAGCTTCCATGTCCTCTGGTGGCTTTTGATTGGATTAAAATTCAGCAGTAAATGAGGATGGGTGTGGAGTCTGGGCTTCACTGAATTCCAGAGACTTTTGATGGGATTAAGTTCAGCTTAATTGGGTTGGGTGTGCTCTGAGTCCAAAACTTCCTGAAAGGCTGGAGCAAATATGGAGGATCTCCATAGCTCTGGCCAGGTTGCCAGGTCTATGCTCCCTCTCTAGCTCCTTCCCCACCATCTGTGTTGGAGACTCTGAACTTATCATAACCTTGGTTGTAATGTATACCTTCCAGACCAGCACCTTTGCCTGCCCAGAAGTTCCCACTGTTGCTGGGGTCTGGTAGTCTCAGTGCTCTGGGTGGGAGGGGGGATGGGTCCTGGGACCTTCCTTCTGTCTTCCCCTTAAACCCGAGTGTTCTCTGATTCTGGCTTTTTGGGGGGCATACCTTTCAAATTAAGTCCAACAGGAGGGTTCCTTGGCTCTGTCTTGTTAAGTTTGTTTTTCAGTCTTCTGGGAGCATTCAGTTTATGATCAGTTAGGAAGGGTATTCAGAGGTTTGTACTTCTGCTCCTTCTAGGCCGCCATCTTGAGTCCCTCTTGAAGACTTTAAATCTGAGATTGTCAGAAAAATGGAAGAGATGTGGTAAGAAAAGTAGGAAATAATTCAAAAAGAAAATAACAGTTTAAAAGACAGGATCTCCCACTTGGAAATTGAAGCCCAGAAAACAAATAAATAATAAGCAGATTGAAGACAGAAATGACCTGCTGGAAGTCATGAAAATCAGGAAAGAGCAAACCGAAAAGAAAAATCAAAAGATATAAGCTGAAAACCAGTCATTAAAAACTAGAATTGGACAAGTACAAGCTAATGATGTCACAAGACAGCAAGAATTAATTAAGCAAAATCAAAAGAATGACAGATTAGAAGGCAACACAAAATATCTCATTGAGAGAGTGGTTGACCTTGAAAATAGAAGTCAGAGAGACAATTTGAGAATCATAAACCTACCTGAAAACCTGGAAACAAACAGAAACTTTGACACCATACTACAAGAAATTATCCAAGAAAACTGACCTGAGGTTTTGCAACAAGAGGGCAAAATAGACATTGAAAGAGTCCATAGATCACCAGTTACACTAAATCCTCAAAAGAAACCCCCCAGGAAGTAATGGCCAAATTTAGGAGCTTCCAATCCAAGAAGAAAATATTACAAGAAGCCAGAAAAAGACAATTCAGATATCAAGGGGCACCAATCAGGATTACACAGGATCTGGCAGGCTCCACATTAAAAGACCACAAGGCTTGGAATATGATATTCAGAAAGGCAAGAGAATTGGGTCTGTAACCAATGATCACCTACCCGTCAAAATTGGCTATATACTTCCAGAGGAAAGTATGGGAATTCAACAAAATAGACTTCCAAATATTTGTAAAGAAAAGGTCAGGACTAAACATAAAATTTGACATCAAAATACAAACATGAAGAGAAACACGAAAAAGTAAATAAGAAAGACAGGGTTCTTCTTATTATTTTTTTTCTTCTTTTTTTTAAACCCTTACCTTCCATCTCAGAGTCAATACTGTGTATTGGCTCCAAGGCAGAAGAATGGTAAGGGCTAGGCAATGGGGGTCAAGTGACTTGCCCAGGGTCACACAGCTGGGAAGTCTCTGAGGCCAGATTTGAATGTAGGACCTCCCATCTCTAGGACTAGCTCTCAATTCACTGAGCTACCCAGCTGCCCCCTTCTTCTACTTTAAGGGCCTCAATAAGGCCAAATTGTTTATATTCTTATATGGAAAAATTTTATTTGTAACTCTCGAAAATTGTATTCAATATTATAGCAGTTAGAAGTGTTAAACTTGTAGTTGGTTGGACTTAATAGATTTCATTGGTGGTCTCCAGGGATTTAATTTCTAAATCCCAAAATGAATTACTCAAGTAAATGAAATTTATGGTAGTTTATTTTACAATAGAGAGAAGATATTAAGGAAGATAAAAAAGGGGAGAGAGAGAGAGAAGGCTCCAGCTTCCTCCAAACAAATTAAAAATTCTAAGGCACCAGTCAGGGGAAAGGAATCTCAAGATGATGGGCCTTTCTCAGAGGTTTACACTTCCAGAAAGGGCAAGGAAAGAAGGCAGCCTTTACACTCACCATGGTGAATGTCTAAAAGGAAAGCAGTCTGAGGTCTCCTGCATTAGCTCCTCCAGGGGTCCATTTCCACAGCCAAGTGTCTTCACTCCAAGTCTGAGTGTCTGTCTTCCAGTCTCTCCTCAAGTGTCTGTCTTCCCTCCACCTCTGAGTGGCTGTCTTCACTCAAAGTCCTAGTGACTGTATTCCAGGCCAACCCTAAGTGACTGTTCAATGATACTGTATGTCTCTGTTTCCACTATTTAAAGACCTTTTTCTCTTGTGTCACCTCCCCTAAATTTTACATCTACCAATCAAAGCCAACACTCCTCTCCAGGTCTGCCGACTCTTTCATATGTGGGTCACAAGCCTCCCACTCAATGTATGAAATGGCTATTCATACCTTTTGTGGTTAGTTCACACCTTTTTGTACTTGGTTCATACCTTTTTGTGGTTAAAATGAGTAGATCTACTTTAAATACTGGGTTTATACTTTGGGGATTAAAATCTAAAAATAGACAGGGGGTTACAATTTAATCTACACAATAAAGGAAGAGCTAGGTACCTTCATTGTTACAATCAGGGAAGAGCTAAATCCAATCTTCCAAAGAAGAAGTAACCATAGGTAGAGTTTGGGGTTCTAAGTGGTTTAAAATCATATATAAAAAAAGAAGAAAGAAAGGGGGAGGGAGAGAAGTTAGTACCAAGAGAAACTTGAAGGAATAAGAAAATTAGGATGATCTATATTACACGAGAATGCACACGGGAGAGGGAGGGGAAGAATACAAATATAAGAAGGAGAAGAAGAGAGTGCTAAAAGGTAAAACTCAAACCTTACTCTCAGTGGAATCAATTCCAAGAGGGAAGAGCATCTAGATCCACTGGGGTATTGAATTCTATTTTACCCAATAGGGAAGTTGAGGGGGGGAAACTAAAGGGGGGACAGGGAGTTAGAAAAAAAGGAGGGAGAATGGGAAGGGAATTTAATAGACCATAAAAAAATAAAAGGGCAATAAAAAGGGAGGGGGCAGAAAGGGAGTGTGGGGAGGGAAGCAATACAAGGGAGGAGTGTGCAGGGTAGCATAAAAAGACCCCAAAAGAAAAATAAGAGAGGAATAAGAAAGAAGGGGGGGGTAAAGGAAAGTAAAATGAGGGTGGGGATTAGGGGCACTGATTAAAAACAGAACACTGCTGTAGAAGGAAATAATGAAAGAGGAAAGGGCAGAACAAGGAGAGAAAATAAAATTGTTGGGGAATACATAGGTAGTAATCATAACTTTGAATGTGAATGGGATGAACTCATCTGTGGATTAGAAACCAAAATCCTACCATATGTTGTCTACAAGAAACACACATGAGGAAGGTAAATACGCATAGGGTAAAGGTAAGCAGATTGAGCAAAATTTATTGAGCATCAAATGAGAAAAAGAACACAGGAGTCTCAATCCTGATATCTGACAAAGCCAAAATAAAAATAGATCTAGTTAAAAGAGATAGGGAAGGTAATTGCATCCTGATAAAAGACAGTATATTGTGGTTAGAAAAAATGAAGCTCAAGTTTTGGACTTTCTGTCAAACAGGTGGAACAAACAGGAGTTGGAATGTTAGAGAGAAGATATTGACAAGAATGACAGTTGGTAGGGGGAGGGGCAACTGGGAGTGGCAGCTGGTCTGGAGACACTCTTTCCTAGGCCAACTCTAGCTGGAAGGAGTCTCTCTCTCTCTGTCTCTGGATAGAAGTACCTCTATTCCTGAACTTTTCCCAACTGTGTGCTCTATCTGGATTCCTGTGATGGTGTCTTCTAACAAAAGGATTGAAGGGGAGCAATTTGAACTCTAAGGTCAGGCTTTAGGGGCTACAGCCCGAAAAGACGGGCCCAATCAGCTCTGAAAGTCAGAACCTTTTCTTCCTCTTGCTGTCTATTGCTAAAGACTTTGAACTTAAGAAAATTAGCATAGATTAGCATAGATAGGAATAAAAGAAACCCTCCACCAGCCTGAAAGACCTCACCTCAGCTCAAAAGCTGAAAGAGACATTAACCCAACCTAGGGAAATCCCAAGTCCCCCTCTTCCCTGATACCTTCCAATCCAAACTTATTATTAAAATTTATCTTTATTTAATAAAACCACAGTCAAATAATAAGACTGTCATTTCAGGAGAACATAGAGGGAGCTGAACCTCAGGACAGCCATTCAATTATAAACGGTCCTCATTGAACCCCTGTTGGGTGACCTTGGTCTGCAGGAGACTTGCCCCTCAGGAGGGTCCCTCCACTGGGGTATCTTCAACATCAATCTATAGAGAAGACATCCCCTTAGGCTATCATAAGTGGACCATTTCTCAGGAAGCCAAATTTTCAAAGATAGACTCTCAGAAGGGGGTATCTCCTTTTACCTCACCAGCAGCCATATTCCCTTCAACTTCTCCATTCGCTGTTACAAAACCTTCCTTATACCATGTTGCCTCTTCAATTCTTAAGAATTCCTTTAAATATTACAATAGACAATGAGGAAATATCAGTACTCAACATGTATGCATCAAGTGGCATAGCATCCAAACTTCTAAATGAGAAACTAGTGGAGCTCAAGGGTAAAATATATAGAAAAACTATATTAGTGAGAGGGCTGAAACTTCCTCTTTCAGAACTAGATAAATAAAACCAAAAAGAATAAGAAAGAGATAAGAGAAGTATATAAAATATTACAAAAATTAGAGTTAGTAGATATATGGAGAAAAATAAATCAGGACAAAAAGGAATGCAACTTCTTTTCAGCAGTATATGGTACATTCACAAAGACTGACCAGGGACTAGGGCATAAAAACATTGCGAAAAATGCAAAAGAGCAGAAATAATAAATGCAACTTTTCAGATCACAATGCAATGAAAATAATAATTAGTAAGGGTACTTGTAGAGGGAAATAAAAAATTAATTGGAAATTAAAATAATATAATTCTCCAAAATTGGTTAAACAACAAATCATAGAAACAATAATTTCTTTGAAGAAAATGACAAAGATGAGGCATCCTTCCAAAATCTATGGGATGCAGCCAAAACAGTACTTAGGGAGAAATTTATATCCTTGAGTTCATATATTAACAAATTAGAGAGGGCAGAGGTCAATGAACTGGGCATGCAAATTAAAAAATTGGAACATGAATAAATTAAAAATCCCAAGATAAAAACTAAATTAGAGATCCTAAAAATTAAAGGAGAAATTAATAAAATTGAAAATAAAAGAACTATTTATTTAATAAATGAGATTAGAAGCTGGTATTTTGGAAAAAAAAACAAATAAAACAGACAAAGTACTGGCCAATCTAATAAAAAAAAAAAGGAAAGAAGAAAACCAAATCAACAGTATCCAAGATGAAAAGGGAGGCCTCATCTCTAATGAAGAGGAAATTAAGGAAATCATTAAAAACTGTTTTACCCAATTATATGGCAATAAATATGGCAATACAGGTGATATGGATGAATATTTACAAAAATGTAAATTACCAAGGTTAACAGAAGAAGAAATAGCATACTAAAATAACCCCATATCAGAAAAAGAAATTGAACAAGCCATCAAAGAACTCCCTAAGAAAAAATCCCCAGGTCAAAATGGATTCACAAATGAATTCTATCAAACATTCAAAGAACAACTAATCCCAATACTATAAAAATTATTTGACATGATGAGCAAAGTAGGAGTTCTACCAAATTCCTTTTATGGCACCAATATGGTATTGATTACAAAGACAGGTAGATAAAAAAAACAGAGAAAGAAAACTATAGGACAATCTCCTTAATGAATATAGATGCAAAGATCTAAAATAGAATACTAGCAAAAAGACTCCAGTAAGTGATCACAAGGGTTATTCATTATTATCAGGTAGGATTTATAGCAGAAATACAAGGATGGTTCAATATTAGGAAAACCATTCACATAACTGACTATATCAATAAACAAACCAACAAAAATCACATGATTATCTCAATAGATGCAGAAAAAACCTTTGACAAAAGAAAACACTCATTCCTATTGAAAACACTAGAAAGCATAGGAATAGATGGCCCTTTTCTAAAAATAAGAAACAGTATATATTTAAAGCTATCAGCAAGCATCGTCTGCAATGTGGATAAATTAGAAGCATTCCCAATGAGATCAGGAGAGAAACAAGGATGTCCATTATCACCTTTATTATTTAGCATTGTTCTAGAAACACTAACAGTAGCAATTAGAGAAGAAAAATAAATTGAAAGTATTAAAATAAGTAACAAGGAGACCAAACTATCACTCTTTGCAGATGATATGATGGTCTACTTAAAGAATCCTAGAGATTCTACCAAGAAGAAGTCATTCAGATACCATGGAACCACAGTGAGGATAAAGCAGGATCTGCTGCATCCACACTGAAGGACCAAAAGGCATGGAATATGATATTCTGGAACGCAAGGGAACAAGGTCTACAACCAAGAATAAAATATCCATCAAAACTGACTATATTCTTACAGGGGAAAGTATGGTCATTCAACAAAATAGAAGAATTCCAAGAATTTGTAAAGAAAAGACCAGACCTGAACAGAAAATTTGATGTCCAAGCACAGAACAAAAAAGAATTATCAAAAGATAATTTAAAAAGAGGGGAAAAGAAAAACAAAACAAAACAACAGAAAAAAAAATTTAAGAGACTCAATAAGTTAAAATGATATGTATTGCTATAAGAAAAGTCATTGGCAACTCTAAAAAACTGTTGTTATCGCCTGTGTAGGTAGAAAAATTACACTTAGAGGGAACAGTGACAAACTGTATAGGATGAAAGGACAAGACATAAATAGTTATATACATATATGCATACATAAATGCATATACATGTGTGTATATGTATATACAACTAGAGCTAAAAAAAGACGTTAATACTAAAAGAAATGGGAAAAGAAACAAATGGGGGTAAATTTATATGTAACAAAGAAGCTCATGGTGGGAGAGGGGAGAACATCAATACACTAGAAGGGTAAAGAGGTTGGAGATAGGAAATATTCAGCTCTTATGTGCTTTGAAACTGACCCAAAGAGGGAAGAACAATCCAATCCATTGGGGAAGAGAATAGATTTTGCAACCTATAGGGGAGTAGAAGGGTAAAAAAATGGAGTGGTGGGGAGGGAAGCAGTACAAGGGAGGGAGAGGGTGGAGGGGGAATTTTAAAAAGACTACAGGGGGAAATAAGGGGGGAATAAGAAGGGTGGGGGGTAGAAAGGGAAGTAAAATAAAGGTGGGAACTAGGGGGACTGATTATAAACAAACACTGGTGTAGAAGGAAATACTGAGAGAAGAAAATGTAGGACCAGGAGTAGAAATCAAAATGCTGGGAAATACACAGCTAGTAATCATAACTCTGAATGTGAATGAAATGAACTCACTCATAAAATGCAATTGAATAGTAGAGTGGATTAGAATTAAAAACCCTACCATATGCTGTCTGCAGGAAACACACATGAGGAAGGTAGATACACATAGGTTGAATATAAGAGGATGGAGCCAAATCTATTGGGCATCAACTGATAAAAAGAAGGCAGGTGTCGCAATCATGATATCTGACAAAGCCAAAGTAAAAATAAATCTAGTTAAAAGAGATAGGGAAGGTAACTTCATCCTGATAAAAGGCAGTATAGACAATGAGGAAATATCTGTACTCAATATGTATGCACCAAATGGCATACCATACAGATTTCTAAAGGAGAAACTAGTGGAGCTCAAGGATGAAATAGACAGAAAAACTATATTAGGGGGAGATCTGAACCTTCCTCTATCCAAACTAGATAAATCAAACCAAAAAATAAATAAGAAAGAGGTGAGAGAAGGAAATGAAATCTTAAAAAAATTAGAGTTAGTAGACATGTGGAGAAAAATAAATAGGGACAAAAAGGAATACACCTTCTTTACAGCAGCACATTGTACATTCACAAAAATTGACCATGTATTAGGGCACAAAAACATTGCAAACAAGTGCAAAAGAGCAGAAATAATAAATGCAACCTTCTCAGACCACAATGCAATGAAAATAACACTTAGTAAGGGTACATGGAGAGGTAAATCATAATTAATTGGAAATTAAACAATATGATTCTCCAATTAGTTAAAGAACAAATCATAGAAACAATTAATAACTTTATTGAAGAAAATGACAATGATGAGACATCCTTTCAAAACCTATGGGATGCAGCCAAAGCAGTACTCAGGGGGAAATGTATATCCTTGAGTTCAGATATTAACAAATTAGGGAGGGCAGAGGTCAATGAATTGGGCATGCAAATTAAAAAACTAGAAAGCAAGCAAATTAAAAATCCTCAGATGAAGACTAAGTTAGAGATCCTAAAAATGAAAGGAGAAATCAGTAAAATTGAAAGTCAAAGAACTATTGATTTAATAAATAAGACTAGAAGCTGGTACTTTGAAAAAAAAATAAAATAGACAAAGTACTAGTCAGTCTAATTAAAAAAAGGAAAAAAAAAACCAAATTGACAGTATCCAAGATGAATAGGGAGATCCAACCTCTAATGAAGAGGAAATTAAGGCAATCATTAAAAACTACTATGCCCATTTATGGCAACTAATATCACAATCAAGGTGATATGGATAAATACAAAAATATAAATTGCCTAGACTAACAGAGGAAGAAATAAATTAGCAAAACAACCCCATATCAGAAAAAGAAATTGAACAAATCATCAAAGAACTCCCTAAGAAAAAATCCCCAGGTCCAGATGGATTCACAAATGAATTCTATCAAACATTCAAAGAACAACTAATCCCAGTATTATACAAACTAGTTGACAGAATAAGCCAAGGAGTTCTACCAAAATCTTTTTATGACACAAACATGGTACTGATCCCAAAGCCAAGCAGGTCAAAAACAGAGAAAGAAAACTATAGGCCAATCTCCCTAATGAATATAGATGCAAAAATTTTAAATAGGATACTAGCAAAAAGACTAGCAAGTCATCACAAGGGTTATCCACTATGACCAGGTAGGATTCATACCAGGAATGCAAGGATGGTTCAATATTAGGAAAACCATCCACATAATTGACCATATTAACAAGAAAACTGACAAAAATCACATGATTATCTCAATAGATGCAGAAAAAGCATTTGATAAAATACAACACACATTCCTATTGAAAACACCAGAAAGTATAGGAATAGAAGGGCCTTTCCTAAAAATAATGAACAGTATATATCTAAAATCATCAGCAAACATCATCTGCAATGGGGATAAACTAGAAGCCTTCCCAATAAGATCAGGAGTGAAACAAGGATGCCCATTATCACCTCTATTATTTTACATTGTACTAGAAACACTAGCAGTAGCAATTAGAGAAGAAAAAGAAATTGAAGGTGTTAAAATTGGCATGGAGGAGACCAAGTTATCACTCTTTGCGGATGACATGATGGTTTACTTAAAGAATCCTAGAGATTCAACCAAAAAGGTAGTTGAAATAATCAACAACTTTAGCAAAGTTGCAGGATACAAAATAAACCTGCATTAACGTCATCAGCATTTCCATTTATCTCCAACACAGCTCAGCAGCAAGAATTAGAAAGAGAAATTCCATTTAAAATCACCTTAGACAATATAAAATACTTAGGAATCTATCTGCTGAGACAAAAGCAGGAACTATATGAACACAACTACAAAACACTCTCCACACAATTAAAACTAGATCTAAACAATTGGAAAACATTGATTGCTCATGGGTAGGACAAGCTAACATAATAAAAATGACAATCCTACCCAAACTTATTTACTTATTTAATGCCATACCCATTGAACTACCAAAAAACTTTTTTACTGAATTAGAAAAAAACATAATAAAGTTCATTTGGAAGAACATAAGATGAAGGATATCCAGGGAAATCATACAAAAAATGCAAAGGAAGAAGGACTTGCAGTCCCAGATCTCAATAAAGCAGTGGTCATCAAAACAATTTGGTACTGACTAAGAGACAGAAAGTAGGGTCAGTGGAATAGACTTGGGGTAAATGACATCAGTAAGACAGTCTATGATAAGCCCAAATATCCCAGTTTTGGGGACCAAACCCACTATTTCATAAAAACTGCTGGGAAAATTGGAAGACAGTATGGGAGAGATTAGGTTTGGTTCAACATCTCACACCCTACACCAAGATAAACTCATAATTTGGTGAATGACCTGAATATAAAGAAGGAAATTATAAGAAAATTAGATGAACACAGAATAGTATACTTGTCAGATCTTTGAGAAAGGAAAGACTTTACAACCAAGCAAGAGCTAGAAAAAAATCACAAAATGTAAAATCAATAATTTTGATTACATCAAACTAAAAAGCTTTTGTACAAACAAAACTAATGCATCCAAAATTAGAATGGAAGCAACATAGGCAAACAATTTTCATTACAAAAACCTCTGACAAAGGTCTAATTACTTAAATTTATAAAGAACTAAACAAATTGTACAAAAAAATCAAGCCATTCTCTAGTTGATGAATAGGCAAGGGACATGAATAGTCAATTTTCAGTTAAAGAAATCAAAACTATTAATAAGCACATGAAAAAGTGTTCTAAATCTCTTATAATCAGAGAGATGCAAATCAAAACAACTCTGAGGTATTACCTCACTCCTAGCAGATTGGCCAACATGACAATTAAACAAAGAAATAATAAGAAAAAAACTTGTACAAGAATATTCATAGCTGCACTTTTTGTGGTGGCAAAAAAATTGGAAAATGAGGGGATGCCCTTCAATTGAACCATGGCTGAACAATTTGTGGTATATGTTAGTAATGGCATACTATTGTGCCCAAAGGTAATAATAATCTGGAAGACTTCTATGTGAACTGGAACAACCTCCAGGTACTGATGCAGAGCAAAAGGAGCAGAACCAAGAGAACATTGCACACAGAGACTGATACACTGAGGTAAAATCAAATGTAATGGATCTCTACTAGTAGCCATGCAATGATCCAGAAGTATTCAGAGGGACATATGAGAAAGAAACTATCCACATCCTGAGCAAGAACTGTGGGAAAAGAAACATAGAAGAAAAACAACTGCTTGATCACATTGTTTGATGAGGATATGATTGGGGATGTAGACTCTATAAATGATCACCCTAGTTCAAATATTAATAATATGTAAATGGGTCTTGATCAATGACACATGTAAAACCCAGTGGAATTGTGCGTCAGATATGGGAATGGGGTGGGGGGAGGCAAGTGAAAGAACATGAGTCCTGTAAACATGGAAAAATATTCTAAATCATCTAATTAAATAAAATTTAAAAAAATAAAACCTTTGCTTTTGCATTCTCTGCATCACTAAAATCTAAATCTAAAATCTAGAGGTTGTTCCCCCAAAGGCTCTATATCTGTTGACACTCTTCTTGATACTTTTTCTCATACCCCAGAACACAGCACCAAGAGTAGTGGGCATGCTCATTGTTCCTCCTTGCCACTTTCAAGCCATTCTGCCACCATCACTCAATAATCACCTTTCTTCTTTTAAGAGTTCATTCCATCTGGGCAAGATCTTTATTACTATCATCTAGGGAACTCCAAATTAATGTCTGTATTTCACAATAAGTTCACCTGGTTCAAATAATAATCCTCAACCACAACACTTGCCCCTGGCCTACTAGTCTATCTCAAGCTTTCACAGGTTATAGAGATGGCTCTGATTACATTTAACCTTGGATGTGAGAATTCCTAGATATGGTGACAGCTATATGTTCTAATTTGAAAACAACAAAATAGGCCATGATAGACCCAGGTATTTATCAGGGGCATCTAAGTACATTGCCACCTAGCTTCAACTGTGAAATTCACACTACTAATGATTTAATTTTGTTGTGTTATTTTTTATAAATAAATCTTAGAATAAATACTTGTTTTAAAGAAGAGAGAGACAAGCAAGGGGAAGGGAAGGAGAATAAAGTTTAAAGTTCAAACCAAGAAACAACAGCAAAGTGGGATGAGTAATTAGGGTCTGAGTAGAGTATTGTGTGAATTCAAGAGATAGGACAAGTAGTCTTGGGGATATTGGAAGTTAGAGAGGTTAGGATGCTGGTTTAGGATCCAGTGAATGGTAAAGATATGGGAAGGTATATATATGGTTTTGCAATTCCTAGAGTCAAAAGCAAAGATGTCCTACACTAGTTTCAAAGAAGAAATGGTAGTCCAGAAAGTTAATGCTGTGCAACAGGATCTAAGTTCCAAGGCTGGATCTTTTCCATGCAGTTGACTGCTATGCAAAATCCTACCAGAAGAATGAGAAATTTAATAATGTATAGATAATTTTTAATAGATGATAATTAGTGACAGAATGATAAATTCAACCTGCTGTAGACACTGGAAAAGGAAGTATCCATGGTAGCATGTTCATGATCTGAGTAGAAGGATTTCACCTTTTAAAAAAATCAGGAAGGTCAGTAGCCCTAAACTGAAAGATGACCAGTGGGATAGAAAACAGATTTTAACATGAATAGAAAAAGGGATATTGGGATTGCTTAGGTAAGTCAATTTGCTCCATAATAAGGAATCACTTGGTGGGTAAAGAATGGTTTAAGAAAACAATCTTTCTGAACATAAGCAACCTTCAACTAGGGTAGTATATACTTTAAAAGAGATTTCCCTGGGGAACAGAGCCAAGATGGCTGAGTAAATGGAGGGACTTGTCTGACCCCATTCTATACTCCCTTTGAAACAATTTAAAAATGAAGCCTCAAAATGAATTCTGGGTCAACAAAACCAACAAAAAAAAATTTCCACCAAAGATAATATTCTTCAAGATCAGCAGAAAAGATCCGTCTCACTGGGGCCAGAGAGGAATTAGTCTATTTCAGATCACATCTGGCAAAGCCAGAATCAGCATGCACATCAGTAAGCCAGCAGCAAGCATTGGAGGCAACAGAGCCAGCCACAGCAGTTTCTAGAGTGTTCAACTTACGTATGGTAAAGGGGTTGGGCAACTAGTCAGAAGAATAGAGGAGACCCATTTCTAGCTCTGGGTGTAGGAGTCTGTTGCATTGCCAGTATGTGGTTCCTAGTCATAGTCTCAGGCCTATGAATACTAAAATACTAGGGCATGAGGCCACAAGAGTACAGAGATGCTAATCATAGTTCCAGGGCAGAAAAAAAAGCTTGTGGCTGATTACAGACAAGAGCCCAGTGTAGGAAAGCAGTGACCAAACTCCTCTTTAGATCTTACCACCTTGGAAGAAATGAAAACTTATAGACTCTCAGAACTATCTCTGAAAACCCTGAAGCTTGATATAATGTCTCATTCAACTAAGGAATAAAGCCCAGAGTCTTTGGGAGGGGGGGAAGGGATGGAGCCAAGATGACAAGTAATCCTTAGCAGCTCTCTGCCACTATGAGAATTTTCCCCAACCAAAATTAAAATATTGCCAGAAAACGAATACAGAAGTGAAAGAACCAACAAGGAGATGGAGTGAAACAACTTCCAAGAAAAGAAAACCCCAAAAGGTAGGCAATGAACATCTTGGGCATGAGGGTAAGAGGAGAGCAGACCCAGCAAGAAGCTGTAGCAAAGAGGGAAGAGCAAGCCCTATCCCCCTACCCCTCATCTGCTTTCCAAGGTTTGGGAATGTATGCCTGAGCCAATGTCCAGACACTGAGAGTCTGCCTGAGCTAATAGAAGTAAAAGCCAACCCATAGCCCTTGAAATTTCAAACCTATGGAGAAGTTTAGAACCCCAGCCAAGGGAATTCTAGTCTGGACTTCAGACAAGGACTTAATTCACACCTTGGGGTAGATGATAGTACTAAGTTCTAAGTACTAGGTACTAATCTTTTTGCCTAAAGCTCAGGGCAGAACCCCAATACAGGACAATCAAGGGTGTGTCTGATTGGATCAAGTACACAGTGAAAACAAAAACTTGAGCCTAAGCCTGAGGCTAGAATTTGATTAGTCCCTGACCTGATCAAGATCAGAATGAGATAAAAAAACTTACACCCAAGCCTGAGGCAAGTCTTTAATCTGTCAGCATTTGAATCAGCAAGGGGAAGGGGCTCTCAGAGCTCTCAGTCCTCAAACCATCACCTCATCTCCCCCTCCCCCACCAAGCCTACCTATAATTAAGTAGGAAAAATGAGCAAACAACAAAAAAGCACCTAACCCTAACTCTAAAGAACTTTTATGGAGATAAAGAGCAAGGTACAGACACAGAGGGGGACAGTGAAAGCAAAGGAAACATGTTCATCCAAAGTCCAAAAGAAAAATATGGATTGGACACAGATTCTGGAAGAACTCAAAAAGGACTTCAAAAACAAATTTTAAAAAGGTAGAAGAAAAGCAGGAAAGAGAAATGAAGGGGATGCAAGGAGAAATGAAAGAGATGAAAGGAGAAAGGGAAATAATGCAATTAAAAATGGGCCAATTGAAAAGGGAAAACAAAAAAATTATAGAGGAAAATCAGGCCTTAAAATCAGAGTTGACCATCTAGAAGCTAGTCATTTCATGAGAAATCAAGAAACAACAAAGCAAAATCAAAGGAATAAAAAAATTAGAGGAAAAAACGTGAGATATCTTTTTTGTTTCTTTTTTATTTAGAATATTTTCCCATGGTTACATGATTCATGATTCTACTCTACCCTTTCTTCCCTTCCCCCTCTAGGAGATGACAAGCAGTTCACTAGATAATACATGTTTCATTGTTCAACACCTATTTCCATGTTCTTCATATTTGCAATAGAGTGATCTTTTAACATCAAAACCCTAATCATATCCATATTGAACATATTGATCAATCATGTTTTTCTTCTACCTTTCTGTTTCCACAGTTCTTTCTCAGGATGTGGATAGTGTTTTTTCTCATAAGTTCCTCTGAAACTTATGTCCTGGGTCATTGCATTACTGCTAGTATAAAAGTCTCTATTACATGCAATTGTGCCATAATGTATCAGTCCTGTGTACAATGTTTTTCTTTTGCTCCTTTTGCTCTGCATCAATTCCTCCAGTCTTTCAAGTTCATATAGAAATCCTGCAGTTCATCATTTCTTTTAGCACAATAATATTCCATTTCTACCAGATACCACAGTTTATTCAGCCATCTCCCAATTGATGGACACCCCCTCATTTTCCAATTTTTGTCACCACAAAGAGCTCAGCTATAAATATTTTTGTATAAGTCTTTTTCTTTATTATCTATTTGGGGTACAAATACAGCAGTGGTAGGGCTAAGTCAAAGAGTAGGCTTTCCTTTAAAGCCTTTTGGGCATGGTTCCAAATTGCCCTCCAGAATGACTGGACCAATTCACAACTCCACCAGCAGTGTATTAGTGTCCCAATTTTGCACATCCCCTCCAACATTTATTACCTTCCTTTGCTGCCATATTGGCCAGTCTGATAGATATAAGGTGGTACCTCAGAGTTGTTTTAATTTGCATTTCTCTAATCAGGAGGGATTTAGAACACTTTTTCATGTGCTTATGGATAGTTTTGATTTCGTCATGTGAAAACTGCCTAGTCATGTTCCTTGACCATTTGTCGATTGGGGAGTGGCTTGATTTTTTTGTAAGTTTGACTTAGTTCCTTATATATTTGGGAAATTAAAACTTTGTCAGAGAGTTTTGTTATAAAAATTTTCTCCCAGTTTGTTACTTTCCTTCTCTTTTGGTTGCATTGAGTTTGTTTATACAAAACCTTTTTAATTTGTTATAGGCAAAGTCATTTTTTTTACATTTTTCAATGTTTACTATCTCTTGCTTGGTCTTAAATGCCTTCCTTTCCCACAGATCTGACAGGTATATTATTCTTTGTTTGCCTAATTTATTTATGATTTCACTCTTTATATTTAAGTCATTTACCCATTTTGGATTTATCTTAATATAGTGTATAAGATGTTGATATGAACCTAATTTTTTCCACACTGTTTTCCAATTTTCCCATCAGTTTTTGTCAAATAGTAAGTTTTTGTCCCAAAAGCAGAGGTCTTTGGGTTTGAAATATCTTATTGAAAAACCAACTGACCTAGAAAATAGATCTCTGAGAGATAATTTGAAAATTATTAGACTAACTGAAAGCTACGATCAAGAAAAAAACCTTGGATATCATAAGAAATTATCAAGGAAAACTGCCCAGAGATCCTCAAATAAGAAAATAAAATTGAAATTTAAATAATTCACAGATCACCTCCAGAAAGCAATCTTCAAATGACAACTTCCAGGAAGATAATTGCTAAATTCAAGAGTCACCAAGCCAAGGAAAAAAAAAAACCTTTAGCAGCCAAAAAGAAACCATTCAAATATCATGGAGCTACAATCAGGACCACACAGGATCTAGCAGCTTCTACATTAAAGGATCAAAAGGCATGGAATATGATATTCAGGAAGGCAAAGATTTGGGTTTACAACTCAGAGTCACCTATCCAGAAAAACTGATTATTCTTTCAGGGGGAAGAATGGACATTCAATGAGATAGAAGATTTCCAAACATTTCTGAGGATTATAAGCCAGACCTAAACAAAAAATTTGAAGTCCCAAACACAGCCACAAGAGAAACCCAAAAAGGTAACTAAGAAAAGAGAAAATTTAAGGGGCTCATTAAGGTCAAAATGTTTATATGTATATGTAGAAAGAGGATCTCTGTAATTCTCAAAAATTACTTTTACTGGTAAAGAAGATAGTAGGAATTTACTCAGAAAGAGGATGGAGAAGGACACTGATTATGATGATATGTAAATGTGATGATATGAAATGATATATATGTATGATATGATATGTATGCATATGAGTGATATTTTTAAAAATCAATCAAGGGATTACAGGGTTTCACTGAGAGTAAAGGGAAGGGAGAGATAGAATGGAGTAAATTATATAACTTAAAGAGGTGTGAAAAATCATTATAAAGAGGGGGAAGATAAGGGTGGTGACAAGAAGGGCTCAGAGAGGGTAAAATAAATATACTCAGTGGGATATAGAATTCTGTCTAACACCACAGAGAAATAGAAGGGGAATAAGACAAGGGAAGAGGAAAGTGATTGGAGGGAGGAGGAAGTAGGGGGTTGACAAAAAGCAAAACATTGGTGAGGGGCAACAGAAAGAAAGGGAATAGAGCAGGATCCAAAGGGACTAATATAATGGAGAGCAATTCATGGTTAGTAATCATAATGCTGAATGTGAATGAGATGAGTTCATCCATCAAATGGAAGCTGATAGAGTGGATTAAAAACCAGAATCCTACTATATGTTGTTTATAAGAAACATATATGAGGCAGAATGACATCCACAGATTCAGGGTAAGAGGCTGGAGTAGAATTTATTATGTGCCATATAAAGTAAAAAAAAAAACAGGAGTAGCAATAATGATACAAGAGAAAGCAAAAGTAAAAATTTATCTGATTAAAAGAGATAAGGAAGGAAAGTACATTCTGTTAAAGGTATGAAGATTAAATTTAACTCTCCCCTGATTATGAAAATGAAATTAATAACTTTCCCCTAATTATGAAAATTAAATTAAGTCCCCTGCCCATTTTTAGATTTAATCACCCAAAGTGTAAACATCCCACTTAATCATTTAGTGGGAGAGGTCTGTGACCCATGGGTGCAATAGTGGGTGACAAATCAGAATCAACTGACTGCCTCCTGGGAAGTCCTAAGCAAGGCTTTAGACTATGATTTGTCCGCATAAAAAGTAGAGGAAGGCAGAGGAAGTGACGCAAAAGAAAGTGTCTTTAAAAGGGAGTAACAACTTGGAGTTACTTGGAGTTGAACTTCTTGTGAGAGTCATTTCTTCATTCTTTGGAGTTGAGAATGGAGAAGAATCTGCTGACTGAATCTGAGACCCTCTTCCTGGTAAGGCTGTTCTTAAATCTCTTCCTTTGAACTGACACATGATGAGTGAAAAGGCTGACTCCTTTCCTGGATTTTCTGAAGATACTAGCTTCAGGAGAGATGTCTACCTCTTGAGAGAGACTTCTCCAGGTCCTTGGCTTTGCCGAGGCCTCTCCAGCTAAGGACTAACTCTCCCTTCCCAGGTTGAGCCAGGGGCTGGGAGTAAATTACTTAGTGCTTAAGCTGGATATCTTACCCTATTCTCTCTCTGATTTTCTTCACTCTTTCAATATTTTGCAAATAAATTATAAATAAATCTCTTTGGAATAAATTAAAATCCTGGTGACCCTATTTTAAATATAATCCAGTCCAACCTTTTTATATAATTAACCCCCTTTCCCCCATTACAAAGGGTAGTATAAACAATCAAATAATATCATTACTAAACATTTATGTACCAAATGGCATAGCATCTAGATATCTAAAGGAAAAATTAAAGGAGCTCAAGGAGGAAATAGTAAGACCATATTAATGGGGTATCTCAAGCTTTCCCTTTTAGAATTAGATAAATCGAACCAAAAAATAAATGAGAAAGAAGTAAGGGAAGTGAATAAAATGCTAGAAAAAATTAGAGTTAATAGATATCTGGAGAAAACTGAATATGAATAAAAAGGAATATACCTTCATCTCAGCAGTACATAGTAGATATTCAAAGATCGACCATGTACTGGGGGATACAAATATTGCAAACAAATGCAGAAAAGCAGAAATAATAAATACAACTTTTCAGATCATAATGTGATAAAAATTATACTTAACAAGGGTCCCATGGAAATACAAATTAAAAAGTAATTGGAAACTAAATAATCTAATTCTTCAAAACTGGTAGGTCAAAAAAAATCATAGAAACAATTACAGACTTCAATAAAGAGAATGACAATGAGGAGACATCATATTAAAACCTAATGGATATAGCCAAAGTAGTACTCAGGGGAAAATTTATACCTCTGAGTGCCTATAGCAACCAATTAGAAAGGAAGAAGATCAAAGAATTGGGCATGCAACTTAAAAGATTAGAAAAAGAACAAATTTAAAATTTCCCGATAAAAACTAAATTGGAAATCCTAAAAATTAAAGGGGAAATTAATAAAATTGAAAGTAAAAAACTATTGAACTAATAAATGAGACTAGGAGCTGGTTCTTTAAAAAAAACAAATATAATAGATAATGAATTGGTTAATGTAATAAAAAAAGAAAGAGAATCAAATTAACAGTATTTAAGATGAGAAAGGTGATCTCACCTCTAATGAAGAGGAAATTAAGGTAATTACTAAGAATTGTTTTGTCCAAATATATGGAAATAAATATGACAATCTAGGTGAAATGGATGAATAATCACAAAAATATAAATTGACTAGATCAACAAAAGAAGAAATAGAATACTTAAATAATCCCATCTCAGAAAAAGAAATTGAACAAGCCATCAAGGAACTTCTTAAGAAAAAATCCCCAGGGCCAGATGGATTCACAAGTGAATTCTATCAAACATTTAAAGAACAACTAATCCCAACATTATATAAATTATTTCACAAAATAAGCAAAGAAGTTATGCCAAATTCTTTTTATGATACAAATATGGTACTGATTCCAAAGGCAGGCAGACAAAAAATGGAGAAATAAAACTACAGACCAATCTCCTTAATGAACATAGATGCAAAAATCTTAAATAAAATACTAGTAAAAAGACTACAGTAAGTTACCATAAGGATTATCCACTATGACCAAGTGGGATTTATACCAGGAATACACAGATGGTTTAATATTAGAAAAACCATCCACATAATTGACCATATCAATAATATCAATTGACCATATCAATAAAGCCAACATTGATCATATGATTATCTCAATGGAAGCAGAAAAAGCCTGTAACAAAATACAGTACCTGTTCCTACTGAAAACACTATAAAGTATAGGAATAGAAAGGCCATTCCGCAAAATAATAAACAGCATATATTTAAAATCATCAGCAAATATCATCTGTAATGGGGTTCAAAGAATCCTAGAGAATCAACAAAAAAGCTAGTGGAAATAACAAGTTCAGCAAAGTTACAGGATACAAAATAAACCCACATAAATCATCAACATTTCTATATATTTCCAACACAATTCAGCAACAAGAGTTAGAAAGAGAAATTCCATTTTAAATCACACTAGACAATATAAAATATTCAGGAATCCATATGCCAGGACAAACACAGGAATTGTATGAACACAACTAAAAAATACTTTCCACAGAACTAAAACTAGATCTAAACAATTGGAAAAACATTAATTTCTCCTGGGTAGGATGAACTAATATAAAAATGACAATTGTATCAAAATTAATTTACTTATTCAGTGTCATACCTATCAAACTACCAAGAAACTTTTTTATTGGATTAGAAAAAATTATAATTAAGTGCATTTGGAAGAACAAAAGATCAAGAATATAAAGAAAAATAATGAAAAAAATGTGAAGGATGGAGGCCTAGCAGTACCAGATCTCATTATAAAGTAGTGGTCATTAAAACAATATGATACTGGCTAAGAGAGAGAAGGGAGGATCATGGAATAGACTTAGGGTAAATGACCTCAGCAAGATAGTGTATAATAAACCCAAAGATCTCAGCTTCTGGGACAAGAGCCCACTATCTAACAAAAACTGCTGGGAAAATTGGAAAACAATATGGAAGAGATTGAGTTTAGATCAATATCTCACAGCCTACACCAAGATAAATTCAGAATGGATAAATGACTTAAATATAAAGAGTGAAAGCATAAGTGAATTAGGTGAACATAGAATAGTATACCTGTCAGATCTATGGAAAAGCAAAGAATTTAAGACCAAGCAAGAGATAGAGAATATTACAAAATGTAAAGTAAATAATTTTAATTACATTAAATTTAAAAGGTTTTGTACAAACAAAAATAATGCAACCAACATTAGAAGGGAAGCAACAAATTGGGGAAAAATCTTTATAACAAAAATATCTGAAAAAGGTTTAATTACTCAAATTTATAAGGAGCTAAATCGATTGTACAAAAAATCAAGTCATTCCCCAGTTGATAAATGGGCAAGGGACATTAATAGGTAGTTTTCACATGTTGAAATCAAAACTATCAATAAGCACATGAAAAAATGTTCTAAATCTCTCATAATTAGAGTAATGTAAATTAAAATGATTCTGAGGTACCACCTCACACCTAATAGATGGGCCAATATAAAAAAAAAAAACCCAACAACTTTATTTGTCTTTGGATTTTTTTGTTTGTTTGTTTTCTTTTACTGACCAATATGGAACTGTTTTCAATAACTGCTCATGTATAATCTATATCAAATTGAATGCCTTCTCATTGAGAATGAAGGAGAGGGAGGAAGGGACACAATTTGGAACTTAATATTTAGTAAAAACAAATGTTAACCTTTTTTTACATATAACTAGAAAAATATTTATAATAATATTGCCCCCAATATGAAAGGAAACCTACAACAGCCTCCCTATATATAACTTAAGGATTTTAAAATAGACTCTAACTTTGGCCCATACTAATTGTCCACTTCTCTATCTCTCTACCTATAATAGAGATTGTGCTGAATTTGGAATCAGACACCTTAAATTTGAATAGTATTTCTACAATTTATTATTTGCATGGCTGGGGACTACTTAATCTCTCTTGAACTTGGTTTCCTCACATGTAAAAAATATAATCAAACTGGTTTTGAATTTATATTCTTATGACTTGTGCCACAAATTTTTTATCACTTAAATATCCTTTTCTTATATTATTCAAATAAAGTGAATTATCATTTCCTCAGGGAAAAGGAAAACCGAATTTTCAATGGGAAGGAATGTAAAAGAATAAGGTAGAATTTTGCAATTTTCTCAGGTCATGTTTGAAAGTCCAACTCTGAAAAAGGTTTTTAATTGGAACGTACTGAAAAAAATCTTATAGCTTAAACAACTTATCATAAGAACAAGGCTAAGGAAATCATAGTTTCCATTGGACCCAGACATCATTCATTCCCAGAGGACAGATTTCTTGATTGGGAGCTATATGGCAAAATGTGAACATATTCTCATCGAGAGAAGGCAGGAATCAGTCAGAACCTTAATACTTTGACATGTTTGTTTGAGGAGATGGTTTATAGTTATCATGGGAAAAGCAGAAGCAGTACTGACTTGTCGTTAAACCAAATGCTCTTTTAATGAGAAGATGGATCAATGAAGGATCAGTCCTTAAGACATTCTTGCTGGTAGGTTCCATAGAGCATATGCTGATATTTTCCTGTATGCTTCTCATCCAACATTGTGTGGAGACTTGGGGCACCTACTTTTGGCCATAAGTGACTAATGGGGGATATTTCATGTTTACCAGGTATTTTTTGAGTTAGCACAGAGCTGAAGAAGTTACAACTTGGAGATACTGAGCCAGACGTGCCTTTTAATAAAAGAATCATGTGTGTGTGTGTGTGTGTGTATGTGTGTATATGTATTTATAGTTTATATATTTATATGTATGAATTCTTAAGTCTTTCAAATATATCTATTTCTTTAATGATATATATATAAACAAATATACATGCCCATGTATATACATATATATGTATCATTAAAGCTCTTAAGTCTTCCAAAGTTATAGTTTAATAAATGCTTATTGATTGTTTTGGGGCAGTAGATTTTGCAGTTTCATCAGTTAATATGGTCTTACTGATTAGAGCTTTGAATCATTATAAATGGTTTGATGCGGTTTCATTCAAGAGCAATGGGTCATGTTAGGTATACGTGTGTGTGCGTGTGTGGTGATGTGTTATATGTGTGTGTTTATTGTTTTCAGATCATCTATGACTGCATTTGGTCACAGAATGGACTAGTAACCACTTTGCAAATTTTGAAAGGTCTTGGGAGCCAAAAGAAGTCATGCTCTCAACCAGAGCTGGTAGTTGTTAGCAGATGATGAGGGTAGCTTCTACAGATAAATGTGGGAAGACAGGAAACAGAGGACTGTGGGGGCTTTAGAAACTCTTATAATGGAAAGAAGCTCTGGATATGTACCCTAGAACTAGTAGAGAACTGACCCTGAGGGAAGACTCCTAAGGCCACCATCAAGGGAGCAAAGGACTTCCAGAGCCAAGAGTTTTGGGGATTTGGGGGCCACTTTTAAAAAATATATATTTATTTGTTTAATTTAGAATATTTTCCATGGTTACATGATTCATGTTCATTCCCTCCTTTGAAAGACTTAAGAACTTTAATGATATACATATGTATAGACAAGTATATTTGTTTTTATGTATATATATATATATATATATCATTAAAGTTCTTATATCTTTCAGGGAGGGAAGGGAATTTCTTCCCTTGGCCACAAATGTTCTTTCTCCTTGTGCTGGACAACCTTAGTACTTTATGTTTGGGTCTGTTCTCACCTGGAACCTGTGAATTAGCAAAGGGAGACTGTACTTTGGTTTGGGGAGATGGTTTTATAGTTATTGTTCTTGCTATAGCTTCTTAGTAAATGCCCTTTTCTTTTCTTTCTTCTGTTTTAAAAATTCTTAACTTATGTCTTAGAATAAATATTTGGTATAAGTTCCAAGGCATAAGAGCAGTAAGGGCTAGACAATGGGAGTTAAGTGACTTGCCCAGGGTCACACAGCAAGGAAGTATCTGAGTCCAGATTTGAGCCCAGGATCTCAGGATCTCCCATCTTCAGTCCTGGTTCTCTATCCATTGGGCGACCCAGATGCCCCTGGATGCTCTTTTCTAAAAGCTAAGAGTTCACTGGTAGATTGCTCTTGTGAAACATTGAGTGAGAGTTTGTTGGTGTCAGTAATTATGAGGGCCCCCAAGCCTTCAGAATCCTGGGGGTGGTGGTGAAGAAGTATTCTCCTCACTGTCAACTTAACTTGTAAGCCCAGGGTGAGTTTAGGGAGGCAGACCAGAGGGCATGGTACAATGGAACCCTTGGGAGATGAAGAGATCACAAATGAGAAAGGATAGCCCACAGAGACAGAGACAGACAGTGGGAGCAAACACTTGTGACAAACCCACAGTTAGTGGCTATGAAATATTGGATATCCAATAAAGGAAACAGAAAAGTTGCCTTTTGATTTCTTTATTTTCTGTAATATTTTTATTAATTAAGATTTTTACTATTTTATGGACTTCTGGAGGAGGAAATAAATATTAGTCATCAGATAATTCTCATTTGAAGGTGACTCTGAGCCACTCTATGTTGGTATGAAAGAGAAGGTGATATTAGGGAAATGGTCTGAATGTAACATCCTTGTTGTTAACCTGTGAACTGAAGATGGCTGTTAGCCACCAGAAGCCCTTCGCCTGATTCTTCCTTGGTTTATTTTGGACTCTGAGTCAGAAGAACCTTGATTCAGATCCAACCTCTAACATTTTCTAGCTGTTTGACCCTGAGAAAAATCACTTCCCATCTCTATTCCTTAGTTGCTTCATCTATAAAATAAAGGGGTTGGACTTGCTTCAATGGGATTGAGAGCAGTCCTGGGTCCTTCTTTAGCCCTGAGCCTGGGTGTCCCTAGTGACCTCTCCACATTAGTGGTCAAGCCTTCCTCATCTCAGCCAGAAGGTGAATCGAGTGGCACTTCTAGTCTCTTCCGCTGTGCAGGTGCCAGTGTCCAGTGTAATCCAAGCAAGCCCCTCTCTCTCATGCTATGTTTTAAGAGTTCTTGTGTGCTTATCTTCTTCTTTTCTTGGGGTTATTATTTATTTGTGTCATTTTCATCAGGGGGTAGAAGTGGAATGCAGCTAGTTCCCTGGTTTCTTTTTATTTTACCATCTTCTCAGAAGTCTTATCAATAAGACTTTTTCACTTAGGCTTTATTATTATTTTTATGGCAAGAAAATGCCTGTTGGTGAAGCATGCCTCCTAACTCTCAGAGGGGAGGCAGGAGATCAGAGGTGTAAGATGAGACATATATTGTCAGATGTGGGCAATGTATTGGTTTCTTTTGTTTAGCTATACTTTTATTTATTTTTTAGAAGGCAGTGAAGTGGGCAGGGAGCCTTTGGAAGGTGACATTAATGTTAATGAAAATTGAAAAAAAATGTTTTAAAATGTTTTTAAAGTATATCCTTTGGAGGATACATTTAATAGTTGAGCGAGTTCTATTTTCTTATGCTATATGAGGTGGTGAAGGGGTGCAGGTTTTAGAGCATTGAGCCTGGAATCGGGAAAACCAGAGTTCACATCCTGCAACCTGAGGTGAGTCTCTTCACCACTGCCTCCCTCAGTTTCCTCATCTATAAAATGAGGAAAGTAACAGCACCTACCTCACAGGGTTGTTGTGGGGGTCAATAAATATCAAGTGCTTAGCACAGTGGTTCTTGGTAGGCACAATATAAATGCTTATTCCTTTCCCTTCATTAATGATCCCTAAGCAGGCACAGAGTACTAATGATATCAAATGAATCAGGTTAAGGAACCCATTCTTAACCCAGGAACTATGTTATCTTGAGATTTTTCCCTTATTTTAGGAAAATCTACACCTTTTCCCAACCCATTTTGTTTATAGTTTCATAAGTGCTGAACTAAGTTAGGGATCATAGTGTTTCTTTCTTAATTTCATTAATTAGACAGAGATGAAAAGTAGTAGTATCTCTCTTCCAGAAGTCCCAATTTGCTTCTAATAGTTCTTTTTTTAAAAAAAATTTATTTAGTTAGTTAATTTACAATATTTTTCCTTGGCTACAAGACTCATGTTCTTTCCCTCCCCTCCTCCAACCCCCTCCTGTAGCTAACACACAATTCCACTGGGTTTTACAAAATGTGTCATTGATCAAGACCTATTTCCATATTATTAATACTTGCACTACAGTGATCATTTAGATTCTAATAGTTCTTTCAATAGAGCCCTCAGTCACTTTATGGGGAAGAAGTCTAGATGGTGATTTTGGCTTAAGTTGGACTCCTCCTTGGCAAATCTTAGCCATAGATAGTATTAACTATAGTCCCTCCTCCTGCATTCAAGCCACATTTACAGTATCCTTTAGAAGGCAATCTTCTTGAAAAGTTATTATTCAGTTATTCAAATAATGTTTAATTTGGTATAACCATATGGAATTGTCCATTGGGTTTTCTTGATGAAGTTACTAGAATGGTTTTCCATTTACAAATCTAGCATCTCTTCATCTTATGGATGATGAACTAAGGCAAATAGGAGTCAAGTGATTTTTCCAGGGTCATATAGCAAGTAAGTATTTGAAGTCAAATTTGAACTCCTGACTCCAGGCCTGCTGCTCTATTCCTGAACTACCTAGGGAATATTTTCACTTTTTCTCTCTATCTATCATATTCTCTCATATCTCTCTATCTCATTCCTGTTACCTAGTAATGTTTATTCTTTAAGTTAAGTATTTTAATGAATAAAATTTGGTCCCCACCCCCCTCCAAAACAGTGGGGAAGAGAGGGAAGAAAAACAAAACTTTGTTACAAATATGCATAGTCAAAACAAAACAAATTCTCACAGTAATCATGTCCAAAAAAAGAAAGGTTTTATTTTATACCTCTGTTTTGAAATAGGGAGTATGGTTCATGATCCAACTTCTAGAGTTATGAGTAATTATTTCATTTATTAGCTCTTAAGTCTTTCAAAGTTGCTTATTTAATAAATGTTTGTATATCGATTGATTTCGGGCAGTTGATTGTGCAATTTCCTCAGTTAATAGAGTCTCAGTGGCTAGAAACTTAAATCATTATATATAATTTGATTTTGTTTCATTCAAGAGGCATGGATCATATTAGGTCTACCCTACCCTAACCCTTTAAGAAATTTTTAAAATCATAGCATTAAGATTAATGATAGGTACCATCTCTGGAACATAAGCTACCATGCCTTTCACCAAGTTCTTATGAATTTTATACCTGAGATTCATGACTGATGATGCTGGTGAGCTTTGTGCTTGCAACAGTCCTACCTTTTCAAGCCCCTTAGTTTTGGATGAGGCAGAACAGATGAGTAATCTTATTAAGAGAAATGTTTAGGGTACATACATTGCCTGGGGTACTACATGATTACTTCCAGTTCCTTCAAATGTGTTTTCTTCAAAATAAAATTAAAGCCTCTCAGCATATTAATCCCAAGAATTGGGCTGGCTGACAGCAAAATATTTGATACACGCCAAGGCAACCATTTGAAGCATAATCTAAGATGTTGCATATATTTGGTTTCTTAGTTGGTGTGCCTAACAGTAGATTTCCAATGCTGCCAATTGTCCAGCTGTTTCTTTTTTCTTTCTTTTCCAAACAGGATCCCAAGTGCAGAACTTAGACCCTGGAATATCTGAGTTTATTATCTGTGTGACCCTGGGACAAGTCATTTAACCTCTTGGGGTCTCAGTTTCCATATCTGTAAAAGGAATTGGACTCAATCCCTTCTACATTTAATCAATGAGCCCATTTGTTGGGTAGTGTGAAGATTGGATTTAGCTATCTCCTGATTATAACAATGAAGATACTTAGTTCTTTCTTTATTGTAAAGATAAAATTGTAATCTCCTGACAGTAACAATGAAGGTACTTAGCTCTAGCTTTATAGTGAAGCTAGAATTATAAGCTACAATTTATTTTTAGATTTTAACTACAAAAAGGTATTAAGTAACTACAAAGGGTGAATTAACCACAAAAAGGTGTTAAGTAACTACAAAAGGTGAACTTAACAAAAGAGGATTTAAGTAACCCAAAAAGATAAAATCTAACCAAAGAAGGTGAGAACTAAAGAATGGACAGTCCTGGAGAAAAGCGTCTGCTGTGATTGTTAGATGTGAAAGTTTAGAGGAGGTGACACAAGAGAAAATGGTCTTAAAATTGAGGGGAAAAAAAGACTGAAGAAAACAATTAGTCACCTGGGCTTGGAGTGAAGGATCAGTCACTTGGAGCTGAAGGGAAGATGGACATTCATTCAGAGATTCGAGCACTGACTTGGAGGAGTGACCAGAAGGCAGACACCCAGACTTCTTTAAGACTGTCTATATTGGTGAGTGAAAAGCTGACTTAGTGACCCCACCTTTCTGGAGGCATGAAGCCTCCAGGTAAATTCCATCTTCTTGAGATTTTCTTCCCCTGGCTAGGGCTTAAAGATTCTGTAGCATACCAGGCATATTAGCATCTTGAAAGTATGCTTGGTGTATTGATATTGTATCTTCTGTGTTCATATACCAGACTCAGGGTCCTGTTACTTATTGATTATTGTATTGCCAAATCTTCAGTCCAAAGGTGAAAAAAGAATTCCTGAGCAGGAAATTATTTGCTACAGGGTCCTAGCTCACACCTTGTTAGACCACATTCCTTTCCAAGTCACATGTTTGATTAACCTCCTCCTCTTTTGATTACATGATTATCAATTGAGCCAATGTTAAAGCCTATACCATGTCATATGTTCATTAGTTACCTCCCACTCCACATTCCTAAACTCTCCAATAAAAGTTTGAGGGCACATGTGGAGCTCCCTCTAAAATCCATAAGAGGAGCATGGCAACATGTAGCCCATATTTTTAACTCCTTATCTCTGAGTCTTTATTCCTTTGTCTCCTTCTTTCTCTCCTCTATCTATATTCCCTCAGTTTCCAATCTCCTTCTCAGGTGTCCACCCACAAGAATTTTAAGATGTAACTGCAGGAGGTTACAGATTCTAACTGGTATCAGAAGAAGAGAGTTTTTTTCTCTCTCTCATTCCTTAATATCTTCCTTCTATTGTAAATATTGTAAATAAACTACCATAAAATCCATTTACTTTAGTAATTCATTTTGGGATTTAGAAATTAAATACCTGATGATCACCTAATTAATATATTCAAAGTCTCAACCACAATTAATTTTAATAGTAGCAACAAAGAAGAGTTGAAGAACGACCAACTTTAGGGAACATTATTGCCCTAAAACTGTAAGATTTCCAAAGAAATATTGTTTTAGAAAAGGAACTAAACAACACTCACAGTATCATAACAAGAAAGAAGATAAGATATTTATATAAGAAACTATTTTATCTAGTTATTTGACCCAAGCAATATTTCTCAAATCTAGATTAATTTCATGAACAACTTACTTGTCTATATTTCTATAAAGGTTTACAAAGTCTTTTAAAAATAATGACTATTTGAAATAGATTATACAAGAATTACTATCATCATTTTCTAGTGTAGGAAACTGAGGACTATAGAAGTTAAATAACTTGCCTCTCTATGGTTAATTACATCAGAAATATTAGTAATCAGTATTCCAATCTAATTCTTTCCTTACTCTACATCCAGGATTGTTTCCACTGTATATATTGCCTCTTTTCTACCTGGAAGAGAGAAAATGGAAGGAAGCAAGCATTAGAAACCTTTACCTAGGCATAGCTGATTTCATAGATAAACCATTTCTAGTCTGTTTTTGGTAATATTTCAATATCAGCCAAATATGTACAAAAGTTGAATACTTTGTATTATATCAAGCAAAAAAAAGGCCTTTTAAGAGATAAAGACAAAATCAGGATGATAGAATAGGGTAGGCTTGATCAATTTTGCCACTAAGGAAGGATTATGGAATTTTATCACTAGGTAAAAAATAAATATGAAAACTATAGGGAAGCAAGGGAAAACATACAAATTGATAGTGAAGTTTGCAAAATCAGGAAAACAAAATTAAATGATTAAACAATGTAAATGGAAAGTAAAACATCAAATATAAATTGATCATTGTATAAACTTGTCCCTGGAGAAGAGATATGAAAATGTACTTCCTATATTTCTTTTTCAGAGGTGCAGAACTATGATGTGGAATGTTACATATACTGTCAGACTTGATCAATGTATTGGTTGGTTTTCCTAAACTACTTTCCCTCTCTTTTTTGTATTTATTATAAGGGATAGCTCTTTAGGAGCAGGGGATCTATAGATAATTATCGATTTATCTATTACACATACATACATGTTTGTATATGTATATGTATATGTTTGTATTTACATAAGCAATAAGTCTAAGTAAATATATATACTTTTTAAATGGAGGTGGTGTTTGAAAAAGTCTTTTTTTCTCAAAAATATTGTCCAGATAAGTCACTTAACCCCCATTGCCTAGCCCTTACCTTACTTTTCAATGTTTGACTTTCCTCAGAGATTCCCATGATATCATTCCTAAGTGACAATGTACATGGTATATATGAAAGTGTGGAATAGAAGAAAACTCAGAAATAAGACTAAAATAAAACAAACATCTTTGTTAATGACAAGAGTTCTATTCTATTCTATTCATTCATTCATTTGCTCATTTTTTCTTCATTCAAAAAGTATCTGATGAGCTCCTACTAGGCACAGGAGATGCTAAAGTGCTAGGTACTAGGGAGTATACAAAGATGAATAGAAGAGAGATAGGAGTCAGATGTACTAAGCAAGTCAAACCACCAATATCACCTTGACCATGATCTTATCTCAGACCAAAGAGTAGATAGCCCAGAATTCAGAACCCCAAAGTCTTGGAAATAACATTGCTCCTGACCAAGAGCTTTCAGCTATTGTTTAAGGAAGATGTATCTCTGTGGAGCTGCAGTCTGGCAACTGTTCTCACAGGTACTATATCCATAGTTACTGAAGATCCAAAAAGTTCTTGCCATCAAAGTCCTTGGCATTCACATTGCTCCACAACAGAAATTGATATGATTTTATCAATAGAAATGACATTAACTACATTAGTGTCAATGCAATGATCCAGAACAATTCGGAGGGATTTATGAGGAAAGAACACTATCCACATTCAGAGGAAAAACTGTGGAAGTAGAAACATAGAAGAAAAACAACTGCTTGATCACATGGGTTGAGGGGATATGACTGGGAATGTAGACTCTAAATGATCATCCTAGTGCAAACATCAACAACATGGAAATAAGTTCTGATCAAGGACACATGTAATACCCAGTGGAATTGCACGTTGGCTATGGGAATGGGTGGGGGAGGGGAGGGAGAGAAAGAATATGATTCTGGTAACCAAGGAATAATGTTCTATATTGACTAAAAAAAAAAAGAAATGACTTTAAGGAAGAAGTATTAGCATTTGCTTTGTTGCTATACTTTAAGGACCATGGAACTTTTCCACTTGATTTATAACTGAAATCTTCCATATGTTTTGTCTCTCTTATTAGAAAGAGCTCCTAGAGAGCAACAACTGTCTTAATTTTCTATATGTATCTCCAGGACTTAACAGAGTTTTTTACATAGAGTAAGAGTTTAATGAATGCTTCATTCATTTCTTAATTGATAGTGGGAAGAACATAGGCATTGGTTTCAACTTCCAGCTAACAATTATCTGTGTTACCTTGGATGAGTCACCAAACCTCTTTTGGCCTTAAAGTCCTTTCTCCACCTCATTCCACTCCTGTAGAACAAAATGAGAGATTTGGATTTTTTGAGTCTTTCCCTCATGGAGTATGAAGGCTAATGAGGAAGGTGAGGCATTCATCCAAAAAATTGTCCCATAAGGAGCAAATATAACATGAACAATAAGACTGTGTACAAGAGAGATTGCTGGTCATTTTATGTCTGGAACATAGACACATCTTAGCACGAAGGCAGCTTCGTACCCAGCAAACCCTCCAAAACACCATTTGATCTTTACTGACATTTACTTGGTAGACACCAAATTAAGCTACATGGGCTGCGTCATTATTTGATCTTTGCTCCTTAAACAACAACCAAATAGTATCCAGAAATTAAAAAACCTTTCTCTTTCACTGTCTTGTTTGTCTTCTCTTCCTACTTTTTATGTGGTGTGCTTGTGTTTTTATAAGGTCAAGGCAAAGTTGGTGATTAAATAAACTTTGTGATACCTGCGGTAATGCTTGCAAAGGAGTTACGAGTCTACAGAAAGGCTTGGCAAAAGCTCTGATGTTTGACTAAGACCATAATGGAGACTGCCAACATGAGTGATTCTGACGTCTCCTCTTCAATGCTGCTTTAGAACTGAGGATGTCTTAGCCACAGGAGCTCATGTTTTCAGGGCCCAGATTTCTGAATTCTTGTCTCTCTGCTTCTGTTCCTACATCTTCCTCTCTTTTACCCTGTCTCTTATCTACCCTGCCTCCATTTCTCTCTGTCTCCTTGTCCCTATCTGTCGGTCTCTCCCTGCCACTGCCCCTGTCTTCCTCTGTTTCTCTACTCCCTCTGCCATCACCAACTTAAGAGAAGAACAAAGTTCCAAAGAAGCAGAGACATAGGTTTTCATTAATTCTCATTTCCTATGAAAACAATAATTTACCATTTCATGAGGAGAATAAAAAAGAAGCAATCCTGACAAAATGCAAGATATATGTCTGGGTAAAATTTTACGAATTGTTCTATGAATTGCACTTTTCTTTATTTTCCAGTTTCCCAATTAAAAACATTCATGTCTATCTTTTATTTTTCTTCCAGAAAATCATGAGAAATTGAATAGTTCCTTCTATAGGGAGACAGTGTTTCTCTAAAGATTCAGACCAAAAGGGTAGTTATTCTGACTGTTAACCTAAGCGGGATGGAGGTCTGGAGATTGAGCTATGAATCTCCTATATTCAACACTCCAATTACTTTCTTGCCCTCTTGCAGATTACATATATATATATATATATATATATATATATATATATATTGCCTTAGAATTTTTTCAGATTTTTGTGTAGCTTTTGAGTCTTGACAACTAGACTGTTGAGTAAACTTATAAAAGTCTTTTATTTAAACAATGATGCCAGGAACTGTGCTGGACTATAGTACACTATATAAGTTAAAAATTTTGAAAAGCATAGGGGATTTTTTTCTTTCTTTAATTGAGAGAAATAAAGTTTACTTGAAACAAAAATATCTTTGTTAAGATTATCTTGCAAAGTGAGGTAGAACTTTTATCATAGTATTTACCTGTATTTCTTTTCTTCCAGGACCCTTACTCCCACATTAAGCTGCAGTCACCTTGAGATCATGGTCTGTGTCAAATATATATGGTCAAAGGAAGCGAGGTTGTGACATACAGACAGATAAACAGACAAACAGAGAGATAGAAAGAAAGCAGAGTTATTTAGTGGACAGAGGACCAGCCATGAAATTGGGAAGACCCTAGCTTCAACTCCTCCCTCTGACACATACTAGTTGTATATATATATATATATATATATATATATATATATATATATATATAGGCAAGCAGGCAATAAGCATTTATTTACTAAACGTTTACTATGTGACAGGCATTGTGCAAAGGACTTCAGATACAAATACAAGCCAAAAAAGAAAGTTATTGCCCTCTAGGAGCTTATATTCTAATGGAGGAAGATACCATATAAAAGAGATCTGAAAGGGGACAGCAGGATATCTCAGTGGATGGAGAGTCAGGCCCAGAGATGGGAGGTCCTAGGTTCAAATCTGACCCCAGACACTTCCCAGCTGTGTAACCCTGGGCAAGTCACAACCCCCATTGCCTACCCCTTACCACTCTTCTGCCTTGGAACCAATACACAGTACTGATTCCAAGATGGAAGGTAAGGGTTTAAAAATAAAAAGTAAAATAAAATAAAAAAAGTGGGGCAGCTGGATAGGAGGCAAAATGGTAAAGTCCAGAGGGTGAAAACTACAGCCAAGAAGGAAGTTATTCATGGCCAGACTGGGCTGGCACCCAAAATAGAGAACTTAAAAAGAAGTCACCAATGAAAGAAGGGGACTGGCTTGGCTAAAGGATATCCCTTGATGAGAAGGCTCCATGAACCAAGGGAAGTTGAAGGATGATGTCATGGGCAAAAAATCTGGATTTGTAGTCAGAGGTCTGTGTTCAAATCAGTCATTATTTGTGTGACCTCAGACAAGACACTTGGCTTCTATGAGCCTCAGTGTCTTCAACTGTTAAAGTAGAGGATCAGACTAACTGACCTTCAAGTTCTCTCCAGCTTTAAGTCTATGTTCCTTATAATCACATTCCCTTAAACTCTTAGTATCCCAGGGAACTCTCTAAGGTTTATAATGTAGAGAAAAATAGCAGAGGTTTGTATATTGGATGCTCTCTGATGAAATCACATTTTGGGCCAAAAAAGAAATCCTAAAAAATGTTCTTTTTAAAAATCATATCCCTAGCTGCCATCACAGTACTTTCTATGTAGGAAGCACTGAGCAAGTGTTTGATGAATGAATATTATAGTGATATATATTTTTGTCACGTGACCTTACTTTATGAGTTTTTCTTCTAATTCAAATAAAACCAGGACACATCTAGAGATAAACATTTTCATTGCTGAAGGGATTTAATTGCATTAAAGCTGCCTGGGATGGACAGCCATTTAGGAGTTCATATCTAAACCACCCTAGGCTCTGAGCTCATTAGCTCACTGTCTATTGAGTGATGCTATGTCTGGTCAATGATTGAAGGAAGGACCTCCAAGAAAAATGCATGGTGCAATGGAAATGGTCTGGGTGAATGATAGCCTTCCCCCTTAGTGATAGCAGAGCTAGCAGCCCAAGAATAGCTGGAGGAGGTGTCTTTCCCATTAGACCTAAAACCTCAATAGCGATCACTTAGCCCTTATGAGAGTCCATGACACTTGAGTCTTAGTGATTAGGAAAACGATTGTTTGTGCCAATTTGCTGAAATCCAATTTATATAATTACATTCAGTAGCGCCACAATTTACCCAGTGGCTTGTTTTCAGCAATTTTTTGTCACACTGGAATTTTTCAGGCCTTGGTGAAACAAAAGTTCAGTTAAACTTTTAATGATTGGCCTCAAAATAAAATAGCCTCCCCTCCTGGGTTGTATTACTGCAAAGATTAGAAAACTTCTTCCTTTGTATTTGTAGTAGACAGTCTCCATTCTCCTGCCCAGTATGTCCTAGTATATTCTGGGGTGGTCCCAGGTGTGCCAAAGACTGAAAAACATATTGGAAAATACTAATCTTATTCAAAAAATTATCAATTCAAAGGGATGTACAGGCTGGGTGAACAAAATACCCTGAAAGTGTTATGTTAAACCCTGAGTAAATAGTCTGCTTATTCACTATTCAGTTCCAAGGCAACAGCTCCTATTGTGTCTTAAAACCCACTCTACTCCTCAATAGAAATTAGACTCTCTCTTCTATTCAGAGGATGTTCCACTATCCTCCAATCCAGATTGTAGGGCTTTAGGACCTTTATTAAATTCTCTGGATCCAATGAATAGTGAAGAATCAAATTTTAAGCATCCTATTCCAATTCATCGGAAGGACATTTTATTCATTGTTCTCTGACTACCTCTCTGAACATTCCTTGATAAGAATGTGGTAACCTAAGGTAGCATAATACAGCAGGAAGAGAATTGGCCTTGGTATCAAAAGTCCTCAGTTCAAATTCTGCCTTTCGTGCTCAATTCTTGTACAACCTTGGATGATCACTTCTTGGGCTTTAGTTTCCTCTTCCGCAAAATAAGCGAGTTGGACTGGATGCTCTCTGAGGTGCCTTCCAGCTGTAGATTTAGGAGCCCATGATTGTATCTTAGATAGGCTCTCAAAAGCCTAACCAAGATGGCAGCCCTCCATTGGTGGCAGGTACCTCCCTCTAGGTAATCGTTAGGTTTTTAGCCCCATTCTGTTTCCTATCTCTTTCATTTTGCTTTGGGATTCTGATACCTTCTCCTAGCCACATCTATCATAATG
Organism: Monodelphis domestica; assembly: GCF_027887165.1. Taxonomy (NCBI): domain Eukaryota; kingdom Metazoa; phylum Chordata; class Mammalia; order Didelphimorphia; family Didelphidae; genus Monodelphis; species Monodelphis domestica. Next base: position 201,870,653 of record NC_077232.1, on the reverse strand, counting down.
TGACTGGAGGAGAGAATAATCATTAATTGAATGCTCAGCATTATGCTAAATGATTTATAGATATTATCTCATTTGGTTCTCACATCAGCCCTGGGTGGGAGGTGCCACTTATTAGTCCTATTTTATAATTTTTTGAGGAAACTGAGGCAAACAGACGTATATGGCTCTTTTTTTTTAGTTCTCAGTTCTGTTTGAACTCTCAGTCTGTGATTCCTTCCCATCCACCTCCACTATCCCACCACCTGTGCTCATCTTCTCAGTCTGAATTTTTTGTATTAAAGCACATGGTCCTTTCTCTTATAAGCACAGATGACCTGACTCATACTGGGTTCTCTGATTATTTGTCACACTTGTCCCAGCTGGGTCCATCAGCTAGCTCTTGCCCACCTGTGATTTTACAATTGCTGCCATGGACAGTCACCTGCTAGCTGACTTAACTAAAGCCTGTGCATCCTTCTCTGGTTCTACTTCCCAGATAAGACATTCACTTTTGCCCTCCTCTTGGGAGCTCTTAGTGGAAAAATAATGAATCTGGCCAACTCCTCCACACGAACTCTTCTCTCAGTTTAATTGTGAAGTGGAATGTTTTAATTGATTTTATTTAAATTTGAAATTCATTTAGATAAGAGAACACTAATGTAAATGCAATGTTGTGTGCTACAAAGCTTTTTAAAAAAATAATTTTCATAGTACTTTGTAGTCTCAATAGCAGTCAAGTAATTTTCAAAGTACTTCAAAAACAAAGGGTTATTTTCAGACGGGTCATTAGACTAAATCACTGGAGAAATTCACTCTGGCTTTCACTAGCACCCATACTTTGGCTTATGGAAATTTAAATCTAGGGAACAGTGGCTATTTTCATGTCCCTGTCCCTTGGGTAAGGAGTGGAAATCTATTAATTCATGCTAGATGAACTAGCAAAATAGTTGAATTGTGGGAAAGTCCAAAGTGAAAACAAGGGTCCCAGGAGGTGAGTCCTTTACCTTATTTTGCTTATCAGAGAAAACGAAGCTGATTCCCACCTCCCCAGGAAGGTACACTATAAATCTCTGTCAATATCTCAGCAACATTCCTTGAGGGGAAAAGGGAAAGTTCATCGGGAATACCTCTAGCCCTGAATTTTACAGTAATTCCATTTAAGAAAGTTCGAATTCACTCTGATCTAGCAGCACTGGCCTTTTTGCTATTGCTGGCATCCCAGATCTCCCAACTTGGTGCCTTTTCATTGACTGTCCCCCCTGCCTGGAATGCTTACCCTCACCTCTTGGTTTTCCCTAGTTTTCTTCAAAATAGCTCAAATTCATCTACTCAGAGAGTTGTTCTGCACACTGCTAGTGCCTTCCTTCTGATCTCATACACACAATCCATTCTGTCTCCTTCCCTAGGATGTGAACTCAGACACAAAGTAGCCTATTTGGGGCCTCTCTTTGTATCCCCAGTGCTTAGCCCTGTATCTGGCACCTAGTATTTAATAAATGCTTGTTGATTGACTGAATGATTGATCCACTGTGTCACTACATTTGTAGAGCAAAGAATTGCCCTTTTACAGATCTTGCACGATGTCGATTACCTCTTGTTTTCTCTCCTTTCACAGCTGGTGCCTCTGTGCATTTCATTAGGATATTATTTTTAGTGACTGACAATCATAGGAATCACTGAAAGCAATTTAAAAATTAAAAGGCAGCTGGACTTTACCATCCTTCCCCTCCTTAAAACTTACCAAAACGACCTTTAAAAGGTCTTTTATTAAGTTGGTATTGAGTTACCTTCAGTAGAGCAAAAGCCATTTGTTGGCCTTAATTAGCAAAGCTCTAAGAGTTCACTGCACCTGCACTGGCCACATTCACTTTATTTTCTTAGATTATTTGAGCTGAAAGGGACTTGTAGAGAGCATTTAGTCTAATTCCTCTATTTCATGGACGAATGAGATAGTTTGTCCCTATAGAAAGTTGCTATGGGAGGCCCCTAATGGGGTCCTGGGTGCAGCATCTGTGGGGGAGGGTACGTTAGAGTTCAATGAAGGTGGAAATAATTGAGTTGTTATTTAGTCTATTTGCAAGGTTTAGTGTATTTAGCCTGCAGCAAATTCGGGATGGGGGCAATATTCAGATAATTTTATGCTCCACACACTAGCGACATTCCCATCCCCAACCAGAAACATGAGCGGAAAGCTTAGAAGAGATCTTAGAGGAAGTAATTTAGTCCAATTCTTGTATTTAACAGATGAAGAAATGGAAGCTCAGGGAATTTAAACACTTTCTCCCATGTCACACAGGTAGCACAGCTAAATCTTGAATTCATTTTATCTGACTCCAAATCTAGTATTTTTCTCCCCTATATTCTTATCCTTGTTTCTTTTTTAGGCATATAGAGACTGAAATGATAGTGGGGGGAAAACAAGTAAGAAATTTCTATCTGTACCTAGAGCTTGAGTGAGAGATTAGAACTAGAGTAATATGGGATGGTTCTTTAAGAGTTATGAGGGGAAGGGATTCTGGGAGAAATTCTGATGATGTAAAAAACAAAGAAAACTAATAAAAATTTATTTTTAAAGAGAACTTGAATTATATATTATATCATATATTATATTAAATTATATAATTGGGTACCATCTTTATGGGAGAAATGGAAGATACTGTCTCTTGGAGGAATGTCTACGAGTTGGTATCATGATTACTGATCCAATGTCATTCAGTTCTCAATTTAGGGGAGTAGTTAAGAGAAAAAAAGGATGTGAGGAAGAAAATCCCTGAGGTATGAATTTGGAGGGTTTAAGTGCAATGGTAAGGAAAAGTAGCATTATGGACAGCTCCATGACTCAGTTGATTGAGTGCCATGCCTGAAGTTGGGAGAACTTGGGTTCAAATCTGACCCCAGACACGTTCTAGTTGTGTGACCTTGGGCAAGTCACTTAACTCTGTTTGCCTAGCCCTTGTTTTTTTGTTTTAGAGTGGTAACTAAGACAGAAAGGAAGGATTAAAAAAAAAAGAATAGGATCAAAGAAAGTATGGAAGAATCATATGATTATGAATAGAGAGTTGGAAAGGACCTCAGAGATGATCTAGTCCAAGACCCATATTTTACAGATGAGGTAACTGAGGCCTCAACCAACTAAATGACTTGATCAAGATCACACAAGTGTTAAGTGGAAGAGCTAGAATTCAAAGTCAAGTCTTTTGATTTCAAATGTACTGGAATATATAAAAGGTACTCTGTATACACAGTCTCTCATCTCTACTAAGCTGAGGAAAATGTTTCATTACTAGTTCTCCAAGTAGAAATTGGTCATTACAATTAATCAGAATTCTATTGGTGACATAGTAACTTTTTCTTTTCTCCAACGTCTCACTTCAGGATTTTTTCTTTGATAACAGTTCAGATTTGATCATGGAGGTAAATGGAAAGAGGGGATTGAGATTTACTTTACAGAATTTCATTTTATGGCCAAAATTTTCTGGAATGTCACTTTTGTTGAAACCAGTTTAAAGTCATTTAAAATTTTGCTAGGAATTTGTTTTGAAGACATCCAGAAACAGAAATGCTCCCTAGCCAATGAGACAAAGGGTTTTAGAATTGTCTGTATCTAAGGCTAGCTGGCAAAGTTCCTAGCTGTTCAGAATGTGCTAAGGGAAATGTTTAATGAGTTTTAAAACTTAACCTTTATTTGCTAATAAGGTATTGATTAGGAAGGTGGAGGGAAGCTTGGAGCCCTATAGTTCAAAAAGAAAAAAAAATCTCCTACTGGCTGAGGAAGCTTCTCATACTGGGGGAGAAAAATCCAATAGCTGTTTTTGAATTTTCAGATTAAAGATGAAGTTACATAATTTGTTTTCTCTCTTACTCCTGCTTCTTCCTTGTACATGGAAAGTTAGGAAAAGCAAAAGTTGGAAATAAGAAACTCAGTATTAGTTTTTCTCTCCTTTCCTCCTCCATCCCCCATTCATCCTCTGGAATGGAAGAAATAAAGCAGAAATCATATCAAAGCTATGGAAGAAGCTTTGGGAGCCTTTACTTCAAATGAGATGAACTTATAAGATCTGGAGATAGGAGGATATTTAGAAAATATTTTCCCCAATTCTCTCATTTTGCAGATGAATAAACTGAGGTTTAAAGAATCAAAATTACCTGCCCAAGATCACACAGGAAAATTAAAGCACAGCTTGTAATTGAACTGAGGCTGTCTGACTTCAGAGGTTTCCATTAAACCAGACATATCAAACTCAAATAGAAATTTGGGTCACTAAACAATACATAAGGTTCACTGTAGGCTGCAGATTGACCATATGTTAGCATTATTTATGTTCTACATTCTAATATGGGTCGGACAGCACTTGGGGATGTTGGGGGCAACCCAGATTTAGTGCATTTGACACATCTTTATTGCATCAGGACTCTGAATTATTCTGAAGATGTCTATATTAAAGCATGTGAAAGAGAGAGAAAAAAACAAAATTTTAAAATCTATGTCTTCAAAATTAAACTCATGCAGCAATCCTCTCTGGACCATTCCCTCAACTTGGCACTTGAATTGGCAAGTTGCCTCCTCAAGTTCTAGTGATTGTTAGTGGAGGGTGTGTGTTTGCTCATATGCCCCCATCATTAGGCTTCCCATCTAAGAGTTGTACTAGTGGGTAATCAGGAACCAAAGTTTTTACAGGTAATTGAGAGGAAACAGATAAAGAGGAACACTAATTCTTCCCCCCCCCCCCCTCTGTCCAGGCAGAGCTGTCTGGAAAATGGAATTAGATCTGACTAGAACTGAAGGGTAAGAGAAAATCCCCTTCAATCTCTTTCTTCTTTAGTTGGTTATATCTATGATCCCCCTTTAGTACATTTAAGATGTCTGAGTTCTCAGTAAGTTGAAAATATCTTTTTATTAGATGAGGGGTTGGGTATAATAAATTAGGAAAGAGGAAAAAGGAAGTCCCTGAACTATCTTCCTCCTATAGTTTTCTTCAGGGGTTTTGAGGATCAAGTCTAGAGACTAAGTCCCAGAAGATCTTAGTATCTTTGTAGGTTCAAGATAATGGTATTTCTTGGCACAGAGATATAGCTTTGAAGAAGTCTTCTGAAGGACAGGCTATTTCCTTCCCCAAAGGGAAAAAGTCTCTATCCAGCCACTGTGAGATAGCTGATTAATCTGGATCTTTTTCTGCTCAACAAGGGATTTGAAGCTAAGTAGGCCTAGTGAGGATTTTGCTCCTTCCCTCTTCAATTCAAAAAGGGAAAAGCCAGAAATCTCTAATTGCTCCACTCCTTTTCTTAGCTGGAAGTTCCATTCCCACCCTGCATTGGCAGCCTGGGTTCTATCTCCTTTTTTTTCATGAGATAACCTTGCATATTCCATCCTTGCATTCACTTCAGGATTTCTCTCTTCCCCAGAGTCTATCAACAGATACAACTAGCCCTCAGAAAGGGTATTTAATAAAATGGCATGGTTAAAGAAAAAGAAGTAACCTCCCTTTGTAAACTTGAGGAATAATCTTGGGCAAATACACATAGTATCTATAAGAAAAGTAGGCACATACTTAGAGTACAATGTAAGAAAAACTTAGGGAACATATTTTGCCAAGGAAATTCACATTTCAAGAACTATAGGTTTTTGAGGTACTTTCTCTCATTGTGTAGTCCTTTCAATGGTACAACTCTTGATGGCTAGGGCTTCCTTCTTTCTAACACACAGCTACTCTTTTCTCTGCTACCACCAGTCACTTTCCTTGAAACTGCTTCTAGCCTGGAGTGACTGTTTCTATGTATCTCAGTCTGTCACAAGAATCTATATCTTTGATGGATAGGATGTCTCCTTCTGGTAAAAAGCTCCACAGGTAGATGCCATGGCCATTGGGAGGGAGAGAAAATATTCTTTCTCTTCCATCTCAAGAAATATTTCCCTTCGAGGGATGAAGTTTTTATTTGACAATTAGTTACTTCCAGAATTTCCTCTACTCTCGTGAACTCTCAAAGTTGTTAACTGCTTCCAGGTTTAGCTATTTGAATACCTTCATACCATATAAAATGAAAAGTAAAGATTCTTTTTCCTTCATACAATATAAAAAGAAAAGTAGATTCATTTTAATTGCATCAGAGAAAAGTGTTCACTTTTCATAAAGATCTAATTAGGTGTTAACTCTTTTACATGTTAACACTTTGTCATTTATGATTATATCCTGTGATTATATCAGGTGAACTGGTTGGTAGAGGAGAAGCAGAAATAAAATCTCTCCCTTATACTTAAAAATACGAGCAGAGAAAACATTGATCATGTACTTAACAAAAACATTAACTATTGTTCCTAAAACATGGAATTAATTTCCAATATTTCTTTAGAAATAGGTGACTAGAATGTACCTTTCCTATGCTGGAAAGAGAAGAAACAAAAGAAAGTCTTCTATTGATGAGGATGTACTACTTTCCTTAAACATCCTCAAATAGCCAGAAGAGAGATAAAGGTCAAATTAAAGAAAGTATATCTTCATATCTATGTATCCATCTGTCTGTCGATACATTTATCTACCTGTCTGTCTATCCGTCCATCTATCTGCCTATCCATCTATCTTTCTGTCTATCTAACTATCTAAAAAAAGTAACAAAGTACATCTGATCCAACTATCAGAGTCATTTTTCAGAGGAGGAAACTGAGGCTCAGGTAGATGAAAAAATTTTTCTCTAGTCACATAGCAAGAATATGATTGGTATCAATTTCAGATTCAGATTATCTGACTCCATCTTACTTTCAACTATACCATATTACCTAGACATTCAGGATGCATTTGTATGGCATACTTTGTATGAAGGAAATCTTTGAATGGATTGTCACAAGTATAGAATGATAGCCATAAAAAGGCAGCAATAGAGACAGGAGATCACAAGACAGGGGGAAGGGTGATATCCCTGCACTGCCCCCTGGAGTGCCCACCGTGGGAGGCCCAGGCAAAATAGAAAGTCACAGTTGGCTTCTGAAATTTGATGTGTGAGAGTTCATGGGTGGAGAAAATTTTTGATGAACTGAGGCAAGAATGGATTTCTCTTTCTTCTCTTTTGTTTGTTGATGACTGGACTGCCCAGTGAATGAAGCTAGGGGGCCCTAATGGCATCCACAGAATAGCAGGCTAAATGGAGGAGCAAGGAAAATAACATATATCTCTCTCCCATTTTCCCATCTTTCCCCCTACTACTTTTGAGTTAGATTAATTTATAGGTAGTCTCATAATTTTCCCTCTTACAACTTAAAAGACTAATAATAATAGATAGCATTCATACAGGGTTTCAAAGTTTGTGAAATACTTTGTATATGTTATTGAGCTTGAGTCTTGAAACAATCATGAGAGGTAAATCCTATAGATTAAATTATTCCCATTTTATAGATGAGGAAATTAAATCGTCAAGTGATTAAATTACTTTCCCATTGTCATATGCTAATATTTAGTAGAGGTGTGATTTGAACCCAGGTTCCCTTATTCCAATATCTTACATTCATGGATTCATAAATTTTGGATGTATATACTTTTTCTAATGGTTTGATTTGTCCTACATCCATTCTTTAGCCTGTGTGATTTGTCTGTATTCTTATAAATCCTGGAAAATGGATCTACTCAATATTCTAGTGACTTCCTTTAAACATTTCATGAGTACCAGTCTAACATTTGAATTGTCTATCTGTTACCATCTGTCCTACTATATCCACTTTTCCTATCTTGTTTTTCTTGAATGACATAAATCCACTCCATAGAATCTCTCTATAAAGTTAAACCAAAGAGAAAACAATCAAATCATCCATATATTTATTTAATTTGTTTAAAAAAGTAAAAAAAAAACCCTTACCTTTCATCTTAGAATTAGTTCCAAGGCTTGAAAGTGGCAAAGGCTGGGAGGGGAGGGGGTGTTAAATGACTTATCCAGGGTCACATAACTAGGAAGTGTCTGATGTCAGATTTGAATCCAGGACCTCCCATTTCTATCCACTGTGCCATCTAGCTGTCCCTAATATATCCATTTAAATGAATTAAAAACAATAACAACCACCTAAGCATCTAGACTCACCTATAATAGGTCCAGTTCTGTAGTAAGTAAAATAGAAGCAAAATAACAAAATCTAAAATGGAAGATGGCAAGTTAACAAGAAAAATCAGACTGAATAATTTTAGGTCCCTGAATAGCAGTTTTTCCTTTTCCCATTGTCAACATGGAACATAGAAACCCCAAAGTTGAAGTTATAAACTTGTCCTAAAACTTGGGGTTCATCAGATCTTACTAGGCTACAAGTTTGGGGTTTCTAGATTCCATGTTGACACAATATTCAGCAGCATTTTTGCCTGTGTTACCTTGATAATTCAAACTGGCCTGATCCAGGTCTCCCTGAACTACTCCATCTCCCCATAGCTACTGAGGGCAACATTGGTTTGCCGTTTGATTGGAGAGCTTTTCTCCAGAATTCTCATTTGACTAAGCACCCTCAAAGTTAGCCAGCCTTCTCACTGGAACCTCTGCTCAGCTTTTGACTCTCTGGAGGACTTTGCCACCTCAGTCTCTTATCGGGATCCTTCCCCCTTTGTAGTTCTTTTCACGTCTCCCCTTTTGAGTGTAAGTTCCTTGAGGGGAGGGATTGTTTTTCTCTTTTGCTTGCATTTGCATTCCCAGATATTGCTTATCACGCAGTAAGCACTAAATAAATGCTTCGTCTATTTTTTTTTTTTCAGTTTTCATATTGCCCGTGCTTTTCATCAATGGCGGAAGGTGGAAAGCTGAGATTATCCTGCCCTTACCTCGCCTCTCTAATCTGACCGACACCCTCGTTATCACCAGGAGGGTCTTTCAAGAATTAAACTTGAGCAGGAGAGGCTGAGTTCAAACAACTCTCCAGAGAAGCAGTCAGGAGACGTGTGCTTTTTGAGGTGTAACTTCAGTATCACAGTCACAGAAAGCTGGTGTCTGCCTACATTTGAAATGTCCTTCCCAACTTGCCGCCTGAACTCAACCAGGGAGCAGTTGCTTATCTCTATGAGCCATGTATTCTTAATGCTCTTTTTTATCTCTTGTCATCCAGCTGTTTTCCTCTCTCATCACAATTAGGTGGGGGTGGAATGAGTCTCAGCAGTGCCCCAATTTGAGACCACCTAAGGACTCTGATTTACATTCTTTGACCTTCAAACACTCTGATCATTGTGTGAGTAATAAATTCCCCCCTGTGATGCCACAACTGCAACAGAAGTGGGGGGTTGCTCTAGAGATCCCACGTATCTATACCAAACCGTTTGCAAAGAACAATCACAATAACCCCATAAGAGTCCAATTGCGATTGGAATCCTGTGTTTTCAAAGGCTACTATGGGGTTATAGACTGAAAAGATATTTTATACTTGCTATAGCTAAATTCACAGATATGAGACTTTAAGCTATTAAATTTGGGGATAAATGTCTACTACTGGTCAAATGATTGTGATTCATGTTCAAGGAAGAAATAGATAATATCCCAACACGAAAATGACTTTGGGATCTCATCAGAGAGAGTATTTCCTCCAAAAACATAGATTGCAAGTTATCTGTACCAACATATTCTATGATATTCTTGTTTATACCCTATCATAGGTAAGCCACAAGAGGGGCCACTGAAAGTGTCTGGAAACTAGGTATGTTCTCTTGATTTTCAAGGGAGCCCTTAAACTGTCTAAAGGCTATATTATCAAATTTTTCATCATTTTTCATACCACACAAAGTAGTTGTCCAATTCTGTTGCCCATTGAACTTTATTTTATTTTTTTAAATAACATTTTATTTTCCTCCAATTACACAGATAAATAATTTTTAAAATAATTTTTAAAAATTTGAGTTCTGAATTCTTTCCCTCCCTGTTCCCATCCCTTTCCCCCTCTTTTCCCTCCTCCTTAAGCAATCTGACAAAGATTTTACATATGTAATCATGTAAAACCTTTTGCCATATTAATCCTTTTGCGGAAGAAAACTAGAATAAAAACAAAACAAAAATAAACAAAAAAATGAAGAAAGCGAAATTGCTTTGGTCTACATTCAGACTCCACCAATTCTTTCTCTGGAGGCAGATGAAATTTTACATCATGAATCCTTTGGCATTGAGCTGGCTAACTACATTGCTGTCATCCACAGTTTTAGAACATATAATATTGTTGTTACTATACAACATTTTCCTGGTTCTGCTCACTGTACTGCATCAGTTCATGTTAAGTTTTTCCAAATTTTCAAAAATTATCAAGTTTATTTCTTAAAATACAATCATGTCCCATTATAATCACACTCCACTACTTATTTGGCCATTCCCCAAATGATGGGCATCCCCCTTACTTTCCAGTTCTTTACCACCACAAAAACAAGTGCTATGAAAATTTTTGTACAGATGTGTCCTTTTCCTTTTTGTTTTTGATCTATCTGGAATACAGAAATAGTTTAAGGATATACACAGTTGTAGAAACCTTTGAGAATAGTTCCATATTGCTCTTCAGAATAGTTAAATGGCTTCCCCAACAGTGCATGTGTTTCAATTTTTCTAATTCCCCTCCAATATACTTTTATTATCCTTTTCTATCATACTAGCCAATCTGATAGGTGTGAGATAGTACCTCATAGTTGTTTTAATTTACATTTCTCTAATTCAAAGTGATTTAGAGAATTTATTCACATGATTATATATAACTTTGGTTACTTATTTGAATATTCTTTGACCATTTATCAATTGTGGAATTCGAGTCTGGGCTTGGGACAAGGACTTAATTCACACCTTGTGGAGGATGATAGTACTAAGTATTAAGTACTAGGTACTGATCTTTTTGCCTAAAGCTCTGGGCAGAGCTCCAAGACAGGACTATCAAGTATGTGTCTGATTGGATCAAGTACACAGTGAGAACAAAAACTTTAGCCTAAGCCTGTGGCTAGAATTTGATTGGTCCCTGACCTGATCAAGATCAGAGTGAGATCCAAAACTTACACCTAAGCTTGAGGCAAGTCTTTAAGCTATCAGCATCACAAGGGCCAATTGAATCAGCAGGGGGAGGAGCTCTCAGAGCTCTCAGTCCTCAGACCATCACATCATTCCCCCCAAGCCTACCTATAATTAAATAGAAAAAATCAGCAAACAACCAAAAAAGCACCTAACCCTAACTCTAAAGAACTTTTATGGAGACAAAGAGCAAGGTACACACACAGAAGGGGACAGTGAAAGCAAAGGAAACACACCCAAAGTTCCAAAAAGAAAAATATGGATTGGACACAGATTCTGGAAGAACTCAAAAAGGACCTCAAAAACCAATGAAAAGGGGCAGAGGAAAAGTGGGAAAAGGAAATGAAAGAGATGCAAGGAGGAATGAAAATGATGTAAGACAAAATGGGTCAATTGAAAAAGGAGAACCAAAAACTGGCAGAGGAAAATTAGGCCTTAAAAATCAGAATTCACCATCTAGAAACTAATGATTTCACCAGAAACCAAGAAGTAATCAAGCAGAATCAAAGAAATGAAAAAAACATAGGAAAACATGAAATATCATATTGAAAAATCAACTGACCTATAAATTAGATCTAGAAGAAAGAATGAAAGAATTATTGGACTACCTGAAAGATATGATCAAGAAAAAACTTTGGACTTCATATTATAAGAAATTATCAAAGAAAACTGCCCAGAGATCCTCAAACAAGAAAATAAAATTGAAATTGAAAGAATTCATAGATGACTTCCAGAAAGCAATTTTCAAATGACAACTTCCAGAAATGTAATATCTAAATTCAAGAGCCACCAAGCTAAGGATAAAATTCTTCAAACAGCCAGAAAGAAACCATTCAAATACCATGGAGCTATAAGGATTACATAGGACCTAGAGGCTTCTACATTAAAGAATCAAAAGACATGGAATATGATATCCAGGAAGATTTGGGTTTATAACCCAGAGTCACCTATTGTTTAAGGAAGAGATAAATTTGGTAGCTTTTGCAGAGGGCAGAGACATGAGACCAAAAAGGAAAAGATTCTGGAATTCTGCAGGAAGGGTTAAGCTGTTACTCAGAGACTGTTGGGTCTGGGGGTCTCTCTCTCTGGAGGTATCTGGGGAGTGAGGCTGCTTATCCTGAGAACTTAGTCCTGATTCTTATCCTGCCTGCTGTCTTGTGTGCAGTATTTCCTTGGAGAAGAACTTGGTGATCTTAAACTACCTCTCTGCAGTGATTGTAAGACCAGATCTAGGTCCTTTTGGATTTGAGATCTTCCCTGTCCTTGCTATAAGCTTACCATAGACTATTACCTTAAATACAAACGGGGGGGGGGGGGGGGGGTTGTGCAGATTTAGCTATGTGCAGGGACTGGAAAATTTAGTGAGTGAGGAAAGATTAGAGTAGTCCAACATCTCTTTGAAGACTCTCCTCCTGGAGATATTTAGATTTGGGGGCGTTTTAGTTGGTGGGATTAGCATTAAGGTTTTCCTGATTCCCTTTAACCTTTTATTATTAAATTAAATATTTCCCAGTTACTGAGTAGTCAGTGTGGTGATCTCAGACCAGGTTCTGTCCTGGTCAGAGTTAATTGTTGGTCTTCAACCCATAGTGAAACATCTTGATATTGGCCCAATCTATCCATCCTATCCCATCCCCAACACCACCCTATTACACTATCCAGGAAAACTGAGTAAATTCTTTCATGGGGAAAAATGAATATTCAATAAGATTTCCAAGCATTACTAAGGAATAAGCCAGACAAGATACCAGGAGTCATGTGTGACAAGAGGCAAGCATCTTCTGAATGCCAGGGAGCCACAGGGCTTCTTATGTCTTTCCAGAGTATGCATGCATTCCCCTTATACAGATAAGCCTTCTAAAATAAGGACTTGTTCTTAATCCAATCAAGGGTTAGGCGTTGAACTGAGACCTAATGATTTAGTGAATGGTTTGTCGAATTCAATATGAAACTTTCATTTTAAAACACCAAGACTGATCTTAGAGTACCAAAAAAAGGGATGCAAACTGGTATTAAATTCTTGAAGGAGGAATGGAGTAAATAGAAATGCACAGCTAATAATTATGAGTATAAATGGGATTAATTCACCCAGGTGAAGAAAATGGATAATGGAAAGGATAAAAAACAGGATATGACAATGTTATTTACAAGAAACACATTGAAAATGAGAGAAGTGAAGATGAGGTTCTGGAGCAGAATGTACTCTGCCTCAGCTGATCCAGAGAAGTTAGGGTAATTGTCATGATCTCTGACACAGTTGGGACTAAAATGGATGTAATGGAAAGAATGAACAGAGTAACTATATTACATTGGGGGGTACTATCGATAATGAAGCATTATCAGTATTGGACCTATACACAAGAGTTATAGCATCCAGATTTTTAAAGGAAAAATTAAATTAGATACAGATGGAAATAGATAACAAAATAATAATATTAAGGAACTTTAGTTTTCTCCTCTCAGAACTAGCTAAATTTAACCAAAAAATAAATAAGAGTGAAATTAAGGAGATGAATAAATCCTTAGATAAGTTAAATATAATAGTTATCTTGAGATTCCCCATACACCTTGCATGAGGCTCGTAGTAGCTCTAAGCCTGAACATACACATAAACTAAACAGAGTTTCTAGTGGAACAACAATGGTCCAGAGAGCATATTCTGCAAAAGTCTTACTTTAACACTCATCATACTATGGAAATAATCCTGTATCCCTGAAGGGTTGTGGCATTAGAACAAAAGTTTTACTGGATATGACCAAGCTGGAAAGACTTGATTTGGAAAGAATATGGTCCTGGCAGTAGATTGTATCTGCTGCCTGAGGACTAATCTAGCTAAATATGGCCCTAGTAATGTATGTTAAATGAGAATCAGACTGGTTATGTGGATCAAATTAAGTGCTCATAGGAACGTGTAGAAACAGACTTAATATTACATTGCTTAGAGCAGCTGCGAATTGCTTTGTAGAACACAAGCTAGAAATATACATTAAGAGCTGCAAAGCTGTTCGTGCTCACTGACCTAGGGATCCCATTACTAGGATTAGGCACTAAGGGTATAATTGAGAGGGTAAAAAGCTGTGCATGTACAAAAATATTCACAGAAGCTTTGTTTCTAATGATAAAATAACTGGAAATAATGCAAATGCAGTGATTGGGAGAAATGGATGAATACATTGTGATATTTAATGTAATGGACTGCATTGTGCTGTTAGCAATAACATTGGAAATATAAGGAAAATGAAGGACATATATGAAGAAATGAGAAAAAAAGAAAAGAGAATGAGAATAACATGTACTATGACTACATTTTAAAAAAATTAACAGCCACAAAATCTAGAGAAAAACGATCCCCCCAAAAAAAATTACAAAGGGAACACAAAGACAGAAGATGTTTATTTTAGCACACATATATAATTTACACATTTTTAAACTAGTTGTAAAAAAGTGCAGTTTGTGGTTTAGTACATAATTCTATTTTATGCATTTATTTTTTTAAAAATTTGGTGGTGGTGGTTACTAAGTATATCATTGAAAAAAAATTGAAAAAAAAAGGAACATGAGCTTCTTGAGAGCAAGAATGAAAAAATAAGTAAAAGAAATATGTCTAAGCTTTTTTTTTTTAATCTTGACTTTCAGGGAATCCAATAATTCTTAAATTATTTCTGCTTCATCTTTTTTTCAGGTCAATTGTTTTTCCAATGAAATAGTTCACATTTTCTTGTATTTATTTATTCTTTTGATTTTGTTTGATTGTTTATGTTCCCTGGATTCATTAGCTTCCACTTGCCCAATTCTAGTTTTTAAGCAATCATTTTCTTCAGTAAGTTTTTGTACCTTTTCCATTTGGCCAACTGTACTTAAAAAAAAAAAATTTTCCTCCCAATTGCATGTAAAAACAATTTTATTTTCCTTTTATTTTCTTTAATTTTGAGTACCAAATTCTCTCCTCCTTTCTTACTTTTTCTTCTTTCTCCCCTCCCTGAGACAGTAAGCAACCTTAATATAGAGCTTACATAAATAATCATGTAAAACATTTTTCCATATTAGTCATTTTGTAGAAGAGATAATGAACAAAAGAAAGAAAAAAAGAAATATAATATGTTTTAGTCTGGAATTCAGACTCCACTAGTCCTTTCTCTGGGAATAGATGATATTTTTCCACATGAGTCTTCGGGATTGATTTGGATTATAATATTGCTTAGAACAACTAAATTATTCTCTGCTATCCAATACAATATTGCTGTTACAATGTTCAATGTTCTTCTGGTTTTTCTCACTTCATTTTATATCAGTTCATTCAAGCCTTCACAGGTTTTTCTGAGATCATCCTACTCATCAACTCCTCAAATTCTAATTCTTTGCTACCACAAAAAGAATGCCTGTATATATTTGTATACAAATAGATCCTTCCTCCAATCTCCCCCCCTCCTTTTTAAAATCTCTTTGGGATATTGGAATTAGTACCATGTTTGTGTCATAAAAGGAATTTGGTAGAACTCCATCTTTGCTTATTATGTCAAATAGTTTGTATAGTATTGGGATTAACTGTTCTCTGAATGTTTGATAGAATTCACTTGTGAATCCGTCGGGCCCTGGGGATTTTTTCTTAGGGAGTTCTTTGATGGCCTGTTGGATTTCTGTTTCTGATATGGGACTATTTAAGAAATCTATTTCTTCTTCTGTTAGTCTAGGCAATTTATATATTTTTTTTGATATTCATCCATATCACCTAGGTTGGTATATTTATTGCCATATAGTTGGGCAAAGTAGTTTTTAATGATTGCCTTAATTTCCTCTTCATTGGAGGTGATTTGTCCCTTTTCATCTATGGTACTGTTAATTTGGTTTTCTTCTTTCCTTTTTTTTCATTAGATTGACCAGTACTTTGTTTATTTTGTTTGTGTTTTTTTTTTTCAAAATACCAGGTTCTAGTCTTATTTATTAGTTCAATAGTTCTATCACTTTCGATTTTATTAATTTCTCCCTTAAATTTTAGGATTTCTAGTTTGGTTTTCTGCTGAGGGTTTTTAATTTGATCGCTTTCAAGTTTTTTTATTTGCATTTCCAATTGATTGATCTCTGCTTTCCCTAGTTTGTTAATATATGCACTCAGGGATATGAATTTACCTCTGATTACCGCTTTGGCTGCATCCCAAAAGGTTTGAAAGGATGTCTCGCCATTGTCATTTTCCTCAATGAAATTATTAATTGTTTCTATGATTTCTTCTCTAACTAAATGATTTTGGAGTATCATATTGTTTAATTTCCAATTACTTTTTGATTTGGTTTTCCACGTACCATTACTGATCATTATTTTTATTGCCTTTTGATCTGAAAAGACTGCATTTATTATTTCTGCTTTTCTTCATTTGTATGCCATTTTTCTGTGACCTAGTGTATGGTCAATCTTTGTGAATGTGCCAAGTGGTGTTGAGAAGAAGGTGTATTCCTTTTTGTCCCTATTTATTTTTCTCCATGTGTCTATTAATTCTAATTTTTCTAAGATTTCATTCACTTCTTTTACCTCTTTCTTATTTATTTTTTGATTTGATTTATCTAAATTTGATAATGGTTGCTTCAAGTCTCCCACTTATATGGTTTTACTTTCTATTTCTTCCTTCAATTCTCTGAGTTTCTCCATTAGAAATTTGGGTGCTATATTATTTGGTGCATACATGTTGATTAGTGATATTTCCTCATTATCTAAAGTCCCTTTTAACAGAATGTAATTACCTTCCCTATCCCTTTTAATCAGGTCTATTTTTGCTTTGGCTTTATCAGGTATCATGATTACAACTCCTGCCTTCTTTCTGTCAGTTGAGGCCCAGAAAGTCTTACTCCATCCTTTAATTCTGACCTTTTGGGTGTCTACCCACCTCATGTATGTTTCTTGAAGACAACATATGGTAGAGTTTTGGATTCTAATCCATTCTGCTATTCGTCTACATTTTATGGGTGAGTTCATCCCATTCATGTTCAAAGTTAGGATTGTCATTTCTGGACTCCCTGGCATTTTGATATCCTTCCCTAATTCTAGCCTTTCTTCTTCAGTTCTAACTTTTTAATCCAGTGATTTATTTTAAATCAATCCCCCTTGTCCCCTCCCTGGATATATTTCCCTTTCTAGCCCCTCCCTTTTTGTTCCCTCCCCCACCCCTCTGTTCTTCCCTCCCTTTTTATGTTCCCTCCCCCCTTAACCCCTTGGTTTTCCCTTCTCCCTACCCTTGTTGGGTAAGATAGAATTCAAGATCCCAGTGGATCTGGATGTTCTTCCCTCTCAGAGTTGATTTCCCTGAGAATAAGGTTTAAGTAAAAACTCTCTTCCTCTCCTTCTTATAGGAGTTTTCTTCCCCTCCCCTTCCCATGTGAATCTTTGTGTGAGAAAGATTATTCTATTTGGTCTTTCTTTTCCCCCTATTTACACATTACATTTCCCCCACATATTAGTATACATAGATTGATATAAATATAGTCCTTATAGAAGAGAGTTTGAATAAAAGAAAAAGATAACATTTTTCTCCTTTTCCCTTTCCTTCATATTTACCTTTTCAGGTATTCCATGCTCTTTGTTTTTTCAATGTCAAACTTTCCACAGAGCTCTGGTATTTTTTTTTGCAAAAACTTGGAAATCTTCTATTTTGTTGAATGCCCATACTTTCCCTTGGAAGTATATAGTCAGTTTTGATGGGTAGCCGATTCTTGGTTGAAGGCCCAGCTCTCTTGCCTTTCTGAAAATCATGTTTCATGCCTTATGATCATTCAGAGTGGAACTTGCAAGGTATTGTGTGACCCTGATTGGCATTCCTTTATATCTAATTTGTCTTTTTCTGGCTTCTTGTAAGATTTTTTTCTTTTGCTTGAAAGCTTTGGAATTTGGCAATTACATTCCTGGGAGTTGTCTTTTGGGGATTTAGTGTAGAGGGTGTTCTGTGAGCTCTTTCAGTGGCTGTTTTGCCCCCTTGTTCTGGAAGCTCTGGGCAATTTTCTTTGATTATATCTTGTAATACGATGTCAAGTTTGCTGTTTATTTCTGACTTTTCTGGTAGTCCAATTATTCTTAAATTGTCTCTTCTACCTCTATTTTCCAAGTCTATGACCTTGTCGGTGGATATTTTATGTTATCTTCTAATTTCTTGGTATTTTTGGCTTTGCTTTATTAATTCTTGCTCGTTTTCTTCCAGTTGGCTGATTCTGACCTTTAAAGCCTGGTTTTCCTTTTCAGTTTGGTCAAACTGGTTTTGTAGATGTGTGAATTTCTTTTGCATTATTTCCAACTTTTCCTCCCAGAAGGCTTCTATCTTTTTGATCATTTCCAATTCAAATTCTTCATGGGTTTGTGGAGAATTTCCATTTCCTTTGAAAGGTTTCGGAGCATTTGCTTGTGTTTCCTCTTCTATCTCCTCTGTATTTTGTATTTTTGCTCCATAAAATGTGTCCAAAGTCGCCCCCTTATTCTTGTGTTTCTTGGAGTGTTGAGGCTTTTCTGTGCTGTTTGCCATCTCTATCTGAGTGGGGAGGTCTAGCTTTTCTTATCCCTGCCTGGTGTTCAGAGGCTTTAGCCCCAGGCAAATTGTCCATTCGTGGGTGTTACTGCTCTCAGTTCCCTCCCGATGCTTCTTCGTTGCCTTACTCCACTCTGAGCCTGGCTTTGCACTGTCCCCGAGGTATCTCAGAGCCTTTGTGGGCCAGAGAGGCCTGCAAGGCTTCCTGGGCCAAGGCTTCCCAGAGCTCTGAGAGCTCCTGATAGGATTAACTTCAGTTGGGTTGGATTGAGTGTGTCTTATGTCAGGGACCTTCCCTGAAACTCGGACGGAAGGATCCAGCCAGGGGGCTATAGGCTCCCCTCTATCTCTCTCTGTTTCCCTGCTGTCTGGGTTCCCCTGCAACTGGCTCAGGTTGTTTTCAGGGTGCGGCCTTCAGAATAGCCGGCCCTGGGGTCCTTTTGCTGGCTCTTAGGTTCCCGCTGCTTCCTCAGACTCAGAGCTCTGGGTTGGGGGGGATGGATCCTTGGACCTTCCTTCTGCCTATCCCTTAGATCCGAGTGATCTCGGGTTCTGGCTTTTGGTGGACTGTACCTTTTGATCCAGGTCCAGGAGGAGGGTTCCCTGGATCTATCCTGTTGTTTGTTTAGAATTCCGGTGTCCTAGGAGCATACAGTTTGAGATCTGTAAGGAAGGAGTTTCAGGAGATCTGAAGTTTAGCTCTCTCTAAGCTGCCATCTTGACCAGAACTCCCCAATTCTACTTTTTAAAGAGTTTTTTTTTTTATTCAGTGAATGGGGGGGGGGTTTATTTAATTAATTAATTTATAAGATATTCCCATGGTTACAAGATTCATGTTCTTCCCCCCCTCCAAACCCTTCCTGTAGCTGACATGCAATTCCAGTGGGTTTTACACATGTCACTGATCAAGATCTATTTCCATATTATTGACATTTGTACTAGGGTGATCATTTAGAGTCTATATCCCCAATTGTATACCCGTGAACCCATGTGATAAAGAAATTGTTTTCCTTCTGTGTTTCTATTCCCATAGTTCTTCCTCTGAATGTGGATAGTGTTCTTTCTCATAAGTCTCTCAGAATTGTCCTGGATCATTGCATTGCTGCTAGTAGAGAAGTCTATTATATTCAATTGTACCACAGTGTATCAGTCTCTGTGTACAATGTTCTCCTGGTTCTGCTCCTTTTACTCTGCATCAATTCCTGGATGTTGTTCCAGTTTACATGGAATTCCTCCAGTTTATTTTTCCTTTCAGCACAATAGTATTCCATTACCAACATATACCACAATTTTTCAGCTATTCCCCAATTGGAGGACATCCCCTCATTTTCCAATTTTTTGCCACTACAAAGAACACAGCTGTGAATATTTTGGTACAAGTGTTTTTCCTTATTGTCTCTTTCGGGTACAACCCCAGAAGTTCTATGGCTGGATCAAAGGACAGGCAGTCTTTTAGTGCCCTTTGGGCATAGTTCCAAATTGCCCTCCAGAATGGTTGCATACATTCTATTCAGTGAAATTTTAAATATCTTTTTCCATATGTCTAATTTTGTTGTGTAATGAATTCTTCTCTTCAGGAAATATTGTGACTTGTTTATCATTTGCCCTGTTCTGTTTTTAAAGGTGATATTTTATACAGTATTTTGGGGGGGATACTTTACAAAATGTCAACTTTTTTCATGACTTTATCATTCTTGTTTATTTTATAATTTTTCCTCTACATAATTTATTTGATTATATATATATTTTTTTTAGCTTTTTCAGGAATCCCTTTTTGGTTCTAAGATTAATTCTTTTTTTTTTTTTTTGAGTCTTTGGATACAGTGGTTTTGACTTTTTTTCTTGTGAGCTTGATTTAATCTTTACTATCTCCATAATAATTTTCTATTTTGAGTTGTTTTTCTTTTCTCATTTGCCAAGACGTCTTCCTGACTTTTAACTTAAAAATGGTTAACGTTGCACTTTCTTCTTGTAGTTGAAGGAGTGCTGTCCTGAACTTAAAGATTTTTTATGCTGTTGCTTTCAGAACTAATTCTGGAAATCTATAAGTTTTCAGTTCTTCTAAGGAGTATGATATAAGAAGAGGTATATTTACTATTCTGGCCTGTGCTCTTTTCTGTGAGCTGCTACAAACACTCTTTTCTGTACTCATATACTACTATTCTCCCAGGGACTGTGACCCAGAATTTCAGCTCAGATCTGCAGTGGGCAATGCAATAGAGTTCTGTACTCAGTGCCAAAAAAGAAATCTTTCTAATTGCCTTTTGACTAGATGTCTGACTCCAGTTACTGTCTTTGAGAAAAAAGCTCTGGAAGCAGCTATTGCTCATTCAGCTTCCCTCATGATCTCTATTGGCTTGCCAAGGTAGGGCCTGTATTTGTTTGCTTATCTGTTCTCCACTCTCACCCTGATGCCATGGACTCTTCCTGCAGACCTTCTAAATTGTCTTCAAAAGGAAAATTGTTTAAACAGATTGTTTTGTGTTCTGCCGCTCCAGAATTCAATTTCAGGCATTATTATAAAGTTATTTAGAAGAGACTTTGATATATATCTGGCTAGTACCTCCCATTTCTCCACCATCTTGGTTTCATCTGCCAGGCATTGACTTTTATAAGAATTTGAATTTCTAAGAGAAATTTTATTTGGAGTCAGAGCTAAAAAACAGAAGTCAGAAACTGAAATTTGATGTCCAAAGGTTCTTGATTATCTTCTTAGTACTACAAAGAAGTCACCATCTCTTGTACATGTCTGATACTTTTCCACCTCTGTGCAACCTTCTCTGGGAAGCCTCCCTACCCTCTCTTCATTCCTGTTCTTTTCCTCTTTTAATGATTTCTTATCTATACTTTTTATATCTTAATTTGTAGATATTTGTTTACATGTAGCCTTTTACATTAGATTGTAAGCTCTTTGAGAGAAGGCATAATTTTGCTTCTTTTTTGTATCTCTGGCACTTAGCATAGTGCCAGGCACATAATAAGCCCTTAAATGTTTATTGATTGCTTGAAGGATTGATTCATATTGTTCATAGTGACTAAAATATGTACTCTATCTCCATATTTTGAAATTTCATCCATAGTCTGATTCAGTTTGAATATTGCCTATCCATGTATGAAAGGGAATTCTTTATTCTCTTTGTCTATTTTGAGTTAACACTTGGTTAACTCTAACTTAGGTACCCCCTACTTAAGTACCTCACCAGACCGTGAAGTGTGAACCAGATTTTCTTTTAGTACCCCTACTTAGTACCTCACCAGACACTAAATAAGAGTGTTTGCAATTCATTTGCTAAAGTGGGTAACAACTCAATTAGTGAGGAAATTGTGAATCCTTTTGATAAGAATTTACACCTCCAGAGGATGAGAATTAGATCTCGCAAGACTCTGCCTCCTTGGGCAGTGCTAGACAATTTGAAAACTGTGATTGGCCACTGTGAAGACAATAGAGACAAGAAGTCTCTATAAAAGTCCTGAATTATCTCAATAGATGCAGAAAAAGCCTTTGATAAAATACAACATCCATTCCTACTAAAAACACTAGAAAGCATAGGAATAGAAGGGTCGTTCCTAAAAATAATAAACAGTATTTATCTAAAACCACCAGCTAATATCATCTGCAATGGGGATAAACTAGATGCATTCCCAATAAGATCAGGAGTGAAACAAGGATGTCCATTATCACCTCTACTATTCAACATTGTACTAGAAACACTAGCAGTAGCAATTAGAGAAGAAAAAGAAATTGAAGGCATCAAAATAGGCAACGAGGAGACCAAGTTATCTCTCTTTGCAGATGACATGATGGTCTACTTAAAGAATCCTAGAGATTCAACCAAAAAGCTAATTGAAATAATCAACAACTTTAGCAAAGTTGCAGGATACAAAATAAACCCACATAAGTCATCAGCTTTTCTATATATCTCCAACACAGCTCAGCAGCAAAAACTAGAAAGAGAAATCCCATTCAAAATCACCTTAGACAAAATAAAATACTTAGGAATCTATCTACTGAGACAAACACAGGAACTATATGAACACAACTACAAAACACTCTACACACAACTAAAACTAGACTTGAGCAATTGGAAAAACATTAACTGCTCATGGATAGGATGAGCCAATATAATAAAAATGAACATCCTACCCAAACTTATTTATCTATTTAGTGCCATACCCATTGAACTCCCAAAATATTTCTTTACTGATTTAGAAAAAAACCATAACAAAATTCATTTGGAATAACAAAAGATCAAGGGTATCCAGGGAAATAATGAAAAAAAAAACACATATGATGGGGGCCTTGCAGTCCCAGACTTTAAACTATATTACAAAGCAGCAGTTATCAAAACAATTTGGTACTGGCTAATAGACAGAAAGGAAGATCAGTGGAAAAGACTGGGGGCAAGCAACCTCAGCAAGACAGTATACGATAAACCCAAAGATCCCAGCTTTGGGGACAAAAATCCACTATTTGATAAAAACTGCTGGGAAAATTGGAAGACAGTGCAGGAGAGATTAGGAATTGATCAACACCTCACCCCCTACACCAAGATAAATTCAAAATGGGTGAATGACTTAAACATAAAGAAGGAAACCATAAGTAAATTGGGTAAACACAGAATAGTATACATGTCAGACCTTTGGGAGGAGAAAGACTTTAAAACCACAGACATAGAAAGAATCACAAAAAGTAAAATAAATAATTTTGACTACATCAAATTAAAAAGCTTTTGTACAAACAAAACCAATGTAACTAAAATCAGAAGGGAAACAACAAATTGGGAAAAAATCTTCATAGAAACCTCTGACAAAGGTTTAATTACCCAAATTTATAAAGAGCTAAATCAATTGTACAAAAAATCAAGCCATTCTCCAATTGATAAATGGGCAAGGGACATGGATAGGCAGTTCTCAGATAAAGAAATCAAAACTATTAATAAGCACATGAAGAAGTGTTCTAAATCTCTTATAATCAGAGAGATGCAAATCAAAACAATTCTGAGGTATCACCTCACGCCTAGCATATTGGCTAACATGATAGCAAAGGAAAGTAATGCATGCTGGAGGGATGTGGCAAAGTAGGGACATTAATTCATTGCTGGTGGAGTTGTGAACTGATCCAACCATTCTGGAGGGCAATTTGGAACTATGCCCAAAGGGAGATAAAAGAACGTCTACCCTTTGATCCAGTCATAGCACTGCTGGGTCTGTACCCCAAAGAGATAATGGACAAAAAGACTTGTACAAGAATATTCAGATGCGCTCTTCGTGGTGGTCAAAAATTGGAAAATGAGGGGATGCCCATCAATTGGGGAATGGCTGAGCACAATGTGGTATATGTTGGTGATGGAATACTATAGTGCTAAAAGGAATAATAAAGTGGAAGAATTCCGCGGATACTGGAACAACCTCCAGGAAGTGATGCAGAGCGAAAGGAGCAGAACCAGGAGAACATTGTACACAGAGACTAATACACTGTGGTATAATCGAATGTAATGGACTTCTCCATTAGGGGCGGTGTAATATCCCTGAACAATCTGCAGGGATCTAGGAGAAAAAACACTATTCATAAGCAGAGGATAAACTGTGGGAGTAGAAACACCAAGGAAAAGCAACTGCATGACTACAGCGGTTGAGGGGACATGACAGAGGAGAGACTCTAAAGGAAACTTTAATGCAAATATTAACAACATGGCAATGGGTTTGAATCAAGAACACATGTGATACCCAGTGGAATCACGCGTCGGCTATGGGGGGTGGGGGGAAGGAAAAGAAAATCATCTTTGTCTTTAATGAATAATGCTTGGAAATGATCAAATAAAATATTATAAAATTAAAAAAAAAAAGTCCTGAATTTCTGGGACTAGAGATCGGCTTCAGGAGTCATCCTCTTCAGTTCAAACTGCCTCTTGGAGGTAACTTGGGTGAGTGAATAGCTGACTTTTCTTTCCTAGCTTCTGGAGAGAGATTAATTCTGGGGTTGAGGGTTAACAAGTCATGCCAGGCTGAGTTGAGCACCAGAGCAATATTTAATGTGATAGGCTAAATATCTTCTCTGCTCTATTTTTGTATTACTAAACTTTCACTCTTTCTACCTATTTTGTAAATAAAAACCATTGAAAGTCATTTTAACTTCAGCTATAATATTTGAAATCAGTGACCACCATATTATTTATAATTTTCATATATTTTAGTAAAACCGTTAATTTTATTTCCTTACACATGAAACTAGTTATCTTCACCCAACAACTTTGTTATGAAGGTATTTATCTCTTTTAAACCTTTTCCCTTGCTTCCTACTTCTCTCTCCCCTCTATTATACCTTCCCCATACTCCTTCTTTCCCCCTTTCTTCACCTCCCTTCCCTTCTTTTCCCTTTGAATACTCATTGTAGAGTATTGTAAATTTGTCTTCACAAGGTTATGGCTTAGATACTCCTGGTCTGGCTTCTACCCTGATCCTCAAAGCCAATGCTTGCAGAATAAAAGATATGGCAAATTTGACCATGCTAGATAGACTTCTAATATAATCCTTGTATTGACCTACTCAAACTAGGAAGATATTTACCATTATTAGATTGACTATCTAGGGAACAACTGTCATGACAACCCAGGGAACAATAGAAAATAAAAAGTGGCTTTCGTTCCACATTCCCTTGGCTTTTGCAATGATGTGATGGCAGCTAAGTATTAGAAAAAGAGAGCAAAATCTTGGATTTTTAGACATCTCTAAATATTAGTACCCTAGATGTGATATTTTTTCCAGAGACCAAAAAGTGAATATATTATGGGATCAAAAAGCTATTTATGTATGGTCAGCATTCACTTATTTTAGAAAAGATAAAAATCAATTATATTACAAAAAAGGTAAATTCAACTTGGCCTAATTTTTTAAACAAGTTAATGCCAAAAATGGGAAGTGGATAAATGAACAGATATTGACTGTAGGCTATCACTGTTCCTAAGGAAGTTTTACTAGAGTAAATAATTTCTATGAAAGTGAAAACAAAAGAATCAACTTGCTGCCTTAGTCATCAAATACTCTGTCTTAGAAGACATTCAGAGAGATGGCAGAGGAATATTAACTGGTTGGTCAAATCTTAGGCAGGACAATCATGGCATCATTGATGAAGGTATGAAGAAGGATTATATAGGCATTTACAAACTATTTTCTTCATCAGACCATATCTTTATAGTCATAATTTTAAAGAATGTACCTGTACTATTAAGTATAAAAAAGCTTTTTATTCAGTAAAACAAAAATCCCATTTAATGCTCTTCTATCAATAAGTTATCTCTTCTATATATACAATGCTGCTGCTGAATCTCTTTCATACTGGCTCTTGAGAGAAAATTGTTAAATTTTCAGTCTAAGTTTTTGTAAAACCAAAATTGGCAAATGCGATAAGTTCAGGTTCACTTTACTGTTTTCTTGATTGTCTAGATGAAAGGGATTGATGGAAAAAATATAAATAATGTAAGATTAAACTTAAAAAAATGTGTCATGTGCATTTTGTTTTTCTAGAGAGCTGATTATTAAACATTTACCAGCAAACTCTTATACATACAGCAAAATCATAGCAGACTCTTTGAAAGATGTAGGAAATAAATAATTTTGTTCAATGATATTTTTGGTCAGTAATTTAAAATGTTGCATAAAACAGGGACATGATTGTTTACCAGAGATGTATGTTTCTGTCATGGCGGATGTCCAGCACAGACTTCAAATGGAAAATGAACTTCCAAAAAGTAGTTGTCTTCTATATGTTAATATTTATATGACATTTTAATTGTGCTGATAGCCTGAGCTCTAGAATACTATAACACCTCCTAAATGAAATCTATGATCATTCCAAAGATTTCAATCTAACTGTCCATCCAGGAAAACCAAGTGAAAAGAAATTGCTTATTGTCTATAATATTATATACAGTTGCACAGTTTATAGAGTTACTTGATTACTATAAACAGATCCAATGTGTAATAATGATTTAGTCCTAGAATTCAACAAAAAGAAAAGACTAGGTACACTTATATTAGAATATTATAGAGTGCTCAAGAATACTTCAAACATTTTTTACTTAAACAACAATTTAAAATTTTTATTTCATTGTTCAATAAATAAATATTTTCACTTCTTTATTCTCCTCTTCCATTTAAAAAGAAACAAATTCTTTTAAAAAAAATGTGTAGTCTAGCAAAATGAATTTCTGTATTGTCCAATTCTTAAAATGTGTGTCTCATTCTGCATCTTGAATCTATCACCCTCACTATTAGGAGATGGAAAGCATAAATCATTATCATTCTTCTGGAATCATGCTTGGTAATTGCATCAATCAATATGTTTTAAGATCACTATTCTTCTAGTTGATACTGTACAGCTATGAGTCATAGAATACCATAGTGCTTGAAATATTAAAGTTCTGAGTCACCCAAAGGGCAGTGGAGAGGTGCATCATGGATTTGAATAGACTGTAATATTTTAACAATGATAAATTTTATGGAAGAAGGAGTTTAAGGATATCATCAAAGAGATGTTAGCCTAGAAAGGGATGAGCTGATCATGTAGCAAAAATAAGGACCAACCAGTGGACAATCCAATCACACTGATATTATATAATGTCAAGAGATCCTAGTGTATTAAATGGATTCCTGGAGAGAATTTATAGGAGAACATAGATAAAATTCACAGGGGATGAGAAGTCTAGGATAGGTTGTGATCAACATTGTTGTATAGAGTTCCCATACTGATGAGATCTCGGATGTATTGGAAAAATGGAAGCATTTAACATTTATCTGTTTTATCCCTTTATACCTCACATCCCCATTCTCTAATTATTAGCTCTTTGAAAGTAAGGACCACACTTCTATTACTTTGTATCTCCCCAGGGCCTTGAACAGCACCAAACCCCAGTAGGAGTTTGATAAATGGTTGCTTGAATAAATGACTGAACCAAGGTTGGTAGAACCAGGTTGCTTACTATATATATGAAGGTTACCTGGTTTTTTGATTTCCTGAAGAAAATGAAAAAAGTTTATAAAAATGGGGGGGGAGGGGAAGGTGAGAGAAGAACACAATTCATTTCTGAATGAAAAAATGGAAAGCTTTCTCTTAAGGTTGGAGAACAACACCTATGTTATAGATGTCAAACCAAATTCATGAACATATTTTAAAAAGGATAAATGTTTTGGATATTAAAAAATAAAACAATAAGACCTAAAATGATAATAGCATACTTTTCTATAGTTCTCTGAGGTTTAGAAAGTGCTTTCTTCTCAGCAACTTTGTGAGTTCAGGAATCAATTATTACTACAATTTTGCAGATGAAACTGAAGCTCAGAAGTAACATAGAGTTAAAAGCAATAAATGATAAAGCTAGAACTTGAACCATAGTTTAGTTTTTTCCCCTCTATACCACAAAGCTTCACAATGATATTTAGAATAAAAACCTGGGATGCACATTTTTACTCCAAAGTCTGTATCTTCACTGTGAGTGGACAAAAAAGGTTCAGCAGAGTATGAACACAAGAATCAACTGTGCAAAAGAGGAGTTCAATGAAAGTTCCACAGAAAATCTCTAAGTCGGTGGGTAGATTTCTCAGCCAATCTTCTCTGGCTCCCCGGAAGAGATAAAAATATGTAGCAGAAAGGAAGTAAGTTTAAAAGGTATGCAGGTTTGCCTGTGACTGCTTCTTAAGATATTGCAGACCTTACATTAAAAAAAAAAGGCAATTCTTGATGCTTGGGGTTTTCCCCACACCTGGGACTATTTACCCAGATATCACTACTATTTTTTTTTTTGCCCAGATATCACTACTATTCCAGGAAACTTTAAAAATGCAATTTTTGTATAATCAAGATACTTCCCATACCATATTGTATATTTAAAGAAAGTGTGGCAAAGTTGATAGTGAGCTAGTCTTGGAATCAGGAAGAACTGGGTCCAAATCCTACTTCTAACATACTGACATTTTAGTTGTATAATCCTGAGTGAGTCACTTAACTTTCAAGTGATCCCCTCAACTCTTTAAGACCCCAAATACTCATTAACTATCTGCATTGAGAAAGAAAAGTTCTATACTGAGAATTCTCCAAAATGATGAAATCACAAGTCTGAGTACTTCTTTTTGGCCACCACCTCATTTCCATATTATTATTTTCTATGACATATATTTTATTATTTATGCAATGTAATATCATTTATATAATTAGCCACATTCAACCTAGGCTTACCAAAGGAATTCAGCAATCTGGGGTTGGGAGGGGGGATTTGCCTTAATATTTTAGTCATTATTTCAACCACTTTTCTCTCCTCTATCATTATTCTTATTCCAATATATAAACAGAAAAAACATGATAGTTATGAGGTTGAAGCGATGGATCAAAGGAAGAGCTCTCCCTCCCTTGTTTCTTCCTTCCGTTATGTTTTCTTTGGTCTATCACCGTAATTAAGTTCGTGGTTAATCTCTCATATATGACAATGAATCTTTAACAAACTCAGCCCTTGTAGCACACTCATGCATTTTCATAAAGGTAGCCCGTAAGCATGGAGTGTAACCTCTTTCATAGAACTTTCCGGAGGGGTCGAATTGGAATACACACTGAAGTTCAGAATTCAGTGACATCCATATCCTGCTTCTATTTGTATTCATTTCACTGCTCCCAAAGATCAAATAAGCAGGAACTGCTTGATTGGAGGCAGATTTGAGCAGTGCAGCCTTCATTATGACACTGCTCAATTTAACCAGTCTGTAAGGAAAGTGACAGGTTAAGGGAAATGTCTTCTCATCTGATGAGGTACATCTGCAGTGTGCATTGTTATCGTCAATAATGGCAAGATTCAAAGGAACTGCCGATCTGAGCTCTGGCATTGGCCCAGGGTATTGTCAGAGAGTCATCGATTTCTTTTGGATCCCAATCAGTAACAGCAGAGGAGAAAAGGGGAAATCAATAAGCCATAGCTGGCATTTGTTCAGTATCTTTTCTTAGAGTGTTTTTATATGAAATTCATTTAACTAAACTCTAATCAAATCAACAAATATTTATTGAGCCTTTGCTGTATTCAGGGCATGGAGCAAGGTGTTACAGGGAGAGACAAAGATGAATAAGACACGGTCTCTGTTCAGATGGAGCTCACAATGGAGTCAGGCTAGACATAAATACATGAAAAGTGAGATAACAATACAAGAGTTAGAGAATAGTACAAGACAAGAGTACAAGAAATGTCACCAGGCATGCATGATTAATTACCAGCTGAGTGGTATAGACAATACAAGCTATGAATTTAGAGAAGTAGGGGATCACTGTGGGTTACAGCGGTCTGAGTTTTCATGGAGGAAGAACGATTTAGATACATCCTTGAGTGGCAGGATAGTGTAGTGGAGAGAACCTTGGGTTTGGAGTAAGAGGATCTTGGGTTCAATGACTAGGTCTGCTCCTTGGATTTAAGCAAATAGCTTACCCTCACTGGGCTTCCATTTATTTTTCTGAAAGATGAGATATTGAACTAGGTGATCTGTTCTACTTCTAAATACAAGGATGCAGTCATGGTATGGCAAAGACAAGGAAGCAGGAAAAGTCAATATCTGCACCTACCAGGTGCAGAATACTGCTCTCAGAAATACAAACTTTAGACATGGCATGGCCTTGATTTCATGGAGTTTATCATTTGGCAGCCAAATAAGTCACCAAGAGAGGTAGGAGTAGCACCCAGTCTTACATGATATGTGTGCCAGAGAGTCATATGAGGACCCTGGCCCTGATTCCAGCTCCCCACCAGGGCCATCATGAAAGAGAATACTTCTTGTGGAGAAACAGTCAACCATCCCCAAAACCAACACCAAGAGCTGAACAGCTACTATTAAGAGGCAGCTAAACCCAAGAGCCCCCAGAACAAGAGAGTCCCCTTCTATCAGATCTGTGTCCAGGTGGTCCACAAAGTCACCAATTGGGGGAATAATCCTGTTACCTTGAATGCTGCCAATATCAGCTATTGGCCATCTTCTACCATTGTCACTCAGAAGCCAGACTAGCTGAAGCAGAAATATAGCCTCAGGAAGGGGCAAGAAGCAACATGTACCAGACAGATAAAACCACCAGTAGCAGTTCCCTTCAGATTTCGATCAAGAGAGATTAAAACAGAGGCCAGAAAAGCCCCAGAAATAGCAGGATCCCCCAAGCTACTGCCTCTGCTTCCAGCCCAGGTCCCATATAAACTATTCTTGTAGATAATACCTTCAGTATCAACCTTCAACAACTGCTACTGATGGACAGGTTAAACCCAAGGGTCCATGTACTAGAAAGAACTTCTCTCTGCTCTCCACAGGCCAGTACCTTGTTTCTAATCTCTACCCTCTTCCTAAGCCATTGTCCAAAGAAGCAACTTTTGTAGGATACTACCTAACAACTGCTTCTATAAGGATTTGTAAGATTTAAATCAATATCCAGTAACTTCAAGTATTATATTTTATATTTATTAATAATCACTTGAAGTAGAAAAAATACAAGAACAAAAGTAAAAACCTGAGTAAAGACATGCAAAAAAAATTCTCCTGCCTAGAACTCACCCCACCTCCAAAAACCACAATTAGGGGAGAAGAGCAAGAGGGCAGAGTGACACAAAACTTATATCCTCCCTACTGCATGGAACATGAGAGGGAACATGGGAAGCCAGGATTTAGAGTCCTGGGGAGCAAATCCTAATTACAGATTGTAGCCCCAGTTGTCTCAGTAACTGCTGCCAGAACCCCAAAAAGGAAATCCCCACCACTGAAGTTTGTTCAACATCAGTAGCAAATATGGTTTTAGAAATGGACATAAAATTGATGAAGATGTATTACTATCTGTCTTGATAGTACCAGACTACACCAACCAGACTGCACATCTCTGCACTTTTACACCTTGTCCCAGAAACTTCATCTTGGAGGATAAATTCAGCTCTGGAATTTATAAATCAGAAATACCTGCACCCTTGAGACCTGTGTAATTGGAAATCTTATGTCTTTGAACTCCATTTCCCAGGAGTCCACTGACTTCCTGTCATTAAGTGCTGACATAGACAGGAGAATAAATAGGGTGGTCCTCTGTGGCCAGCTTTCTTTGCTTCCTGTTGGCGACTGTGGTGGAACGGTGGTTTTTGAAAAGGTAAATTAGCCATGGGCACGTGGTTTTATTTTATTACCTTTTTATTTTTGCTACTTCTAGTGAGTATTAGTAAATCTTATAAAATATAATATTTGAAATTATTGCATATTAATTTTAATTTTTACAGACCGTAGCCTTTCCTTAGACGATTCCTCCCTCAACTTCTATTTAAGGAGGGCACCCAGGTTAGCTATCTCTTCATGTTGTATAAGACTACTCTTCTGGATTTTTCCCATCATGCCTAGAAAACTCAAATGCAACAAGTTTAAAACCAAATTTATTTTCTTTCCCCTGAGGAACCATCATCCTTTCAGTTTGTAATTTCGGCCTTTTCATGGACTTCTCATTTTCCCTCACCCCACAAATCCAGTTCATTGCCAAATTTTCCATTTCTACCTTCAGAACATCTTGTGCATGTGACCCCCCTCTCTCCATTCACAAAGCTGCCACCTTAGTTCAAGCCCTAATCACTTTTCTCCTAGATTATTGCAATAGACTAATAATTGGTCTCCCTGCATTAAATCTACCCCCCTCCAGTCCATACTTTACACAACTGCTAAGGTAATTTTCTTTAAGTGCAGATCTGGCCCTGTGACTTGCCTATTCAAGACCAACTCTAATGGTTTCCTATGGCCTCTAAGATACAATATAAATGCCTGTGTTTAGCTTTTAAAACTATACAACTGAGCCCCAACTTCTGTTTCTAGCTTCACTGGACATTTCTCTCCCTCACACACTCTATTATCCAGCCAAACTGTCCTTCTCTCTGTTCCTCCCTCAGGGATATTTTGTCTCAAATCTCTGTGGTTTTGTATTATTTATCCTTCTTGCCTAGAATGTACGTTTTTTTACTTGCATCTCCTAGAATTCCTATCATCCTTTTAAGATGAAGTTTAGGCATTATCTTCTGCAGGAAGATTTTTCTTTTCTAATTTTTTTCTTTTTTTCTTTTCTTTTCTAATTTATTTTATTATTTTATTTTATTATTTTATTATTATTATTTTTTATTTTCTTTTTTATTATTTCTTTTTTATTTTATTTTTTATTTATATTTATGTATATGTTTATATATAATTTATAAAATTATTTATTTTATTATTTATTTATTTTTATTATTATTTTATTTTATTTTCTAATTTCCTCCCTTCCTGCAATTGCTAGTTTCTTCCTTCTTGAATGACCTTGTATTTACCTATTTGTATTTATTAACTTCATATTTATACTGTATATATTATATATATATATATGCCTGTTTTATTACTAGAATGTAAGATCATTGTGAGAAGATGTAATTTTTAGCACATAGTAGATGCTTAAAATACTTTTGATTAGTGAACAAGGAAAAAATATTTTTAGTTATGTTACGGGAAAGATTTAAAAAAAAATTTTTAATCAATTACATGTAATAAGAAATTGCCACACAAGTTTTTCTAAATTATATGGTTGAACTTAACTCCCTCCCTCCTTTTCCTTCCCCCTCTCAGTGATGGCAAGTGATTTGATTTGGCTTATACATGTATTAGAAAGGGTTTTTTAAAAATGGCATAAAATCAGTATTTGGAATGGATGAGATAATAATTTAACAGGAAGAAGATAACCTTGCTCAAACTTTTTGTTGTTCAGTCATTTTCAGTAGTGCCCAACTCTTTGTGGCCCCTTTGGGGATTTTCTTGGCAAAAGATACTGGATTGGTTTGCCATTTCTTTTTCCAGTTCATTTTTCAGATGAAGAAACTGAGGCAAACAGTGTTGAGTATCTTGTCCAGGGTCACACAGCCAGTAAGTATCTAAGGCAGAATGTGAATCAAGAAAGATGTCTTCATGATTCCAGGCATGGTGCTCTATCTCCTGAACCACCTAGCTGGCTCAAACTTTGTCTTGCTTCTGTTTTCTCTCCCGAGGAGGATGGTCTTTGGACTCTGAACAAATATAACAAATAGGGAGCTGATGTCCATGGTAAGTGAGGACAGAGTAACCAAGGAACTAGTCTCCTTTGATGAATCCTTTACTTCATCCAGATGGACTATATTCTTAGGTCCTGAAAGAACCAATATGTGTGATGACTGAACCACTGTTAGTGATTTCTAAAAAAAAAAAAAGTAACAGAGAGACATTATGGGGAGATTGGAGTAGGGCACTTATGTAAATTTTTTAAAAGGGAAAGAGAATGAAGTCTACAAACAATAGACCAATAAGCTTGATTGCAATTTCTGGGAAAATTATGCCAGATATTATTACAGAGATGGTCAGGGAGCATCTGCAAGAAGAAGTGGTCATCACAAAGAGACAACACAATATTATCATAAGCAAGTTGTTCTAGACCAAAATTATTTCCTTTTTTGGTGACAGAAACTATCAAAATTGGTAGACAGAAATACTGCTAGTTGTCTATGTGGAAGAGAGCCAGACCTGAAGATGGAAGGTCCTGGGGTCCAATTTGGCTTCAAACAGTTTCTAATTGTATGACCCTGGCAAAGTCACTTAACCCTCCTTGCCTAGCCCTCACTGCTCTTCTGTCTTGGAACCAATACTTAGTATTGGTTCCAAGAGAGAAGATAAGGGTTTAAAAAATAGTAGAAGAGCTGCTAAAGATAGTAGTTTACCTAGAGTTAGCCATGAATTTATTCGTTCAAATATCTCATACTAATCTTGAAAAAAAAATTGAAAGATATAGACAAGGTAATAATGCAATTAGATGAATATGGAACTTATTGAATGGTAAGACTCAAAAAGCAGTCATTAATGTTTGGAGTCATTTTGGAAGAAGGTCTCCAATGGAGGGTCTCAGTTATCTATGATCAGACTTTTACTGTTGCACATTTTAATAAATTATTTAGATAAAGGCAAAAATAATATGATTATCAATTTTTAAATGATGTAAACCAAGAACTACTACAAGATCTAAACAGATGATTTCGTTTTTATTAAGTGATCAGTATTAGTATACTTGGCTAGGTGGAAAAGGAGATAAAATGCTCAGCCTGGAGTCAGGAAGACTCATCTTCCTGAATTCAAATCTGGACTCAGAAACTTACTGGCTGTGTGACCCTGGACAAGCCCTAATTCTGTTTGCCTCAGTTTTCTCATCTGTCAAATGAACTGGTGAAGGAAATAGGGAACCACTCCAGTACCTTCGCAAGAAAATTTCAAATGGAGTAGCAGAGTTAGATACAACTGAAAATGACTGAACAAGAAGTCTTATTGTGTGCTAAATATTGTGTTAAGTGCTCAAGTTAAAAAAAAATGAACAAACAAAACAAAAGAAAAGGGAAATAGTTCCTGTCCTCCAGGAGATTATATTTGAGCAGAAGAAATGAACTTGCATACAGATAAGTCAAATAAAAAACGTTTATTCAAAATAAATATGAAGTTTGGGGAGGGCAGGGACACTAAAGATGGAAGGAATTAGGAAAGTCCTCTTACAAAAGGTAGCATTTGAAAGGAGTTTTGAAGGGAGTTATAGATTTCAAGAGGCTAAACTGAAGATAATGTGTTGTGTTTGGGAAATAGCAAACAGGATAGTTTTCTTGGAAAATGTATGAGTAAAGTAATGTGAAATCAGTCAAGAAGTATAGGCTGGAAGCAGATTGTGAGGATAATAAAGTGCAAAGTAAAAGAATTGGGGGGAGAGCAGTTAGGTGTCTTAGTGGATAGAGAGCTATTCCTGGAGATGGGAGGTCATGGATTAAATTTGACCTTAGATAATTTCTAGCTGTGTGACCATGAGCAAGTCACTTATCCCCAATTACCTAGCTCTTAACTACTTTTATGCCTTGGAACTTAGTATTGATTCTAAGACAGAAGGTAGGGTTAAAAAAAAAAGTGTGTTGAGTTTTATTCTGAAGCCAATGTGAGCCAACAATTTGAGTAGGAAACTGATAGGGTCAAACCTGTACTTTAGGAATATTAATTCTGTGATATGCTGAGAATGGATTGTAGAGGGGAGAAAATAGAAGGAAGATCAATTAGGAAGTCTAGGCAATATATATTGTTACAATTTTTCTCTATATAATACATAATTCTACTTTTGGGGGTGGGGAATGAAAAGGATGAGAATTAATGAGGACTAGGGAAAAAATGTGTATTCTACCATATTTGGGGGCATGTGCTCCCATTATAGTTTTTATTCCTTGTTTTGTTCATATAATTCTTATAGTTTATTCACAGAATGTATTCAAGAAATAGTATCTGATGATTAAGGAATCATAGTTATTTTCAATAACCATCATCCATACAGCTAATTGTTAAGCTCTAGAATTGATGTAACTCTGGAAAATTCTCTTTTTTGAAACTGGAATCATTTGGATAAAGTACTTTCCTTTTTTGTTTACTTCACAAAAGTTTAGGTAAACAATGATGAGTGTCTTCATGAAGATAAGAACTATCTGAGTGGAGAAAAGGGAGTAGATATCATAGATAGTGCAGAGGTAAAACTGACAAAACATAGCAACTGATTAACTATGAGGAGTGGAGACTAGTGAAGAATTAAAGATAAACTGAAGCTTATTAACTTGGGAGGCTAGATAGAGATAGAGAAACAGAGATAAAGAAGTACAGAAAAAGAGACAGAGAGAGAGAGAGACAGAGAAGAGAGACAGAGAGAGAGAGAGAGAGAGAAGTAAACAGAAAGATAGAGTCAAGGACAAAAACAGAGGAAGAAAGCCAAAGAGAGGAGACACAGAGAGACAGTAAGATAGAGACAGAGACAGAGAAACAGATCACAGAAAAATAGAGACAGAGACAGGATGACAGAAAGAGAATAGAGTAAAGACCACTGAAGACAAAAATAATAAGATGAATTTAATAATAATAATAAATATAGTTTTACACTTAGGTTAAAAACAACAGCAATAATTTCACAAGTGCAAGCCTAGACGGCAGTTGTACTGAAAGAAGATCTGTGGGATTTAGTGTACTTCACAGTCAATATGAGTCAATGATGAGGCATTGGGAGTCAACAAAGGTTATGTAATTCATAGGTCTCATTGAGTAAGGCATAATGTCCAGGACTAGGGAATTAATGGTTTTGCTGTACTTTATCTCAGTCTGACTATAATAGGAATGCTGAACTGTGTTCAGCTCTAGTTATATCCTTTTAAGAAAGATATTGATAAAATGGAGTACATCCAGAGTAGCAAAACCAAAATAGGCAAGGGCTTCATATTATATGATGATTACTTGAAGGATTACTTGGGGATATTTAGCTTAGAAAACAAAAGACTTAGGAAGTACATGAAAGCTGTATCTTAATTATTTGAAAGGTTGACAGCTGGAGGAACTATTAGAATCTTTCTGTTAAGCCCTGAAGGGCAAAAGTAGGAGCTAGGTGTGAAAGATGCAAAAAGACAAATTTAGTCTCCAGTTGAAAAAATTTTCCATAACAACTGGAAAATGGAAACTGACTTAGAGTGAAGACACTTGGCTGTGGAATTGGACCCCTGGAGGAGCTTGTGCAGGAGACCTCAGACTGCTTTCTTTTTAGACTCATCATAGTGAGTGTAAAGGATAACTTAGTTTCCTTGCCTTTCTGGAGGTGTTTGAGACTCCTTTTCCCTGGCTACAAAAGTAGAAAGGACTTCTTTATGAGGTAGATTGTCTCCCTCTTATTGCAAAGGCTGGATAATCACTTTTCAAATTCTGAAATTCTGTATATTTCTATGATAATGTAGTGACAATGGATAGGGCAACAGAGAGGAAAGAATGAATGCAAATAATATGGTGGTAGACTCAACAAGATTTGGTAACTCACTAGAAATACAAAATCATTCATTCAATCAATATTTATTAAACACCTACTATGTGCTAGGCATTATACTAAGCTGATAATAGTCAAACAATTCACAATGTGTCATTGTATTTTATACAATTTTATTTTATTTGTATAATGTTCTCCTGATTCTACTCACTTCATTTCACATCTTTCATTTAAGTCTTTCCCAACTTTTTTGTGATCAAATTGTTATTTTTTATGGTGCAATTATAATTGCTACCCCTTCTTCTTTTTTTATCTTTGGTCAAAGCATAGTAGATTCTATTCCATCCATCTTTACTCTGTATTTGTCTCCCTTCTTTATTTGTGTTTCTTATAGACAGAATACTGTGGGATTTTGACTTTTAAACCACTCTACTATTTTCTTCTGTTTTATGAGTGAGTTCATCCTGTTCACATTCACAGTTATGATTACTGTGTGTTTCTCACCACCTTATTTTTCTGCTGTTTATCCTTCTCCTCCTCTTCTTTTATACTCTTCCTGTTCACAGATATATTTGTTTCTGACTAATGTTAGAATTTATTGGTTAGACTTATTATTTAAACTGGTGGTTGCCAGGGATTTAATTTCTAAATCCCAAATGAATTACTAAAGTAGAATGGGATTTATGATAGTTTATTACAATAGAGGGAAGATATTAAGGAACAGATAAAAGGGGAGAGAGAGCTCTGGCTTCCTCAGAGCCAGGTAGAAATTTTAATCCCCAGCCAGGGAAAAGGAGTCTCAACGATGGGCCTATCTTGGAGGTTCACACCTCCAGAAAGGCAAGGAAACTAAGTTATCCTTTACACTCACTATGATGAGTCTAAAAAGAAAGCAGTCTGAGGTCTCCTGCACAAGCTCTTCTAGGGGTCCAATTCCACAGCAAGTGTCTTCACTCTAAGTCAGAATTTCCATTTTCCAGTCTCTCAAGTGTCTGTCTTCCAGTTCAACTCTGAGTGACTGAATCTAATGATTGTGTATGCCTCTGTTTCCTCTATTTAAAGATCTTTTTCTCTTATGTCACCTCCCCTAAATTTTATGTCTACCAATCACAGAAGATGCTCCTCTCAAGGACTGCCCATTCTTTCACACATGAGTAACAGACCTCCCACTCAATATGTGAAATGGGTGTTCATACCTTTTTGTAGCTAGTTCACACCTTTTTCTGGTTAAAATATGTAGATCTACTTTAAATACTGGGTTTACACTTTTGGGGATTAAAATCTAAAAATAGACAGGGGATTACAATTTTATCTTCACTATCAAGGAAGAGCTAAGTACCTTCATTGTTACAATCTGGGGAGAGTCAAATCCAATCTTTACACTAAGTTTAGCCTCCCTTTTATCCATCCCCCCTTTTATTATTCTCTCTCCCATTCTTACTTCCCTATAGGATAAGACAGTTTCCTATAGTTAACTGACTGCTGAGGTTATTCCTACTTTGCACCTATGCCTATGAGAATAAGGTTCAAGCATTGCCTGCCATGCTCTCCATCTACCACTCTACTATATTGATTCTTACATGCTTCATCATGTAAGATTATTTATCCCAATTTTTTCTCCTTTTCCCTTTCCCCAGTATATTCCTCTTTCTTATTCCTTGATCTTGTTTTGCTTGTTTTTTGCTATCATCCTAGCACATTCAATTTATTCCTTGCTGTCCTATGTATGATCCTATTCATTGCCCCAATAGTGATGAAGTTATCTTCCGTGCCTTAAGTATCCTAAGTAATTTAGTTAACTTAAGTAATTCAAGCATCATACATATTGTAATATCTTAGTTCCACATTATGTAGTAATTCAATCAGTTTAAACCCCATTGTTTCCCTTGATTACCTTAACTATTTCTTGTATCATAAATATCTTAAGTATCTTATTTATCACCTAAGTAGTACTTCAATCAGTTTAACCCAATTGAGTCCCTTGAGTTTTTTTTTTTTTCTTTTTTATGCCTCTTTTAAGTAGCAAATTTAATCACTGAATTTTCTTTTTGGCTTTGATCATTTTTTCAGGAATGCCTGGAAGTACTTTATTGTATTAAATGTTCATAGTTTTCCCTTATGCTCAGTTCTGTTGGGCAGGTGATTCTTTGTCATGTAGAATATCAATATCCACACCTTTATGTCTACATTTGTAATGTAGAAAATGCTAGGTCCTAAGCAATACTGTCTCTGGCTCCACAATATTTGGATTTTTTTCCCCTAGCTGATTGTAGTATTTTCTCCTTGCCTTTAGTGTTCTGAAATTTGACTATAATGGTCCTGGAATTGTTAAATTTGGGGAGTTCTTTTGAGATATGATAAGTGGATTTTTTTCCATTTCTATTTTCCCTTCTTGTTTGAGATATCAGGGCAGTTGTCCCTGATAATTTCGAGGAAATATCATGCTAGACTTTTTTTTTTTAATCACAGCTTTTGTACAGTCCAATGATTCTTAGATTATTTTTCCTGGATCTATTTTTCAGGTCAGTTGTATTTCCAATGAGATATTTCTGATTTTTTTGTTTATATTTCTTTTGAATTTGTTTTATTGTTTTCTGCTCTCTTATAGTCATTAGCTTCCGTTTGTACAATTCTAATTTTTATGGAGTCATTTTCTTCTTTGAGGCTTTATGTTTCTTTTTAGAGAGTTATTTTCTTTTTGGAGATTTCAAATTTCCTTTTTGGGGGGTATGTTTCCTTTGATCTAAGCTGTTGGCTTTTTCTATCCTTTTCTTTTCTATTTTTTCTTTTAAATCTCTTATTATTGATTTTTGATCCTCTTTTGGATATCTTCCAGGAGTTCCTTTTGGGTCTGATATCTTCTTACATTTTCCCTTGAGGGTTCACATATTTCCATTTTGGCTTTGCTGTCCTCTTCTGAGCTTGCATTTTGGGCTTCCCTTTTGCTGAAATAGTTTTCTAGGACTAGTCCTTTTCATTGTCTTTTATTCATTTTGGGAAGCTTTTTTGGTGATTTGATTACATGTTGAGGTTCTGATCCACTTCTGGAGTGGAGGGACTACAGTTTCACAGTGGATTTATTTTTTGTTAATCTTTATACATTTTATTGAGCCCATATATAGTCTTTCCAAAGTCGTATCTTTGAATTTTTATTTATATATTTTTAATATAATTTTATTTTAAAAATATTTTTCTATGGTTACATGATTAATTTTCTCTTCCCTCCCCTCTTCCAGAGATGACAAGCAATTCTATTGGTTTATATATACATATATTATCACTCAAAACCTATTTCCATATTATTCATTTTTATAAAAGAGCAATCTTTTAAAACCAAAACCCCAAATCATATACCCATATAAACAAGTGATAAATGATAAATCATGAGTTTTTCTTCTGCATTTCTACTCCATGGTTCTTTCTCTAGATGTGGATAGCATTCCTTCTTGTAAGTCCCTCAGGATTGTCCTGGATCATTGCATCTCTGTTAGTAGAACAATCTATTACATTTGATCATTCCACAATATTTCAATTGCTCTATATAATGTTCTCTTGGTTCTGCTCATTTCACTCTACGTCAGTTCACGTAAGTCCTTCCAGTTCTTATAGAAATCAAGTGATTCACCATTCCTTATAGCATAATAGTATTTTACCACCATCATACACCACAATTTGTTCAGCCATTCTCCAACTGCCTCATTTTCCAATTTTTTGCTACCACAAAAAAAATGCACTGGATTTAATTGGATTCCACCCCTCAGTTGCCAGCTCTCCTGAACACTGGAGTTTTTCCTTCTTCTGAGGGTTCCCCTAGGTCTGATAGTCAAACTCCTCGCACTTTTTGCACTGCTGATTCCTCTGCTCTTACCCCAGTGAGGCAGAGTCTTTCTGTTGTCCTTCTACATTTTCTTGGCTGAAACACTGCTTCACTCCATATTCTGTTGCTTCTATCACTCCCAAATTTTTTTGAGGTATTTTTTTTCTTAGGTGTTGATTTGGGGGTGATTTGGGCCAACCTCTGAACATTCCTTACTCTACCATGTTAGCTGCTAGAAGCCTAAAAATCTCTTTTTTAAACTCTTACTTTCTGTCTTAATAACAATGCTAAAACAGTAAGGCAAAGGACAGGGAAAGGGAGTTAAATGACTTGTCCAGGTCTGTGTGACCCTGGGAAGTGTCAGAGACCAGATTTGAACCCTAGTCCTCTTGACTTCAAGTCTGGCATTCTGCTCACTGTATCACCTACCATTCTTCCAGTCACCAAGATTTTCAACCTGGAAGGCTTTCTTAACTCCTCATTCTCCCTCAACTCAAACATGTGATTCTACCTTATCAAGGATTCTTGTGTGTTCCTCTCACTATTGATGTAGCTACAAAACTATTGTAGGCCTTCATCACTTAATCTTTTCAAATATGTCTTCTTACCCAATCAAGTATATTTTGGTTTTTAACTTCATATATTTTGATTTTCATATTTACTACTTTTGAACTAGTTTTGTTATTATTGTTATTCAATCATGTCTCACTCTTTGTGACCCTATTTGGGGTTTTCTTAGCAAGATTATTAGAGGGGTTTCTCATTTCCTTCTTGAGCTCATTTTACACTTGAGGAAGCTAAAGCAAACAGGGTTAAATGACTTGCCCAGGTTCACATAATTATTAAGTGTCTGAGGCCAGATTTGAATTTAGGCAGAGTGTTCTTGTCTTTGGGCCTAGAACTCTATCCACTGTGCCATCAAACTATATCTTGAGCTAATTTATGGGTTGTTATTTATTCATTTTCCAATCTAAACAGTGGCTCAAGTCCATTTGCAAATGACTCTTCTCATTGGTGAAGATTGCCCATCGCTTCATGTCTGCATGAAGAACTGAGTTTAGGAGAAGAGAAATCCATCTTCTGACTTTCAGGTTAATAATTCCTGAATCTCTCTTTTAAGGGAGAGTTCTCTAAAGGGAGAGAAAATCTCTGGGGAAAAGTTGATGTGTAGAGGAATACTTCTCTCATGTCCCTGTCCCTATCTTACTGTTATGGAGACTAGAGGAAATTTCCCCTGAGATTTGGGACTCTGTCTCTTGATCTAACTCCCAGTGGGAGCTCTGATTCATTCTGATAGAGTGGCATTGTCTAAAATATTATTATCTGTATGACTTATTTCTGTCTGCTATTGGTTTGGATGAATTAGTTTATTTGCTATTTGTTATGTATATGTATGTATATATGTGAGTGTATATATATATATATATATATATATATAACTGTCTTTTACACACATACACACTAAAAAAAAATCTTAGGGCACTCCTCTGTTAAAGGATAGAGCTGATATTAGTCTATTAAAAAAAGGAATAGTATGAAAATAGGTTCTGAGTGATTATGTGTGTGTGTGTGTGTGTGTGTGTGTGTGTGTGTGTCCCAGTGGAAATGCTTGTTCACTCTGGGAGGGGGGAGTGAAGAGCTGAGAGAGACAACATGAATCCTATAACCCTGGGAAAAATTTTAAATAAAATTTAAAATAATAAACAAAATAAAGAATAGAGATCAGGAATTCAGCTTGAACCCCAAAATTGTTTTCCCTAGACTAACAATATTGGGGTGAGGAAAGGCAGATAGACATAATGTTAGTTTGATATCCCATCTGTGAGGATAGCTGAGTGACTAGCCTCACTGCCCCAGTTAACTACTTCCCCTGCTGGCATGAATCAAAGTTTCCCTTGGAGAAGGGTAAGTGGAGAAGATACTATAGATAACTTTTCATGCCTTTCTTTAAGTCACATGTGAATATATATCCTTACACCAATTTCTTTAGTTACATGATCAATTAATCTTCACCTAGTCCTATCTTCCAGGGGTGGCAGAGTAATCCAGAGCAACTCTGTGTCATCTTGAGAATCCTCTCTGACCAAGATTTAAATATTGCCACAAAACAAATACAGGAGTGAAAGAAGCAACAAGGAGACAGAATGAAACAACTTTTAAGGAAAGAAAAAATTCAAAAGATAAGCAGAGAACATCTGGGGCACTGGGATGAAAGTAGATCAGAGCCAGCAAGAGGCTATAGCAAGGAGGGAAGAGCAAGTCACAGCCCGTCACCCTACATATGCTGTCCAAGGTTCAGAGTCTAAGCTAGGGTCAAACATCCAGACCCTGAGATCCTGCCTGGACAAATAGTGGTATGAACCAAACCCGACCCCTTGAAATTTCAAAACTGTGGAGAAATCCTGAGCTCCAACTCAGGGAATTCTAGTCTGGTCTTAGGATAAGGTCTTAGCTCACATTTTGGGGTGGCTGAGAGTACTAAGTACTGATCTTTTTGCCTAAATCTCATGGCAGAGATCCAATACAGGACAATCAGGGGTGTGCCTGATTAGATCAAGTACAGAGTGAGAACAAAAACTTGAACTAAACCTGGGGCTAGAATTTGATCAGTTCCTAACCTGATCAAGATCCTAGTGAGATCAAAAGCTTACACCTAAGCCTGAAGTAAGAATTTAAGCTATCAGCATCTTAAGGGTCAATTGAATCAGGCTGGGGAGGGGACTCTCATAGCTCTCAGCCCTCAGACCATCCCAAGTCTACCTAGAATTAGATAGGGAAAATGAGCAAACAACAATAATAAAAAAGCAAGTAACTAAAGAATTTTTATGGAGATGAAGTGGAAGGTACAGACACAAAAGGGGGCAGTGAAAGCAAAAGACTTCACCTATCCATTTTTACTTTGTTGTTAATATAAGTACTTAGAAATATAAAAATTTTGTGAGCCCTGTTTTAGCTATATTCCACAAGTTTTGGCTTATTGTTTCATTGTCCTTATTTTCTTTCATATAATCCTTATGTCCATGATTTGTTATCTGATGCCCTTGTCTAGAATGACAATTTAGTTTTTACTTGTCTGTGTCCTTTATTTATATTTCACTTACTGATTACAATTTTATTGTGCCATGATCTGTAAAAGATGAATTTAATATTTCTGCCTGTCTGCATTTGTTATGAATTCCAATTTCTCTCTATATTTCTTTATTTAGTTATTTTATTAGGGCTTTTTCAAACACTACGTGGAATGGGAGGGGGCCATGTGGACATTCCATTCTCTTTTCTGGGTTTGTGATTATAGTTACTTTTGAGATATCATTCTCTCTTTTCTAGTGTTTTGTGAGTAGGCTAAACTCAATAATCTATTGCCCTCCTCGCCTCCACACACACACATACACACTTTCTGCAGAGGGATGGTAGAATCTGATTGAAGATACACTGAATAGAGTTTTCATAATATTAAA
This sequence comes from Monodelphis domestica, assembly GCF_027887165.1. Classification (NCBI taxonomy): domain Eukaryota; kingdom Metazoa; phylum Chordata; class Mammalia; order Didelphimorphia; family Didelphidae; genus Monodelphis; species Monodelphis domestica. Next base: position 201,826,076 of record NC_077232.1, on the reverse strand, counting down.
CTCCTTAGTATCTGATGAATGAAGGCTGGTAATGAAGAATGAGAGCTGAGAAGTTTCACATTATCTCTAATTTTCTCTCCGTTAAACTACTCTTACTTTCCCTGTACATTTCCTAAAGGTTTATGAGTAGGCTAGAGGCAGAGAGGATGATCTATAGGGAACTGAATGAAGAACAAACCTTCAATTGTCTCCATTTTTTTTTAATCCTTACCTCACATCTTAGAATCAATACTGTATATTGGTTCCAAGGCAGAAGAGTGGTAAGATTTAGGCAATGGGGGTTAAGTGACCTGCCTGGGGTCACATAGCTGGGAAGTGTCTGAGGTCAGATTTGAACCCAGGACCTCCCATCTCTAGACCTGGCATTGATTCCACTGAGTGATTCAGCTGCCCCATGTTTCCATTAAAAAAAAAGAGAGACTTGCCTGTTTTTCTTCTCTTTCTCAGTTTACTGTTTATAAAATTTTTTAAACTAATTTTGAATATTTCATAATTTTGAAGGTAAGAGATTGAGTTAGGATGAGGTCAAGCTTTTTATTTGGTCATCTTGCTGGAAGCTTACACATATTCTTAATGTACCATGATAGTAATGTAAGTAATCCTGAGGTATCATTTCTCACCCATCAGGCTAGAAAATCAATCAATTAAATAAGCCAAGCACTGAGCATACCAAGACAAAAGTGTGACAGTCAGTCCTGTCCCTAAAGGAACTTACATTCTATGAAGAAAATGCAATGGAAATGTCTTCACTCATAAGTCAATACAATATAAATATGAATGAATTTTGAAATTGGAGAGAAGTAACCATGCCTGAGGAAATCAGAAAAGGTCTTTTGAAGGAGATAGAATTTGCATTGAGACTTAAAGAGAGTTCCAAATGGGAAGAAGGAGAGAATGAGGGGTGGGGAGGAGAGACAGAGACACAGACACAGAGCGAGACAGAGAGAAACAGACACAGACAAAGAGACAGAGAGACAGAAAGAAACAGAGAAACAGACAGAGAGACAGAGGGATGAGAAAGTTTTCTAGGAAGAGAGAGCGCTTCCTAGGGCTAGGGAGGAGTCTGTCATAGGTGTGAAATATACTGCCTGAAGACTACATGAGACCCACAACACTCCCTGCTGCTGCCCAAATCAGATTAAAATGTAATTGGAAAATATTTAACAAAATACATGAAAATGCAATAAGAAATAGTATTATATTTTAAAATAAAATAATATAATTTCTCTGCATTTTTTATTATTATAAAATGAATCATTTATTATGTGGTTTTTACAATTCTTGTTTGTTAATGTTGATTTGCATGGTTACAGTAGATATTAAAAGAATAATTTTCCACTCTCAAATGTCTAGTTGTTGGTAGTGATCTTGGAAGGTGCAGAGAGATATTAAGAAGAATAGAGGTAGTTTGCTCTATAATTTGGTGGTCTTTTTGGAGGTGGGTAGGGATGAGGGGTGGATAGAGGAATCATAGGACTGGAAGCCCAACTTGACAGGCATAGGGAAATTGGTGATAAACTTGCACAACATGAAAAATAAAGGTCAGAAACTTACATGCAAGTATATGAGCAAAATGAAAAAAACAATCCTTGAAGTCTAGCAATTTATAGAGAAACCGTTGTCTACAAATTTATAATCTGTTTGCCGTGAAAAAAATGCAGGAAAACATTCATCATAAAGAACTTTGATATATTTAGTTAGTATTAAGGAGAAATGTTTTGTTTTTATTTTTAATTTTTATTTGGGGAAGAGCCTTGTGGTACCCTCAACTCATGCTATCCATTTCTGGGTATAGATACTAATCCTCTAGTGTAATATTGAAGCATGTTATGGATTTCTCTTAGAAGATGAATTTATCTTTTTTGTTTTTAACCCTTACCTTCCATCTTGGAACCAATAAGACTTGAAGAGTGGTAAAGGCTAGGAAATGAGGGTTAAGTGACTTGCCCATGGTCATACAGATAGGGCATGTCCCAGGGAAAATTTGAACCCAAGATCTACTGCCTCTAACCCTGACTCTCAATCCACTGAGCCACCTAGCTGCCCCTTAGCCTTCTCTTTTAAGTAGAAATTCACTCATTCTGGCTAAGTACTGTGTCTATGGCAAACAGTCTACTGGAGTTCATATGGAAATGAAGTACTTAAGAGACTGCTATTGTTGAGACAGCAAGAGAAGCCAAAAACAATAAGGGAGGGATGGCAGATCCTCTTACTGCTCTCCTTCTGGCAGGTTCTGCTTCTCTTGCACCTGCCAGAAGTGCCTGACATGTTTTGACATTCTCTTCTTTTCAACAGCCTGGTGGGGGAAGGTTTCCCCATCTCTACAAGTAAATTCTGCCCTCAAGGTTTTTGGCAGACGCTCCATAGTTCTGATGCACCACTAAAAATTTTCTTTCTGTATTAAATGTTATACAGGAAATAATGTTTCACTACTTTAATTTTTTTTCTTTACTATGGGCAAAAGAATTTAAGAGAAAGAAGAGTCTTTACCACAATACATGTAAGACAAAAAATTATAAATTTGTGACTAGAAATATACAATTATAAATTATTTGTTTTTAAAGTTATTTTAATTTTTCTTTAAATTTCTTTATACTAAGGGGATAAAATCATGCCATCATACCAATAAGAAAAGATCCATACATAGAACTGTTCAGCCAAGATGGGAGCTATATTATTTCTTTCCTGAAGTAAAAAATTAAAAAAACAAACAAACAAGATTTTATTTAATTTGTAGACACAGTATTAGTATCCCAAAGGACCATATAATCATTTAAAATGCTAACATGAAATACTATTCAGAGTATGTTCAAAATTTAGGTAAAACAAGAAAAAACAAATAAGTGTGTAATCTGTGCTTCAAAAATGACAAAATAATTATGAAAATCCATTAAGATAGCAAAAATGAGATTAAAGGCTAGTTTATGTTCTTCAGGACTTGACGCTAAATATCCAGTGTTTTACTGAAGGTGAAATTGTGAAGGAGTATATGGGAAAAGCCATTGAAATTCTTTGAAAAATAATTAAAACTTTTTAGAATATTTCATTATCATTAAACACTGTTGCAGAAAGAATTAATGAAATTGCCAATGGTATCAGTGGAAAACAAATCAAAATTAGAAAATTGTCTGACTTTTTCAATTGTAGTCAATGAAAGGAAGGATATTAGGGATATTGAGTGGATATATTCATTTGCACATGTAATGAAAATCTTATTGTGAGTGAAGAATTGCTTAATATTCTTTCTCTTAATGATACTACAACAGGTAAAATTATTTTTAAAGAAGTATATGGACTTTTAGAAAGGCATAATCTTTCATTACCAAAACTAGTGTATATAGCTTCAGAGGATGCAACTGCAATTACAGGGAAGACAAATGTATTTGTAGCTAAATTATTGACTAAGCAGAATGAAATTGCTCAAGATAATAAGTTTTGTTCACTGCATCATATACCGGGAAGTATTATGCTTAAAAAGTAGTGAAAATGAAACATGTACTGGTTAATTAAGAAAAAATGATTTTATGAGTTCTAATATTGAATCAACAACAATTTTCTTCATTACTCTTGGAAATTGAAAGTGAGCAAGAAGATTTACTTTATTATATAGAAATTCACTGACTTTCTTGACATAAGGGGTTTAAAGAGGTTCTGGCAACTTAACTATGCAATCTAATTGTTTTTAGAATAACAGAAGAGTCACCAGAACAACTTAATAAGGAGAACTGGTTTCAGGATTTGGCTTTCATTATGGACATTATAAGACATTTAAATGATTTGAATTTAAAATTTTTAGGGTTGAAATCAGGTTGTAACCTTTATGTACCTTGGTATTAAACCATTTATGATTAAAAAAAAACATTGGAAAAGTCAACTAAAAATTGTGAATTCACACAATTTCATGTAGATAAAAACTATGAAGAGTCATTGAAGACAGGATTTTGGGGAGATGGTTGAACAAGGCAGGACATTAGCTGGTTCTCCTAAATTCCCTAACAAATTATTTTTTAAAACACCACAAAGTGAACTTTAAAGTGGCAGAAACAATTAAAAGTTAGGGTAAAGCAATCACTCAGCCTAAGATATCTTGGGAGGACTTCAAGAAATATCTTACCTCTTGAAGTGGTGATTTGGCCTGACTGACGTGCGGGTGCCTCCACACAGATGCCTAATAAATAAATAACAAGTCCAATAGGACAGTAGCCTCACCTTTGGTTGCTATGTCCCACCGACTGTATAGAGGATAGGTAGCTGATCAGAGGAAGGTTGAAGGACCCTCTGCTAGCAATGAGCTTGGGCCCAGGTATCCTAACCAGACCTGGTATCAGGTGGTGGCTGCTTTGAAAAGGAGTACAGATTAGTGAGTGCAGTTATAGAAGGACAATGGCCCTGCTGGCTATAGTAACTCCCAGAAGACCAAAATCTCTAGTTTCCATTCTAGGGCAAAGGGGTGAGCTGAAGCTTGCAGCCTTGGAGGGACCACAAGGAGTAAGAGTGTTTGCAATGACAGCAGTGTTGGAGCCCTTGTCTAACTCCTGTGTAGTTTAGATGAAGGCATGAAAAAGAGGGGTGTTGAACAGAGATGGTCCTGGATTATAAATACTGGAAAAACAAAGAGGTCAAAGGCACCTAGATAGAGCTCAGAAAATAACTGCATGGAAACACATGAAGCCTGAGACATTATCCACCATATCCTGGGAACACAGTCTGACTCTAACAAAAAGTTAACATTCAAAAAATTAAGCAAAACAAAATGAAAACAAACAACCATAATTGGCTACTCTGGTGATAGAGAAGATCAGAGTTCAAACTGAGAAGACAATGTGGTCAACACAGCTAGTTCTAACTTCAAAGAAAAATGTAAAATGGTGTTGTGAAGAGTGAATCAAACTCTCTTTATCTATCAATCAGCGACTTTTAAGCTAATCATTCAAAAACTTAAGTACCCCTTACTAGTCACTAAGTATGAGAATTCACAAGTCACTTGCTAGAGTGGGTGACAACTCCAGAGGCCACTACCCACCCCCTGGACAGTGCTAGGCAAATTGAAAGACTGCGATTGGTTCCTGTAAAGTGGGGAGCAACAAGAAGTGACCTCAAGAAAATTCCTTTAAAAAGGCCAACTCAAGGATTCAGTCATTCTTTCTGCATTGGTGAGTAGGACTGGAGGAGGAGACTCATTCCCTGGATCCTGTCAGCAATGGTGAGTGGAGTGATTCCTTCCTTGACTTGTTGGTGAGGAGACCCTCTCTGCTCTTTGGCGCTTAGGTGGGACATTCCCTTCAGCGTGAGTTCTGGTGATATTTTTGGTGTTCTTAACCTCATGTGCACTGAAGTTTCTCAGCAGATTCTTTGGCATCTTTGGATTTCGGCTTTCTAATTAAGACTTTAGAATATGGTGAGATCCCCTTTCAGATTCACATTTGTGGTCTGGGGGCATTAGGATTAAACTCAGGGTATTGGTAGCTAGGCAGTAATTTCTGTGTCTTTCTACTTTTTTCTACTTTAACTTTTTTCCACCACTGTGTAAATAAAGCTGCTAAAGGTCATTTTGACTTAAGCTGTTGTATTTTTTAATTGGTGACCACAATATTACTTTAGAATTCTCATATTTAGGATAAATTTAAATTCTTATAATGTCAAGTCCAGAAAGAGTTCTTGGAAGAGCTTAAAAAGGACTTTAAAAATCAAGTAAGAAAGCTCAAGGAAAAATTAGGGGAAAATGAGTAATGCAAGAAAATTATAGTAAGAAAATTAAACACTTGGAAAAAGACACAGAAGAAAACAACTTTTTTAAAAAATAAGAACTTGGTAAGGGGAAGTTAATGACTTCATAAGTTACCAAGAAATAATAAAGCAGTGTCAAAAGAATGAAAAAAAAAGAGAATGTGGAATGTCTCATTACAAAAATAACTAACCCATAAAATGGATCAAAGAGAGAAAATGTAAGAATTGTTGGTTTACCTGAAAGTTAAGATAAAAATATAGAGCCTAGACACTCTACTTTTAAAATTTATTAAGGAAAATTGCCTTGAAGAGTTAGAGGATAAAATGGAACTTGAGAAAATGAACCTGAAGAAGATCTCAAGATGAAAACTGTTACAAGGGAATCACTTTAAAAGACTGATATATATTAATTTAAGGTCGCCAAGGAATCAGCTATGTAATTCCTAATTGAAAAACTCAAGTCAGCCGTCAGCCTTTTTTGGAGTTTAATTACAATAGGAGTAAGAAAGGAATTAGAGATAGAGAGAGAGAAAAAGGGAGAGAAGGGAATAGGGCTTAAATACCCCTTCTGTTTAGGCTGGGCCAAAAGGCCCAAGCCCTTAGATAGCTGGGGCAAAGAAAAGAGATCAGTCCCTATTACTCACGTGTCCAAAATGGAGAAACATTCTCAGAGGCCCCCACCTTCAGCTTCCTTCAGAGCAAGCCTTCTCAGAGCCCAGGAACCACACCAACCAAAACCTCAACCACCTCCGTGAGTCTTCAGACCCCCTATCTTTAAGGAAACCATCCAAGTTCCTCCCCTCAGTTCTCCCATCTACCAATCCCTGTTCATCAATTTCCCTGTGCCAATGGAGGCTCTAGCTTAACCCAGGACCGCCCAGAGGTTTCTGGCTTTTGCACATGTCTGTTGAAGGTCATATTTTCAAATGATTAAATCTTTACTCCTTTGCTACAGCCCTTTCTAAATCCTGTTAACTTGAGTATGGTAGAGATTGGAATAATTAAATTTTGATCTAGGCTGCAGCCCTTACTCAATCCTATTAGGACTGAATAGGGTGGAGATTTATTCCAAGTATCTCCATTGTATCAATTCTAAAATCAATCAAGACTCAAAGAAATTCCTGTTCTATGCTTAAGCATAGGTCAAAGTCCTTTCCATTGTTCAGCAAAGGGTTTCTGTCCTAAAGTAATCTTAAGAAGGGAAGAGAAGGAACCTCCCATGCCAATGGGGTTCCCATTCCAATAGACTATCAGTAAGAAATTTTCCAAGTATGAAATATCCCAATGGTGAAATTTCCAACATTTATAAGTCTAAGGAAATTTGAGGTTTACAAAACTCAAAAGAACATTATAGCTAAGTTTTGAACCTCCCAAGTAAGGAGAAAATACTATAAGTGACGAGAAAGAAACAATCAAAAAATTATGAAGTTACAGTTAGGATAACACAAGATTTAGCAGCTTTTACATTAAAAGATTGTAGGGCATGGAAATGATATTGTGAAGAGCAAAAGAGCTGGGTTTATAACCAAGAATAATCTAGTCAGCAAAGCTGAGTGTAATCCTGCAAGGAAAGTGTGTGTGTGTGTGTGTGTGTGTGTGTGTGTGTGTGTGAATACACATAGGGGTGCACGTATTTCTATTTTCAAGGACTTTTAGATATTTTTGAGGAAAAGACCAGAACCAAATAGAAAATTTAACCTATAAGAGTCAGAAAAAGTATACGAAGTTAAATATGAAATAATTATTATAATAATTATTATAAAGGATTTAATAAGATTAAACTGTTTATTTCTTATATGGGAAAGCATTTGCAATTCTTAAGAATTACATAATTACTAGGGTACTTTGAAGAGCCCACCATAGATAGAAGGTTTGGGATTGAGTTGAGTATGATGGGATGACCTTAAAAAATGAAACTTGGTAGGGAGAAGTAAAATAGAAGAATTATTTAATGCAAAAGAGGTGTGAATGGAGGATCTGTTATAGTGGGGGAGAAGAAAGGTTGGAATGCTGGTAGAGCTAAAACCTTATTCTCATCAGAAGTTGGTTAAAGAAGCAATAATATATACCTCTAGGAGAGTATAAAGTCTTCTTAAGTTATAGGGAAATAGGAGGTAAAGGGGATAAGATAAAGGAGGGGATCAGAAGGGTATGCAAATTAAGAAATAAGAGGAGAAGGGGATAAAAGAGGGACTCTTAGAAGGGTAGGAAATTTAAGAAACAGGAGTGCAAGTAGAGAGGATAAGGGAGGGACCTTTAAAAGGGTGGATTGATTTAGAACTATGTGGGCAAGGGGAAAGGATAATAGAGGGACTCTTAGAAGGGCTATGGATTAATAAGGCAGTGGTTAGAAGTAAATTATATTTCTGGAGGGGTAGAGTAAAAAGAAAGAGAGAGAAGGAAAACAGTGAGAAAAAATAGGATAGAGGGAAATATTCAACTAGTAATTATAATTTTGAATGCAAATGGGATGAACTCACCTATATAAAGGAAATAGAAAAATGAATGAAAAATCAGAATCCAGCATTATGTTCTTTACCAGAAATATATTTTAAAAATGAGAGACATACATAGAATTTAAAAAAAGTAGAGGAGTAGAATTTATTATGCTTTGGCATAATATACATAATACACATACACACAAAAAATGAGCAGGTGTAGCAATCATAATCTCAAACAAAGTTAAAACTAAAATAGACTTAATTAAAACAGATAAATAAAGAAACTGCATTCTGTTAAAAGGTACCACAAACAATGAAATGATATCAATACTAAACCTATATGTACCAAATGCTATAGCATCTATGTTTTAAAAGGAAAAGCTAAATGAATTACAGGTGGAAATAAATAGCAAAACTATATTTCAAACTTCCCCTCTCAGAACTAGATAAATTTAGCCATCTAAAACTAATCTAAATAAGAAAGAAGTCAAGAAAATGAATAGAATCTTAAAGTAGATATGATAGTTATCTGGAGAGAACTGAATGGTAAGGGAAAAGAATATACCTTTTTATCTACAGTACATGGTACCTTTTTAAGAATCAACCCTATACTAGGGCATTAAAAATGTTATAGTTTAATGAAAAAAAGCAGAAATATCAAATGCATCCTTTTCAGGCCATAATGCCATAAAAGTATATTTAATAAGAAATGGAAACACAAATTGAAAATTTAAGACTAAATAACCTAATCTTAAAGACTGAGTAGGTTAAAGAGAAAGTCATAGAAACAATAAATAATTTGATTAGAATATGATAATAATCAGACAACAAAATAATACCTATGGGATGCAGTAAAAGCAATACTCAAAAGAAAAATGTATATCTCTAAATACTTATGTCAATAACATAGAAGAGATCGATAAATTAAAAACTAGAAAAAGAACAAATTAAAAATCATCAATTAAACATAAAATTGGAAATTTGAAAAATTAAAGGTGAGATTAATAAAATTGAATGCAAGAAAGCCATTGAATTAATAAATAAAATTAGGAGTTGGTTTTAAGGGGGGAAATGTAATATATAAATTGGTGAATATGATTTTTAAACAGAAAGAAAAATCACTAGTATAAAAAAAGAAAAAAACTGAATATCCCACTAATAAAGATGAAATCAAAGCAATTATTATGACTTATTTTGCCCATTTATATTCCAATAAAGTTAAGTGAAATGGAAGAATACATAAAAAATATAAACTGCCTAGAAAAGTGCCTAAGAAAAGAGAAAATAGAATATTCAAATAAACTTATTTTATAAAAATAAATTAAATAAGCCATAAATGAGTTTTCTAAGAGAAAAACAAAACAAAACAAAACACCAGAACAACTTGGATTTACAAGTAAATTCTATCAAACATTTATAGTTCAATTAATTCCAATATTAAATAAATTATTTAGAATAATAGGTGAAGAAGAAAGCCTAATAAACTCCTTTTATGAAACCAGTATGGTGTTGATCACTAAACATAGAAGAGCAAAAAGAAAGAAAACTAAAGATCAATCTCACTAATGAATATGGATGCAAAATCCTGAATAAAATACTACTTAGGAGACTGCAACAATATATCACAATGACTATACATTGTGACCAAGTGGGATTTATATCAGAAATCCAAAGATATCTTCATATAAGGAAAACCATTAGATAAATTATTATATCAATAACAAAAACATTTAAATCATATGGTTATATCAATAGATACAAAAGATTTTGAAAGAATGAAACTTATTCCAATTAAAAATACTTGAAGTCATAATATAAATGTTTTTTCCTTAAAATGAAAATGAAAAGAACCATCTACCTAAAATCAACAGCAAGCACTGTTTATAATAGGGACAAGGTACAAACTTTCCCAATAGGATAAAAGAATAAAATGATGATGCCCATTATCATCAATATGATTTGATAGTGAATTAGAATAGTATATTAGAAAGTAGCAATAAAAGAAAAAATCAAAGGACTCAGAATGAGCAATGAGGTAATTAAAATCTCTTTTTATAGACAATATGATGACATACTTGGAAAATCCTAGAAAGTCAACAAAAAGCTAGTTGAAACAACAACTTTAGCAAAGTAGTAGCATATAAAATAAAGCCACATAAGTCATCAACATTTCTACATATCACCAAAGCCCTGTAAGAGATATTTCATTTAAAATAACCACAGATGGCATTAAATATCTGGGAGCATCCCTGTGTGAAGATTGGGTTTACCTATTTCCTGATTGTAACAATGAAGATACTTAGTTTAACAAAATCAGGAATGTCTTGGGAACTTTAAATTACTCCACCCTACTTAGACCTTACTTTAGGGCAAGATAAAGTTGTAATCTCCTGATTGAACAGTGAAGGTACTTAACTCTTACCTTATAGTGAAGCTAGAACTTTAAGCTAAGTCTATTTTAAGATCTTAATACAAAAAGGTGTTAAGTAACTATAAAAGTTAAATTAATCATAAAAAGGTCAAGTAACTAACAAAATATGAACTTAAGAAAGAAGTGTTAAGTAACTCTAAAGATATACTCTAATCAAAAGAAGATGAGAACTATAAGTATGGGCAGTCCTGGAGAAAAGCCTTTGATGTAATTGGTAGATGTGAAAATTTAGAGGAGGAGACACAAGGGTGAAAGATATAGTTGGATCACTTCCTATCTCTGGCACCTTTTGTGGCAGAGAATTGGCTGATAGCAGCATGCTGGGCCTTTCAGCATCTTAGTGTAGCTACAAACTATTGTCCGGTTCGGTGGTAAGTTTCTGGCTAAGTTTCCCTCCTTCACTTTTCCAACTTTATTCCCTTAGAAGCCTCTAATCTTCTTCAGAATTCATTATTTGGTAAAAATTGTTGAGAAAACTAAAAAGATTTTCTGGGGATCTAGGCATTAGCAAACCATGGAAATATTATAGATGTACCCCAAAAGCTTTATGAACAATATGCTCATGTACCAGACTTATGGATGTAATTCTGATATTTCATATGATTAATTTCTTAATCCTTGTAACAGAATGTAACACTAATATCATGGTATTCTGACCACTCCCAAAGCCTTCAATCCAAAGGTCACTTGGATCTCTGGGTGGGGAGTTGACTGCTACCATGTCTTAGCCTCCACCTCTTTGATCATGTGGTTGTCAACCAAGCCAGTGTTAAATTCTCTACCATATTACATGTTCATTAACTACCTCCCATTCCCCATTCCTTGATTCTGTGTGGCCCTCTCTCTCTTTTCACCATCAGAGTAGCACACAAACTGAATCCCATGCTGCTGGACCTTTACCTCTCAGATTTATGGAGAGAAAAATTTATGAATAAATAAAAGATAGAGTATCATGTAAAGCTGGAAAATGTATTGCCAATGCAAACCTTATTACTGAACTTCTTTCTGCCATCCAGCTCCCTGAAGTTATAGCTGTCATTCATTACTTTACACATATAGGTGGCATTGATCCTGTCTCCAGGGGAAATAACCAAGCAGATATGGCAGCAAAACCAGCAGCCTTAGAAGGCCCTGAATTAATTATGCCACTAACAATTACTGATGAATTGGATCTATCCCTTTCTTATAATGACAAGGAAGTGGAAAAAATGGAAGCAAAAGTTTAAAGCAAAACAGATCAATGGAGTATGGGTATCATCAGATGGCAAACCCCTGTTCCCTAGAGCTTTCTATAACCAATTTTGTCGCTCCATTCATAAACATGGTCATTTTGGCACCCAAGGCATTTTAGACCCTGTTAAGAGAGTAAGGGTAGAACCTGGAATAACTACAGTTGCCTCCAAAATATGTATAGTTTGTCCTACCTACCAGGACTTTAATCAACATGCCTTTCAAGGAAAAGCTTTTAGTGGATGTCCTCTTGCTTACACACTGTTTGAGTATCTAAAAATTCACTTTATCTGTATGCCAAAAGCTGGACTGTATAAATTTTGTCTGGTCATAGTCAATCAACTGACCAGGTGGCCTGAAGAATTTCCTACTGCTCATGCCACAGCAGCTTTTGTTGCCAAAGTCCTTTTGAAAGAATGTTCCTCGTTTTGTCCTGCCAGCACATATTGATTTGGATAAAGGAACTCATTTTACTGATTCAGTCTTCTCAAATTTATTCATTTTGGGGGAAAACTCCTAAATTTCATACACTATATCATCTCTAGAGCTCCAGCCAAGTTGAACGAATGAATAAAGAACTTAAAACCATGGTTGGCAAATTGTGTATGGAGACTCATTTAAAATGGCCTGAAATTCTACCTCTGGCCCTATTTTATTTTAGAAGCAGACCCTGAGGTGATTTACACATCTCACCATTTGAAATGCTATTTGTACATCCACCTATTTGGACACAACCATTTGCCCTTGCCTATACCTCATTGTTAGGAAGGAATATAACCATTGCTACATATATCAGACAATTACAAACAAAATTGTGAGAACTTCATGACTCTGGAGATGCTGTTCAAGCAGGCTCAATAGATTTCTCACTTCATGATTTAAACCCAGGTGATAGTGTGTAGATAAAGATTTTCAAACATACTGGGTCACCTGAACCTGCTTATGACGGACTATTCCAGGTCCTACTAACTACAGCAACAGCCATAAAAATTGAAGAGAGGGACTCTTGGATTCATTATATCCATGTAAAACAAGTACCTTCTATTAATGATTAATAATTGCTTGCACTGGTTGTATTTAACTATTGATTGTGATTAGACCTCTTAATTGCTGGATTTGTACTATTTTGTTGTACTTTATTTTGTTGATCCTTGTATTTTCACAAATTGCCTTGTAAGGCAACATATATACTACCTCATAGAAGAAAATATGTATTAATGACCTTTATTGATTTGTTGTGCATTTTCTATGTTTTTTTTTGTATTTTCTTGAATGGATTATTGCTTTATATACCTCATTTGCACCCATATTGTTTTATCTACCTTATTTGCACTCACTCTGTGGATCATGTTAAGTCTAAGAGGAAATGAATCTTACTTTTTGAAAACTAGCCTCTATACTTTACCTGTTAACTGTGAAATGTATACAATATTAATATTTTGTTTTCTTCCTACATGTCATACAGCATTTCTCTTTTTTTCTACTTTTCTCATTTTTTGCCTTTGAAATACATGTCACTAGTACTGAAAAGGTTGTTTTTTTTTAAACTATTTTTACTTTTTGCAGCAGCATAACCTAAGATGTTCATTTACCTAACATATAAAAAGCATGCCCAAAAAGCTTTGGACTATGGCAACCTTCCACTAGTTATTTAAATTATTTAAATATTCTGAGACTTTTGCTCGACGATTATATCTAATCCAAGGACAAACGGACCACAATCGAGCATAGAACTTGACCTTCAAAGGCTAAACAAGGACAAAAAGGTAAAAGAAACCAAGCGAATTCTACAGTGATTGATGACATTATGCACAAAAAACCACAATGACTTGATCATGTCTCATACTTAACATGTGTTAAATGCAGGACTTCCTTGTACCACACTCTATATCAAGAACATATAACATTGATTGTTCTGGCTCCATTATCCCAAGAAAGTAAAGAAAAGGGTTGAATCGGGGAATTCCATTTCCCATTTGTCTCAAGATCTAGTCTCTTTTTCGATTTTCTCTCATGATGTGACAACTTACTGTAGTCCAGGCTGTTAAATTGGGTTAGTGACTTATTGTTGTACGCCTATGGGACATGGATCACTTACAAGGACCTAGAGTGATTTGTGAGATTTTTCCTTTTTTCCTTCTTCCAAAAATTTTCTTTTCAAGTTTTTTTTTATACTCTCTCACTCAGAAGTTATTTTTTACATTTCTTTGACTTCTTTGATGTTTTTTATATTTGATTCATAGGCCTTATGACTCAACCATGTATCCCTGTGTAATTCCTACATGTATCCCTGTATCCTACTTGGGGGGGGGTATATTATTATTTTCCTCTGAGGAGACTATGTTATTGTTTTGAACTTTGACTTGAGTTTGAGCCTAATTTAGAACAAGAGACTATCTCCAAGAATCTAGAGGGTGCCGTGAAAATGCTTGCAGAGTCCACAGACTGCACCAGAAGATCTAGTGTGAACTTTGGGATATGGAGAATTGGAACTTTGGGGGGGTTGAAATGCCTTTGTTTTGAATGTACACTATTATGCCAAAGCAGACTGCCCCCTAATTGGCTTTTTGTAAATGTACCTATTTTCAGTTTTGTTCCTTTTCTTTTTTATTTTCCTCTTATCCCCAAATTATTGTAATTTCCCTTTAAAAACTGTAATATTTCTATATACCTCTAGTTCAAGTTATAAGTTAACTAACTTGTTTTAATGATACATTGGGGAGACTGGTCTCCCAAAGGATCATGGGGGAGATGTATTGATTTAGAATCTTGAACCCTAGAGACTACATTTCCCACAATCCCCTTTTCCTGTTCCTGTTGTGTGACATTGGTTAATTTCATATTCAGTTTTGATTTCTTCCACTCTGGTGCTCTCTCCCAGAAGCATCTTTGCTGGTTGGAACAATGTGAAGGAAGGGAATTGCAGGCTAGATTTCTCTGTTTTTTTTAAATTTTCTCTTTGCTCTAAGTTGATTTTAATAAATAGTGTTAAAATACTTGTAGTATTCAGATATTAATTTTAATCTTTATAATCATGAGATAAAAAATGGATAATTTTGATTATGCTACATTTAAAAGGATTTGTACAGACTTCCAGGGTAGAGCCAAGATGGCAGAGTAATCCAGAGCAGCTCCATGTGACCATGAGAATCCTCTCCAAACAAGATTAAAATATCACTACAAAATGAATACCAGAGTAAAAGAACCAACAAGGAGCCACAGTGAAACAAACTTCAAGGAAAGAAAAACTCAAAAGGTAGGCAAGGAATATCTGGGGCACTCAGGTGAGGAGAGAGCAGATCCAGCAAGAACCTGTAGCAAGGTGGGAAGAGTAAGCCAAGAGCAAGCCACACCTCCCACAGACCCCCACCCCACATCTGCTCTCTGAGGTTCAAAGCCCAACCCAAGTATCCAGACCTTGAGATCATGCCTGGGCAAATAGTGGTACAAGTCAACCCATACCCCTTTAAATTTCAAACCTATGGAGAAGTCCTGAGCCCCAGGCCAGGGAATTCTAGTCTGGGCTTGAGATAAGGACTTAGTTCACACTTTGGGGTGGCTGATAGTACTAAGTACAAAGCTGATCTTTTTGCCTAAAGCTCAGGGCAAAGCTCCAAGACAGGATAATCAAGGGTGTGCCTGATTGGATCTAGTATACAAGTGAGACCAAAAACTTGGGCTATGCCTGATCAAGATCAGAATGAAATCAAAGGTTTACACTTAAGCCTGAGACAAGTCTTTAAGCAATCAGCATCTCAAGAGTCAATTGAATCAAGAAGGGGAGGGCTCTCAGAGCTCCCAGCCCTCATACCATCATATCATCCCCCAAGTTTACCTATAATTAGATAGGAAAAATCAGCAAACAACCAAAAAAATGTACCTAACCCTAACTTTAAAGAATTTTTATGTAGACAAAGATCAAGGCAGTGAGAGCAAAAGAAACACACCCAAAGTCCAAAAGAAAAATTTGGATTGGACACAAATTCTGGAAGAACTCAAAAAGGACTTCAAAAACCAATTAAGAGAGGCAAAGGAAAAGCAAGAAAGAGAAATGAAAGGGATGCAAGGAGAAATGGAAGTGATGCAAGACAAAATGGGTCAATTGAAAAAGGAGAACCAAAAACTGACAGAAAAAAATCAGTCTTTTAAAAATTAGAATTGACCATCTAGAAACTAACGATTGATCAGAAACCAAGAAGCAATAAAGGAGAATCAAAGTAATGAAAAAACAAAGGAAAACATGAAATAGCATATTGAAAAAAGCAATTGACCTATAAATTAGATATAGAAGGGAAAATTATGGATTACCTGAAAGTCATGATCAAGAAAAAATCTTGGACATCACATTATAAGAAAGTATCAAAGAAAACTGACCAGAGATCCTCAAACAAGAAAATAAAATTGTAATTGAAAGAATTCATAGATCACTTCCAGAAAGAAATTCTCAAATGACAACCTCCAGGAATGTAATAGCTAAATTCAAGAGCCACCAAGCTAAGGAGAAAATTCCTCAAATAGCCAGAAAGAAACCATTCAAATACCAGGGAGCTATAATCAGGATCACACAGGATCTAGTAGCTTTACATTAAAGGATCAAAAGACATGGAATATGATATTCAGGAAGGCAAAATATTTGGTTTACAACCCAGCAAAACTGAATATATTCTTTCAGGGGGAAAAATGAACATTCAATAAGACAAAAGACTTCCAAGCATTCCTGAGCCAGACCTAAACAAAAAACTTGAAGTTCAAATAAAAGACACAAGAAAAGCCCAAAAAGGTAAATAAGGAGAAAATTTAAGGGATTCATCAAGGTCAACATGTTTATATGTCTGCATGGATAGAAGATTTCTGTAATTCTCAAAAATTACTCTTAGTTGTGTTAAAATAGGAAATAAGACTTAGGACATGAGTGATTGACAGGGCATGGGATTAGAATATTTCCCTGGAGCTGGTGGAATAGAATCCCAGAGTCAGTTAAGAAACTGGCAATCTTTTTGGACCTGGATGAAGGAGAAAGAGCCTTTCCCTGGAGCAGATTGAGAATCCATCATTCATATTACAAGCCTAGGAATATCTTTGGCTGTGGAGAAGAAGGCAGTCTTCATTCTTCTGCTGTATAGATAGGACAGACTACCTTTGGGTATTTCTCTTGGGATTTTTGGACTTTGTCCACCAAGGACTTTGTTGTAATAATTACTAATCCCTAAAGATTTTGCCTTTAATGTACTTAGAAATAAGATTGTTTGTAGTCAGATAGCTTATAATTTAGAGGGTAGAATAATTAAGATCATTCCTTTCCCTTCTTTCCCTTTTTACTTTCCCCTTCCTTGTTTTAATAAAATCAAAATATTTATATGTTCCTTCTATGTTTCTTCCCTAAAAACCCTTTCAACCCTATTGTAATATTTCAGTAGTAGATAAGATAGAAGGAATTTACCCAGAAAGAAGGTGGGGAAGAAAGCTGATTATGATGATATGATATAAGATGATATGAAATGTTTGCAAATGTGATGATATGAAATGATATGTATGTATGATATGTATGTATATGAATGATATTTTACAAAAACAAGGGGTGAGACATTTGGACTGAGAGAAAATAGAGGGGAGACATAGAACAGGATACATTATATAACATAAAGAGGCATGGAAAATCATTATAGAGAGGGTAGGATAAGGTTGGTGACAGGCAATACTTAAATTTTACTCTCATTGTAACTGTCTCAGAGAGGGGGAAAAAGTATACTCAGTGGGGTATAAGAATTCTATCGCTCTATAAAGAAGTAGAAGGGTAATATAACAAGAGAAGGGGGAGGTAATTAAAGGGAGGGGAAAGTGGAGATAGTGGTGACAAAAAGCAAAATACTGGTGAGGAGGAATAGAGTGAAAGGGAATAGAGCAGGATCTAAAGGTAATAATATGGTGAAGGGCAATACATAGTAATCTTAATGCTGAATGTGAATGGGATGAACTCACCCATAAAACAGAGGCAGATAGTAGAGTGGATTAAAAACCAGAATTCTATTATGTGTTATTGACAAGAAACACATTTGAGGCAGGATGACACACACAGATTGAAGGTAAAAGTTTGGAGCAGAATTTATTGTGCATCATCTAAAGTAAAACATGGGAGTAGCAATCATAATATCAGACAAAGCTGAAGTAGAAATTCATCAGATTAAAAAAGATAAGGAAATTACATTTTGCTAAAGGATACTATAAACAATGAAGTAATATCATTACTAAATATTTATGTACCAAATGGTATAGCATTTAGATTTCTAAAGGAAGTTTTATAAATAAAACTAGTGTAGCTAAGATTAGAAGGAAAACAGAAAAAATTAGGGGAAAAATGTATAGACAATTTCTAAAAAAAAAAAGGTAAATATCTCAAGTATGTAGAGAACTTCATTAGGTTTATAAGAATATGAATCATTCCCCAGTTGATAGGACATGAGCATACAATTTTTGGATGGAGAAATCAAAGCTATATATATTCATGTAAAAATGCTCTAAATCCTTATTGATTAGAAAAAGTTAAATTAAAATAACTCACACCTATCAGATTGACTAAAATGACAGCAGAGCAAAATAACAAATGTTGGAGGGGATATGGAAAAATGTGGGCACTAATACATTGTGAGTGGAACTATGAATTGATCCAATCATTTTAGAAAGCAATTTGGAATTATGCCCAAAGAGTTATAAAATTGGGTATAGTCTTTGACCTAGCAATATTGCTGTTAGGTCTGTTTCCCAAGGTGAAGAAAGAAAAAGGAACAGAACCTATATGTTCCAAAATATTTATAGCAGCTCTCTTCATGGGTGGCAAAGAAATGGGAATTGAAAGAATAACCATGAATTTAGGAATGGCTAAACAAGTTGTGACATATGATTATAATTAGAATAATACTGTATTGAAAGAAACAATGGCAAGTTGATTTTAGAAAAACAAGGAAAGATTTGCATGAAATAATGAAGAGCAAAATGAGTAGAACAAAGAGAACATTGTATATGGCAGGAGATATTGTTTGAAGAATAACTATGAAAGTCCCCTACCAGAGAAAGAACTGATGAATAGTGTATGCATGATATAGTTTTACATACATGCTTTCGTACACACAGATATCCCTTCCACATTGCCACTTTCCCCACTGTGGTTTTTATTTGTCTCCAGTTGGCATAAGAAGTTAATGGGAATTTTGGGAGAATTTTGAGGAAGCTACCAGCAGATGATACAGAAATAGTTTAAAAAGTAATTTTTACTTAAGGTTGACCTACATATAGCCTATTTTAATATTTATTGGGAAAATGGGGGGATTGACTAAACAGTGGATACTGAAGGTTTTGTAGCAGAGAATGGAGGCATTGAAGTGAGAGAGGGAATATGGCTGCCAGTGAGGTAAAAGGAGAGAGATGCCCCCAGCCGAGAGGCTATTTTTGAAAAATGGGGTTCTAAGAAATGGGCCACTTATGATAGATAGCCTGAGGGGGAGTCTTGTCTATAGATTGATGTTGCAGATATCTTTTCTCTCTAATATTCCCACTGTTGTTTGTTCAAACTCAGTGGCAGAAAGTCCAAAACTTGTTTTAGTTTTCCTTTCCACACTATGTATGACCAAATACTTAACCCAATTTTTACACTAAGGTACTGTAAATATCCCATAAAAGAAAAAAAAATCAGACTTCTCTGGTAGGGAGGACCTAAAATTTTATGCAGATTTTCCAGATTGAGAGGTAGGAGGGGAAGGCACTCTGCCCCTAACCCCAGGAATGTGGGAAGGTGTGACAATTGGATTTAGCTCTCCCCTGATTGTAACAATGAAGGTACTTAGCTCTTCCTTTATTGTGAAGATTAACCCTATCTATTTTTAGATTCTAATCCCTAAAGTGTAAACCCAGTATTTAAAGTAGATCTACCCATTTTAACTACAAAAGGTATGAACTAACTACAAAAAGGTGTGAACTAACCACAAAGGTATGAACACCCATCTCATACATTGAGCTGGAAGTCTGTGACCCATGTGTGAAAGAGTAGGCAGTCCTGGAAAGGAGCTTTGGCTATGATTGGTATACATAAAAATTAGGGGAGGTGACACGAGAGAAAAAGGTCTTTAAATAGTGGAAAAGAGAGACACAGAGGAGTGAGATTATCAGTCACTTGGGCTTGGTGTGAAATTCAATCAGTCACTTGGAGTTGGACTGGAAGACAGATACTCAGAATTGGAGTGAAGACACTTGGCTGTGGAACTGGACCCCTGTAGTAGCTTTTGCAAGAGACCTCAGACTGCTTTCCTTTTAGACAGTTACTGTGGTGAGTGTAAAGGAGGGCTTCTTTTCCTTGCCCTTTCTGGAGGTGTGAACCTTCAAGAAAGGCCCATTGTCTTGAGACTCCTTTCCCCTGACTGGTGCTTTAGAATTTCTAACTGGTTCAGAGAAAGCTGGAGCTTTCTCTCTCTCCTTCTCCCCTTTTATCTCTTCCTTAATATCTTCCCTCTATTGTAAAAACAAACCACCTTAAATTCCATTTTACTTGAGTAATTCATTTTGGGATTTAAAAATTAAATCCCTGGTGACCACCAATTTAATATTCAGTCCAACCATAAAATCTAAGAAGGGATAATTCTATACATTATTTGTTTCTTAAATCATAGCCTTTTCTAATGAGGGTGGAGGGGAAGGAAGAGGAAACAACTAAGAACTTAAAATATAACAAAAAATTAATTTAAAAATTTTTGGAAAGTCATTTGGCTCTTGCAATTTCAGCAAATATGACTCAAGTATCCATAAATTACTATATGAGGGGTAGCTAGGTGGTTCAGTGGATAGAAAGCCATGTCTAGAGATGGGAGGTCCTGGGTTCAGATTTGACTTTAACCCTTCCTAGCTGTGTGACCCTGGGTAAGTCACTTAAACCCAAATGCCTTGCCTTTACTGAGATTCTGGCTTGGAACTGGTGCTTAATATCAATTCTAAGACAAAAGGTAAGAGTTTTTCTTTTTTTTAAGAAAAGAAATAAATTACTATTTCAATTTGTAAAGTGTTTTGAATGATTCACTGTGTGAAAATAATTTCTTTACTATTTATCCCTCCATTTTCTTTTGATGTTGAGTAAAAAGTAGCATTAAAATAAAACTCATTGAAAAATCAGTGTAACACAATACTAAGAGAAAACTATGAGGATGCTAGTGCTCCAGATTTTTATTCTTTCTTGCCATAACATTTTGTCAAATGCACATATTTGGTGCAAGAATCTTAGCAATGTTTGGTAGGATATCTCTGTGCTAGCAGGTATTTTCATTCTTGACGACTATTATTAAAACTTCACATAGACTGAGATGAACAAATGAATATTTATTATCTATACTGAAAGCTGCATTATCACAAAAGATTTTACTTGATATTGATAAAATAGTTTCTGGCAAAAGATGCCAAGTTTCTAGATAACAATATTAAATAAATTTTGAAACTTATTGCAGTGATATGTATTGTACTGACTTTAAATTTATTTGATATTAAAACACAAAATTGTATGCTTTTTATCTTTAACTAGTTCCTACCTTATTTGTGGTGTGTATTGGGTCTTCTGGGAGGACTAGCAAGTATAAAGATTTCCCAAACTCTTTTCAGGGCTGCTCATCCATCTTTGGTGTCTGCTTTTCACAGAATTCTCATCTGTAGCTTCAAGAAGTTTTAGAATGCAGAGTGTCTACACCTGGGTAAATGGACAAAGGGGATAAACCCTATTGATGGTTAACTGAGAGGTCTCAGACTCATCTCTGAGTTGAGGGGATGACTAATCCAAGCATGCAAAGATTTCTGGCAGAATACATTGCCCCATGATATCATTCTTCCTCTTTGAAAAAGGAAGGAGGAACAGCAATCCGATTTGTATGCATATATATCATAAATTTATTCATATAGATATTGAAAATGAGTTGTCAAATTAATAATACATTTTTATTAGTTATGCTTAATTCCTATCTGAGTTTGTCTTGATATATTAATGCAAAAAACAAATAAACATATGGTTTTCCAGGTGAATAGGCAGCCTCCAGGGATACTTACAAACAATTTAGTTGCCCCCTTTTCTATCTGAGCTTGATACCATTGGTCTATGCAGATGCTTGAAAGTGGGGTTAAAATATTTACAAGAAGTATAACAATTACATTAGAACAGAGAGAGTGAAGAGAGGGTCACTAGCATGGAAAGAAAGGGTGGAGCTAGCCTGTGGAGGATTTAAAATAGAGAAGTTTGCTTTTGATCCTAAGCATTCAGCACCCCTGAACCTTGTGGAATAGGGAAGGGAGAAGTTCATATCCATGCTTTAGGAATGGACTAGAGAAAAGAGAGACTGAAAAAAGGGAGATCAATCAGGAGGCTATTTCAATAGTCCACAAGAGAAATAATACTGTGGTGTGAGTAGGAAGAAAGAAAGAGGTCTAAGAGATGTTGTGGAGATAGAGTCCATAAATTCTGGTGAGGGATTCAATATGGGGGTGGGGTGAGAAGGAAGAGCTACTATGGTGGTGGAGAGCCTATGGAAATGTGTTTTGATCCAATTATTCCAGAAAATTAGTTCAGAATACAAGTGTAAGGGTCAGGGCTGATTTAATTAATCAAACACCCTTTCCAATAAAAGTGGCTACCTTAATCATGTATTAAATCAATTAATTAATCAGTCAATCAAAGTCATTAAACTAAAATGAAAACAACCTAGTTAATCAAGAGGAGAAGGAGTAGAATATTTACTAGTTGGCAAGAGAGGGTAGAACACTGGGCTTAGAATCTGGAAGACTCATCTTCAGTAGTTCAAAATTGGCCTCAGACACTTCCTGGGGGTTTGAGGCACTGGCCAGCCTGGTGGTGGGAGTAGTTCCTGCCAAGCCCTTAAGAAGGAATCCCCTGGAGAGAAGGGGAGAGAAGGTTAAGTGTCTTCTCCCTGCCTGAACTGCCAAAGACGGATGGATTTAGATTTATGTCAAGAGTGTGCCCAGAGAACTCAAGAGCTCAGCAGAAAGCTACACCCTGCCTAGGGGAAACTTTGTGAGGTCTTCAGGTGATCAGGAAATGTAAAGTGCCCCTTTGTCCTATGGATTTTCCAAGTCTGAAGCCAACTAAGGAGGTACCCTTGAGAGGGAGAGGGAACGCCACCAATTTGGGGGATGTTTATAGTAAATGCATTTACTATGCTACCTTAGAAAATACCTATTTCTAATTAAGTCTGTATGACTAATTGATATCAACTAATTAGATTAGAAGTACTCTGGGGAGGAAATTATGAACAATTATACCCGGAAGCTACCCTCAGGAGTCAGTTACTCCCAGAACTATTAGCAGAGTAGTCAAATGACAAAGTGGCTCAGTGGATTAAGAGCAGGATTTGGAATTAGGAAATCTTGCGTTCAAATCCAGAGGCAGTCACTGTGTGCCTGTGTGACTGTGGGAAAGTCACTTAATCTCTGTCTTAGTTTACCCGTCTATATAAAATGAGGATAATGAGAGTGCTTTCCTCACAGGGTCACTTTAAAGATCAAGTTAGTTAATATACAGAAAGGGCCTTGGGAACCTTAAAGTGCTATATAAATAGTAGCTCTTATTATTATTAAATCCCCTCTAGGGATGCAAATTGCAGTTTGGAGAGTTAATCTAGAAAGGACTTGCTTGCTATATAAAGTTACTAAATTATTCATACCCTTTTATCCTGAGGTCCCAGTATTGAGTTCCAAGGATTATTTGACTGCAAGAATAAATTACTCAATGAGCATTTTTTAAATGCCCACTTAGGTGATGCAGTGGATAGAGCATCAGGCTTCGAGTTCCAATCCAGTCTTAGACACTTACTAAGTGTGTGGCCATGGGCAAGCCACTTAATTGCTATCTTCCTCAGTTTCTTCATCTGTAAAATGGGGATAATAATAGCATCTTCTCTCTGGTTGTTGTAAGGATCAAATGAGATAATGTTGGCAAAGCATTTAGCACAGTTGTGTATTGTAAGTTCTATATAAATATTGCCTATTATTATCACTTTGTGCCAGACATTGTGCTAGCCATTTGTGTCTGCTCTCCAAGAACTAGCCTAGCCAAATATGGAGAGGCCCACTCTAGTAGTTCAGTCATAAGGTGATGCATTCTTTGGCTATGAGAATCCATGAAAGAGAGGAAACATTTTTAAAAGACCTTGGTCCCCTATAGATTCCTTTTGCTTCTATAATAGTGATGGCGATAGAGCAGCAAAAGAGGGAAACAGATAATGTTAAAAAATGGCACAGCCCTTAGAATGTCTATAACATTAATTTAACGATTGACACTCTAAATGGGAGATCTTTGTCCAGTGATCACATAATTGACATACTGTTGTAGAAAATAAACCACAACAATATTGACATTCTTAATATAAATTAAACCAGAAGACAAAACAATGTTGTAGTAAATGGGAAAATTGTCCATGTGTTCCCCCTAGAGAGACAAATAAAGGGGTTTGCAGAATGGTTCCATCACAGGCCCAAAGGAGGCAAAAATCGTTATTTTGAGGGACTTTGTTTATCTTCTTTGGAATGATTACGATGAGCCTAAGCAAAGGAAAATAAATAGTCCCTAAACACCAACATCTGCTCTAGATGATGAAGTAGGGAAATCCCATCAAGAAATTAAGTCAATGTAAGCATTAATACACAGAGACTTTAATGCAAAGAGGGCATGGGGAAAGACAGTTAAAAAAAAAAGTAGAAATTATGGTTCTGGAGAAAAGTACAAAATATTCCCAAACCCATAAGATTAGTCAGAAACTTCAAGTCTCAATGCATATTGTGTATATATTCTTTATGAAGAAAATCACAAGGAATTAGATATAAGGAGCATCAATCATAAAAATGAAATTGATTACATCTTATTATTCAGGATATAACTGGTCATCAGTGTGGGAGTCATTTCTGAATCATCTGTTTTTGTGCTATCAGACCATCAGGTATTTAAGGCAAAATTCCAAATCAAGAGCAGATTGGAATAAAAGATAATGATGAGAAGATGCTGTGTCAAATTACTATAAATACAACCGGATCTAGTCAAATTATTGATGCTGAAAAATAAGGAATAGTTAAAGGAAGAACATAGATTTTGATTACCACCATTTCTCATAGAATTTTTACTGACATAAACCATTCACTTCAAAAAGAAGAGTATAAGAGTCCATAAATGTCCTCACTCAAATAATAATTGATTTTCTTGTTGAAAATAGAAACATGGAAACCTAGACATTGGGTTAGAATGGTCACTCATTTGTCAGACCTTACAGAAGACGATGGTAGAAGACTATGAATAGAATTCCTTTTTAAATCGTCCAAGAATAAATATTCCCTGATTCATATAATATAAGATTTTCCAGAGCTTATTAATTAGTTGCTATAGCCTTTCAGAACCCATTGTCACCTCTGTGCCTGAATAAGGCAGGGTAGTAGAACCTAAGTAGAGAAAGAACACACCATTTTTGGAGGGGTTGGAACCTGAACTCATGATTTCATTGGTGTGGGGAACTCTTGAGGAAACTCCCTGCAAGGATGTAGATTGTCTTTTTTTTTTTTAATGAAAACTTTACCTTCTGTTTTAGAATTGATAATAAGTATTGGTTCCAAGGCAGAATAGTGGTAAGGACTTAAGGACTAGGCAATTAGGGTTAAGTAACTTGTCCAGGGTCATACGGCTAGGATGTCTCTGAGGTCAGATTTGAACTGAATATCTACCATCATCTCCAGGTCTGGTGCTCTATTCACTGAGTCACTTAGCTGCCCCTTATTACTCAGTCTAAAAAAAAGTTGATAAACTAAAAAGTCAAATGGCTTGTCAATGGTCACAGAGCCAATATGGATCAGAAGAAGGATTTGAACTTCCATTTTCTCTCCCCTTTCAATTCATACTTTTTTCCTCTTTCTGAACTTTATTTTTAATTAATAAGCATTTGTTTTTTGTCCCTCTACTGTACTGAACTCCCAGTTAAAAAAGCATGATGAAAACCTTGTTAATAAATATACATAATTAACAAAAACAAATCCCTATGTTGGCTATATACATAAAAAAAAGAAAAATATGTCTTATTCTTTATCCATCATCTCTGTCATGGGTTTGGGTAGCATTCTTTGTTGGTTCTCTGACATCATGGTTGATTACTATGTGTGTGGTGTGCTATAACCAACTCAGAACACCCCATGGGACCCATTTGTTGGATTTGCAGTATGAATATTCATATCTCAGAAATGAGCAAATGCTCCAGATCAGGGCTTGATTCATTGTTTTGTTGTTTGTCTAGACTTACGAAAGTGATTGAAATCTGACCTCAGATACTTCCTAGCTGTGATACTCTGGGCAAGTCACTTAACCTCAATTGCCTGGCCCTTACTGATCTTCTACCTTGGAATCTATAGTTAGTATCAATTCTAAAATAAGGTAAGAGGTAAAAAAATTGATGAAGAAATTGTTAATAATGAAGATAAAAGGGGACAGCTGGGTAGCTCCGTGGATTGAGAGCCAGGCCTAGAGACAAGAGGTCCTGGGTTCAAATATGGACTCAATCACTTCCCACTTGTGTGACCCTGGTCACTTAACTGCCATTGCCTAGCTTTTACCACTCTTCTGCCTTGGAACCAATACACAGTATTGACTCCAAAAAAAAAAATGAAAATAAAACTGCATTTTCTCTTCTACTCTGAGGGTCAGTTGCTAAACATTTACCAACACACCACAGCTTTGTAAGGAATTCTTAAGACTTTTCAAAGCTATTTATCTTTCAAAATATTTTTGTTGTGTACTTCATTTCCTGTCATTATGATCACTTCACTGGGGAACAGTTCATATAAATCTTTTTAGGTTTCTCTGAATCCATTCCTTTCATCATTACTTTTGGTACAATAATATTCCATTACATTCTTATAATTTACTCAGTCATTTCACTGTTAATCAGCCCCCTTTTATTGTCATTTCTTTGGCATTCCAGTAGGAACTGGCAAAAATATTTTTATACATACAAGTCTTTTTCTTCTTTCTTTGATGTTTTGTAGATATTGACCTGTTAGTGGTATTCTAGGTCATGAGATATACGTAGATTAGTGACATTTGGAGGGCACAGTTCCAAATTCCTTCCCAAAATGTTTAGACCAATTCACAGCTCCACTGATATTGCATCATTATCCCTGTTTTCTGCAGTCCTTCCAACATTTGTCATTTTCTGTTTTTATAATCCTTGCTGATGAATAGGTATAAGGTGACATCTTAAAGTTACTTTAATTTTCACTTCTTATTTAGAACATTTTTTAAATATGGCTTTTTATAACTAAGATTTCTTCTTTTAAAAACTTCCTATTTGAACATATCTCAATTGTATTTCATATCTCATAGTGCTACCAAAATAATTTCTAATGCCTAAATCAATTCATGCACCCACATATCTTCTGAACAATCTTCATTGTCTCCCTATTTCCTACAGAGTAAAGTTTAGATACTCTAGATAATATGGAATATTTGTTAGTACTCAAATATGCATCCTGTGCTTTCTTGCCTCTTTGTCCTTGACTCACATTATTTCCTTGACCCTTCATTGTCTTGGACTCTTGAAAAATCCACCTCACTCTCCAGAACCTCGTGAAACTCTATTTGCCTCATGATGCCTTACCTGATCACCTCAGGCAGAGATGATCTCCCTTCAGGGAAATCCTGTAGAACTTTGTTGACATAAAGTTGAAATGTTCATAATGAATCACATCCTTCCTTATATTGTAGAAATGTATGTGAATGCCATCTCTACCAGATTCAAATTAATGAGGACAAAGACTTTAAATAATTTTGCATCTCATATAGAACCCATTATATAATCTGGCCATCACCCAGGGCTGGCTGTGGAAGGGCAGATTGTATTAAATGCCACATATGGCATATGACCAAAGATATGACTCCTCTTTGGCTAAATAGAATCCTGAGCTCCATGCTGCATACCTACATAAAGGACTTACTGAATTAGTTCTAGAGCTTATTTGATACAATGTGAATAGAGGACTCTTGAGGGAGGTTAGAGAGAATGACTTTGGGATGGTAGACATTCGTGGGAAGCCAGCACCATTGTGTCTCTGAACTTGCTTAAAATTCTAGAGACTACTAAAATGCACCTCTCCTCTGAATGAGATTATTCTTTCTGTCCTGGATTGAACTGAGTTCTAATCTCACTCTCAAAGAAAGAGAACATTTTTTCTTGTGGATTATTCTAATTTGTACATTTCTGACATTTTCTAGGGTAAATAGGTTTACTTAATATTTGATATTTCTGATGCTCTTTTATGTAACCAATGTTTGATGATAAAGAGCTAAACTTTGACTGCCAGACCTAGAGACTTGGGTGCAAATATGGCCTCAGACACTTCCTAGCTGGGCAAGTCACTGAACTTCCATTGCCTAGCCCTCACCTCTCTTCTATCTAGATTCAAAAGCAGAAGGTAAGAATTAAAGAAACAAAAAGCTACACTAGAGTATATAGCATAAAAGCTACCATTCCTAACAATAATACCATTTGTATGGGTTGTAAAGGTTTGCCAAATGCTTTACAAATATTCTCATTTGATCCTTAAGGGTGACTGGAAAGGTTTTGTGTGTGTGTGTGTGTGTGTGTGTGTGTGTGTGTGTGTGTGTGTGTGTGTTTGGGGGGGGTGCATATATGAGACCTGGAATATGGACCACTTCTGTTCTGGACTTCATATCCATAGACTAGACAGGTATTTGAAGAATGACACAGATAGCCTTCCCAGAGACTGGAGACAAGAGTTCCTAGACAAGTTGGGTTTATTGGCCCCTTCTTTCAGCCAGCATTGTGTCTCTGGGAAAGTAACTGTTTCTTTGCCTCAGTTATTTTCTATAAAATGGGGATAATAATAGCACCTATCTCTCAGAATTGTGAATATCAAATGAAATAATTTTTGTAAAGAGCTTAGCAAAATGCTTGGCACGTAGTAAACACAATATTAATGCCATCTATTAATATTATTGTAACTTAGTGTTACTTTCTGGAGTTTTAGTTCTTTTGGCATAACTTTTGAGACACTTTTCTGTTTTGATAGAAATTTCCAAAGTTGCATTTTTTCAACAGCCTTCAAAAATCCCGGTTCACTCTCCATATAATGTTGAGAAATGAGAGGATGTGTAATCTTTTGTGTGTGTGTCATGGACCCCTTTGGGCATTCTGGTGAACCCTATGGACCTCTTCTCAGCGTAACAGTTTTAAATGAATGAAAAAAAAATGTAGTGATACAGAGACACCAATTATATTGAAATACAGTTTTCAAGATATAATCCCCCCTCCCAAACCACAAATTCTTGGACCCTGAGTTGAAGACTTTTGATAAGGAGACAGAACAACTATTAAATATTGCTTCCTTTGGGAAAGGGGGTGAGAGTGAAGGAGAATGTAGAATGCTATGATGAATTATGGATAAAGTGATTCTATAAAAATGGTGAATAGTTAAGATGATTTTTTTTCAGTGTAGGATTTGAAAATTTTGGTTACGATGTCAGCTATTGCTGACATGAAATACTGGACAAAAGCTCATGAGAAAAACCTTACAATGAAATTGGCCACAAATTGAGTACAGTAATAAGTATTCTATTTCTTCCCCATATGAGTAGCTTTGGATTCCATGTTAGGGTAATTGTTACTCCACAGAATACCTTTGGAAAGTTAGAAAGCCAAATGAAAGTTCTCTTAAAGTGTTAATTTTTCAATTTGAATGCAGTCATATTACTAACCAGCCAACAGGCAGGGAGTGTGGAGCAATAGGGCAAGTGAGAGAATGGTTTTGCATTTTAGTTCAAGATTAGAAAATTATGCCTCAAATCAGAATCAACGGTGGAATTCTAGCTCTGAAGTTCCTTTAAGTATAGAAGCTGAAATGATTAAAGATTGGATCAAAATTTATCTCTAAGTAATTCCTCTGCATGGCAAAACTCAAAAGGTCAATTTGATCTTTGCTTTGCAGTTTGCAAGTAGCAATCAGAGAGCAAAGTCATTTGATTATACACAACTATATGCATATCTATCTATATATTAAAGTATTCATTCTAGTAACATCAAAATAATCTCATTGAATTCCATGATTGTCTTAGCTTTCTAGTCTGCTGAACTCTACTTAATGCCATTTCAACATCAGAAAATTAAGAGTTTGGAAAATAAGAATGCTTTTTACCTCTTTTCCCCCTTGAACAAGTGGAGACTAGCAAAAGATGTTAGTGGGCACAATTGTATTGGAAGAAAATTGGTCCCCAAAGGGGCTTCTTTTTGTGAAATTATATTAAAATCTTACAAAAGCTAGGGCTTTGGGGCTTTAAGCTTTTGTAGTCCCAGAAGTTTTGATAAAGGAATATTATTTGAAGAAGGATGAAATGTAACTTGAAGGGATTTCATAGCAAGAGGAAAACATTTCCAGAAGACTGGGTGGGATTGGGATCCAAAGCATTTCTGTACTATGCCCCTTATAACTGCTTTCTTGGCAAAGAGATCTTTTTACTCTAATCATCTTTATAATTGCCTTGACTCCCCACTTCACCTTGGCCAGTTCTATATATGATACAAAATTTGGATTCCACTTTGAGCAAAGGAATTCATTAAGTAATTTAAAGCAATGGGTTAATTTCCCATAACAAAAAACATCTATTGAATGACTAATTTGCATCCTGTTCCTTAATGCCAGAACTTTGGGAGTAGGATTTTGTAGAAACTCTGTGGGATGAGTCATTGGTCCAGTTAGTTAGATGGAAGGATGTTATTAGCGAAGATGGCTTCTTGGTATCTAAAAGACCTTGTGCACATCATTGTGATCACATCAAACAATGATGGACCCAGATGGATAAATGAGTTTCCAGAGATGCTCATTTCTTGTTCTTAACAGGATTCAAATAATTTTGAGGTGAAAAATAAGCCAAGAACTTCAGTGCAAATTTGTTATAATTTTGATCAACATCCACAATGTTAAAAAAAAAATCAATGATCCTGGTTTAGCTTAATTCAAGAGGCAAATCAGACACTTTCCCCCTTTATGATATCTCTGATAACAGAATGAGAACTAGAAACACTCAAAAGTAATAATGGTTGGTGATTGCATAGAGTGTGAAAAATTTCAGGAAAAATCAGCAATAATAAATCTCCATGAAATAAAATCTCTCCTGAATATTGGCCTGGGTTCACTGAACATAGGTAAAAATAACTGATGTTTCTATAGTATTTTAAAATTTACAAAGTATGTACACATATATAATCTTATTTAATCCTCAAAACAACCATCTGAGGTAGACCCTAGAAGTATTATTACTCTCATTTTCTAGATGAGGAAAGTGAATGTCAAATAAATCGACTTACCTATCATCACCCAGCTAGTAAGTGTTAAGAGTTGGAATTTAAAACTTCCTAACTTCACAGCTAACATTCTATCAACCATACCTACTCTCAAGGGTGAGCCAAGTAATTGAACTTCTGTAACCTTGTTGGAAGGAAATCTTCAGAGAATCATCAAGTTTTAATAGATATTTAATGATACTCACCTATACTTACTTTTAAAGACCAGTATCATTTATCTTTACAGGCAGTCTAAAAGCTGTGATTCATAGTACTCTCTAACCCCATTTCTACCACTCTGCCACAATCACTGCAGTAACAGAAGGAGATTGCACAGGGAGGAGGGCCATTTTATATTTTTATTTGATTCATGGGTTGAAAAAAGAAAGAGAGAAAGGCTCCTTGCTGGTTAAAAAACTAGGGGGAAACATAGATAAGAGTTGCAAACGGTAGGTAGGCATGAATAGGTTGCAATTTGCATTGTTAGAGGTTTTAGCCATATTGATGAGATCCCAGATCTATTTGAGGCTTGCAATATGTGAAGACCATTTATGTTTGGGAGTGAGAAGGCTCCTACTTGTTTAAAGATATTGCAATGAAAATAGCCTGTTGCTTCTCAAATTACCTTCAATGATTTTTATGTCATCAAAACAAAGTTTCCTACTTCTTTCCAAGGTTAGCAAAATTGTGGCTAGCTTGGGAGAATGGAATACCAAGAACTGTCCAGTATAGAAGGATCTGATTTGACCATTGAGGATGCCGCCTCTCTGTGGCATTCTTATCAGAGGACAAGATTGGATAATGATGAATTGTGAATTATATTGGGGTAGTTGGTCAGGTATTGATTTGCTAGCCAGCCAGTATTTGCCTGGGGAAACCAGAACCTAGTGTTCTCAGCTCCCTCTCTCTATACTTTTTAAAAGAAAATTCCCAATTATAGGCAAAAATAATTTTTAGCATTCACTTTCTAAAATTTTGAGTTCAAGTTTCCTCTCTTCCTTCCTTTCCTTCTCCCTGATATAAGTTATTTGATATAGGTTATACCTATGTAATCATGCAAAACACATTTCCATATTGATCATGTTGTGAAAGAAGGCACATATTAAAAAAACCTATGCTAAAAAAGTAAATAATATTATGCTTCAATCTGCATTCAGACTTCTTCAGTTCTTTCTCTGGAGGTGAATAGCATTTTCCATCATGAGTCCTTTGGAATTGGCTTGGATCATCGGAGGTCATTCACAGTTGATCATCATCCAATATTGCTGTTACTGTGTTCTCCTAGTTCTGTTCCCTTCTCTTTGCATCAGTTCACATATGCTTTTCCAGGTTTTTCTGAAATTCTTTTCCCCATCATTTTTTAGAGCACAATAGTATTCCATTGCAAAAGTATACCACAACTTGTTCAGCCATTCCCCAGCTGATAGGCATGCCCTCACTTTCCAATTCTTTGCCATCACAAATGTAATATATAATTTTGTACAAATAGGTCCTCCCCCACCACGTCTCTTTTAAAAATATTTTCGGGATACAGAGTTAATAGTGGTATTGCTGGATCAAAGAATATGCACAATTTTATAGCCCTTTGGACACAGTTCCAAATTGCTTTTCAGAATGGTTGGATCAGACAGTTCACAATTATACCAAAAGTGCATTAATGAACCTATTTTCTCAAATCCCCTTCCACATTCATCATGACCCTTTTTGGTCACATTAGTCAATCTAATAGGTGTGAGGTGGTAGCACAGAATTGTTTTAATTTTAATTTCCTTAATCAGTAGTGATTTAAAGTATTTTAGGTGACTATAGATAGCTTTGATTTCTTCATCTGTAAAGTAGCTGATCATATCCTTTGACCATTTATTAGTTGAGGAATGTCTTGTATTCTTACAAGTTTGACTGTTTTCTATATATTTGAGAAATGAAGTTTTTATCCAAGACACTTACTGTAAATTTTTTCAAAGCTCTCTGCTTTCCTTCTTTCCATACATCCTGTGTGTATATGTATATGTATGTATATGTAGATTTCCTTCTACTATTATTTGTATTGGCTTTATGCAAAAACTTTTAAATTTAATATAATCAAAATCCACTTTACAATTTATAATATCTCATGTGGTCTTAAATCCTACATATTTTTTGATATACTGTTGAAGTTAGAGACAAGATGACTTGAATTTGAATCTTGCCTCAGATATATATAGCAATGTGATTCTGCACAAGCCACCTAACAAGTATCTGTGACTCAGTTTCCTCATCTGTAAAATGAAGGGGGTTGGATTTTATAAACTTTCAGGTCTTTTTCAGACCTAAATTTATATTCCTATTATTGTTAATAATTAATTTTAGTGTAAGCAATGTGTCTTCTTTCATAACAGGATGATACAATATATTATATTATATTATGTTATATTATGTTATGTTATGTTATGTTATATTATATTATATTATATTATGTTATATTATGTTATATTATGTT